>NC_059399.1:2621666-3277083 GCF_905220565.1 Melitaea cinxia | reverse complement strand
TAATAAATCGATCTAATCTAATCTCGTCTAATAGATCGAACACTGTCTGCATGCACGAAAAAGGATAACTCTCTGTCCCGTTACGCTCATCGTCCCATTACGGTCTTCGTCCCATTACGCTCATTGTACGTTTGCGCCGTATCTATCTCTCTTCCACTCGATGGGCCTATACTTCCGAAGAGATGTTTTGATGACGTTGTCACGTTAACTATCGTCCGTAAATCAACTTTACAGACAACCATTATTTTGCGCAATATATTAATTATATTAATTTATTTCAAAATAAGATATAATATTAAAATATTAATTTTTCCTACAATTAAGTCGTTTAAAGTCTCAGACCCACCGCGGTTTTTAAACAATTTGTAATTATAAGATCATACCAGATAAAAAAATCATTTTAAATAGTAATTAATGGTTTTACTGATTTAAGGTTAATTTTTAAAAAGGGCAAATATGTCAGTAATATAATGAAAACATTGACATAAGTTCTTAAATATGGTACGTATAATTTATAAGGAACTAAGAGTGATTTATAAAATGATATTTTGAACAATATTTAATTGAAAACCAAATTAATATAATGCTACATCCTATCCTTGACATTAAAGGAATCAAATGCGCTTCATTGGCGCAATTAAAAGCTAAATCTAACCATACCAATTAATCAAAATTCATCTTCTTAACTTGTACGTTAGCGCAGTGTGCAGTGAGCCTGCTTCCTGCTCCGAGGGAGGTGGGTCTGCCCGAGTCTGGGGTAATATATGTATTTATTTATATACGTATAATTTATATGTTTTTATTAATAAGTATCAGTTAGCTGTTATCTACAACACAAATATTAAGATGATCTTTGGAAGAGACGACCATTTAGTTATATGACACATAATAAAATACATAATAATCGTTTAATCACTTTTAGGGACTACTTAGTAACATGAAACCTGTGTAACTGATCTGGTTATACACACAAACACAAAGTGCTGCCATTGACTCTGCGGAGACTGTTTGTAATTTCAAATGTAAAATATTAGTATGTTTCTGCCACGTTTTATGATATTAGTGCAATTCTTAATGACGAAAGTTTGTTTTTTGTACCATTACGGAGATTTCTTACTTTATCTGTTTTAATGTAAGTAAATTTCACGAGTTCAAATCGTTTAAACTCACCATTTTTATAGATTTTTAGTATTGAGATCAGCGATAGTCTTATGGATAGCATGCGCAGAGATGCCAGAAGCTAGTGGATTCATTTAGAACGAGGCTGGTTGTCTTAAAGTACTAAATGTATTTTTTGATTAATTTACATTATATATGTATATTACACAACTGCTCTTCAACAAATTGAAATAGAAATTAATTATGTTCTAGCGAACACACATTTCCCAGTATTGTTTGTTGAAATAGTTTAAAGTTAGCGTCTAAATTTTCTTGCGAACGAAATCTTTTGTTCGGATTTTATGATCCGAAATTATTATAAATTAAATTTTTAATGATTCCTTTTAATTGTTTCAATCTTTTCATTGTAAATATATGAACAAGGTTAAATTGTTATTTCTTTTGTTCATTTTAAGTGTTCTTGAACTTGATTAGTCTAAAGATATAGTTTTCTAAAAACAATAAATAAATATTTAGAAAAAAGACAATTGCAGCTCAATGTGTTTTCGGCGGTTTCACACGCTTTGTTCAATTACCAGCTAGGTTGACGAAAAACAATGATGCTAGTTTTGCCGCTCCTCGGCTTTAAGATAAGCCGTTTTAAATTATCTAGCCACCTAAACAATCTCTACTTACGATAACACTGAAATAAGTCCAATTCTGTATACGAATACAGATGAAAGATTTGATTGTTTGTTTGCTTTGAATAGGCTCCGAAACTTATGAACCGATTTGAAAATTTTATTTCACTGTTGCTGAAGCTACACTATTCGCAGGTGACATAGGCTACGTATAATCATTTAAAAAAATATTTTGAATTTTTTGTTAAATACACGTGCGAAGTCGGGGAGGTATGCTAGATGAATATATTTTGAACTCTTATAGTAGTCGTCACTGTTAAAAATGTCCTTATATCTTTTTTTTTTTATTTTATCCATCTGTCATTCTGTCTGAATTTCAGACGCGATCATATAAAAACTATGATTTAACAAATGAAACTTAAGAAAATTTGACTTAATCGAAGTTAGACACTAGGTGTTTATGGTCCTAAATTCATTTTACTTTACTTGAGAGGATTGGATTTTTGTAAAAGTGATAATAAAATGATACAATTAACAACGAAATTGTTTATCGAAACATTACACATTCTTAAATTTAAATATATTTTACTTTAAATACATCTCGCAAAATATGTAAACCCCCGACAATGACTCACGCGAAGATTAGTATCATCCATAAAAAAACGACATGGAATGAATTAAATTTGTTTGTTAAATTCATCCTAATTTCTGATGGTTATCATCACTTCAATCATCAATTCAAACTTAACAATTGTGTTTATTTATATAAAGCGCATTGTCCGATATAAATAATGTTTATAAAAATCTCATCGTTTTAATTTATTTATTACTAGCTGTACCAGCGACTTAATCCGTGTGGAATTTAACAAAAAAGTTATTGTTCAATTCGAAGTTATAAAATAAATAAATTTCTAAAATAAAAGTAGCTTAAGTTACTCCTTATAACATCAGTGTATACATCCTAATGAATCTAGTAAAAAGCGGTTATGATAATATTACATACCGTCACTCCAATTCTATTTCTTTGTATAGATGTATAGATATCAACCGCTTGTTACCTAAATCACATGAAGTAAGTTATTTTGCCCCAGGAACAGACGCCTATGTGTGTATCTTAAACGTCTTTATCTACGTCAGATATCTATAATTGTAAATTTCTGGATGTGTTATTGCAAATTTCCTAGATGTAACGAGGGCACTTAGGTATACGTAATTTTTTGACTGAAAAAACGTGGGCTAATTCTATGGATCAAGAAATATACAGATGACCTTTGTTAATAGCCTATCTTGTATGTCCCTGATCTTATTTTATTGATCATGTCGAATTTTGAAATAAATGGAATATGAACGTTACCTTGATAAACGTAAATGTTACTTTTACAATATATGCGATGTATTTCTTATTGTTTTCTAATGTTTACGCGAATTGCACTCATTATAGTGCAACTTTTTCGGATTTTATCGCAGGTGGTGCGGTGACTATGGTTGCTGTAAAGTATCTGTAACTTCGGGCATCTAAAAAACTTAATAAACCGTGACAACAGCCGAAAAAGTTGTTTCGAAAGTCGAAAATTATAACATAATTAACAAAAAAAAAAAAAAAAATTGCTATACTAATCGGAAATACAAGTCATTCAGTTCCTTAAGGCAGTATAGGTCATTTTTTGAAAATCCACGCTATAAGGAAGTTTTCACAGTTGAAGATATTTATAAGCTATGTGTGCATTAAGTTATAAATTATAGAGATAGGGGTAACTGTAGAGATAGAGACTCGTCGTTTATCCAAGTAATATCAATTATTATCAAATCATTGTGTTCATCAAATTCATATAGCGTTGCTTCGCCAATCACTTCGCCATTTATTTTTGTTATGTAGTTTCTGTAGTTAATATTAAACAATCTTAATAAATACTAATCAATTTCATATAACTTATTATGTAGGTTTTATAGTGTTGCACTCTTAAAGGGGTTTAACATTAATCCGGACAAAAAAGGTACAATTTCGTAATTTTTTATTGGCAACAGTTTAAAGTAACATTTTTATCCATCTAATTGGAAAATGAAATGAGAAAATGATTAGTTATTATCAGATTTCTTCTGCTTAGATGAATATTTAAGAAGCTATATGTAATAATATTTTAATATACATATTGAGTTATTGACAAACAAATTCGTCAATTTCTAAATAGTTACTAATTATAAATTAGCATGCGTGTTTGTGGAGAAATATTAGTATGGAAGCGCTAATGAAATATCAGAGGTTTTCCATTCTTAAACCATTTTTTTTATTGCAGATTATCGTAAAAAAGCTTCGATATGGCGGTGAAGTTCAAAAGACTCGCTCTTCATTTGAGGACATTTATAATGGTAAGTGAAATGTACAAATTTACACACATACATACATAATTAAGGGCACATTAAGAATATCAAAAACTTACCAAACTTTTTTCTCTATATACATTTGTAATCAATAAAACCACGTACGCTTGAGCGCAAACGTAAAACAATAGGAACACAGGAACATAGGACAATACTGCCATGCTTAGGAAAAATACAGTAAAGATAAACATCGAAATATGAGAAAGTTGAGTTTCTAGTTTTGGATTTACTTCAACTTAATAAATGGCATTGTGATATAAATACAGGTTCAATACAGTAGGTGACATTTTACAATGGTAACTATAAAAGAAATGTAATGGCTTAAAAAAATTACAAAACCAGTTAAAAAGTTTATTGTCTTTTACCTAAGTCAAAAAGAATATCTATGATTTTAGGAACCATTTTGTGAACAATTTCAGTCTTTTATTACTTGCAGTGATTAACAAGCTCGCCTTTCGATGAGATTATTAATTTTAAATTGTAAACATTAAAACATCATTTCATTCTTGATTATAAATATTGTGAAAATTTTTCTTATTACAAAGTAAGTGAACTAAAGAATATAAGTGTTGCATTTTTATTTCGCAACCATATTACACGCTTATTATAACAACACCAAGTATAACTTTACCTGTAAAAATTACTAAATTTACCTGTAAAAAAGTATATGTCAAAAACCTGTAAAACTATTAGTAACTACGCATGTATCACAAGTTTTTAATATTTATCTGTAAATCGTACACAGTCCTTAATGGACGTGTAAATTCACATTATTATTTCGTGTCAATAGGTCCGCTAAGTCTGTTACTCATCGTTACATTACTCCATTGCGTCACGGACGCACTTGACACAATACAATGGTTTATGGGTCAACATGTTAATTGTTAGTTAGAAAGAGAACGAGTACGTGTAACAGGTGACTTAACTTATGTTACATTTCAGTTAGAGATGGTATAATATATAGACGGAGGTATTTTAAGTATGTATGAGAAATAAACATACAGATATAAGTAAAATAAACTTAGGATAAAAAAGACTTAGTCATTAGTACTAAGGGGAAGACGGAGTCTTACGCCGAGTTGCACGAAAATAAATTAAAATTTAAGTAGTGATTAAACTAATTTAATCGCAAGAATTGTATGAAATTGTTGTGATTAAATTAGTTTAATCTCTACTTAAATTTTAATTTTGTTTCGTGGAACTCGGCGTTAATGAATTAAGGTAACTGCTATAGTCAACGCTATTTCTTCACCTTTTTGTATCCTTAGCTTTTTCATACAACTAGGGTGGCAAACAGCGTATATTCCACGTGATAGTAAGCAGCTACCGGCCCTGGTATTAGATCTAGCCAACCAGAAGTATCAAACGCGTTGCCAACCACATCTCCAACAAATCAAATACGTACTCACCAAAAGAACATATTTCTTGAGGCTAGCATTATTTGTCTCTTTTCTTTTATCCGGTTATAATCCTTTCATGTCGGACTGCTGCTTTATCATACCCCCTTTATGTACTTTAGCAGCAACCTTTAGATGAGTGTATGTTTTGATAGTATTAGAAAGAACTTTTATGACTATAATAAATCTTATATATAAAATTGTCGAGTCACAATGCTATTTAACATACTCCTCCGAAACGGCTGGACCGATTTTTATGAAATTTTGTGTGCATATCGGGTAGGTCTGAGAATCGGCCAACATCTATTTTTCATACCCCTAAGCTATAAGGAGGGGGGGGGGGGTTAATGGGGTTAATAACATACATGGCAAAACATCGTTTGCTGGGTCAGTTATTACTTATATAAAATTAAGCCTCCATGTCTGTAGTGGAATTAACCTCTCTGCTGAATAGACTCTTAGTCTAAACAATTTAATGGCTTGCACCTTTACGGCTCTAAAAGCATCATGGATCAATAAATACACTTAAAATCATTTTATGACAAATTTATATAAAACTAGCTGACCCGGCGAACTTCGTATCGCCTAACAGTGACTTTTAAGTATTATCACAAATCTTTTGTATGGGAATACTCTTTCTATACAGAAAAGTGTTTTTTTTAGACTTTTTCAGGAAATTAATTTTTTTTTTTTTTTAGAATTTTCTCTCCGTAAGAACCATCCTCGTACTTCAAGGAATATTTAAAAAAAAGAATTAGCGAAATCGGTCCAACCGTTCTCGAGTTTTGCGCTTAGCAACACATTCAGCGACTCATTTTTATATTATAGATTTACTTTTCGTGGTAGTAATAATAATTAACAACTACTTACGTCATTCTTTATATACATCTTTTGAGAAATGTTATGTGAAAGATCTAACCAATTTTAACAGTGCAAAAGAGTGTTAAGTAGATGGGTAAGAATAATATAAAAAAAAAAATATATACAAATCATAGACTAAGAACCGATTTTGTCTGATTTTTGTCTGGCAATAAGTTTCCTGTTAAAATTTATGCGCAGGAATAGAAAGGACGTATTTAAGGAAAACAGTCAATAATATTGCAATAAGCTATAACCGTAAACTGAATATTTGTTATACTCGTAAATACAACATGAATATGTATTTACTAACTTTCGAATCTTGTTGATACTGTAATAAATTCCAAGCAACTTACTTAGAATCCTAGGACTATAATATTCATACTAATATGATATTTTCATTCAAAATAAACCTTATGTTCATTACATTAAGACTTGATTTGTTGTGCAGAAAAGTTAAACCAATTTAGGTGCGTAAATAATTGGAATTTACCGTTCACTGTGTGTACTACAAATAAAATTATTGTCAATACATTTTTTTGGAACAAATACTTTGATCACAAGTTCATATTAATATTAAATTTTAGATTTATAAAGAATAATAAAGAGGGAAAAGCGGTGAAAACATAACATGTGCTTAAGGGCTCTCGAAAGATTTTGTTTAAATTCCTAATATTTTGTGCCGTAAACTTGAAATTGGACACAGAGATAGTCTATAGTTAGATGTTCCGTGTGAACGGATTTTGTCACAGGACCGGATTAAGATGATCTTTGAGTTCATTTTTTGGTGTAAAAACTTGAAAACTCGTAGAGAGATAATTAATAGTTAGCAGACGTCATCTAATATAACTTATTTCGTGACTAGGGCCATAATAAGGTATATAGGTGTAAGGGCTGTTGAAATATTTTTTAAAAGTCCTTTATTTTTTGTGCTATGATCTTAAAATTTTACGGAATTGTAGTTGATAATTAGTAGACGTTAGTAGGCTTTATAAACGGATTTTTTGATAGCGCTGCACTAAAGATGTCTCTCTATTTTTTTTTATAAAATACCACATTTTTTGTACTACAAGCTTGCTAGTACAATTTGTTAGTAAAAATGTATAATTAATAGGTAAAAAAAATAAAGTTATGGCTATGATGTACAATATAGGTAGATTTTTTTATCGAAGGTTAAATTTTTGTTATTTCTGACTCTACCTTCATTCCGGTGCTGCAGTAAATGTACTCATGCTCCGTACTGCGACTATCACGCGTTATTTTCGAACAAATTTACGTAAAAACGATCTTTACTGCAAGATCAAAATACGATACGAACTGACCTTTAACGACTGACAAATAGACACTTTTAAACAAAATAACGCGTCAGACATAATATTCTAATAAAATTAGTAACATTGCGTGCTAGAATATAGGTTTAGAAATTCGAAAAATACCCAAAACCGAATCGGAGCACCCCACTGGCCACGTGGTCTTGGTCTGCCCTACCCCTAGAGTGTGTTTTTTTAAGCCGGAGGCGCGGAGGGAGGGCAGCCCTCGCCCGCCGTGCGAAAGCGCGCGAACGAATGCATAGAGGAGCGGCTGAGGCTGGTCGCCTTCGGCGCGCTTTCACACGCAAGGGCAGAAGGGCTGCACATCCCGCAGCGCCGGAGCCAAGCGTTACTCTAACCTTAAAGGTGGTAGGTTAATTTTAACCTCAAAACTTCAACCACGATATTTCTGTAACAGCGGGGTTTACACGAAAATAGTTGTCCGGGGGGATGAAAAACCCACACTACCCACCCCCACAAATTTCTCGCCGGGATTGTACATCATTACCAAAGTTATTATTAAAGTATACAGACAGACAGAATATACAGACGTGAATAATACAGTTTGGGTTGTGTCATAAAACAAATTGTTTATATTGTTTCGCTTAAACCGAAATTAAAAATTATCATATCGAAAATTTCGCTCGAGCGGGTGCATCGTTCCATAGCTTAATTGGCTAGAGCGCCGACACGGTAAGTCGGAGACGCGGGTTCGAACCCCGCTGGAGCGGTCAATTTTTGATATGATATTCAAAAATGTTTAGAATTCCTAATGTGGGTAACACAAAAATAAAAATCTTAGATATTAAAAATAGCACGGTGTCGTCTCCTGTCAAAGATTTTCATTGTAATATGAAACTTTGAATAGTTACGGGTTTCTGTAAAGAGCTCACTATAGACGGCGCCACGGTTCGCTTAAACCGAAATTAAAAATTATCATATCGAAAATTTCGCTCGAGCGGGTGCATCGTTCCATAGCTTAATTGGCTAGAGCGCCGACACGGTAAGTCGGAGACGCGGGTTCGAACCCCGCTGGAGCGGTCAATTTTTGATATGATATTCAAAAATGTTTAGAATTCCTAATGTGGGTAACACAAAAATAAAAATCTTAGATACAAATTGTTTATTTTAAATCAACTTTATTGTTCTAAATCACGTAGGTAGAACGAATTGTCGAATATAGCTTGTCAAATCTTGTTCTATTACAAATCACACGTCTGCAAAGCTCAACGTGAGTTGTTTTACGTAATCGAGTCCACTGACTCATTTCTTTGCAATCACATTGTTATCTCTTATATAGAGCCGTCCATATTTAAACCCTACTTTACTGTTGAAACAGGAAAAAATGGGTCAACCGACTCCAAAAAAAAGGTAAGATATAAAGGTAATATATGAAATATACATATAATACTCAAGACTAGGCAACTGTTTTTGTATATGGAGCTTTATTTGTCTGCCAATTACAAACGAATTTAAATACCTAGTTCCCAAATTATAAACAAAAAATACTCAAAGGACTCATGATGGTTTGGTGGTAACTTCACATTAGGCGATGGTCTCCTTCTGCGAGACAGTAATGTCCCAGAAGGAGAACGACGAGCGGATGAGAGAGGGGGCCGCCGACGAGGCCTCCGTCCGCAGGCGACGAACGGGGGTGCGTAGGAGGAGCTACTTAATGCGTTTCCAGTAACGCCCCTGTGCCCATGTCGGGTCGGGATGGGAACCCGGTCCTGCTAGACATGGCGTCGTCGGGATTGTTCAGAAGTGAGCCGGACAGTCCCATGGAGGAGAAGTCTGGTCTTTTCGCCGAGGCCAGCCTGTCGCTGGAGGGATCCTGTTGCCTGCAGATCCGGGACCCTCCAATTAAAGAGGCTCCCGCAGGGGTTTTGGTCGGTAGTGCACCCCCAAGTGCTAAGCCGACATACGGTCTAGGAATGCCTACCCGGGCATCCTGGATATCACCCGTAAAAAAAAAAAAAAAAAAATCACATTAAATATTATCAACAGTTTATTAATAATTATGTTTGCTCGCAAACGAAAAAAAACGACTTCAATTACATCGACAAGTAATACAACGTAAGAAACGTCGAAGTAAACGTAAGTAAGACGAAAAAAATTAACAAACGCACTAGTCGTCTCTACGATTTTCGAGAGTTTTCCTCAATTTTTTGGGGTTCCATAATCAAACCCTGGTTTCCTTATCATGGTACCACTCTTGGGATATCTCCTTTCCAAAAAAAAAAAAAGAATTATCAAAATCGGTTCATAAACGACGAAGTTATCTCCGAACATACATAAAAAATACACGGTCGAATTGAGTAACCTCCTCCTTTTTTGAAGTCGGTTAAAAACGAAAATTACTTTTGTTTGTGAAATGACGATTCAAAAAGTGATAAGTGCAATAAATTGATTTTTGGTTATGATTTTGAACATATGTTACATATACTTTACTATATTTTTGAAGGAAGTTTTACTTCCTTAATCACGAAATATAGCCGGAATAAATTCAATTTTTACATATTGGTCTCTCATGTAATTCAAAGATCAGGTATTTCGAATTTCGAGAACTGTTAATTTTTTTGATCTAAATATTTGTAGATATATTTATATAACTACAAAAATGCCGATGGTATATTATACTTCAGCGTTCGTTGATGCACTTTACCAGATCGACTTATTAAAATTTATAGTAGGCGACGCAGTTCACAAGCGAATTTGCGTGGGATTGACATGCTTATTTATATTTTACGAAATTGTTTGTTATGATTCGTGGAATTGCTTTTTCCTTGTTATATAAAGTAGTGTGTCCCCATAAATAAAAAAATAAACAAAGAAAATTATTTAAGCATTGAATGAATTGAATTGAAGCACAAAGGAGACTATTAACTAAAGTTACTGTTACAATCAGAGTTCTAAAAAGGGGAGTAAGGTCCGCTACGTGCTTTCGTTATTTCTGGTGTTGCAAAACAAATAATGGCTACAGATTCCACTTAGCGTACGGTTCACCATTAGGTGTGTTTTGTCACTTTAGTGGTATAAACAAGAATATTAAAGTTTTATAAAGTATTGTGTTGATTTGTGTTATTTGAACTTTACCTGGGCTTAATTAACTCGATTTCGAAATGTTTTTATCAATATAAATATGGATGCCGTTAAGATTTTGTCATATTATACTATTCTGTTCGATCTTAGTATGTGCAAAATTATTACCTTAAACGATAAATATTAAATAAACTAAAACTATATGCCTCCATAGCTTTTCAGTAAATTTATTAATAATTTTTAAAAATAGTTTTTGAATATCAATAGATAAAATTAAAAAGTAAAAGGTAAGTTATTAAATTAAACCTAGCGAGCTAAATCAATATAGATTTATTAGTTTAGCTTAAAGTACCAACCGTATCACTATTTTGTAACTTAATGTACGTACTTATGATTTGTGCAACAGTCTAATCCGATGACAACAACTAATTCAAAACAGATTATAAATTTTGAAAGACATTACTAGTGAAATAATAAAAAACACGTAGCATTAAAATGCTAAATAATGACTTTAAATTTGACCCAAATGCTAAGTATCGGAGACTTGGTTTATTTACATAACGGACTAGAAGTAGCGTTGAGACTTTTATTGATTATAGTGTGATGTTACATCTGTCTTTATAGTCTGGTGTGTTACTTCTGATAAACTAAAAGTGCTTTTATAATCATATTATTCAAATCACTTTACAATGATGTACAAAATATGTAAAGATGTTGCTTTATTTTAAGCTAGTGTGCTTTTTCATTTTAAAATATATAAATAGATACTTATTAAAGTATCATTTTTAAAAAACAGCTTATGTTAACATTTACATCGAGAAAATATGGAATATATTTAGACTTTAAATAAAAACTTTAGTAACAAAAAATTAATGCCAAATTATAACTAGTCTGGCCATAAATACTGTTACATAAAAACTTTTCTTTTTTTCAACTTTTTAATTATTTTGAAATTGGAACACGTATATTATTTTAAAAACTTATTCGATTCGAAAAACATTCGATTTTGCGCCATTTTACATATTTTTTCGTGTTCATTATCAAATTACAATATGGAATGGGGTGTTAAAGCAAATAGGATCTTTGGGATGGATCCGCCAAATACCAACTGGCAACTTTGGACTCGGTGGAAAAACGAGCTAAGAGACTCATAGGTGACCCTACTCTGACAGACACCAAGTTGCAGAGTCTCGATCATCGGCGTAGGGTAGCTCGTCTGTCGGTGTTCTACAAAATATATTTCGGTGAGTGTGCGAAGGAATTACACGATCTAATTCCCCCAACAACCTTCCGCCATCGGGACACTAGGCGCGGTCGATCGTTCCATCCTTATGTCGTCGATATGCCACCTACGCGCACAAAACGCTTTGGCTCTACTTTTCTGATGCGCACAGCTAAGGAATGGAACTCGTTGCCCGCGTCTGTGTTTCCCGAACGATACAATCTGGGTGCCTTCAAGGCCAGAGTGAATAGGCTGTTATTAGGCAGGCATGCTCCACCTTCGACCACATCGTCACTTAACATCAGGTGAGATTGTGGTCAAATGCCTGCCTATTTGTCATAAAAAAAAAAAAAAAAAAAAAAAAAGGATTGCAGTGATCGCTTTGCACAAAGTGGGTATGGAGCCGTCGATCATATTCCAGACACTTCAAAAGCTTGGTAACCGCCGTACGTTCGTATATCGTACTATCAACAGATACAGCATTACTTCGTTTGTCGAAGACCAGAAAAAATCGGGCGGCCGTGTGTTGTTAGAACTACAAAAGAACATTAGGAAGCAAAAAATCTTATCGCGAGAAATGAAGATTCCCAGCTAGGACTCTGTCACATATTATAAAACAAGACCTGAAGCTCGGTGCTTATTGCCGATATACAGGACATGCCCTAAATCAATCTTTACAATTAAAGAGCGTGGATCGATCAAAACGCCTTCTGTCGCGATACGGAGGTGAAAGGCACAGAAATATCCTCTTTACCGATGAAAAAATTTTCATGATTGAAGAACACTACAATAAGCAAAGTGATAAAGTGTACCCTCACAGTTCCAAAAAAGCTGCTCAAGTTGTCGTAAAGGTACAACGTGGTCATCATCCTGCATCAGTGATGGTTTGGTGGGCGTGTTATCAAGGAATCACAAAACTACATTTTTGTGAAAAAGGAGTGAAAAGTTCAGCCAAAGTGTATCAAGGTACAATCTTGGATCATGTTGTAAAACCTCTCAGCAACACACTTTTTAAAAATATACCGTGGACTTTCCAGCAGGTCTCTGCACCTGGTCTCAAGGCACGAACTATCCAAGCCTGGCTTGAAACTAACGTTCCGGACTTTATAAGAGTTGAAGACTGGCCCTCATCTAGCCCAAACCTCAACCCTTTAGACTTTAAATTGTGGTCAGTTTTGGAGGACATGGCCTGCTTTAAAGGACACGGCGACATTGAGTCTCTTAAAAAATCTTTGGAGCAAGCAGTGGCGAAATTTGCCTTGGAAACAGTACGTAAGTCCATAGATTCGTGGCCAAACAGATTAAAGGCCTGTATAAAAGCTAAAGGTGGCCATTTCGAATAGAATATTTTTTTATTTTTTCTGAGACGTTAATAAATATGTAGATATAAATTTTAATAATATTCAACTTCATTAAAAAAATTCATTTTCATTTGTAACAGAACTTATGGCTGGATTAGGTGGCCCTTGGCACCTAGGCTTCAGACTTATGTCTGGGGTCTAGGTCCCAATAGTCGCTCGGTCGCTCGCCCACCCTAAGGCGTGCGAAAGCGCGCTCTCGCACCGAGGCCGCGGTCAGCCTGTGTGTGGGGGCCGTGGCCGACTTCGGTTGGCACTATCCGCCCCGGGCTAGGCCTGGTGCGCCCGGGCTAGGCCTGGGGCGCCGGGGCGGCGCGAGGAGGCGGAGTCCTTATGACGCGGTGCCGTAGGGCACGGTGGGTGGCCGGTGGGTTTTTACTCCCCGCCCGCGAGGGTCAGCAGGCGATGGGTCGGGAGATTCGACGTCCGCATTGCTCGCTCCCAAGTCGGGGAGGACGCGCTTCGTGTTCGAGCGCGCCTTTCGAGGTGCTTTGCACCGCGGTGGGCCCGCAAGGGCAAGCGCTGGTGGGGTTTGCGGAAGCACGGTATAGCGTCCCTGCGACCCCGCCACATAGGCGCCTAGGTGGACACACGTTGGTCGGGGCCCTCGCGCCGGAGGGTGCCATGAGAATTTTCCCCACGCTAAAAAAAGATACGTTCTTAGAATCATTGAAGCTCCAGAGTTTTGCCTGCGCTTAAAATACCTTCTTATAGCTAATTTTATTTATTATTACATAATATTATGGAGGTAAAATATACTTTGAAATTTAATAAAACAAGTATTTACGATCTTTGCTTACAGCTACTTCTATCTACGTAATAATTGGTTTTAATGTACTTTTAGCAATGTATCACATACTTGAGAAACGACCCCACAGTTCATGGTGTTAACATTAAAATCATTTTAATGACTATAAACTCATGAAAATTATTTCGGCATTTTCATTTTCTATATGATAGACTATTTTGTATATCTAAGAGCTATCTCTATATATTTTTCATCATTTTGGCCATGCGCTTACAATCTATTAACCGTTATGAACCTAATATATGTCCCTACCAGCGTACCTCTCTTGGTCACACTTGGTGTTTACCAAGGGCTAGTTTTAGGACCTCTCTTGTTCAAAGTTGTGAACTTTGTTCTATACATATTTGAACGAGAGTAAAATTGAAATATAAACACATAGAAATTAGCATTTCAGAATGTTGGTATTAGACTAAATCTGGCGCAGTATGAAATTAAAGCATAACGACACATGCAATGCGAGTATATGTACGGAGTTAACAATCCAAATAGGTTTTCAAACTAGTTTTAATTAGGACTATTTCAAATACTAGAAAGATGGAATTAATTATTATTTACGCCATGTGGAAGAAGAAAAATTAACTCAAAAATTTTTCTACAAAACTTTTACTTAAAGATTAATATTTATAATAATGGGCAATACACATGAGTTCGCGTCATTTTTTGGCGCGAACTTGTGAAAGCCTATGTCTAACAGTGGACTGCGATAGGCTGAAATGATGATGATGATGATGATGATTTAAAATAGTGATCGGTAAAAAACAATGTCTATAATTTAAAAACTGTTTCTGAAATTCATAAATATGTTAATTAGTGGAAACGAATTAAGAAAATTTATAGTTTAAGTGTTGACCGTGATATTGACTCTAGTTTAGAAAACTGGTTTAATTAATATTTAAATTAGGACAATGTTGATTAAATTGTTGCATCGGTTCTTTTAATATTAAGTTAATTATAATATCCCCCAAATTTGACGTTTGTTTAACTTTCTATAATCTTTTTTATGACTATTTCACTATTATTTATTTAAAATATAAAAAGTTATAATTGAAATCTACACTTTATTTAACTATTGCCATCGTTATCAAAACATCTCTGGTTAAGCGATAAGGTCTTGTATATAACTTTATTTTTTGTTATGAGTTGCTCCTAGCAATTTTATTTTTGTAAAGTTTTGATGTCTGTTCTGTGTCAGTTAGAAATTTTATAGCGTAGCGTAGTGTAGGGAAAAGCGTTCAAATAACAAAAAAAGATGAGTCACCATTTTTTTTGTGTAACCTATAACTTTACGAAAGTGAAAGTTTATCATCATTGATATATATACAATTGATAAATTAGATATTTTTATTCGGTCAAAAGCCACAAGTAAGTTGCAACGAAACTATAAGTCTGTAAACAGGTAGTAACACAAATTAAGCTACATTGTATATGTAATAACTGGTAAAACTACAAGACACTAGAGAACACAAATAGATAGGCTAATAATAGTTTTAAAGTTTCAAATGTGGTTTTAAATGATTAGAACTATGTTATGATGGTAAAGAAAGAATTTGAAGATTATATCTGTATTTGATTCCAAATTCCGTTTTGGAGATCATGTTATGTTCTTGACCGTGTGGGTAATCGTGACCGAGGAGCGATACTCCCGCCCTTGTGCCGCGACCTATTGTTTCCAAAAGGTCTAGCTCTGAGAATGTTTGCCGATATCGATACGTTTTGCAAACGGAAAGACGGAAAGTTTATCCGTATAAATATTTGCAATTTAGTTGCAAATTTGCTTTGTGTTGTATTTACTTACAACTTGATTTTGTTTAATTATTGCACATACATATATGACTTGTGTTACTTCAATTATACCGAGCATAACACAAGTACAACGTTATTTTAACATAAATGACATTTATGTACGATATATGCATACACGTAGGCTAAGTGTTACAGATATGCTCATCTGAATATACTTCTTGTTTTTAATACCTTTTACTCATAAGACGGAGGACGTTCTCAATTCGATTGTATTTTTTTAATGTATATTATGTATTGTCAGGAATTTTGTCCGATATCGGTGCTTTTTTAACCGAAAGGTGATGCGTGTCATGTAATCTCATTTAAATTTAATTAAGATTTGGCAGGTAATATTCGAGCCATATCTGATAATGTTGAGTTTAAATAATAATGACGTTGTATTATGCCGTATAACTTTTCACTATATATACCGAATTTGATGATTCTTGTTTTAATTGAAAGCCGGTGTTTGTTTTGTGGTCCTTTTTAAATTTAATTGAGATCTGAAGACCATTTTTTGAGTGATCTTTGATAACTTGTATTTACTTGACTATTATTTCGTCTACCTTTTATTACTCTTCGATGTAATTGAAGTCGTTTTATTTTTTCGTTTGTGGGCAAACAGAATTATTTAAATCTTTACGGCAAATCTACGAAAGTTAAAACGAATGAGGTGTTATAATTTAAAATTTGTACACTTAAACTGTACAGATCACAAAAATAAATCTCTCTGTTACCGTCGCAATAAATCTTTGCTGATTTATGATTCGAATTTTCTGAGATTAATGGATTTCTCTTCGACGTGTCTTTGTATGTTCTTAATTTGTATAGCCGGTGTTGATAGCTGTTTTTCGATATTATTTAACACATTACTTAAGATTGTGTAATCATTATACAATCTTTATGTCTATCGAAACAACAAACAGAATATTTCAAATAAATGAAAATGAAATAAATATTGCCAGCTTAAAAAATGTAAGCTGCATAATAGTATATTACTAATAAAAATTTATAAAATAAAAACTTCACGCTCACCCCATATTGTAATATCATATTGTAGTTTTAACCCCTTAAGCAAAGAAATTGCTGTGTATTAACTTATACTTTGTATATGAAACCTATTTACTTATTAATAACTTTATTATTATGTAATACTTCCTAAAAGCCGCTCATAATCCATTTTATCAAACAGAAAATAAAAATTTACAGTAAAGAAACATTCTTTATTTTAAGAATTTTATGTTTATTACAAAACATTAAGGGTTATAAGCTTATATGTATGTGATCTAAAGTCTTCAAATCATCGCCAAAACTTCTCTTTCGCAACAAGTACTTAACGAATAATCATAAAGAAGATGACCCAACTCGCTTTAATGTTTATTTTATTTTACAAATAAAATCATTTGAAATGTCATTTCAGCTACCGACATGTCCTTGAGATAACGCACGAAAGTACATCGTTTACGCAAAGCGTTGCAAATATTTTTGATTGATCTCTTAACATTATTATAAGCCAAAATTGTAAAAAGTATATACTCTTATTTTTACGACGCGTTGGCGCAGTGATCACAACGACTGAATGGTGCTCTAGCGGTCGCGAGTTCTATCCCCGCTCTTGGTAAATGGAAGTTTGTTGTGTGTATAATTGGACTTCCGACAGAGGATTTTTAGCCTTGGGCCCATTGATTTCGAAGCGTTTAACTTAACCATTCTTATTAATGTCACAATATATTTAACGATATTATTAAAAGGATGTCGTGTCTTATCACTACATATAAAAAAAAAATGAAGAGATTCCCGTCACAGACGTAGTCGACTACACTCTCGTGACCTGATGCTGCATGCGACCATGCTTGATAAATGATTAATATCAGGTAAAATGTATATTGCCCTAGTAGAAGATATAAAATACTATATTTAAATTAATCTAAATCAAATTGCGTTTTTAACAGTTATCTATGTACAATCTATCGTACATAATACGAAAGTTTTATCAAAAAACGTTTTCGATTTTATAACTTTTTTCGCTAGTGATGAGTCGAATGAATCGAAGCATATTTTTTGTACCGAATCATTCATGGGATCGAAATTTATTTGGATAAAACAGCAGGACGCAACTATTGGGTATGCCATATAACTTTATAACAAAAATTAATATTTAAGTAAGAAGATCTTGCTGGTTCATAACTTTTTCTGTTATATTTTTATTTGATTGTGGATTCTTTTTAATTATGTAAAAGAATAAATCAAGTATGTCCCTGGTCCATGATGAACGAAGGTTAACAAAATGAACTATATTAAAATATACATTTCTTTTATAGTCGTAGTCTAGTATAGTATAGTTATAAAGTTAAGTAGTCTAGTATAGTTATAAATAAATGTATTGCAAAGGTATATATAATAAGGTATAGTTTGAAGACATTATGTTTAAATTACAAAATTAATATTGCAAAAGACACAATGAAACTATATTTAAGGTGTCTATTGAGTAGTAATAGATATAAGGTGTCTACAGAGTACAAACTGAAGTATAAATCCCAACATTTGAAAACTACGATACGTATTTAAATATTAAACGCAACTTTTTTAGGTTCAAATATATGTATGTACCTAGCATGCCTATATGATGCAAATAATGGTAGACATAGATGTTGGTCTTAAAATTAATATCGCTATAAATGTTTTGCTTCCTAAATGTAAAACCCGAAAAACTCCACCACCAAAACCACTATTTCCAGGACTAATTCGGCTATTTTAAGTTTACTTTTACTTTCTAAAAGGTTAAGAACGTCCTTTTTGATATAACTAGGTCGACAAACAAGCATACGGTTCAGCTGATGGTAAGCGATTACCGTTGCCTATAGAGGCCTACAACACCAGAAGCATCGCAAGCGCGTTGCCGCCTCTACTCCCCCCACCCCTCAAGAGTTCTAGTCACCTTACTCACCACAGGAACACAACTTTGCTTGCAAGCAGTATATTTAATCCGTTCTTAACACGTTAAACACTGCCTTGATTTTTAGTTTTTCTGTTTGGGCCATGAGGGGACACCATGTAGTCGACACACAATTATTCCGTTGGTGCCGCGGGAGACACCACATGACCACGAGCCAGAGTCAACTTAAAAAAATATGACTTAAAAATATATCATATAGTGAAGGAGAAATACGTAACATCTTCAAGAATGGGGATGGTAGTACAATAAACACTTATCATATAATTTTGTAAATAAAGACTTTTAAGCTGACCCCATGGACTAAACAAGTGAGATCCAACTGGTATTCCCCATGACGTTCAACGTGTTATACATATAGCAAAAAATTTAGAGAATTTTAAAAAACCTAATGATTTTTCAACATCTGTCGATCTGGCCAATATCTATCTGATCAACTAGTATATAATATAGACAATACTAAAAAAAATTAAACGATTTCTAACCTAATCGTAATTACCATAATTTCTTATTTTTAAGCTTATTAGCATCCACCTCATTTGAACCGCGAATTTTAGCCATAATGGAAATTTACATAGATACGTCAAATGGATGTTGGAAGCCAATTTGTTGGTCATCGCCAACCGACCACGAGGCGCCGTCTTAGGCGCCACTAATGTTGCTACTAATGAAGTTATATCTACACCGATATGTATATAAAGAAATTATTTACTTGTCAAAAAAATTTGTCCGATTTTCGGTTCACAATAATGGAAAATATTTAGTTTCTCTTTTTATCTGACCTAAGTTGTTTTATTGACGTTAAGGTAATATCGAATAAAAATAACTTCAGTTTGCTTAAAAGCTAAATAGTTATAAAGCACATGAAACAGCGAGACCCATCTAGTCGAGCAAAAAGTCATAAATTTGCCTAAATTATAGTTTTGAGTTCTCAAGTTACATAATGAATGATAGACTGCGTCTTCTATATTGAGATACATTTTATTTTTTGCATAAACACGTAATTATTAATGTGATCTTTGAATGTTTAATCATTTTACATAATTTATCATATCTTATATTATAATTTATAATTTCGTCAAAGTAACTATTACTGCCTCGATTACCTAGCTAGTTTATAGCTTTTGTTTTTATTTTCACCTGTCCAAGTTTGCGCCAGACATTCTGGTTTTAAGTCAAGGTTTAATTATTTCTGCCATTAAAAATTACGAGATTTTAAACCAAGTTAGGTTAATAGGAGGTGCTAAAATTGACTGCAGGAATAGACCGATTCAAATTGCCTTCAAAGTAACCATTTTTAGTGTTCAATTTCAGAGCATAAAAACGAAGATTAAATGAGAATTAATATACAAAAATTCAGTAATGAACATAATTATTTCAGTACCATTTTAATAGTTTTACAGTGCTATCTCTTAGGACTATCGTAGTCCACTGCTGAACATAGCCCTAAGTTCGCGCTAAGCATCCCAGTTTTTCGCAATCCTCATCCAACCTCCACTGGCAGTTTTACGTAGATCGTCGGTCTAGTGGGCCGGAGGACGTCCCACACTACGTTTAAGTCAAGGCCATCGGTTCTGCGACACAGGTGACCAGCACAATACTACTTCAATTTGCTAATTCTGTGGGCTATGTTGGTTACCTCAAGCATAGCCCGTTCCATTACATGTTGAGCGAGTTTAACTTGTGGACCAGTCCCTTCGTCATTGTCCACGTCTCAGCACCGTATGTCAAAACAGGCAAACAATGCATTGAAAGAGATTTAATATAGCATTGGAAATAACGATGCACCAGCTCACTCTCTCTTTACACAGTCTAAACTTAACATCGTAAATTTAAGGTTAACTGGATGAAAACGCTACTTAGGGATAAAGCCGCCTTTTTGCATTATTGTTTATATCTATTACTAACTCAGTTAATTCTCTTGAAAATATCGTACAACAGAGACAATTTTTTCTATTAATAAAAATAATCTGACATATAAGCCTATTTAATTTTCTTGATTCCTTTATTGTTCATTTATAATAATTGTGTTTGAAAAAATAACGACTTCGATTATATCGCCAAGTAATACAACGTAGGTAGGCGAAAAAATAGTCAAGTAAATACGCATTATCAAAGATTACTTCAAAAGTTGTAATCAGATCTCGATGAAATTCAAATGTGACCACATAATAAACATCGGCTTTCGATTAAATTATAAATCATCAAAATCGGTTCACCCAATAAAAAGTTATGAGGATTTTCGAGGGTTTCCTTCGATTCCTCTGGGATCCCATTATTAGATCCTGGTTTCTTTAACAGGTAAAAAATACCCAGATTCCATTAGTTCAGTGGTAGATGATAAAAACTAGATAAGGATCTCATTATAGTTGTCACTTGTCATTGTTCTAATTAAATAATTTATACATGTTCTACTCAAGGTTGTCATTAAATAAGTTATGCCTTGTCCAGACACAAGGATTTCCTACTAGGCATTATTATTACGGTCAGCGGGACACGCAAATAGTTATTTATATCATACAAACGTGATATATATCTGATCACGGTTTTGAAAGTAATTACATGCTAATTAAAACCTAAAATATCTGCGACCTTCGACATAGCAAATGTAGGTTTGCATCGTCATGTAACTTATTGTCTAAAGTAAAAATAAGTTGCTAGTACAGGTAAAAGTTTTAGTTTTCGATTGGTAACTATAACTGACTGAACTGATAACGAAAACTGAGTTACTAATGTTTTAGTTAGAGTTTGTTTAAGTGACATTAATGACAACTAGTGGTCGCCCAGTGGTCGAAACTGGACCATAATTAAAAATTAAAAAGCTAAAACGACCAAAAAAAAAATAATGTAGATAAAGAACCTTTTTTAAATTTTTTCAATTTGACTACAGTTTTTGGCAATCAACAAAAGAACGTAATAATATGCGCGTCTGTGTGTGTGTATGTCAAATACATGGTAGTGCTTGTTATGTTTTTTTTTAATTTATTTAATATATTTTTATGCATAATTTTAAAAACATATAAGCATTCTGCGCTCCTACTCTATATAAACTGTAAGTGTGCGAAATTTCATTCTCCTCCGTCTGCGCAATTTTCGTAAAAAGGGGGATATATAAGAATTCTACGTGACATAGGCAAATTTTTATAGCTCTTATGTACTGGATAGCTTCTGTGTGCTGGTTAGCTCTTTTGTATTAGATAGCTCTTGTATTTTTGATGCGATGAGTTCAAATACGAAATATATTTGACTTGTACACTCTCCAGTTATAGGCATATCTTATAGGGGGCGTACGGACTAAACAGACTTCCACTTCGATTGACTGCATTAAAATACATAACCCTACGAAGTTATTTTCAAAGGCACAGGGCATTTACTTTTGTGGGCCGGTGTAATTATTCGGTGCCTAGTTTTGTAACATCCACGAAATAGAGGTTTATTGTTAGGTCATAGCACCTAACTTTATACCCAGGTTTCTTTTTCCTGACCTACCCAAATCAATTATATACAATACTAGCTTTTGCCTGTGACATCGTTCTTTATTTTTTTTTCCTTACAAGAGTAAAAAGGAGCAGACAGTACCATTTGATGTTAAATGTTACCGTCATCTATGAACACCTGAAACATACGAAATGAAATGAAAACATTTATTTCGTCATAAGGTGATATACACACTTAACGATAGTCAAAATAATGTCATTTACAGAAATAATAATACAATCATTACAGCCTAAACAGTCCACTGCTGGACATAGGCCTCCACAAGTTTACGCCAAAAATAACGTGAACTCATGTGTTTTACCCATAGTCACCACGCTGGGCAGGCGGGTTGGTGACCGCAGTACTGGCTTTGTCGCACCGAAGACGCTGCTGCCCGTCTTCGGCCTATGTATTTCAAAGCCAGCAGTTGGATGGCTATCCCGCCATCGGTCGGCTTCTTAAGTTCCAATGTGGTTGTGGAACCTTGTTATCCCTTAGTCGCCTCTTACGACACCCACGGGAAGAGAGGGGGTGGCTAAATTCTTTAGTGCCGTAGCCACACAGCACAATAATACAAATAAATTAAAAAAAACTCGACAATAATAAAAGAAAGTTAAGGCAGGAAAAAAATCAAACAATAAAATAAAAATTTATATCTTAACATTGGGTACACTATAAGAGGAGTTGTTGGTGCGTTGCCGGCCTTTAGGAAAGAGATGTATAGAAGGGACCTATAAACTCGCCGCCTGAAAACACCCAGAGTTGGCCAAAAACTTTTATATTGTTAGTTTCTGCAACATTTATCGATGTTCCACTTTTATTGGTTATAGGTGGATGTAGTCGTATGTTGTCTAAAGCCTTTCACAGTAAACCATATCCAAATGTTATTTCAACACTAAAATAATTTTACAATTCGATCCTCCTGAGATTACTCGTAGAATGTTCATCCAAATAAACGCTTCATCTTTTTAATATTATCAATCACTTCAGTCTGTAATATCCCACAGATGTGCATATGCTTGCTGGCTATATGCTTTTTTCTCCATGTAGGAGAAGGGTTATTTGAATATTAGCATTCAATATATATTTACGACCGCTCTTGTGTAATGATGCGCGTGCCGTGGCAGGTGTACCTGAATAGCGACGGTCGCGGGTTCGATTACCGCTCGGGGTGGATATTTGTGTTTATACCCTCCCCACCGTGCCTCGGAGAACACGTTAGGCTGTTGATCCCGGTCTTTATCATGTATACCCGATAGCGATCATTACTCATAGTACAGAATATATTCGCCAATCCGCATTTGGGCAGCGTAGTGGTTTAAGCTCTGATCTCTCTCCGGGCAAAGAGGCCAATGCCCAGCAGTAGGATATTACAGGCTCAAGCGTGGTATACAATATATATTTACTTCTTAACTTAAAATCGGGATCAAATTAGATGTCTGTTAACAAACTTGTATCTAAAAGAAACGAACATTAATTCATTTCACAGTCGAGTCACTGTTACACTTTTGGATAATGGTCGCATACAATAGCTAATGGTGCTAACAGAATCATATCTCTGTAAATAATTAATATGCGATTAATTATTACGGTCTAATGCTATGCATGTGGAGCGAGGCTGTACCGGCGCATGCGCAAGTGTTAATATTTCCTAATGTTAAAAATCATACTTAAGTAAACTTAGCATAAAAATACAATTTTATTATTATTAGAAGAATTATAATTGTATTTTAAGCACTAGCTACTAGCGGTAATACAGGCCATTTAGCAGTAATTGGCAGTAATGATATATTATTGGTGTATTGCTATGAGGTTACGGCAATGAAGAATATAAGCACCCCCTCTCTTCCCGTGGGTATTGTAAGAGGCGACTAAGGGATAACATAGTTCCGCTACCACCTTGGAACTTAAAAAGCCGCCCGATGGCAGGATAACCATCCAACTGCTAGCTTTGAAATACACAGGCCGAAGTTTCTTTGGCAGCAAGACGGGTAGCAGCTTATTTGGTGCGACAAAGCAAGCTCTGCGGTCACCAACCCGCCTGCCCAGCCTGGTGACCATGGGCAAAACAGATGAAACACGCCATTTCTGGCGCTAACTTGTGGAAGCCTATGTCCAGCAGTGGACTGCGATAGGCTGAAGTGAGTTATTTATTTTAATATGGTAATTGTTTCAAATGCCCTCTAGCCTAGATTTAGTGCTGGTCTTCTATTAAGTAAAAAAATTGCTTACCTAAATTATTATAGTCAGCAAAATCTATTTTGTCGCAATACATTTGACTACACAATAAATACAGTAAGTATATATAAGAATCCTCAGGAAAAATTATTTCCCAGGAAAACTTTGTATATTAAAGTGTTTCACCTCGTTATTAGACAAAAATATTATTATAAATATTAATTTTTATATACATAAACCTATTGAAATTCACCATATCAAAATAGTACGAGGAATTTTTATGAATATTAACCTTTTATTTTATAACTAATTAGTTACTGTTCGAGAACGTAACAAAAAAACTTATTACAATTTTAAATACTCTACATTATTTCTTAATTTTATATATTTGTGGAGATCATACAGATGATTTGAGTGTTTGGATTTTTATTGGATTTTTTGCCCAACAAAAATATACATATCTCATCGCACTGGCAACCGCCTTTTTCACTGTTCACATCACAACTCAATTAGTAATTAAACGGGTGGGAGAAAATAAAGTAAAATTTCTGAAACACATGTACCTACCTAGAAGAAATACTTAGTCCTGCCCGTGACCATGGTCGCTATAAAGTACACGAAACGTCAGGCATCTAAAAACATAATAAGCCACGATAAAATCCGAAAAAGTTGTTTCATTATAATGAGTGAAATTCGCGTAAACATCAGAGAACAATATTATAGTACCAAGTAGAGTCACTACCTAAGCGCGCAGAGTTACCCACACATACGTTTTACTTTAGTGGGTAATTGTGTTTGTGTTAGTGCCATCTATAATGATAGTGTCGTATTACAGTATTATAAAGATAGTGTCATAAACATCATTATAAAGTTTTATTTTTCGCATATTTTTTACTGAATTTTACGTATGAATATTAATTGTAATTAATTAAAAGCGTAACAAAATAAAAAAGACTCGTAAAATTATCAATTATATTGTATGAATAGAATGTATGGACCAACGCCCGAAGGCAATGCATGTGTTAAGTCAGCTATACAAGTATCAGCAACATATCAACAAAGAGGTTCTATAATTAATGAATCGTGTTTCAGGGTCGCCGTCACGCCTTACTAGTGACAAGGTCATGTGACAGGGCAATGAATTCGCGGTACTGTTACGGAAGTTTAGTTTTTATGAAACTAGAACACAATTATACAACCATTGATCGATTAATTAGAGATAAATTAATCTATATTTTTTGTAATGTCTTTCTGAGAATCAAATACTGTTTTGTATAACTATAATTGTTTTTATAGTATTTTGTAGACTACAAAGGCAATAAATTTTAGTGCATTCAATTCAAGTTTTGATTATGGTTATTGAAGCAAAGTGAAAAGCTTCGCTGTTTGTAGGCAACCTCAGCCTCGGCTTCGTCAGCATGAAAACTACTTAAACTGATCTTTGAATTGGATCTTTTCAATGGTAATTTTTATTTTATGGAATTTTATTCTTAAAATGTGTTTCGTTAAAAACTTGGTCACTAGTTCCGAAAATTAGCCGGAACAAAGAGACGAACAAATTAAATGTAGAGAGTTCTAAAATGCTTGTTTGCATTATTACTTGATTTTATTCATTTAAAAGCTTTAAAATTGTTTAGGCCTTTTAAAAAGCTTAAAAGTGTTTAGAGCTAATTTTATATCGGTTACTGTAAATGTTATCACAATTCGAGTAAAAAAATAAAAAAAAAACTTGTAAAAAATTAAAACCTTAGTATCATGTATGTATATGTATGTATTTATGTCCTAAAATCAAATGTCAGTTTTGTAACGAATGTCATTGTTAATAAATCTAATAAGTTTTTATTAGGCACGTGCGCAGGAGTCGATCACGATTATCCTTGATTTATGTCGCTGTCATAATATCACCACCGCTGTCACGAACGCCGTGGGTGTGGTCGCATGGGTACAGTCCATTCTAATATGATTACTGTACATACAACAATTATGACACATGAAAATTTTTCAGACATATTTGTCATGTAAATTGTTCCGGTTATCGGTAATTTGTCAAACTTTATTGATCAGTTAGAGCTAATATTAGTTAATTCAAATGTCATATATTGCTGAGAAAGTCATAGATATCTGAGATACGTTACCTTACATAAATAAAAGCTTATAACATGATTTGATTGATAATTTCTGTTTCATCAACACACAGATTTATTTCCGCCTATCGTTACTAACTATAAATCTGGAAACATTTTAATTAGTTAGGTAACTTGAGATAAAAATTACATAGTGTTATACTCTCAAAATACGAGTTTGTTTGTTCCAAGATTCTCCGAAAGGAATCGCTTTTCAAGAATAATATAGCCTTTTTACTGTATAAAACGTTGAAATTTTCTTTTTACTGTCTTAATTTGTATAATAATACTGTTGTGTTTGCTCGTAAACGAAAAAAAAAATACGACTTCATGTACATCGACTAGTAAATACTATGTAGGTAGACGAACAAAAATAGTCAAGTAAATATGCATTATTAGATATAACTCGAAAAGTGCTTCTCAGATCTCGAATAAATTTGATGGGACCACATGACAGGTACTTTTCAGACAGGTATCTTTCGGCTAAAAAGGAATTTTCGAAATCTGTCCTTCCAGTCAAAAGTTATGAGGTACCACACAAAAAAATACAGTTGAATTTAGAACCTCCTTTTTTAAGTCGGTGAAAAAGACTGGTGAATTAAATATGTATAGATATTTTCATTTTGGTAAAGCATCTATTATAACTTTAATGGTATCAGCAAGGTGAAATTTCTTTGAAGTGACATAAGTATGTATTTAAGAAATTGAAGTACCTAATTATGGTTTAGTTTTATATAACTATAAGTAAAACTAGTGTCATTCATGACTTGCGAAATTTTGGCAACGAAGATGACTCAAACGTTTCCTAAATAAGCGATGATATGCCGGGAAAGTGGTTTTAAATGTTTTTTGTCCTGACGACCATTAACGCAGTTTACATACGCATGAACGTTTTGTCGTCTACACTTCTTTTTGTGGTATTTTAATTTTATGTAAATCATAGAGAATTTATACCTTATACGATTACTAAAGTTTTTCACAGCGAAGTATAAAACCAAAATCAAAAATTTTATTCAAGTAGACCTTAAAATGACTTTTGAATAGTTATTTTAGAAATTAAATTTATAAATTAATTTTTGTTTTAATGAATTAATCATAGTTAAAGAGAAGTTACCACCGATTACAAATTTTAATAAAAAATATCATAACTAACCTCAGAAAATCAATCAAAAGAATTATTGTTCTTAAGTATAGATTATAGTGAATCGTAATTAAAATAAATCTTAACAAAAATAAATATTCTAAGAAACAAATTACTTCTTTATTGAATGATACAAAGCAGACATTACTTGTCTTCGTCCACGTGTTGTTACTACTTGTACAAATATTGTA
The DNA here is from genome assembly GCF_905220565.1 of Melitaea cinxia. NCBI lineage: Eukaryota > Metazoa > Arthropoda > Insecta > Lepidoptera > Nymphalidae > Melitaea > Melitaea cinxia. The sequence goes on along the minus strand of NC_059399.1, from coordinate 3,249,125 downwards.
CACACATACAAATAAATGTCATTTTTGAAATTTAAATATTTCCAAACTTAAGTAAAAATATAAATGTATAAAATTACTTTTAATTCTAAATTATTACGTTTGTTGTTTATTCAGTTGAGCGTATGTTTTCAAATTTGTCGCCATTTAGCATTCAGCTCGGAGTTAGATCTTATCGTCAGTTGCGCAGTGTCTGAGTTATCGTCGAGTTTAGTCTACTTTCCAAACACTTGTACCATAAAACGTTGTGTCAAATGAACGTGGATCCGACTTGTTACGAGAAAAACATTAAAATAAACATTTACGTAATTGGAATCCCTTTACATGAAACATAAAGACAACATAAGCTCCTTTATCATTTCTTGATCTTGGTCTGATTTGATTTTTTCACAGATTTTCAGAATTATGTAATAATACGGATTAGAGAAGTTTTGTATATTGATTTTGAATTTCTTTCGTACATTTATATACTAATTGTATACAATATGTTCTCAAAACAATTTATGTACAGATCGCTTATTATCTAAAACCGAATTATTATCTGCCTGCCAGGATTAATCTTCTAAAATCTAGACCAAATAATAGTATATTATGTTATTATAATCTTATAGATCCATATTTCTTTTCACAGAATTTAACCAGCGCTTTCTATCGAACCATTTCATCCACAAAACGTAATAGTAATAAATTTAACTCTACTTAAGCTAACTCTTCTAAGTTAACACAGTAACGTACTTGTATAATAATTCTATAACAAAGAGTCGTGTGTGCGAACATATTACAACATAACGCGTAACTTAACTTACATAATGTTACATTGCTTCCGATTTTTTCTCGTAATTAATTTGAGTTTATCTTGTAATATAATGGTTTCCGATTGCAGCATAACTAACTACAATTAATAACTTTTAAACCAGTCAATTGTTGTTTATACGTAGTTTATATGTACGTAGCGCCATCCTGTAAGTTTTTACCAACCTACCTAGAGTTGCTTTGTTGTAATGATTAATATTTTAACTCGTTTTTCTATATAAGAAAGAAAACCTTTGCCCAGTAACGGGATTGACATACGAGTATTTGCATGTTTCAATTCAATCCCCCTTTTTAAACATTTGTGAGGATAAAGGCAATTATAGTATGAGGTATTTTGTAGTCATACGTCTTTGAGGATTTGTTTATCTTCAAAAGTTAACGAATTTAAAAAATATTGTGTTTCTTATGAAACCATCTCAACAGAAAAATTCTAAATATACTCCCAAGTAAATTCTCTCCAAACATATTAATTACATTCAAAACTATAGCATTTATGAGATAATATTGACAAATTAAATAAAAAATATAAGAAAAGATACTATAATGGTATGCCATTGTTGTCTGTTCACAAATGCAGTTTAACGAGGAAAATAAACACATTATGTAAATTAATACCGTATAACTGAACAATGGGTCTCAACTCTCAGTTCAGTGTACTAGATAAGTATTAGATACAAGTGCTTACTGGGTTCAAGCTCCGCCTATGTCGTTATGTATTTACAACTTACTTAATACTGATATAATAAAGATTTACATTTGTACTTACTTATATATATACAATTTTCGTGTCACGATGTATGTTCCAGATAAATTCAGAAGTTACTGAATTAATTTTTATCAAATTTTGTAAGTATCTGTAACTTGGTCCAACTTGAGAGATAGGGTAGTTTTTATCTAAATTGGACTCGGTAGGTGGCGCTGTTACCAGTATGTAACTTCGAAACTACTGAACCAATTGTTATCAAGTTTTGTAAGCATCTTTAATTTGGAACGAACGAACTTGTTGTATGTGGTTCCTCATTTGATGTATACTACATACAAACTCGTTTTCACCAAATTTTTTATATGAAAGAACATCCGACTAGAATATATAGCTACAAACGCCCATCACGTTCATGTATCGTGAACCGTATTTCTTAATTTCTTTTTTACAGATAAATATTTCGTAATTAAGGAAATATTATGGATGAGAAATTCTAAATATAAAAAGTGTGTGTGTGAAATTCACACACATAGAAAAATAGCCTACGAGAGATTTTTTCTCGGTGAAAAAATATAAATAAATAAATAAAATAATAATAATAATAATAATAATAATAATAATAATAATAATAGCCGTGTGGTTCCCGGCAGAGTAGACTAGGACCACCCCTTCCTACGCCTAGGCTGTCGTAAAAGGCGACTAAGGGCAACAAAAGCTGCATAACACCTACGCAGCCTCCTCGGAGAGCGTGAGTGCCTCTCCAAGTGAGTATATTAGCACTCAAAAAACTAAAATGATGGAGGACAATTTGGAAAGGCGCATAGGGCCGCTGCCTGGGGGACGCCAGGGCGCGTCTGGAGCTGGCGCTGGACGTGGCAGCATGCGGGCCGCCAGCCAACCCCGCCGACCGGCACCACCACCTGACCGGTCGGGTTATCCACCATCCCCACCAGTTGGCTTGGCGACGACAGAGTCCCAAGGGACTCAGCATTCGTTGCCCGCCGCTGGTGGAGTACGTCGCATGAGATGGACACCGAAAATCAACGAGAGTGTCATGCGTGCGTACTATAGGGCTGTAGGACGTGAAACCGGGCGGACTGGCTACCGGGCAGTAATGCACCGCGAGTTCCTACTGCTTGAGCCTACGCTAACTGTTACGGAACAGAACCTGGCAGATCGAGCTCGGTACATCCAACGAAAGGGCATATTTGACGCCGCCGAGCTCGAACGATTTCGACGTGAGGCTGCTCCTGAAGTCGAACCCGTGTCCGCGGTGCGCAACGAAGTGTCAACGCAACAAGAAGGCGTTCGTAGCGAAGCGCCTGTGGAGGTGATCACTGAGGGAGCAGTCGCCCAAAAAGTAGAACAGATGAGAGGGATCTTGCAAGAGGCGATTTCCGAGACTCGAGGCGCTCCTCTGGAAATGAGACCGCGACTCTCTCGCCTCCCCCTCAATGCCGCGACGCGGAATGCCATTGAGGCAGCCAACAGACTGTTGCCGCCCTATTTGGAAGGCAGCCTCAGCTTGGAGGATACGGGTTCTATTCTCTTCGGCGCCGCTCTAGCGGTGCACCGCCTTGTCGGAGCCAAGACCCAGGAGTCTGGACGCGCTACTCATAAGAATAGCGACGTACCAGCCTGGAAGAGGAGAATAGAACGCCGTATCAACCTGGCCAGGGCCCTCATTGGTAGGCTGCTAGCTTTCAGGTCGGGCAATACAAGGCCAAGGATTGTGCGCTCTGTTAGAATGGCCTTCAACGGGCTAGGCATCAGCCTCGATCAGCCTGACATAGCCGATAAACTAACGGAGCGCATCGACGGCCTGAAGCAGAGAATCGCGGCATGGGGAAAGCGCATTCGCAGGTACTCTGAGAGAGTTGAGCGCTTTCGACAAAATCGCCTCTTCGTGAGTGATCAGAAAAGGTTCTATAGAAAGCTGGAGAACCCGATATCGAGCTCTGCTTCCCTAAAACCGAGTACGGTTGACCTCGTCGCCTTCTGGCGCAACATATGGTCAGGGGAGGTGGAGCACGAGGAGGGCCCTTGGATTGCGGCGGTTCAGGACGCATGTGCTAAAATTGAACCGATGAACCCAATCGCCATCTCTACGGAGGACGTCAGTGGTGCGGTCCGGCGGGCTCCGAACTGGAAAAGTCCGGGGGCCGACGGTCTGCATCACTACTGGCTGAAAGGGCTCTCGGTCTGCCATGCGACCTTGGCTCGACAATACCAAGAGGCAATAGATCGGAAGACACTCCCGAACCTTTTCACTACCGGGATCACTCACTTAGCTCCTAAGTCCACCAACACCGCAGATCCCACCAACTACCGCCCCATAACGTGTCTGACCTCCATCTACAAGATACTGACGTCCGTTCTGAGCTGTAAGATCTCACGACATATTGGTGAGTTTAATATCTTGTCTGCAGCTCAGAACGGATGTCGTGGAGGCGGTCGCGGTACAAAGGAGCTCCTTCTCATCGACTCTGTGGCGGGCCAGCTTGTCAGACGCAACCGTCGGAACTTTTCGGCCGCCTGGATCGACTACAAAAAGGCTTTCGACTCGGTACCTCATTCATGGCTCCTGAGGGTCCTCGAGCTGTACAAGGTTGACCAGGCAGTTCGAGACTTCCTCGGAGTATGTATGGGGCAATGGAGCACGATCCTATGTCTCCAGGGCGAGCGACTGACGGGTGCGGATGACCCAATCAGGATACGGAGGGGTATTTTCCAGGGTGATTGCCTGAGTCCACTATGGTTCTGCTTGTCCTTGAACCCTCTAAGCACCCTGCTGGAGCGTTCGGGGACAGGCTTTCAGTTTCGGAGAGGAGGTACTAAAGTCTCCCACCTTCTCTACATGGACGACCTCAAATTGCTGGCACCTAACGCTGCACGCCTGCAGGAGCTGCTGAAAATCACTACGGAGTTCAGCAGTTCCATCAGGATGCAGCTTGGAGTGGATAAGTGTGCGGTCGTGCATGTGGACAGGGGTCAGGTGACTCAATCGTCGCAGCTTAGTCTCGAATTAACATCATTCAAGACCCTTTCCGAAGCTGAATCTTACCGGTATCTGGGTATGTCACAATGCATAGGGGTGAAGGAAGTGGACATGAAACAGGCAGTTTGTGAAATCTTTTTTGGACGGCTGACAAAAGTTCTTCGGAGCTACTTGTCTGGAGCCAACAAGGTCCGAGCCTATAACGCTTGGGTCATGCCCACTCTCTTGTACACCTTTGGCATACTCAGATGGACTCAGACCGAACTTGACGCCCTGGACAGAAGAGTCCGCACAACTATGACGCACCATCGCATGCACCACCCTAAGTCGTCGGTCATGAGACTGTACATCCCGCGGAAGTGTGGTGGTCGAGGCATGTTAAGCGCTAAGACTATGCATAACCGCGAGGTGTGCAGCCTCAGGGCCTACTTTGAAACGAGACGGGACAGCGCTTTGCATGGTGACGTTTCAATGTGTGACAAAGGACTAACCCCCCTAGCCTTGGCCAAAGAGAACTGGCAGAAACCGGTCGTACTGAGCACCTCTGACCGGGAGACCGTATGGATGGAGAAGGAACTGCATGGACGGTTCTACAAGGCGCTTCACGCACCACACGTGGACAGTAAGGCCTCCGTGCAGTGGCTGCGATTCGGCGACCTCTTTGGGGAAACTGAAGGTTTTGTCTGTGCAATACAAGATCAGGTGGTCAAGACGAACAACTACCGAAAGCACGTCCTGAAGGATGGCACTCCCGACTTCTGTCGAGCCTGTCGTCATCCCGGTGAGTCACTCAGGCATGTGCTTTCGGGTTGTTCCGCGCTTGCTAATACTGAGTACTTGCACAGACACAACCAAGTGGCCAAGATTCTCCACCAAGAGCTTGCTCTTATGTACGGTCTCCTGGAACAGAGGATGCCGTATTACCAATACTCACCGGTGCCAGTACTCGAACGCGACGGAGTCCGGCTCTACTGGGACCTGCCTATCGCCACAGACAGGACGATACTGGCGAACAAGCCTGATATCGTGGTGATGGACAGGGCACGGTCGAGGGTATTTTTAGTGGACATCACCGTCCCGCATGACGAGAACCTCGTGAAAGCCGAGACTGAGAAAAAACGTAAATATCTGGATCTGGCGCACGAGATTGTCGACGTGTGGGGTGTGGGGTCAGCTGAAATAATCCCTATCGTAATATCTGCCAACGGTTTGATCCCGGTTAGCCTCGCTCACCATCTGAGGCAACTGGGGATCCGGGACGGTTCGCTCGCAGCCAGGATGCAGAAGACGGTGTTACTTGACTCGGCTAGGATTGTCCGCCGGTTTCTCAGCCTACAGCCCTAACCCCCGGCCGTTTGATCTCCCTGCCGGGGCGTATTCCTCCACCCGCTTATATTTATATATGTAAGTATAAATAAATTTACTATATTATTTATATAAGTAGTTATTATAATATATGTATCTATTATGTATTGGGCGGGCGGAGTGACATTCAGTATAATAATAATAATAATAGTAATAAACAAATTAAAATTAAAAAATAAATACTGTGTAACATAATGTCTTGTATCTAATTCTCTGACCGACTTTATCCTACATTTATGTGTTTGTTTGTTTCTTTATCGTGACGCATTTTCGTTTCATAGAGTTTCAAATCACAACGATTCTAAAGACGTTACACTTCGATAAGTTCTAAGTGTAGCGAGAAATAAAAAGTTTGATGAAATCAACACTTAATATTAACAAATATTCACACAGTTAAAAATGTTACGCAAACGCCTGAAAAATAAAGCTGAGAAAGAGCTATAGTTAATTGACGTCTAAGTTTATGTCTCTTGTTGTTTACTTTGAGACGAAAATTATGAAATTTTTCTAGTACATATGCTTTGTTATTTAGTAACGGAGTATATTTCAAGGTGAAGAGGAAACTATTCAAAAAAAAATGTCTATTTCATAACACGACTTGTCCGGGTCGTCCTACTTTATTTCGACAGTTGCTTTGTTTTAAAAGATACCATGTACTCAACTATTACCACATGTTTTGGTTAACATTTTATACTTTAAAAAAAAATGTAAGGCTAGTCCATGCGTGAGTGCCAAAACAGATAGACCAACTGTTCAATCATTAATATCTAAAAATGAAATAGAATTTTTTATAAAACAATGAAGTCATTCTTACATGAAAATACAATTAATAACTTCTTCTGAAGTGTAAATTCTTTCTTCTGAAACATAATATTATTTTTACAGAATATGTATTAGTTAGGGCTGTTAAGTATATTTAGTTAAGTTGTAACAAATGACTCCTTTAATCTTTAGATTATTGTCATTGTTCAGTCATGTGTCAGTCTCAAAACACTAGAATCGGTTAGTATTCGATACTTGGTAAATTTGTTATGAGAGATGTGGTTGTTGTTAAAGATTTTTTTTTATATAGTATATTATTATCATTTAATGCATCCCACTTGTATAAATTATGTATAACAATAAAATTTGTGTTATTTATTATATAATCGTACTAATAACAACAATGTTAATTATTTAATTATTGTAATGGAAATAAGTACGAAAAGCGGCCTTATCGCTACAGAGCGATACCTTCTTGGTAGCTTTAGTAGAGGAAAATTCGTGTTAATGTTTGAGGACTACAGTTTTTTTAATACGTATAAAGAAAAAAGTATTATATAACACAAACAATAAATAAATAAATAAATATCTTTTAACATACACACACGCCGCCATGGATTGTACCTGTTGCGCTGGCCGTTGCGGTTTCGATCCCCGCACATGACAAACATTTGTATTGGCCATACAGGTGTTTGCCGTGGTTTGGGTGTTTGTGCAGTCCTTGTGGGTCTCCCCACCGTACCTCGGAGAGCACGTTAAGCCGTCGGTCCCGGTTGTTATCATGTACCACCTGATAGCGATCGTTACTCATAGTAGGGAATATATCCGCCAACCCGCATTGGAACAGCGTGGTGGATTAAACTCTGATCCTTCTTCTACATGGGGAAAGGGGCATATTCCTGGTAGTAGGATATTACAGGCTGAAGCGTGAAGCGTATACACACACGGTCGTCTAACAACCGAATGTCATAACCATTTTTTTTTTTTGATAAATGTACGAAGAAATAATACGTACATAAATAATTACAAGTATTACACCCAGGCTCACAATCCCCTGAGCAGAAAGGAGGGCCACTACAAAATGTGCCAAATGGCGAGTCAAATACTATATACTATATGAGACTATATCCTACGACATCCTTTTATCAAGTTTCAAATTAACTCTTACAAAATAATCAGACTTTTAAACCTTTCAAGTCTCTTCCTACACCAACACCTTTATGAGATCTTGACACTTCACTTTGATATGTAAATTTACTTGAAATAGCATTGTGCTGGTTCAATGGTTAATGATATCACATGTGTCAACCATTGTTGGTGATTGATGTAATTATCTGCAATTACATAGCCTTGCCTGTATATTTATGACATGTCACTGTAATTTCGAGACCTTATAGACTGCATCTTTCGTTTTTATTTGTCACGAGGCCCAAATTTAAATTAATGTCGACGAGCAAGCATTTATACATTATTTTGCATGAAAACAATAGCTCTGTTAGGAATAAATTTGATTATTTTGGGTTTTATTTGCATAGCTACAATAAACTTATATAAAGGGTAAACCTTATCTAGGGCAGGATTTGGGTACACGAGGATCTGCTCCTTACTTCTCCCATTAATTCTAGATCCACAAATCAGTCGATGATCATCCATTCGGGGATCCTAAGGTAGAGCTACCCTACAAATTAATGTATAAAAAATAGGGTCTTTTAAGTTTGAATATTTTGGTATTTTTATTTTATTGTTATTAGATATAAAAAAAAATATTACACTACGTAGTACTTCATTGTTCTGAACTTATTTCTAAAGCAGCAAAGACAGCTATGATCAAGTAGACCCTTTTTGTATACTTACGAGTGTATCAATATATAGTAAATTGTATATTTTTGTGGTTCTTTGAGATCAGTTAATAATAAATGTTATCACTTCAGCCTAGCGCAGTCCACTGCTGGACATGGGTCTCCACAACCTCGGGCCAAAAATGGCGTGAACTCATGTGTGTTTCCCATAGTCACCACGCTGGGCAGGCAGGTTGTTGACCGCAGGGCTGGCTTTGTCGCACCGAAGACGCTGCTGTCCGTCTTCGGACTGTGTATCTCAAAGCCAGCAGTGGATAGTTATCCCGCCATCAGACGGTTTTTTAAGTTCCAAGGTGGTAGAGGAACTGTGTTATCCCTTAGTCGCCTCTTACGACACCCATGGGAAGAGCCATTTTATAAGTAAATGTCCAAAAATATTAAAAAAAAAAAAAATCTACATACACTAAAACCACTAAAGTGTACTCAACGTAATCCGCGATCAACTATTCCTATCACGCAAACGAAAGCGTCGTGTACTAATCTGACTCGCCTCGTGAATGTTAGAGCGTTCTCAGTTTCGTGCGTATTTCCCCGTTTCAAATGTAAACAAATCCATCTGTTGCACAAATCTATTACTTGATTGGGAAATAAATTGCGAACTTTCTCTTGCTTGTTTGGGATTTTGCAATTAATAAATTTCTAAGTATCATTAATGTAGAGAAATGAAACTGTAGCGACATCTATCTCGCGACATACAGAAATTAGAGAAAACTAACGCCCGCCAGACACAATTCCCGCCTGGTTGGAGGATCCTCCCTTTTCGATGGCAGACGAGGAACTTAACACCTCTGTTCCTCACACATCCCAAAAAACTCTTCCGGTTTTATTGCAAACTATACCCGTCGAACTTCGGTATGCCATTTTTTTTTTCGGGACTTAATTGATTCTTCTTCTCTCATCTATTCTGACAATAACGAACACTAAAGAAAAAAAAATATTACCGTTTGCACGTCATGCACGTACTAATATTTCGACGATTGCCTCGGCAAATCATTTCCTTCGTCACATTGGCAAAGTACTCTACCCTTGTAAGTCATTAAATCAAATGAATGAAGAAATCTTGATAATGTACAACCATCATCTCACTTAAATGTGTGAACTACATCTACATATGTATATATGACACTCTAATGGTGTCATAAGCGGATTCTCACCTATTATACAGTGTCTGGGAGTTGTCAAGATGTATGGAAGCCATATTTGTTATACATTAATAGCATCTCATCTGTTGAGTCACATCCACATTTTTGACAAATGTCAATGTCAGTATTTCTCATCGATTCCGCTTAGTAATAATTATAGATTATGAGTACCTGATTATTAATAATGATATTAATTATAACACTAATTGAACAATTTTTGTATATGTTTCAGACTGTGTTATCTCACTTCTGGGCATAGGACTCTTTCCCCATGTAAGAGAAGGATTCAATACGAGTTTGCGGATATATTCCCATAATAATATAAGTGACCAAAAGTAACAATCGCTATCAGGTGTATATGATGACAACCTGTACCGATATCTTTACGTGCTCTCCAAGGCACGGTGGGGAGACCCACAAGGACTAACAACCAGACCGAAAATAAATATTTGTATGAACACAAATATCCACTCCGATTGGGAATCGAAACCGCGACCGTTTGTGTTTAGGCACCGCCGACACCACACATCCAGCATTACACCGGAACAGCCGTCGAATTTTCGTATTATTTACAACATTTTCTCTTTTAGTCTTAACTCTAAACTATTCATATACCAAAGGAATATGTAGATTATCATGATTTACACGTATGTTTTTATACATATAAAAAAATTGTAAAAGACTGATGTCTCTTCTGTCATAAAAGATGATATATTTATTAAAAACAATTTTTAAGTGTATAACTTTTATAATTTTGTCTATTAACAAGCCTGAATACATATTCTTTGTCAAAAATTTCCTAAAACTAGTAAGTAGTTAATAATAGAACCTTATATATTATTTACAGATAGTGTGGGCGGTAAGCGATTGCACGGGTTACAATTGTCCATACGGCCAGAACTGTGCGTTTGAGCCCGCCCCTCCGGGCCGCGCGCCCGCTTGCGCTCAGCCTGGCCTCACGTACTGCCTGCACCCTGATCCTTACCCTGAGTAAGAATAACTCAAATTTATACTAATAATGTATGTAATTAACTTCGCGCAAGCATGCCTACGTGCGAGAGTACGTAACTAGCGCGTGTTATGTGGTTGTGTATTATACGTGTGCATGTGCATGCGCGTGCGTGTGTGTGTGTGTGTGCGCGTGTATGTTATATAATAGTGTTTATACATAAACTGTATTGTTACTTATCTGAATATTTCCTTAATTAAGTTTTTCATAGTACTTCTGTACAATATTGTAATTTAATCAATGTTACCTTAACATTTCAGAAAAGTAATAAGAAAATTGGTTGAAGCTGGCCAATATGACATACGAACTCTCCTGTCAGATGAAAGTCGGGACGACTTCGAGTCAAATAAGAAAACAAACTACCCGTACGGGTACGGGCCGAACTCTTTACCCCACGTGGATCAGATCTCGCTTGTTAATGAAGACTTTACCAAGGACTACAATACGAAATTTCATTCAAAATTTAATCACGGTAAGAACAAATTTTATAGGAGGTCGCGCACAGCGCTATTATATGCAGGGCACAGCATGAAATATCTTGCTCAAAATTGAAGTAGCCTGTGAAAGTGTGTTTAATTAACCTTCTATATAAATAAAAAGAAGATCGCTAAATGTGTTGCCAAGCGCAAACTCAAGAACTCAGAAACAGCTGGATCAATTCGGACATTTTTTTTTCTTACAAGTCTCTACAAGTCTTATGATTCTTTGTAGAAGGTTTTTATGGAATGGTGGATTAATTTGCTCAGAAAATGACAAAATATTTGTGTTCCTAAGCGCATAACTCGAGAATGGCTAGACCGATTTAGCTAATTTATTTTTTGTATGTTCCTTAAGGCTCACGGAAGGTTTCAATTTTTAAAATAAAAAAATAAAACTTATTTTCACTATTAACTTTGACAAAACGAAGTCTGTCCGGGCTGCTAGTATTTAATAAAATAATTTCTAATGTAGAAAGAAATTTGACTTAGTCAAAACTGAAATGAGCAAATTTTACATAAATAAATTTTTCGATTAAAATATCGAAGTATGTTTATTAATAAGACAGAAAGATGGAAGGGCTTAGCATGAATTATCATATGACAAATTAATACGATCAATCGTTTTTAAAGAAGTTTCTAACTCATTAACTACATCGGCAGCTGACGCTTTTCTTTTTAATTAAGTTATAATTTTAGCTTTCGTTTAAAATTTCTAACATTCTTTTGAAATATTTTACCTACTTTTGTGTGTAACTTTTATTTAGGTTATTATAACTTTAATTTGAATTCAAGTTGAAGTTTTAAATTGAATTATGTAATTAGAATTCTCACTTTTTTGATTTTTTAAAGATTATAACTATATATATATTAATTTTAATGTTTGTTTTTCTCGCTTTATTTATTAATATTCATTTATTTTATTTAATATCTATGCTCCCTCTTTAAAAGACGATTTGCGGATTAGATTTGCTAACCCATCGTTCCAATTTTATTTTGACCTACGTTTCACAGAACTGACCTCTAAGTTTATAGCAATAATACCTAAATTCAGTATATTATTACTTTAATTTAGTTTATAATAATGTATAAATTAATTATTTTCCTTTTATTACAGATATATTTTCTGACAAAACGCCGTTACAGCCACCGTCAGCAATCAACCCGAATCCATACAACATAAAAGCGTATCAAGCATCAAATTACTCCAAATTCGGTTTTCAAGGGTACCATAATACTGCGCCAACGTACTGGAACCCAGCTCTCAACCAGTACGAATACGACAACAGACGTTTACGACACAACACAGAACCAAACTTGAACATTTATAATCCTAATTATTTCAATTCGCCCCTGTACCAAAATTATGATACTGATTGGCTCAGAGCGTCAAGTGGCGTCACGCAGTACAACCCGAATGAATGGTGGAAGTAAGATATGAAAATTATTTGTTTATTTTAATTATTTACCAGAATAAACTAGCAACTCATGCAAACGAACTCGCACGGGCTTTGAGTGGAGAGGGTGGACTGCAGTACTGTCGACTGAAAAGACAAGGCGTTCCCAGTCTCGCCCGAAGATTTGTAGACTGAGCCAAGAAGAGGGTTTGCTGGAAATCTCAGCAATTAATTGGCTCTCAATGATAACAATAAGAGTATCAGGTAGTTCCAGCCAAACAAGTGGCTTATTGTTTTCGAACAGATTGCCATAAAGCAGAACATACATCAAAAAAAAAAAAATTATTTATTCTTAATTGTACACCAAAATATAAACAGTAAAAAAACAACAAAAATAAGTACAGATGCGATCTTATCACTAGAGAGCGATTTCTTCCAGACAACTTTTGGGTATTGTCCTATACCGATAGAGCCGCAGCGGTTAGAAGTGTACAAATATTTAGAGAAAATAAATAAAGATAGTAACTTATTTTCTTAGATATAAAAATTCTATTTTTACATTGAGGTAGTTTAAGCAAAACAAGAGAGAGCTAGTAAAATTTTGTTTACTTTTTTTATATTACAAATTATTTTGTCTTTATAAAATTTAAATATTTACCTGTCTTTCCACTTAATACTATTCGCAACAACACAACAAATTATAGTCAGATATACGGATAGCAAGATTTTTATTAACAATTACTTTTAACATTTTCAACAAATCAACAAATTAAAAAAATATATTATCATTAAGAAAACCCGTATCGCCATATATTATTAAGACATAAACAATATACAATTCTAAACATAAATCTTCTATGATCAGATACATAACACCGTCGCGGTCTGACGCTGACGTGACGATACAAAGGTCCGTCACGTTTCCTACACGTACAACAACTCTCCGACAGACTCGACGAAAACGTAACGCGGAGCTAGTAGAGGCTGCCGCTGCGAGGACCCTTACTGGTGCTGAAGCGTTGAAGATAGCTCTTGGATTAGCTAAGTTGGTATAGTTTGTATTTATCTAACATTTAAACAGTACGAATGTGTACCAGTTAACAGGATAAAGTATATTTTATTTAAAAAAAAAAAAATACGATATTGCACGTATCTTCTAATTGATTTAATTGGATTGTCAACATAAACTAGTGGTCGCCAAGAGGTCGAAATTCGACCATAATTAAAAATTTAAATTATATAAAACCAAACCAATAACGAAAATAAAGAACCTTTTTAAACTTTTCAATTTGACTACAGACTTTGACAATCAATAAAAAAGTATAATATGCGTGTGTGTGTCAAATTCATTGTAGTGTGTCTAATGTTTTTTTTTATTGATTTATTATATTTTATGCATAATTTGAAAAAAAATGTTAGCATTCTGCACTTCTTCCTTATATAAACTATAAGTGTGCGAAATTTCATTTTTTATACTCCTTCGTGCTCGCAATATTCATTAAAAGCGGTACAAAGGTTTTGCTTCAAGTATAGATATTATATATATAGATATTATTGGCCATACAGGTGTTTGCCGTGGTCTGGGTGTTTGTGCAGTCCTTGTGGATCTCCCCACCGTGCCTCGGAGAGCACGTTAAGCCGTCGGTCCCGGTTGTTATCATGTACACCAGATAGCGATCGTTACTTATAGTAGAGAATATATCTGCCAACCCGCATTGGAGCAGCGTGGTGAATTAAGTTCTGATCCTTCTTTTACATGGGGAAAGAGGCCTATGCCTAGTAGTGGGATATTACAGGCTGAAGCGTATGTTTATGTAATGAAGAATATGCTTGTAAAAACTCTATCCATATGAAGAACTAAATTATTTTTCATACAACTGAAAAGTCACTTTTTTGTTATATTATTTATTATGTTAAGGAGATTTTTTTTTTAATTTTAAATATTCTGTTTCCTTTTTTGATTGTAGTAGTGGGATATTACAGGCTGAAGCCTATAGATACGAGATTATATATATAGATATTAAAGCATACGAGTATGTAACATATTTTTTGTTTAGAAATTAAAAGATATTTAAATTATGTATAGCTATTTAAAGTAATTCACCTTGCCATACCGTTGGTTTAACTGATACTATTTGGCGTGCTATTGGCGGATGCTATATGTCGACAGCGAAGGTAGAGCCAGCAACGAATTTGTGTTGTACCCGGTATATTTTCGTCCATAGGCTACGGTCACCGCTTACCATAAGGCCAATTGTTCGCTTTATGCCATTCAGTGGTTTTGTTACTGTGTAAGTTTCTGTCATTTTTATCATATTTACAGTGAAGACGAGTCAGCTGAACGGCCAAGGCGTCAGGCTGCAAATACCGAGGAATTGTGCCGCGTACGTACACAATTTATCAATCCCCGTGCTGCTCTCAACAACAAGGGTAATTGGCGGTATGTCGTTAACATGCCAGACAATATGACACAACTTGTACGAGCCGAAATTTGCACGTAAGTTATTTTTTTTATCTAAATAATTAATTCAAAACTGTAAAAATCTATGTATGAATCGCCATCTATGTATGAATATAGGAAACATTTATACCTTAATTACAATTTTAACAAGCGACATCTATTGTCGAATGGCTTAGTAATTTTATTTGTTTGAACTAAATAAATTGTAGGCAGCTCTTTTAATTGTATACAAATTAAACAAAAAACATTTTTTATTAGATCAACTGAATGCAGTGGGCTGTGCACGATACCTCTTGGATACACTTCTAGATGCGAACAAAAATATATACAGAAACGATTGGTAGCGCTGGAATCGAGTGGACAGAACTTGTACACAGATGTTTTTTGGATTCCAAGTTGTTGCCAATGTACAATTATAAATAATAATTAATAAAATATTTTATATCAATTATCTTGTGATGTAAATTAAAGAATGAAAATATATTGTTTTTGCTATTGCTATTGAGTAGCAGATGGCGCGGTAAGCTTCTTTATTTATGTATGTATATAGTGTGACTAATAATAATATTTCGTAATGTATAACAATCAAGATAAAACAACAAATACCTTGTTTAAATATTTTTAAACGTTTCCTACTTTGTTATATTGTAATTTTGCGTATGCGATATCATGACATTAATATTACATTTTTCAATGTCTCAAAAATAATTCCCTAATGGTCTTGTATAATTAGATTATTTTAGCATCCTAAAGAGAGAGTATTATGAGTATGTATATAAATAATAGATATATAATAAAAATGAATAAAGTATTACGTGTCTTTTATGCGATTGTAAATAGTAAGAATGACCGTTACAAAGTTACCATTTAACTAATAATTTCGATTTAAAAATAAGATTTGATTAATGACAGCATTTTGTGCTTCACATAGTAATGTGTAGTAATTAAAATAATAATTTAAATTGCGTTACTTTGTTTATTGTATTGATCTCTCGTTTTGGATTTCGGGGTTCGTTTTTTATTACAATTTTTTTTTATACTGAGGGACTGTTTCACCTGGTTATAGATAAAGTTTATCCTACATATAAGTTACAAACTTTAACAGCAGGAGTGAGAATAGGCGATTAGGACCTTTTTCTCTTCAATTAAGAAACTACAACTTTTCAATTCAGAATTGCGAATAAAAAAATGGAATAAATATAATGGTGAAGAAGAATAACATGTCTAAACTTTTATCCGTTGTATACTGTCATCAGTCATATAGGGTTAACGTCAACCGGTGGAACAGGCCCTAAATTTTTATTTAGAATACACAACTGCTTTGTCTTATTTTAGTTACTAATATCAGTAGCATAATAAAAACTACTGTTTCTGGATTGCGATTTGTCCAAAATTAAATCAATCAACCTGTTATTTTGTGGTTTACTTGTAAGATGTACGAGTATGAGTGAATATACACAGACTTTTTATACAAGCCTTCCTTAACAAGATAGAGTATTGAATTAAAGTTTATTTTTTTTACATTATTGATTGAATTATGTTTTTAATGTTCGTTTTTAATTATAAATAATGTCGGTCAAAACTGATACTGCCATACTTAATATATTTTTTTAATTTTTATTTATAGACAAAATTAATCCGATTTCATTAAATAAGTATCATTTATTTGACAAACTAGAGTTGACACTAAAATTATTGTATTTTATTAAGTTTCCATTAAATTATTGCAGTGTGACAATAAATTGTGAAATTGTGTTCAATAAATAAATAAAAATAAAACCTTTTTTATTTTAATAATAATTAAACCTGTACTTTTTTTAACGTTTCTTTAAGCGTCTTTCTCATTTCTTTGTTCTTTATTTTAATTTTTTATTTTAGTAATATTTTTTTTTATTTTTACTTTTGTAATACACTCGTTGACGGAATCTACATTCTTAATTTGTTTTTCTTTATAAATGCTTTTGGTGTTTCTTTGGTTTTGGACATTCGATTGTTGATCTATTTATTGATGTAAGCGTTGTGTACATAGTGACGAGTAGTTACTATAAGTGACGAGTTATCCATAAACTGTTTTTCCGAATATTTTAAAACCCTAAATTTTTAACAGTAAATAAGTCGTTGAGGTACCTTTATAAGAATAAATAAATAAAAATAATGTGGTGTCATGGGACACCAGGTAGGAAGGAAGTTCCTTCGGATAGTATAGAAGCAACACAATTTGAAAAAAAAGATGTTGAATTTTATATATATTTTCTAGTTCTTGATTTTTTTTTTAATTAGTACTAATAATTCAAACTATTAAGTGAAATAAAAAAAAATTGTGTCTTTATTTATTTTTGTCGACAGTATAAAATTACATAAACAATTTAAAAAGAAGTTTACTAGTAATATTTTAGATTTACAAACGTCATATTATACAGTCGTGTGACTGATATTACGTCACTTCCGTTATATATTTTTCTTACGGTTTTAGTATCACATCTTTTTCAGTTCGGTCGCCCAGCCAAATGTCAAGACTGCCGTAAGGAACTTCGTTCCAACAAATTTCCTTATTTAGTCTTTATTGGATGCATATATATAAGAAAATAGGTAAAAAATGTAAAAAGTTACACATGCTAAAGGAACTAGCACACATACATGTTACATTATATATAGAGACACATTAATTTTGTATAATTATGTAATGAACTTTCTTTCTCAAACCCAGTAGGTGTTAAAATAATTCTAGAGCATTATACAGTTTAGGCATCGGCCAGTTGTTCTGTAATCGATATTTTACTAACTTATTGTATATATTAATATACTCTAGTGTGTGACATATTCGTCATATTTATATCGCATCGTATCTCTTCGCTTCTTACCATTTTTCGTCGTATGTCTAGGACCAGGATAGAGTTGTGATACAACAGACTCCCCTCTCTATAAAATTTCCTACACGCGAAAAAAAATCAATGTGACGTGATCTGGAGAGTGAAGTGTATTTAAAAATCGTACTACACATTAACTGCACCTTCAAATCTTACTATACTTTAGGTTGATTGTAAAAAAAATTGTGTCAAAAACCGACCAATGCATTGTCTGATAATACTCGGCTAAGCGGTGACACATCAATAATTGTATTCGGCGTTGATTCGAGAGCGATAAACACGTTGTTCTAATTTACATTCCCTGTATAAGTGTTCTAGGCTCGCAGCTTATAAAGAACGTTTTTGTATATTAAATTTTGAATGTAATTTAAATTTAAGCACCATGCTACGAAACATAACAGGAAAGTTATACTAGTGTCTGTTATACAGTTGATTTTTATAGAGACGTATTGATACGTAATGTAATTGTTAATTTATTTATTTGATAAGTTTTACCTTTAAATGATTTTTATTTCAGTTTCAGCCTGTAACATCTGCCTGCTGGACATGGGTCTCTTTCTCCATATAAAAATAATTCCTATGTGTTCAAATATTAAATACTTTTCAAAACTAATTATTTTTTTAATTGATCGTATATCAATATCAATAAGGTAATAAAACGTACAATGGCGAGGAATAAAAAAAAATTAAAGTTTTCTTTGAATGTATCCGAACTGTAAAGACGACATATTTTCCTCGGATTGAGTTATCAACAGCTATAGGGAGAAAACCCGCAGAGGGACAGCTCGGATGGGTCCGCGCTCAGGGCTGTCGGGCCTACCTTAACAAATTCTATCTTGAACAACAAATCATTTATTTAACAATACTAAGAAAACCTATGCGTTATTTACTATTTGGCAAAAGACATTAATCATAATAATTTATTTCAAAATTCTACATTAAGTAAAATTAGTTTATATATATATATATATATATATATATATATATATATATATATATATATATATATGTCAATGTAATATGTAATTTTATTTATGTCTTTTAAAATATCTAGGTACATTTTTTTATTTTTTCATTATTTATCGTTTCAATATTACAAACACTACAAACGTGTGATAACTCGCTATGTAAATGACCGTTAACTTATATACCTTATCCGTAACTCAAACATAAAGTTGCGTTCAACAATTCATATCCAACAATTGTTACATAAATTCCGTTCAAATAAGACCGAGAGCTCTCAGGAACAAGCGCCAAAACTCGCGCTTTTAAAATAAAAATCCAAGCAAAAAGTCGCTCGACACGCGTAAAAGTAAAAGAGGAAGCGGGGAAAAAATCAATGCTTGCGTTTTATGTTCTGTGCGTGTGACAGATCGGTTGTCATGGCGACTACGGCGGGGGAAACGTTTGGCGGGAAAAAAGAGCCTATGACGCGCGATAAAAACAAAATGGCGCCTGTTCATGCCGCGGAAAGTTGACGTTCGCGATGCGTTCCGTTTTATGCTTTTATTGTTTCACAAGGAGTTTAGTGTGCGTAGTGCGAGAGAGAGAAAGAAGATGGGGTAAGGGAGCCGGTAATCGATATTACGCACTTTTGTAGCAATGAAATTGGCACGACACGATGCAAGAACGCGGCTTGCACGCATTGCAACCTTTTAATTTTTGATTTCGTTCCATTTTAATCGAACGTTTTTACGAACTTTTTCGATGGTATACAGTTAGGATACTATATTTGATACTCGATTTTTTATCTTTTAAGTTAGGGTAATGTGCAATTGATATTTTAGTATACTTTATCACGTTTTTTTTGTTTAAAAATATTAAGAGATATATAATACAATAAATATCACAAAATTATATTTTATTATTAAAATGCAATTTATATATATCGAATAATATCTACAACAAAAATTTGTTAAAATTAAAAATATGAAATTCACGTAACCCAGTTTACAAATTTACAAATACGTTAGAAATCTTCTCTATAATTTGTAGAGTCGCTTTCGAATCGAATCAAATATCGATCGCAATAGGAATGAATGATTAATTTACAAATATAAATAACATAAATATGACGAAGCAATAAAAATGTAATCAATAAGAACACAGATGGCATACCCAAGAGTATATAGAGTAATGATGGTAGGACAAAAAGTTGTAATTCGCTTGTGAAAATTTGATGAGTCACAATCGGGCGTGGAGCTATCGGCATAATGAATGCACACGAAATGTATTGGAAGAATTATTTATTGCCACAAAATATATAATAAAAAAAATATATTATTATTTTAGTTGTCACTAATAGCGGCTAAATTTTTATAATAACAAATTTTATCCAAAGTCTAGGTATGTCATGTGTGTATATGATATATAACCAGTATCTATCAGTAGACTAAGGATTATTAACATCGATTAGCGTTTCTTTTGGTTCTTTACTTGACTGCTTGACTTGATGCTTCTAAGATGTTTTTGAAAATGATTCTAAAATTTGTATAATTACTTACATGAACCAGTTTTAATAAATGATTCGTTACGTGATTTAAATGTAAATAAATACATTAAATTTTTGGATCTCTAACATAGAACCTTGTTTTAATTAATGTACATATGTTTTATGTTGGAGGGTTTTAAATTGTTGTTTTTATTTACATCTTTATTTATTACGGGATATTATTTTTACAACAGATTTATGGATATACAGTTTAAAGAGTGTTTTTATGTAACAGTTATTGACATACATAATACTAACAAATATGTTATTATTTAAGTAGTTATATGAATAAAGTTAATTGGAAGAAATGAAATACCAATAGAAATTTACGATATAATATTGATTTTTTATAAAAAAAAAAAGATATTTGCCAGTAGGTTATTGACAGGCAATTCAGTTCAAATTACTAATAATTTTAATATGAATAACAATTTTTCCAAGTTTACATCAAACCAACAAATGTCTCGGCCATATAACACCATATAACTGCGAAGACGCACTGTGCGCAGGCGCAAACAATTTGCCGAATTGTGAAATGGCTTAGCAGAGCATTGGTATAAAGTGTTTAAGTTTAGAACCTGTAAAATATTTATATGCTAACTATATAAACATCGCTTCAGCCTGTAATATCTCACTACTGGGCAAAAGCCTCTTTCCTCATGTAGGAGAAGGATCAGAGCTTAATCCACCACGCTGCTCCAATGCGGGTTGGCGGATATATTCCCTACTATGAGTAACGATCGCTATCAGGTGTACATGATGACAACCGGGACCGACGGCTTAACGTGCTCTCCGAGGCACGGTGGGGAGACCCACTAGGACTGCACAAACACCCAGACCACGGCAAACACCTGTATAGCCAATACAAATGTTTGTCATATAAGGGGATCGAACCCGCAACCGCCAGCGCAACAGGTACAATCCATGGCTGTGACCTCTGCACCAACGCGGCGTCACTATATAAACATAGACACAATTAATTAAAACATGGTATAAAATGACCAGACGACTAAGTAAAACTTCTTTTGTTGCCCCTACAGTAATATACGTGACGTAACTCTCACTCTTTCTATCTTCACTAACTTATATCTCACTCTTATATATACTAAACTTCCGTTCGTCTCACTTGATCACACTTTTCGTAACGCTCTCGTCACTTATTCACCAGCTTACTCCCCAAGTCAAGCGCATGTAAAGAAGTTTTACTTCAAAAATTTAATCAGTCCATTAACATCCAAAGCAACCTAATTCAAACATACATAAAAACAAACTGTAAGGTTTCTTTATATTAGTATAGATAATATAAATTTACTTGACCACTTGCGCATATTTTATTAGCAAAAGATTAATGCATTAGTACGTGCAGCCCATGCAGGTGACGGTATACTAGTATGGTATACTTTTTACGAATAAAACCTCCCACATACATTCCTATATTTATAACACATTTTTACTATTCTTAGTAATAGATACAAAATCATTATATACTAAAATTGCGATATTTTTATTCCTTTACTTTCATATGCTACAGCTAATTTAAGTTAGGTTATTTTATAGACTTAATTCATTACGACGCTAGTTTAATTCCACATTACTTAATAAAAATGCTATGAAATATCCCTATAAAATAGATGTTTCATTAATGAATGGAGCGACTACATTACTTTTTTCCCAATATTATAGAAAAAAAATATGCCATTCAAGTCAATGGTAACCAGCTTTCAATCATAAAAGTCGTTCATCTATGAAATACTTTATATTAAAAGTTAGCTTAGACTAGAAGAAACTAGACCCGACATAGCACTCCACTTGAGATTCATGAAGATAGATTTAAAAATTCTCCTGAACGTTTAGGTTATCTGACGATATTTTAGAAAATCTGATAATATTTAGAACGTTTGAAAGTGACTTAAAGAGTTTTTAATTGGTTTTTATCACGATTTTAGTAATACGCATGATTTTGATAGTTTCAATAATTATCATGTACTGTTTAAAGCAATTAAATATTTTAAAACCTGACAGTAAAAGAAGACGCAGTTTTTTTAAAGTGCACCTTTCTAACCTTTTCTAACATTTAATTACGTCTTTTTTATAACAATATTGTTTTTATATATATACAATAATTGTTTTTAAACTACCTATATGTTTTTATATGAGATGTATATGAGTTGTTTTATTATATCTTAAAATAAAATAAAACATATTTTTACTATAAACCATGTGTTATTATTATTAGTTTACTATTAAATTAAATAAAGTAATGAGAAGTTCATACAAAGCTCTACACGTCTCACGAATCAAACGATTTCACAAACGTAGCGGTCCCTGCGCATATCGATCGTAAACTTCACTGTGACAAAACTATACTTTGACATTTTCAAATAAATATGCACCTTACTTATGTGTAATAAATGTTATTTTTGTATGAAATTGCTTGAACTTGTTTAACTGTTGTGGGTCGCGCATTTACGTCGCAATTTTGACAATGTAGTATTAGGTTACAATTTCAAAAATACCATGTTATTATGTCATACAATATGTTATACTTAATTACGCATTTCATTTTAATTTGTTTTTATGAATAATAAAATAATAAATATTTATTTTTTATTATTACCTAATAAAAATAATAAACGGTTATAATATTAAAGTAAAAAAAAAAATGAACTATTTTCTTATGTTTACGTGAATTTCACTCAATTATAATGAAACAATTATTTCGGATTTTATCGCTGTTTATTAAGCTTTTTACATACCCGACGTTTCGGATACTTTACAGCAACTATGGTCACGGGAGGATCTCCAAAAAAGTTGTTGCATTATAATAGAATTATTTGTAATTACGTATTCTAAAATTTATTTAGACTGATTATTTTGTATATAGCTTAGAACCCTAGATATATGAATAATATCTATGTTTATATATATTTATATACTCTATGTTATAATGAAAAATTTTCTTATTTCATTTAGGAACTTTGTTTTTATTTCTTACATATTACGATTAGATTATATTATACGATTAGATATTAAGGAACTAATAATTATAATGTTATGGAACTAGATCTCGCGGTTTTAATGTTTTCGGTATAAATGAATAATTATAAACAAAAATGTCATAATATCATACTATTAACAATTGTGTTTTTGAAAATAACATATGATATTATGATATTTTTAGTTTAAAAGCTTCTGTGGAAGCTTTTTAGTCAATTAGGATTGGTAGTATGACTCTTTGTTGTAATTTTTTCTTAATTACTTGAGGCACATAATTTTAAGATATGTTAACTGCACTGCACAGTCATTTAGGTAAAATTTTTGTGTGTTATATTTCGTTATTAGATTACTCATCTTTTACAATTTTTAACCGATTTCAAAAAAGGACGAGGTTACTCAATTGAATTGAGTAACCTATATATATACATCGTCGTTTATGAACTGATTTTGATAATTCTTTTTTTTTTTTGTTGGAAAGGAGTTATCCCAAGTGTGGTAAGCTTCCCTCGAAAATCGTAGTGACGATTCGTGCATTTGTTCATTTTTTCGCCTACTTACGTTGTATTACTTGTCGATGTAATTGAAGTCGGTTTTTTTTTTCGTTTGCGAGCAAACACAATTATTATTATTTACAGTTTTGTCTCTGACTCGCTTTGCATAACATGTTTCAACACGTGTGTCTTCGTTGAAGTTGAAGTGTTGATATAGTGTGTTGTGATAGTTTTTTTTTTATGTTAATATAATTGTACCTATATTCTTTAAATTGTAGTGTCCATTTTTGAATGTGTCAAATGTACATGTATATGTTTTCAATCATCAATAATATTGTAGAAAAACGAAAGATTAGTTAATTTTTTTAATTTAATCTCTAGATTATAAGGATTGTCCTAGATTTCGTAAAAGTGTTTATTTGGGGTTTTGGGAAGTTTAACAAGGTAAACGTTTAGATAACGAGGGCGTATTAACTGGGTGAAGGGTTTCAGTCCGGAGCCCGTCAAGTGTCGCGCTAACAGGCCACGGGGCACCTCGTCTGATCGCGAGGGGACCAGCTTATAATGTAGGTGAACACCATGCACTGGGGTTCAAACCCTTTTGCACCTTACGTCCTGAATGCAAAACAATCGGAAACGACAACCTGTCGCGACACAGGGATTTTAGCACCCTCTTCGCGAAAATGACAAAATAATTCCATTATCGAACATAAACATATCGAACCGGAAACGATATGGAAATAAGCGCTCGCACCGTGAAACCCAATTTCTTACGAACGAAAAACGCGTGAACGCGAAACGCTCGAAGGCGATCGATAGTGGACGCGAAAGCTTTGAAGTAAACAGATCCAAGCGCAAACGTTTGGCTCCGAATCGAATCCCGCCAAATGCAGCGACAGCTGTGCGTAGCTCGTAGCGCGCGTAGCCGGCCGCTCCGCAGCGGCTGTAGAGGCGCCACCGGCCCTATTATTATTATTTGTAAACAAGCTCGTGCGGGCGCGTGCGGGGTAGGAGTGCGCGGGGTGGTCACGTGATCGGCCGCCATTGGCTGCGGTCGCTGGCAGCTGCGTCGCCGCGCGCCAGTGCTCCGCCGACAGCCGATGCGTATGTACGCGCGCTGCACGCTCTCGCGCCCGCGACACGCGCACCACTGACGCGATCGCGATCTGCATCCCTTTTTGTTTATTTTTCGCGCGCGTCCTTCGGGCCGTTTTGTGTTTCGGAGGCAGAGAGACGAAGAAAAAAAGGAGGCGCGGATGGATCAAGCGACCGGAGAAGGTACCGCGGGTTCACATACAAAAGTTTTGTGCGGGCTTTCGAGTTGTGGAAGTGTAGTTTTGTAAAGTTGTTGTGAAAGCTTTTGGTTGTTTTTGTGATTTTTAGTTACACTGTAGAGGTACACGGCGGCAGTAGAGCGTGAAGCTAGCTCCGGTGCCAGCTCGCGTGCTTCCGCCAGAGCTTTCGTTGAACTTTTGCGAATCGATCCTCGTTTTCCTGTTACTGGGTGTTTAAGTTAGTGCCGACATCTTAAAATTATGTAAACAGGCATTTCTTAGCACACAATATAAGTTTGTTTTACTTACACCTGGAAAGTTTGAAGTTTGTCAAAACTTCGTTGACACGGCCAGGCTCGAGAATGGCATACATGGCGATATCAGCGAATTGATGCGATGACGCATCGGCATGTCATTGTTACTGCGCATGATTCTCAATTTATTTAGTTTATAATTCGACATTAATTGTACGAGTTAATGCAACAGTTTGAAAATTAGCGACGCCTCACTCTACATTTTTTTACATTTAAACATTTAAACTTCTCATAAAAGGAATCCTTTGGTTCCTTTTCTCAAGCTACTTATTACAATAATATACAAAAGAACACAGCTGTCCCTCGCGGGTTCATTTGCTATCAAATCCTTATCGTTCTCTGTTCATAGGAGTCGTAGCGTGTTGTATTATAGGATTTTTGTTGATAATATGCTTTGTTAATAAATAATTAAAATTATATATATAATTATAATAATCTTTAGCAGTTTATAAGTGTGTTGATACATGCATACAAATCTTAATCTTTATAATACAAGCGTGTATTTCGAAAGTGACTCCCAAATTTGATTATAATAGTTTTATGGGTTTTAATTTTTGAATGAAGATATATTTGAAAAATTAAAGTTAAAGGTGCGTAAAGTACGCCTTACATAAGCTGTTAGTAAATTTTCCGTTAAAATCGATGTAGCTGTATTAGAGTTTAGCCAAAACAAACAAACAGACGCATAAGCTTTATTTCGTTTGTATGAGTAGCAGGTAAACATTTCAAAAACTGCATTTTTTGTTTTACCTTTCAACACCTTCCTTTGCATTGGTTATGGAACTACTAAAAAATTCAACCAACTACTGATGTAATATTCCTAATTTGAATTCAATAAGATGCATGCAGCAGCATGCATATGCAAAACCTTTTGTTATTTTCTTATAATTAATTTAGTGGAGGGTATATAAAGAGTACAGAGTTTTCTTTAGAACAAGTGTAAGTGAACACATTCAAGGACTCTCGAATTCATCTACTGGAACATTCTACGTTTAATACATGTAAAATATACGCCGCAAATGATTACAACGTTATCTTGACTAAACCAAAATATTTCATATTCAGATTAATGTATGTAAAATATAGAATATTGACTCTAGTCGGTGTATAAATGAATAGTACATAATAACATTATCTTGTCTCTTTCACTTTTTTTTTTTGTTATCTTATAGTAATTCATTGATTTTTAAAACCTTATTTTTCATGTTTTTTGTGAAGATTGATTAGATTAAATTTTTTTATACTGCATAGTAATAACAATGTAAATTTTTAACTGTGAATATAGTCTAAATGCGGATCAGTCATATGCATTAAGGAATTTTTTTTTTTTTTTTGCATATTCCATGATAAAGGCATGAGCGAACTTATAAATAGGTTCGACTTTTATCTTATTTTTTTTATTTAGAGTATAAAATTAAAAAAAAAATTATATTAGTATTGATGTTTTAATTACTGAATTTATTATGTTATGAACACCTTAAAATATTCATTTTTGTATGCAGTAATTTGTTTATGGTCTATGTAATACGATATGATTCGCGTTTCTTAGCTTAATATTAGAAGCTTTAGAAATTTCTATGTGAAAGAGTTCTTTGAACCAAATTATAGGTATTTTATGAATAGGCTTGTGCGATGTTTATGACGCTAGTTTTCCAACAAACTTTTTTACTAAAAACGAGAAACATAGTATTTAATTTTTGTAAAATACTGATAATTCTATCTTTGTTTACTAATTAATTGAAGTTATTAATCGACTTCCAAAAAAGGAGGTTTCCAATTCGATTGTATTTTTGAAATGTATGTTGTTGCGACAGAACTTTTGACTGGGTGGACCGATTTTGATAGTTTTTTTTAATCGAAAGGCATTGCATATCATGTGATACCATTTAAATTTAATGGAGATCTAATGAGTACTTTTCGAGTTATACCTAATAATGCGTCTTTACTTGACTATTTTTTCGTCGACCTACGTTGTATTATACCGTATAACTTTTCAATGGGTATACCGATTTTGATGATTTTTATTTTAATCGAAAGCTGATACTTGTCTTGTAGTTTCTTTTAAATTTGATTGAGATTTGATTACTACTGTTTGAGTAATCTTTGATAACGCGTATTTACTTGACATTTTTTTCGTCTACTTTGTATTACTTGTCGATGTAATTGAAGCCGGGTTTTTTATTCGTTTATGAGCAAACACAGATATTTTATGTTCAGTCGTTTTGAGTAACTAAAAAAAGGATTTTCTACTTATTTATTTTAAATATCTACAAACGTCTCTTAGATTTAATCAATAAAGAAGTATTTAAAATTGAAACAAAGTACATTTTAACTGTCTTGTGGTATTAATTGCTTTACGTAACACAAGTAAACAATTTAAATGTATTTATTACTAAAAACGAAAAAACTTCAGTGAAATACCCAAATTCTAGGAAATTCAATACCTATGCTATCATAACTCAACAGACATTTAAAAAAAAAAACTAAAGACGCTGTTTTTTGTAACACATATATATAAGTAGGTAATTAGTAAGCGAGTTATGTGCAATAATAGGTCATAATAAATTGCTATAGTCATTGTAATATTAAAAACAAATGTACTGATATAAATTAAAAAAAAATTGTATTCAAAAAGACATTATTTACAGTATTCAAAGATGATTTAAAAATTCGCTATCTCTTTATCCGAATGAGTTTATATTTATTTATTTATAGTTAAATAATTTTGTTTTTTTTTATTTGTTTATTTTATAGATGCTCAAAATATGGAGCAGCCCGACTGGGGTAGTACCTCGACCTTACAGAAGATCACAGCAAAATAATACTGTTTACAAGCAGTATTGTGTTCCTGTTGGTGAGTAAGGTGACCAGAGCTCCTGGGGGGATTGGGGATTGGGTCGGCAACGCGCTTGCGATGCTTCTGGTGTTGCAGGCGTCTATAAGCTACGGTAATCGCTTACCATCAGGTGAGCCGTACGCTTGTTTGTCGACCTAGTGACATAAAAAAAAAAAATAAAAAAAAAAAAAAAAAAATAGAAACTTGATTTGAAAGCATTACAGTTTTTTTTTCAATAGTGTTTTTATGTGTACGCACTGGCTTAGTCTTATATGATATTTTTATCGAGCAAATTAAAAAAATATATTAAATATTAAAAGTACTTATCAAACTTTTAAATTTGAATAAAGTAGGTAATTGTTAGCCAAAGGGTTAAATATAAACACATATGGACAAAAGTTACTTTTTTAAGTCAATGAATTGGATTTTCAATCACCACTCATCTTTACAACAGTTCATATGCACCAATTTTATAATTTTTATAACAAATTATTGTATAGACGATTTCGAAACGCATCAATAAAGTCCAATAATTGCCGCTAACAACTTCAATAAGTCAAATTAAACAACATAACATTATTGAACTAAACGCGTTTGTTTTGTATATACTCTTATCAATGCACGTCCTATTGAAACAGTTAACAGCTAACACGAAGATGCTCCGGTCCCACGGAATAATCGAATAAATAATACGCCTTCCTCCCGTGAATGCGATAATGGCGATTCAAGTTCAGAGCGACCAATGAAAACAAATAAACAAATTGGCCAATTTCGCCCGCTAACTGCCGATGCCGAGCGGTGCCTGGTTGTGCAATGGACTTCCTTTCGTTACTAGTCGCCTTTACGTTTTCTATTTACATTTTTATAATATACACTCAAATCTGTGTGTAGTGTATAAACAAACTGAGTGATTTATTTCGGCGCCATTTTGTTAATGCATTGTGGTTAATGCGTTAAGTTACTTTAAAGATTACTGTAGTACCTACTGTCAAGATAGTAAGTTATATTGTGCAGGTTATCGAATTTATGCCTTTCTTTATTTAAAAAAAAATCATATTAATTTTGGAATAAAATTTTTAAGACATTAAATAGAAATAAAACCTCCATGTATGGTACCTCTTTATTATCCTTTTAGTTATCTATTCAGTATTAGATATAGTTATTACCTATAAACTGTAAGCTATTTAAATAAATAAAAACTACTTACTTTACTTTAGATAGTAAATAGATTAATAACTTTAATTTCTTCGCTAAAACTACATAAATATATGACAACACTGTAAAATAAAAATAAAAATAAAGGCAAAAAACCTTATTGGTAATGTATAATTTAAAAAAAAACTAATTAGAAAATAATGAACACTTATAAGAATGTTCTAATCAGAACCTTTATTTACTTCTTAAGAATCGATTTTCATTTAAGGTATTCCGGTAATGAAAAATATGAGGACCAAAATCTACTTACTGAACGAATGACCTCGTTACGTTTTTGTAACACCATCTATCGGAATCCAATAGGGTTTCAATAAATGGTGTTATTTGATTCGTTTATTTATCATTTGATTTTGATATTAATCTTTTTTATTAGACTAATAAGCCTTTTTTATGCCTATTTAGACAGTCGATCTGAAGGAGTAAAACTCCAGTCGTGCATCGGAGCTGACACACACACTTTTTTCTTTTATCCAAAAATATATATTGTTTACTTCTTGTTTTAGTAAGGTATTAAAAACATACTTTCTTAAAAAGTTTTCATATAGCGTTAAAATTGTTCCAAACATTTATAAATCGAAGTAGCAAAAACTTTGACATATTCTTCAACGTCAATCGTTGACATAGTAAATCCAACTGTCTGACTAATTATAAAATTAAAAACATTTATAAAATCACCATACGAACCCTTACTACGAAGGAAAAATTCCGTTTTTTTAACCCTAATTTTGTCTTTGAAACACCTATCCGACGTGTCTCTATACAAGTATTGGTAAATCGATTCATATTTTCTTAAGGATAATCCGTTTCTTATTGCTTCTAAGCAAACGAAGGGATTTCGGTTTTCATAAGACGAATAAAGCTATACTAGTTCAAACATCGGTATAGCCGGACAAAGTTTTGTGAGCAATTGTGAAGATATTTTATTTACAGACTCGAGTCTCGCCGGTGAACGCTCGGTCGCGTTGTATCACAAATCGCAGACCGATTTCTATGTGAGAGTTCATTCAATATCATTCAATAATTCCTGTTGAACATTTGATTTATTTTTAATATTTTTATAACTTTCAGTTTAAAATACACTTTAGTTAGCTGAAAACGTGGGGTAAATTATAGTTTCTGCATTGTGTTGATTTGGCTAATATTATTTTACATTGATTGTTTATTTAAAATTATTTATCTTTTCCGCTTGCTAAGTGTGTAAACACTTTATTAAAATAAGTGTTTTCATTTAATTTCACTTCATATAGTAAATATAAATTGACAAAAATTTAATAACATTGATTCGCTAGATTAAAAGGTAAATGTGTACTTTTCAAAGATTAAATAACATTAAAAAAGTAAACAAAGTTACATTTTTTAAAAGGAAACAATACTAAATCATACCTCACAATCCTACATGTGTGACTTCCTTCAAACAATTTAGTCTCATAGGTGTAAGTACAAAAAATGCTCAATTTCCTATGTCACATCCGATAGTGGAGAAAGACGCATACACAAAAAATCTCTACAAAATTATATCGACCAACTTTGAATTGCTTTTAGGTTTTTGATTACGTAATACTAACGACTTTATTAAATATAAAATACGGTTCAAAATCGCATGATCTAATATCAATATTATAATTTAATCTTGTGAGGTATTAAGGCATAAGAAAAAGTGGTAGTGTGGGAAAGATTGTTGTAAAAAACGCCACATCTGCGTCTTTATTCAACAGGATTCGAGTGCCTCAATGGGATGGGACGGTAACTCTATATCGGGAGATTCTTCTTATCATTGTACTGTCTTTTAATCACGGCACATCTTTTGTTTTGCGTTAAAATTAAACGTTTGCGTCAGGAGCGACGCTTTAGGTATAATGTCGATGTAAGCAGATCCGAGCGCGACATATGTTTCCAATTTATGCGCTTGCGACAAATGCTTTTTTATTTTACTAATAAATATTTTGGCGTATAATTTTTATATTAATATTAAGAAGTTGTTTGACATCAAAATGTCCTCTTAATAAATTGTTTATTTTTCTGTTTATATAAAATCTTTGATGGCTCACGTTTGAGATAATTAAACTTAATACGCATAAGTTTAGTTTATACTAGCAATACAGAGCTAAAATCCTTGTTTGTTGGAACTTGCTAATCACTAGATCCAGAACGATTACTAAAAAGACAGAATTACGAATAGTCTATTTATTGACGAAGATAGGCATAGGTAAGTTTAGGCTATAATAGAACACATTAAAATTTACGTTGATAGCTAATAATAATAATACTAAAAGTTAAAAATGTTTTGGTAATAAAACAATAGCATGAATTAGGATCTAAACAACAATAATCAGTGTGATGTACGTATCCTGTGTATGTGGTTATTACACTTGATGATGGCGTGAGCAGGAGTTGTGTGAGAAACCAACTCGCCGTAGATTTAGTATTGATATACTGGACATAAGCTTATTACACTAATAATTTATGGATGTATGCAATACTGCAAAATGTTAATGAAGTTTTATTAGCCAAGAAATATATTTGTACTTTTAAAACACATGTTTATTTATAAATTAAAAATATCTGTATTCACTATACTATATATACTTTTTAGGTTGTAATATTTCTGTAACTTGCAATTATATATTAAAATTTTTAGTCGTTTTGTTATATGTTGTGACAAATTAATATTTATGTAAAGGTTTAAAATTAATTCGTGGAATATTATCGCCTGACATGAAAATTTTATTTTATTATAACACAATACCTAACGGTTTTACGATTATTATTTGTTATACGTTATTACAATTATATGTTTGTTTTACGATTAAACTGTTATTTTATGATTAACATTTGCGTGCTCCTAATGATTTCTTTGATAAAATCTTTGTTACAAACTATACAGAACATTTATTAGACTTTAATTTTTAATATATATGTGTGATATTTATTTATTAATTTCAAGTACTAAGTTAACATGATCGATTGATATATCACATAGCTATCGATAGCTTTATCAGCAAAATGATCAGTGTAACGGAGATATCAGTTTCCGGTGCAGGTATTATGCGCAGGCGCCGGATGTGATACTTTGTATTACACAACCGGTAGTACTATAAAAAAATTATCAAATGACAATCGTTGTAATTCGACTATTTGATACATTATGTCATCTTTCTACTTATAAAATTACAAAAAATAAAATAAAATTTTACTACGTCACTAAAGTTAAACACGTCTACAACAAACCCACTGAAACACAATGGGTATTGCATTAACGCGTTCGTACGTTTTCAATGGAATTGCAAACATGAAAACAGCAAGCGAACTTCAAGTTCAGCTTTCAAGATTCAAGGATTTCTGAACGTCATCTAAACATGCATCGCTCGTTGCGCCAGAACGCGTCGGGACAAAAAAGCGACAACATCCGACACTAAAAATAAGCCGTATATTTACAGCGCAAAGCTGAAAGCGCAATGCTTTCGCTGCAACGGTTGTACGGTTGCCCTTGACAACCGAGACCCAGATACTATCGCGTTCCACACACACAGCGGTTCCACTCACCCGCACACGCAAATGACAGACGAATCCTTGCACACCGGTACACGTATCGCCGAATAACAACGCACTCACACTCGAGCGACTGGCGTTCCGTTCCGACTGAGCTTTTTAATCTTTTTTTTTTCGACGAACGCTCTTTGTGCGCATCTACAAAGAGTTTCGCCTTGTGATTACTAGTCGGGACATTTTGATCGCGCTTTAAAGGCTTGATGACGCAACGGTGGTATAATTTTCTTTTGATTTTTAAAAAGAATTAATTCAATGCTAGTTCTTTACAAAGCATAAATCCTTGAATATATATTTCTTTTTACTGTTCTGTATATTTGGTAAAAAAAATATATTTTAAATATCTTATAACATCACACACACGGTCGTCTGTTCCTATGGTAAGCAACTTAATACTTGTGTTACAGGTAACAACCGACTGTTATGACTAAATTTTTCTTGATAACTATACATGGTATTAATACATATAAATAAATACAAATATGATACCCAGACTCAGGCAGGAATCGAACCCACAACCCGCGGAACAGAAAGCAGGGCTACTGTACAAACTGCGCCAACGGGCTAGTCAATAAATACAATAAAATACAAGATAATTCATATTTTATGTATGTAATATTTTCCAATTATTCTGTTGTAAAATAACAAGAAATAGAAAAATCCATTTATAATAATGTTGAAGTGAAATTTTAATGATCTCGACGCGAATTCTCAGTTAGTTTCGAAAATGCTCAAGTGGCGTAAGTTGTAGTCGTAAAAAAACTTTTCCTTTCCCGAGGAAAATCGGCCGCGACTCGAGGGGCGAAGAAAAAATTCGAAACAAGCAGGTTGCAATTTAGTCCCTTTTCGTAGAGTAAACAAAAGACTTCTTTGAAGTTCAATTTAGGAATTAGATAAAATACTAACGTAAAAAAGAAAAGGAAAATCTTATATACAATCTATATACGTAAACTCAATATCTAGCTATGCGGGACCCTGGTGGGCTCTAGTACTTCTCAGCAAATCAAGGATTTGTATGAAATTTCATAACTCCTCATTTACATTGATTGATAGGTTTCACGGCTTTCAGTTGTGCCAGTATAACACGGTTGATTCCGCCGATGTAATGTTTGTGTAGATGTAGTGTTTGTGTGATAATGACGTAATTAGTTTACATCAGCAAATCTTACCGTTTAACGTCTATAGTATATTCATTTACTCCGGTTAAGTACTAGCGACCCGCCCTGGCTTTGCAGGGGTGCAATACTGATCATCATCATCATCATTCATCATTCCAGCTTATTACAGTCCACTGCTGGACATAGGACAAGTTCGAGCCAAAAATGCGTGAACTCATGTGTGTTGCCCATAGTCACCACGCTGGGCAGGCGGGTTTGTGACCGCAGGGCTGGCTTTGTCGCACCTAAGACACTGCTGCCCGTCTTCGGCCTGTGTGTGTTTCAAAGCCAACGGTTAGATAGCTATCCCACCATCGGTCAGCTTCTTAAGTTCCAAGCTGGTAGTGGAACCTTGTTATCCCTTAGTCGCCTCTTACGACACCCACGGGAAGAGAGGAGGTGGCTATATTCTTTGGTGCCGAAGCCACACAGCACAACGCTGATGACACAATGCTGATACTAAATACTATCTACAACAAAAGGTGCGTTAGAAACCTCTAAAATTATCAGTGTTTCTGTACGATATTATGCAAGTATTATACACATAAACGTTCTTGAATTACTCTAACTATTAAGAAAAAAAACACATCAAAATCCGTTGTGTAGTTTTAAAAATCTAACCGTACTGTATAGGAACAGACAGATCAGACAGAGTAGTTGCGTCACAAATAAAGCATTTAACAAATAGTTTACACTTTTTGTTTTAAGATATGACAATTTATTTTTATATTTTTAACGAAAACAAATTATTCACAAACTAAATAATGTAAATAAAATGTAAGCATTTCTTATATGAATATATCTATTCCATCCAGAACCAATGTTGTCCCGGATGTAGCTTATTCACATCGTTTTCGAAGGGTTAAGATAAACATCGATTTAAGTACATCTAGTTTTGAATTATTTTTGTTAAAGTGCTAATAGAAGGTCCAAAAGAGTTTCTTTAGGTTTAAAGTGTGATAATATCTAATTCTTTTATCTTTCTAAAATTAATTTCACTGTACCATTGAAATCAGTACGGTATTATACACCTATTCAACTACCTCTGGTATCCACAAATTACTGTCAAAATGCTTTCCTGTGGCGCGCGAGTAAAGGCTTAAATAATCTGTGTAGACAGAGCGATTTTGATGTATTCAGTTCGGGTGTGGTGGTGGCGAGGCGATTATTGAACCAGAATTTCTTTGCATTGTTTAGTTGATATATGTATATGTAATGTTTAAAAAAGGTTATGTAATAATATCTTGACATGCAACTACTCTGTCCGCATGATATGTTTATTTATTTACTAGTTCTTATACGTGAAGACCTTTCATTAGCCAAATGTTGTTTAGTTCAATTTGCTATGTGTTGTTATTTGTGCTGTTGGTTTTCCGAATATTAAATAAATAAATAAATATCTGAATCACCAGATCGAGCTTTGAAGTTCCTTTTATATAAAATACTAGCTTTTACCCGCGGCTTCACTCGCATTAAATTTTTTATTAATAAAAAGCCTTTTATGTTACCTACTTCTAATCCCTGCAAAAATCAAACATCTACCTAAAAAATTATGTACAAAAAGTGAAAACCAATTGAATATATATGTAATATTTTCCAGACGCGTAGTAGAATTTGTCTTTAAGTCGCAAAAACTATGAGTCATGATGTTTCTACAAAGTCTTATAGCGGATGATACCTAAGACTTACGATTGAGTTTTAAAAGCTCTTAGTATACATAGTCAGTTAAAGCTATGAGTAAAACCAGTCTTTCATGTATAAAAATTATATTTCGCAACATTTAGCACTCAAACAATTAATAATAACTACTATTACAAATAGTATACAAACTGCGTTATTTCTCCAGCACTTAGATTAATGGTTACTGCTCTGGCTCTAAATAAACAGTTTCTTGTATATAAAAGTATTCTTTTAAAGAGAATAGAAGATAATAAAAGAAAAATCTGTTTTTATTAACCTAACAAGCTGCTTACACAACAATAAAATTGATTCGTCAAAACAATACAGCTAAAAATAAGATAGTTATGTATCAGCGAATAGTTGGTTTTAATTTAAAACTTACAAAAATAGTTAGCTCAAAATAGTGGATCTGAAATAGAGCGTGGCACTACCATACCCTTCTATTAATAGTTTGTTTACAACCGCGTCACGTGACGGTACATCCCAATAGTTTTTGGAGTCCGTGAACTTACCAAAGAAGACCGAAAACATTTTAGAGATAGATAAATAGATATTATTTTAGATATCACTAACTGTTCATTGCGATGTCATCTTTAGTTGGCAAAATTATTGTTGAAGATGGTGCTGCAGTTTAGTTTTTACGAATTATAAAGAAACGAATTGTGTGGTAGTATGCGTGCGTATGTGTATGCGTGTTTGTTTGTCTGTGCGTGTGTGTTTAGGTGTGCGTGTGTGTTTAGGTGTGCGCGTGCGTAATTGCGTGTGTACGTACATGTAGTGTTTATTATATAGTACAAATATTTACTTCCTGTATTTTTTTAATGTCTCAAAATAAGTTAAACAATTTATCCTGACTTCAATTAATTGAAATAAAATATTTAAAACTCTTATTAACAGTATTCTTACTCATATTCATTTCATCCAAAGTGTACATTATAATGATATACAAATATTAAAATAACCGGCAATATAAAAGCTGTTCAAACACCATGGTTCGCGCCATCGATTTAGGCATGCTTCAAAACACAGCTTACGCATGCGCTACCTTTTGTGCGTAATAATAAAAGAGTTCTTTTCCTATTCGTAAAATATAAAAACTTTATCATGTTCAAAATTACTTAAATGTTTTTCGTTTTTTTACAGATCGGTGCAGGCCGTACGGATAACACCGGCCAGCCTCCGCCTCATGAAACAACAGCAAGAGAACTCAAGAACAAAATTAACCAAAAGCCACGAAAGCCTCAAAACCAAAGCCTCCAGTCATATCTGTCGTTTCAAAAATAAATATATATGCACTATTTTTTAAACCTTTTAACGATTTAACTTTACGCAAATAGTATACGCTAACTCCCAAACAGTACAAATTAATTTAAGTCTGAAGTGATCGGTATTTACAATAAAAGAAGCCTTCAAAAAATTTAAAAGATAATCTATCAACGACCAGTATTTTAACGTTCCAAAACAAAATAGATCGTTAAACGAGTGCACAAATATTTTATTAATAGTTAAAAAAAAAATAACAAGAAGAAACAATTCCTCGAGCATTTTCTAAAAAAGTCAGCCAAAGATTTTTATAATACGTAGCTATAAGACTCGTATAACTGCCTGTTGTTAAGGACTTTTTATATTATTTATTTCAAAGTGAGAAAACGAAGATATTGTGATTAGTGTAGTGTCAACCGGTGTGCCGTATAATCGTAACGTAAGTGCTATTTAGGATATCGCCGACAAAACGAAACCACTTCAAAGAGTACAAATTATCAAGTTCCAGTTGAGTTCCCAGTGTTCAGTACAACGTAAATAGACTTAGTAGAGCTTATTTTTTCTAAAGATAGGAGTGTATAAAAGTGACGCGATGAGGTTGCGTCGAGGTAACACGTCATGAGCGAAACGCTCAGAAGCGAGGCGGGCGCGGATAGCGCGCACCTACCGCCATTCTCGACCTTCGGCGACATGGCGGAGAACGAGCAAAGGATACTCACCGCCGACACCCGGCTCCTCGATCCAGGCTGGGAATACTACGAGAGGACTGGCGACACGGTCTCCGTGATCGCTAGCCAACCACAATACCGCCCATGGGAGTCGATGCCCATCACCGTGAATTCAAAGGATGCAATACTACGTGCAGGGTTCGCGTCTCCTCTCGAATATCAATCGGTCACCCTGCAGCCAATAGCTAATAAGCTACCGTCCTTCCAAAGCCAATTCCAAACATTTCCAGAAACTACAGTGATACCGGAAACAGGGCTCCCGAGTGTGACACCAGTGCCAGTCACAACGAGCCCGACCCCTAGTGCGAGCCCTAGTCAGTTAACACAGCTCACGCAACTAACTACTCCCTCATCACCTGCACATTTAACTACACTAGCACAGGTAGCACCTTTGTCGACGACTCTCACGACATTGTCACCAGTCAATGCTACAACATTCCATACCTTAACTGCTGTAAACGCACGAAGCTACCCAATCGTTCCAGCGCCGCTGCAAGCGCGCGAATTGGGGCCTGCCGGTCAAGCATATATAGACGACCGACATATACAGCTGTATCAGCCAAACATTGCGACAATAAATGCATTCCCCGCACAAAATGGTATTTTACATCAAAATGGAACGCTTCTTCACCAAAATGGTAGTTTAATTCAAAATATCCAAAGTCCTACTGTAGTTCATGTTTTGAAAAACGAACCATTTGACGTAAAGTCTCTACAAGATAAATACACGCCGAACGGCTTACATCACAGTAATTTCCAAAATCCTATGCTAATAGACAATGGGTACGATAAAAAGACAAATGGCTTTGGAAGCGGTTCATCACCAACGAGATCGGATTTCCGAAAGAAGGAGAGACGGAAAATAAGAGCAAACAGCTCAGAGTCAGATGGATCGAACATGGAAGTAGGGTCAGAAAGCAGTGGACAAGTCGCTGCTGTATCTTCTACTGCCGGCTTTAAGTCTCCGATGCACGGCGCCCCACCTATGACCACTGGACCAATGGAACTCGACGATATTTCCAGTGAAAAGCAGGTGAGTGTTTTAATATTTCGATTTTGAATTTTGCTTTGTACTACTTCCTCTATATGCATACACACACACATAACGATATATATATATATATATATATTACAATTTATCTTATCATAGTAAAAAATGAAATGATTTTATGTAACATCTTGAAATAACTTGTATTCATAATAATAGTCAGTTCAAACGCACTCCATAAAATCAGACACGACAGCAAATCTCTCTTTCCGTGAATTGGCGAATTGCGTAAACAAGACGCCAGGGAATTGGGAAAAGCGAATATTCGACGAAAGATATGAGAATTCCCCGAATTTTATCCGACTACAAGGCGGCGTGGAAACATATTCGAGAGACTTTGAAAAAGAGAAACTTTTCCAGTAATTCCACCTTTTATTATTCGAGGAGCACTTTTTATTCTCAGTCTCAAGTTTCGGAATGGCCGAACTCTCTGTCTTCGCGGCTATAAATTTAATAGTTAGCCGATCCGCTTGCTCCTCCAATAAATTAACTTCCTCTCTCGTTTAAAACTCAAATTAAAGCCTAGCGATTTACGCGTGTCCTCCTAAGAAAATTTTATGAGTTTTATTCAAATTTAAGAGCAATTAGGCGGCGATTTAATCGCCATTATTAAAATTTCTCTAAGTAGAACATAAAGCATCCATCATACGTCAATAGAATGCTTCAATTATCAATTAAAACTATTGATTTATTTTTAACAGAATTACGTGATGTAAGAATGTAAGTCTAAATGTTAAGGCTCGTTAATTAACACTCAAATAGTTATTACTAATACTGTTGTATTATATAATCGTAATAAAAAATTTACTAACTATCTAAGTTCTAGAAAAGGTCCAGACTATGGCGACATTCCACAACAAATGTCAGCATTTCCTACTCTAATAACGAACACCTTTTCCCGCGCGCAGCTGCTAGTCGCATCTATACCAGACTAATTACACGCGATAATTTTTTTTCCTATTTCTATTTTAGATTAACTAAATTTTATAAACATTGTATCGTATAGTTTAAGAAAAACTATTTGATGAATATGTCAAAAAGGTTTTAATTGTTGGTTTTCTTGTTTCTAATAATTATATAATATATTAAAGCTATTTTTTGTTTTTTGTTTTCTATTTAATTATCATTTCTTTTTAAGATTCACAATCGGTATGTAATTTGTTCTAACTAGTTTTACATAAAAAAAAACATTTTTTTTTTGTTTAGCGATATTATTAATTAAAATACAAATTAATTGCATACAATTTTTTTAACGGTAGTCAAAATTAACTATAAAATTTGTCTGAACATCCTTATTATATATATATATATATATATATTACAAAATTAAAGCCTAATAAATGTTCTGTATTGTTTGTAACAAAGATTTTATCAAAGAAATCATTAGGAGCACGCAAATGTTAATCATAAAATAACAGTTTAATAATCGTAAAACCGTTAGATATTGTGTTATAATAAAATTTTCATGTCAGGCGATAATATTCCACGAATTAATTTTAAACCTTTACATAAATATGAATTTGTCACAACATATAACAAAACGACCTAATATTACAATCCATTACTCTAAAAATTTTAATATATAATTGCAAGTTACAGAAATATTACAACCTAAAAAATGATTAAAAGTTTGGCTTTGACTTCAATATACTGAGCTGTATGATTTTTATTTTTTTACTCAAGTCATAGTAATAGCAAAGTCTGTATTATATCAATGATATTATATGATATTATATTAAATGTTGTTTTATTGGAGCTGTATTTCTGTCAAATTTTTTTTAAAGAGTGACTGCCGAGTTTTTTCCGATCCTTCTCTGAAGAATCAGTAGTAACTTCATTTTTAACTATAATTAATAAAACTAATAAAAAAATGAGTTAAACGATTCGACATGAATTATCTAATTTTTGATTTTGATTATAATGGTTGGCGTTTAATTAGCTATTAATAACAGAAATATAATAATAACCCTACTCCTGTTCTAACTTACATTCCTTATTAATTTATTAAGGCGAATAATTATATATTGAATATGTAGGACATAATGTTGAATCACATATTAACATATTTTAGTACGTACAAAAAAAGATTAGCACAAAAGAAAGAGGGATAAACAAATTCCCTTTAATGTTAATTCATTCAAAAATAATACCACTTGTAAAAGCCGTAGCTCTGACAAGATTGATTGGTAAAGCGGCGATTAGAAAGCGTTTTTAAAAGCTTATTTGAATGAAGTGTTAATTAAATTTTAATTTAATTATTAAATTTTTTGTCGAAATATATTGCATATGCATTAAGTAATTAAATAATATCATATCAACTCAAATTAAAATCGATATAAGTAGAATGGCTCGTTGGCGCAATTGGCAATGACCCTCATTTCTGCTCCAAGTCGGGGTGTAATATGCATACATGTGTAACAAACACTTCCTAAAAGATATATGTTTGTGAAATAAGTTACAATGGGCTGTTACGTAAAACATGAGCATTAAGACTACCTTAGTAGACGATCGTGTCTGTATGTTAAAAGTATGTAATTTTGTACCGCATATATTATAATGAAAAGAATTTACTTCCGGTTTGGAATGTAGACTGAAAATTTTGCATTCAACAGTTTCTCGTAAAAATTATTGATTCAGTTTAATAAAAATACTGAATGAAAGCCAGCGTTTATCAAATCCACGCATCTTTGTCATTTATATTCTAAATATAATTTTGGTATGAATAAATATATTTTATCTAGGAAACATTATTAATTTTCTTAAAAAGATTCGCATCAAAAATATGACAGTTGAAAAAGCCCATTTGTGTATACTACGTACACTTACATATATTGTTTTAGGAAAATCGATGATTACAGACTAAAGAGACGACATAACTAATAACTTTATATTTTCTGAAGAGTATTGCTATAGATATTCTTCTTTATTTTTTGGCGATAAAAACTATTGTCGAATGGCAAAACTGTAATTCATTATACAAGTGAGTCAGGCCGGGAAAAACCAAAACAAAGTTTCCTAGAAACGTACGAAACAGGGAAAGCTGAGAACGACGGAATAACTTCAATTTATTTATTAGTTAATATTATATGGGAAATGACAGATTTTCAGATTAGGATTTACATTTCAGTAATCGGAATTTTTAACTAAACGTTTATAAACAAGTATAATTTCCACTTTTATAAGTATTTCTCTGTGTTTTTAAAACTTTGCGAAAACACGGGTCTTTTTTACAAGGTCCTGATAAAGCTATCCGATATATAACTACAAAAATTATATCTTAGTGGTTAATCTGGAATAAGCTCTAATGATCTGTTATATTTCCTAGTGATAGTACCGTAATACCGTAATATTTACTATACCGTATTTAATGCATTATAAAATGCACATGGTAGGTGCTAAACATATTTAATTACAATTCCCTGTTCTGATAAAAGGACATCTGTCGAACCAGAAAGTCATTAGAAAACGAGTCGACTATCATTTAAGTTTGCGTTTTTAGATTCTATATAATTAATACGATATATTTTTAAATTAATAAAATAAAAACAGCTAAGGCGTATGCAATTGAAGAGCTTTATTTTTTTTTGTCTGTTAAATTTGTAATTTGTTACTACGCAGAAGCTAAGTTATATATAATGTTGGGGATTTTTTTCATGAAATTGTCTTAAAATTTACAAATTAAAACACTATTTAGACAGTATCTTTTTATTACAAGTTTGTTAACCGTTCACAATGCTTATTTAACATGTGGCAAAAACATACAAAGTTCGCAATATTTTTTACATACAAACATGGCAGTTTTACTAAGGTAGGCATCTTGATGCCAGTCTTATATGTAAGTAATTGATTGAGTATTAATATAGCCTTTGAAGTAGAAAATTTTACGACTAAAATAAAATCGCACACACATATGGGCCATTAAATAGCTATTGTTATTAGTTTATATATAATAAATTCGTTTTGAAAACGTCAGCTGTTGGTAACAAACGAAAGATACCGATCTGGATAGTACACGAATAAAATGGCGGAGTTCGCATCGCAGCTGTTATATTTATGATTATAAGTTCATTTCGTCTTGTTACAGTTTAACAGCACGATAATCGTTCGGAATAAGATATTTATCTCTACATTATCTGTTTTAACTTTGAAAAAGTAACCAAAAAGTTTAGTATAAAATAATGTTATAGGGTTGAAGGTTTAATTGAATTCAAATGTAACATATCGCACCTTCGGTGGAACAAGGGCTCAACTCCACTTTTTGTAATTTTACAGGAGAGCCATTTTAAAGTTTTTTTTACATTCCGAGTCGTATTATTCGTCTTTGTACTGCTTCAAAGTGTTTGTTCTTTGCATGAAATAGGACCTATTTATTTGTGAATATGGCCATGTAGTTTGCAAGTGCCAAATATTTTTTGTTAATTGCTATTAATATTTTTTTCAAAATAAGGTGTACATTTATGCCTTTGTTCCACCAACATTTAAATCGTTTTGTAATTATGACCATATTTATCGTTCGTGTTTTAAAGATTTTGAAAAATAGAAACTAGTTTATTTGTTGCAAAAAATGTTTTATTTTATAATTAAACATCTTTTTTAGGAACTTCTGTTGAAAAATCTTAAAAAACTCTAGCGAAACTCTTTGGAATTTGCCTTTAAAATTAGCGTCAATATTAACGTTATAAAATCTTTGTCCATAGTAATCAGTCCGTTTTTACTTTACTCTTACAAATCAAACTCACTTACTAACTCCACTTGAACAAATCAAAACTAACAAACATAAAACTACAAACAATCTTCATAGTTATTGTTGTACAGACCACTTTGGCATTTTACAGTAAATATTTAAAAAAAAAAAAAAAAAAAAAAAAAACGATAAAAAGAAAACGTATCTAAGAAACTAAAATAATAATAGCAACGATGCTTTCATAGAAAACAAATGAATCACGTAGCACGAGATCTAT
Organism: Melitaea cinxia; assembly: GCF_905220565.1. Taxonomy (NCBI): domain Eukaryota; kingdom Metazoa; phylum Arthropoda; class Insecta; order Lepidoptera; family Nymphalidae; genus Melitaea; species Melitaea cinxia. Next base: position 3,205,275 of record NC_059399.1, on the reverse strand, counting down.
CCCTTAAAGAGGTATCTGTAATTTCACCCCATCTCATCCCGTGGGTATCGTAAGAGGCGATAGAGGAAAAACCATTAGAGGGTGGGCAGCAGCGCCTTCTAAGCACAGCCTAGCAAGCGTGGCGATTACGCCAAATCCCCCTAAATGGCAGACACGACAAACGGTGGAGGCCACGATAACGGCGGGGCAGGAGGCTATAATCTCCGGCAGAAGCCAGGCCACCACACCCAACGACGACACTTGGCCCTGGCAACATACATATAACGCTAGGACGCTGCGGACCGACGCGAAGCTCATTGAGTTGAAAGAAGCTCTCAGCAGGTTGAGCTGGGATATTATAGGCTTATCTGAAGTCCGAAGAGAGGGAGAGGACTCGATGTCTCAAGTCTGGCAACCTGCTGTACTATCGGTAGGGCAACCAACAGTCCCAGGGTGGTGTCAGGTTCCTCGTCCGCTAGGCTCTCGTCAACAACATCGACGTCGTCAGGAGAGTGTCGAGCAGGGTGGCGTACCTTATACTCAGAATATCCAAGCGGTATTCGCTAAAGGTCATACAGGTTTACGCACCGACCTGGACACATCCATATGACGAAGTGGAAGCTATGTATGAGGAAATCTCTACAGCCATACATAGCTCTACATGCCACTACACTGCTGTGATGGGGGACTTCAATGCGAAGCTAAGCAGACGATGCGGTGATGAGTTGTGAGTGGAGCAATTTGGATACGAGCAACGGAACTCCCGGGACTGGCTACTGACTGACTTCATAGAGAAGGAGGGACTCTTTATAATGAACTCCTTCTTCAGGAAGCCGGAATGGTGCAAATGGACCTGGTTGAGTTCCGACGGCACCGTCAGGAACGAGATAGACTTTATCATGTCGACGAACAAGCACATATTTAGTGATGTCTCAGTGATCAATGCTGTGAAAACAGGAAGTGATCACCGACTTGTCCGAGGCACATTGAATATCGATGTCAAGTTTGAGAGGAGTCGGCTGATAGGGTCTGCGCTCCGACCTGCGCCTGCTCAGATTCAAAACCCCAAGAGCTTTTAACTCGAACTCCAAAATCGCTTTGGCCTGTCGCCTGGCCGACTGCGTAAATGTGGACGAGCTCAACGACGGGCTGGTGGAAATCGCCCGTGCGGTGGGGTCTAAGTTCTTCAAGACCCGCTGCCAAAAAAAAAGAACCAACGCAGGACCGATCGTCGTCGAAAGCATTAGGGGAGGCTTATGCTCAGCAGTGGGCGTCCATAAGCTGGTATGATGATGATGATGATGATGATTTTTTTATTCTGGTGGTCTTCAATGAAGGTGGCTTGGATGCTATCAATTTGAGGCACATGCATTTCTTCGATATTCTAAATGTCTTTGTCATCATTTAACATCATCAAAACTTTTCGACTTCGGGATCTCATTTTTCCCTGAAAATTTAACTGTATAACTTAGAATAAAGCTTCAGAGTTTAAACAGCAACACCATTTTAAAATTAAAAAAATATATATATTTGTCACAGTGTAATCAACTACTCAGAGTTAGAAAGGAATTCGGTATGAGAAAGTATGAATTGTTTTTATGCCTATTTTATAAAACATGTATTGGAATAACAACACCATATTTGTTCATAACACTATAAAATAATAAAAATGTTGGAAGTACAAAGTCACAAATGTTGCAATGGCTTTGTCTTTCCAAGCATTTGCTCACGAAAAAGGCATAAGTGTGCTAAATATGACTTTGTCTCTCCAGGAATAACAAATATCAAAAGGCATATTTACCTTCGCGGCTTTGGCACTCCAAGATAAAAACATTGCGCGCGGGGGCAACAGCGCAACTGACCAATGAGACGATGTCGCGCCAAAACACCCACCAATTCGATCCAAAATGACAAAGACACTATTACCGTGTAGCGACTTTTAAAGTGAATCTAATGGGAGTCTTTGTCCCACTGGATACTAGAGTGTTTTTTGGGCATATCTGCATATTTAACTCATTTTACGATTTTTTGTAAGATACGCCCTTGTTCCACCGAAGGTGCGATATATTGATATCTTGCTTATTTTAAGTCTAAATTATTATTCAATAAATAATAATGGATAATAAATTAATACAAAAATGGCTTTATTAAAACAAAGTTTTCTGTTCCTAAGGTAGGAAATGTACGTGATGTCGGCTGATGTACATACATAATTACATACATATGTATGTATATGAATCGAAGCTACACTCTCGGAGCAAAAGCAAAGTGCGTCAACAGTCTAGTTACTCATTTAAAATTGTTAATCAAAACTATGAGAAGATTAATATTTTTATCAACTGTTACTTTATTTTACGCAGCACGCAATAAATAGACGACCATAGGGAAGACATGGGGGGGGAGGAATCGTATTAAAAAAATCTTATTTTATTATTATGTACTTATTATATATTCTTAAGCACCACAAAAAAAAAACAAACAAGAAAAGTAGCAAAGGCAGTCTTATCGCATAGAGCAACTTCTTCCAAACCACATTAGGACGAAAGCTTAAGAAAATAACAATTTAGTGAGTGTGCTATAACAAAGCAAATTAGTTTAAATAAATATGAAACATAAATATAATAATAAATTACGCTCTCTTTTCAATGTAAAAAAACACGTATATAATAATCAACACTAAAAAATTATGCAGACGGTATAATTGAATGTAAATGTTTACAAAGATCGATATCAAAGCCGTCACGACTGAACGCAGGCGCATGACCCAGACCGTCAGACGAATCATTAACGAGTCCGGTGAAATTACTGTCTGACATATAATTGCAATATTTTTGTCAGTATCAAGAGCACGCGAGGATTATTAGTATTCTGTGTCTGATTTTATGTGATAATTAATTATTTGATACTTAGTAAAACAACAAACAAAGAGCTTTATCTACTTGAATTATGAACTTATTTTTCTAATTGCAATAATAATTTCTAATTCAATAATTTAAATCTAATATTTTTCGAATAATTATTAGAATTTCCAAGTATTTAAATTTTTTCCATGCAAAAACGTGAATATGTCGCATGCAAAAAGAGAGGTGTTGTAAGTTTGGTTTGTCTGTGTTTTGACGTGATAACGTCTTATAAATCGATGAATGTCGGCTGCATGCACGAAAAAGGATGACTCATTGTCCCGTTACGCTCATTGTACGCTTGCGCTGCATTTAATCTCTCTTCCACTCGATTGGCCTATGCGTCCGAGGAGATGTTTTGTTATGACGTTGTCACGTTAAACTATCGTCCGTAAACCAACTTTACAGACAACCAATTTTTTTTTTGTGTGTAACATCGTAGCTCTTAAACGAATTGGTCGATTATTAAATGAAATACATTTTGGTCTTTACTTTTTTATTGTGAATAATTTAAAGTTGTTACTATCTTAGAAGTAGCATTTAACACCATATTATTTATTTATTTTGGTATATATTATATCTGTCACATGGACAACAGATTGACTCAATTCTAGTACTTTCCGTCACAGACTAAAAAGAAGAGGAAGCGGTGCGGCGAGTGTATAGGCTGTCAACGTAAGGATAATTGTGGTGACTGCGCGCCTTGTCGCAACGACAAGTCACATCAAATATGCAAGCAGAGGAGGTGCGAAAAGTTGACGGAGAAAAAGGTAGGAATTAATTATTAAAAAGAGAAAGAAAAATAAAACTCACATTTAAATTAAAAAAAAAAGCATATTATCGAAATTGAAGAGCACAAAATCTGTTTTTTGTTTAAAGGTACAAATACCTAATTTATATATTCAGATGGTATTTATTATACACATTAGACCATCAATTTCATGGTTAGGGAAAATAAAATGTGACTTTATAGTTACAAAATAAATAGGAACTTGAAAAATATTTGATAATTTCTTTAAAGAAAAAAGAAACAAAAGAAAATATCTTTAATAGGACAAACTGTATTAAACATTCACACAATATACTTTTTATATTGAAGATAGCTAAAACAATACACTATAAAAGAATTCAGGTAAAATATACGTTTTTTAAAACCATAGGTATATCCAAAAAAAATCATTGACTAAAGAATATTAGAATCGATTTGTGAATGACGCAAATACTTTGTATGACTTATTTACGAGGCGCCATTTGCATTAATTTATTCGTCTGCATAGATTATCGCCATCTTGTTTTGGATTGTTAGTTTCGCGGGATTTATAAAATGGCGGAAGTAATGTGTCTTATTTAAGCCCTGAATATACTTCCGTTTATTGTGTTGTGCCTATATACCAATTTTATATACACCTAATAACAAAAACGGCATACTTTAATGAATGTTATTTAAGTATTGCTAAGTTTTTTTTAGTATTGATATATCGTGTCTAGCAAAGGACAATTAAGCAATATATTTTTCGATTCGAAATTCAAAACAAAGACTAGCTATTACCATAAAAGTGTAATAAAAACAACTGCAAAGTTAATAGCCCCTGAAAAATCGTAGGCAATTTCTTTTCGCGTTAATTTTGTTTATTCTGAAATTGAAACACTGATAATAAACAATGAAAATATGATGCTTCACTTTTATTGTTTTTATGTCTAAAAGTTATCTCACAAATTCAATTAGGATGAAAGATGATTGAATGTTTTTAGTTATTTTTTTAACAATTTTATAGACGTAAGTTAAAGATGGTTTTAATCGTACGTAATAATATCTCTTTATATTATATGCTGGGTGATTTAAATTATTCTATTTTTCGTGTAACGAAATAATAAAATATCCTTCGAAAGAAATTGATTTCCTAAAAACCGTGATATTGTATCGCTTTAGCGACGAAAGTGGTTCGTAAATAAGATTGATGATATATTATTACGTTGTGATCCTTATATTTTATATTGACAATCAGTAAAGCTGTAGTCAAAATTCTATATTATTCTTGACAAGCTTATACCCGTGGCTTCTTCCTCATTAGTTTAGTTATGTAAGAAATTCTATCTTCACTCACATTCACTAGAGATTCTATCAGAGATCTACTATTAGAACTTCTAATAATCAAAGACAAAAAATTACCATTATTCATCCTTAAAAAGTTTCTACACATATATAAAAACACCATCAAAATCTAATCATTATTATTAATGGAATAACACCTAGAAAAGATACAGTAGTATAAAAAGGAACTTAGGAAAAGGCAGTTATATAAGCATTCATTATCTATTCTTTATGGTCTCAGCGATTTTATTTCATTGGATAAAGCAAATCGTTTCAGACATCGAATATTTTTAATTTCATATCTTAATTACATTAAAACTTACGTTACGGACGTTCTTAAATAGATATTTGTACTTTAATATATTTTATTCAACTATTGAGCCTATTTAATTTTGTTTTTAAACGAATGATTCGATTTTATTTCAGTTAATACCTAAGCTATGTTAAACTATATTCAGAACTAATTTTGTTCATAAATTATATTATCAAATACTTATACCTATTGATAAAATAGAGGCTAGTAAGTACTGGCTTATTAGTTGTTATCACCAAAAGTTAATCTATAAAAAGCAACAAATTAGAAATATTCCATCTTTAACAGTTTTTCCTTTCTTATCTCTTCTGAAAGATCAACTGAAAATATTTTAATAAAAAAATCTTGAAGAGCTAATATAATAATTATTATGGAGCAAATTCCGGGAGTGAAGTTTTCGTTGGAAACTTGCGAGAAGGAACCTACTTGACTTAATTTACGATTATAAGTTAAGGGCTGCAAAGTAAGTTAAACTTAGCAAATTAGTTTTATAACAACCGCCGTAAAGCTTAGCCGGGGAGGGAAGGGAGACATTTCCTTGTTCTCTATTGAATCACCTTTATTTAGAGCCTACTTTCAAAGTCATTATGGTAGAGTGTTTGACGTTTTTACTAGTGTTCTCATTAGAATTAAAAATAATTGCTCCAATAAGTTCTTTTAACGTTAATGTTACATTATTTTAAAATCTCTTTGTTAATTAAAACCGTATAATTTTATAATAAGAATATCGTTAGCTCTATTTTCAAATTACCTTTTTTCCTTGTTAAGATATATTTTTCACTTCTATAAAACTCCTGTAGCTAACAAATTAAATCAATACAATATCTAAAGACAACATTTACTATAATCAGTATATAAAAATATGATACAAATTAACAAAAAAAAAAAACAATCATACTCTATCATGCCCATCAAGTATTCGATTACGCTAAGTAAGTCAGCGACCACCTAAATCAAAATTATTAAAACATGGCGACGACACTACAGGAAACTTTGAAATAAATCTTATTTACATAGCTCGTGACGTCCGTTACCGTTTTTTTTTTTTTCAAGTAAACTTCAGTAAAACCTTATGGTATTATTTATATTATGGCTCATATGTCGCCCACGTTATCCTCGCGCACGAGTCGCTCGCAATGTGCTCGACAGCTGCGCGCGCGCTCCAATCAAATCGTCTGCAAATGGAAACACCTCTAGGATTTTTATCATAGGCCGATCCTACCCATTGTCGGCCAAAGGTGCTTTTAGTTGGTGTTTTTGTATGGCAGCTGGTTACATTTTGATTGTTGGATTAATATAAAATTAACTTCATATCGATAAAAATTGTGATCAGGAATCTTAAGTATAATTCGTTGAGACGTTAATGTTTTACATATTGAAAGTTTAATAAATAACAGATTAATCGTTTTATAATTTATATGAACATTAAGGGAATTTGATTTTTTATCGTTTTGGCTGATTTTTGTATTTCAAGTAATACAGTGGACCTCTTTATGATCATTTGTCATAAAGAGACCATATTTAATTTATTTGTAATAAAATAATTTAAAATCTAAAAATGATGCATTATTTTGTCTGATCGTATTTTTTTTTTATTCAGCGTAATTAAAACAATATTTTTATAAGATTTTTATACAATAAAAACAAAGTCAAGCAGAACATAAAGAAAAAAGTTACGTAACAATCATATTTATATTTAAAACTACAATAATCGATAGGAAAATTCGTCAGCAAAATGAGTAACAATGAGATATTTTACGTTTTTCATCTCAAACTTCACAAACAATAGCAATAAACATCACCGAGAAACTTTGTTACAAATCCACTGCTTTTATCGCGGATTTTAATGGCTTTTTTGTTTTGCAGATTATTTATACATTTACTTAAATCGACGACTTTTTTTCGACCGAATTAATGGCACAGAATATCGTTGTGACATCTTGAAATTAAAATAAATTTATTACTTACTGTAATGTATTTTTTTTACTTGTATTTGTTCTTATTTGCTTACGTTAATAAGATAATGTCTAGTCCTTTGATATTTATGGCCGTTATATTGCTGGGACAATAGTAATATACTCTAGTTTTACGACTTCTTCGACTGGTGTAATCAAATAGTACTAAACATAACCATAATTTATATTATTAATAATGTTTTAGTGTACCTAGTCGGTAACCTGAAAATATTCTGGGTATTTTCACATAATTACCTACTTTTTACATTATATTAACTTCAAATATATTAATATAACATATTCCTTTATCGTAAAAATGTCCTAGAAATTGTTCTTGTTTCATTATATTTTTCGCTTCTTTTGCATTGGCGATATACCTATTTCAAAGTAGATATAAATGCTACACTGTCAAACCTTTAGTTGCCTGTATAAACGATTGACCAAAAAACAATTAACCTTTTGACCGCCACGCCTCAAAACCATTCCCGTGCCCTGTACGCCAAGGCATAAAATAAACAAAAATACATACGAAAAAAATAGTGCTGCCAAGAGTCGTTATCGAGTACCACACAGTGACTTGTTTTTGTATGTTTTTATGCAATAAATGACTACTTATATAATCTAGGAAGGTTTATTTTTTAATATTTTTCTTGTGTTATCTTGCACTCGTTATATATACTTACAACAACATAAATAAAAAACAAACATTACAAAAATAATCGTAGTAAAGCACAACACTCTTTTCTATCGCCATGACGTCATTGTCACGACTGGACGACAACGGCGCAGCTGACCTACGGTTATGAAACTCTCTTTAGAGACGTGCTGTGTCGCACGCAAGGAAGCCGCAGGCTATATATCGATTTCGAATCGAATCGATATATACATGAAAAGTAATTTAGAAAAAAATTAACCTAATTCAAATTTGTAATTTTTTAACCGACTTCAAAAAAGGAGGAGGTTACTCAATTCGACCGATTCGATATATATTTTATATTTTTTTTATTTATGTTCGGGGATAACTTTGTCGTTTATGAAACGATTTTGATAATTCTTTTTTTGTTGGAAAGGAGATAACCCCGGTATAGTACCATGCTAAGGAAACCAGGATTTTATAATGAGATCTCGAAAATCTGCATAACTTTTACTGGGTGCACCGATTTTGATGATTTTTAATTTAATCGAAAGCCGATGTTTATCATGTAGTCACATTTAAATTTCATCCAAACCCGATTACAACTTTTTGATTGATCTTTGATAATGCGTATTTACTTGACTATTTTTTCGTCTACCTACGTTATATTACTTGTCGATATAATTGAAGTTAGTTTTTTTCGTTTGCCTGCAAACACAATTATTATCTTATTAGATAATAGTTTATTATTTAAGGTTCATTAGAACAGTATTCCACTGTGCCCCGTTCCATAGTACCCCATAAGGCCAACGTTTTAAACGAGTTTTATAAAAACTTAGGTTATTTTTTTAACTTTCCACACAATTGTCTCAAATGATTAAAATTAATGAAAAAAAATATCATTTACCTATTCTTTAAACTTTTTTACTAAAAATAAAGTACTTTGACAAGAAATCTCAACTTTTGAACAAGAATAATTGTGTTTGCTCGAATACAACGTAGATCGACGAAAAAATAGTCAAGTAACTACGCGTCATTAAAGATTACTCAAAAAGTAGATATCAGATCTCAATGAAATTTATATGTGACCACATGATAAACATTAATAATAATAGTTAATAATAAATAGTTTTTTTATATTAGCTTTCGATAAAATTAAAAATTATCAAAATCGGTACACCCAGTAAAAAGTTATTACGGATTTTCAAGAGTCCCTACGCGCTGTCATTGGTCGAAGCGTTACCACACGGATTAGTTTAGAATTCAAATTTTTATCGATACTGTTCCATAGTTCCACTGATCCCCAACTCAGTAGTTGATCCGATGAAGCAAATTAATATAATCGGTGCGGTCGATGCCAGCCTTAGTTTAAAAGAAATATTTACATGCGTTAAATATTTTTTTGCTTAGGTAGCAAATAGTACTAAAACAGTACTGAGTAAGTAGCAATATTTCAAATCAAATATTTCACGACACACGACACGACATGGGTCTTAGAAAAAAAGCTTTTATGAGAGTGGGGGTTAGAGATGATATTGATACTGCCAGATGATTTTGAGAATGAGAAAGAAAATCGTAATTTCGCTCTTAACCTTAGATAAAAAAAATATATTTTTTTTTTATTGTATATTATTAAAATCATCGACGCCTTCCAAAATGCGACGATGTTCTAAGGTATCGCTCGTCTTGCACTTCACTAGTTTTCTCGCTATTCGCTTATGACGTCATCAGCGTGTCGTCTATACTTGACAACGGCGTGTAGAGAACGGATTAATGACTACGCGCTAGAGATGCGCCAGATTTGAGATATCAGATTTATTATGGCGATTTGATTGATTTTAGTTGATTTGATTTTTTATTCCTTTGCTATTTATGTGTTAGCTGATGATAGTTTTATGTTTTTTACCTTTTGTTTTATTCAAATATTAAATAATTTATAGAAAATATAACACGTTTGAGTTGAATTTTGAATAGCTAATTTCAAAAATGACTTGTAATTATGATTTTTTTTAAAGTGCAATAAAGAATATATAAATCATCTATACCATTTTGACTAGCCCGTTGGCGCAGTTTGTAGTGACTACAGGTCAGCGGTGCTTTCTGCTCCGGAGGTTATGGGTTTGATTCCCACCCCGAGTCTGGGTATAATATATATTTATCTATATGTGTATTATTTATATGTATGCTTATCAAAAAAAAAATAGCTATACCAGTCAGCTGTTACCTATAACACAAGCATTAAGTTGCTTACTTTAGGAACAGATGACCGTGTGTGTATGTTGTAAATATTTATTTATTTATTATTTATTTATACCTCTTGCGTCACATCCCTAGCGGTCAACTATAGACGACTTCGGCGTTCTGGACATATCATTTACGTGGAATAAAAATGCATGTTTTTATTTCAATGTTTCTCATTACGTGTAGCTCTAAAAGACTTGTTTTTTATACTCAAATGTTGCGGGGATATTCTATTTTCATAAATGTTGAATTAAAATACTAGAAATATTTTTTTAATAATTTTATTTAATATTTTTGAGGTCCGGGTTTTTTGTCACCTATAGACGTCGCTGGCGCACAGGACTCGCGACCCCTTGTCAAGTATAGGTGACTACGGCGGTCAAAAGGTTAAAGTGACAAACAGAGAAGTCATGTAGGAGGTATACCTATATAGATGTCCCTTGATACTCAACTTGCGCTGAATTTCAACACTTATCAGTTTCTTTGACATTTAATTACTACAGTTCCAATGTAATGTATCACGGGTAACGTTTTATAGCCTATAACCTTCCTTTACAAAAGGCTATATGTATTTTTTTATCAAAACATTAGGAGTTTTAGATGCTAAAACTATAAAACAAACAAACTTTTCGTATGTTTTGTATTAGTATAAATACGAGTAATATTTCCAATTAACTTTGTTCAGAGTGCTAAAACAGTTTCGTATGTCGTTATTATAATTAATGGACCATATAAAAGTCTTTAATAAGAACTATCCGTAATAATAAGATGATATCTATTGTTTTTATTACTAAATAATATGACTGGAAATTTTTCATTTGTTATGTTAAGTAACCTTGATAAAACTTTGTATGAGCCGAATATTAAACATTTTATGATAATATCGAAATATTTATCAGTCCATTTAAATGCAAAACTTTGGTACTTAAACACATTAAGTAAAAATAATCACAATAAGAAATTTTCTATTTCAAAAGTTTACATTATAAATGCGAATTTGGCGATTGTTAGTACTTACAGTATAAAGATAAAACGTTTAAGTAGGTATCTACATTGTTTTTTTAGATTTACATAATCACCAAAAAGTATTTAATAAAAGAATAAAACGAAATAATTTTTCACTAAACATTTGGCAGGTTAAAATTAACACGCGTGCGATTTCCCGTCAAATTCGCATATCGGTAACTGATAAAATAGCCGAGCAAAAAAATGCGATATCGTCGCATGTCTGAAAAAAAATCAATTTTTAAACAGGGGTCTTGCCACGTGGGTGGATCAACATAACGGTTGAGGTTACTTCGTTTTTTTTTTTGGCACGAGCCAAGGGCCGGTGATTCATGGCCCGGCAGATGGTGGGGTTTTTATACTATCAGCTGATGTAACGGGCAGATCGACGCGTTAATGATGCATCTTGCTTGCATTGACGGATGGACTCGTAATCGATGTTACGTAATGAAGTTTTTTTTTGTTGTACTTGTTTGTTTTTAAATTGCTGTTATTAATTGCATGTATTGTTATTTTTTTTTTGTTGTAATTGTTTTCGGTTGTGTTTTGTTTTTAACCGACTTTAAAAATGGAGGAGGTTTCCAATTTGACTGAATCTTTTTTGTTTGTTATGTGCGTTACTTCAGAACTTTTTACTAGGTGGACCGATTTCGATGATTCTTTCTTTTATCGAAAGGTGATGCTTGTCATGTAGTCCCCTTGAAAAATTGAGATCTGACAAGTACTTTTTGAGTTATACCTATCTAATAATGCGTATTTACTTGACAATTTTTTCGTCGACCTGCGTTATGTTATTATACCTCATAACGTTTTACTAATCAATACATCTGTATTGATTTTAATGATTCTTGTTTTAGTCGAAAGCTGATGCTTGTATTGTGTAATACTTTTTGAGTAAGCTTTGATAATTCGTAATAATAATAATTAATATTCTTTATTGTACACCAAAGACAAATACAATATATTAAGATTAGACTTAGCTTTGTACAATAGGTAGCCTTATCGCTAAAAAGCGATCTCTACCAGGTAACTGTGTTGCGGAGGATATTATGACCAGTGAACACTGACAGGCATAGGTGTAATTATAACATAGAATAATATTATAGTATATTTTTATAAATATATAATAAAAAAATAGATGTAACGTACATATTTCTTATAATACATATGAGTGACTAACAATTATCTGTATTGATACACAGATACTCTTAACTAAAAGTAATGTAGGCCTTAATAAGTGAGACAAATGGATGCGTTGTTAAATCTATGATTAAATTATCTAGGATTAAGGTTATCAAGGATAGTTTAAGGAGGAAAAAATGTCGTATTTCCTTGACAATTTTTTCGTCTGCTTTACATTGTATTACTTGTCCATCTAATTGAAGCCGATTTTTTTTCGTTCGCGAGCAAATACAATTATTATTAGATGAATTGTTGATTTATGACGTAAACAAAAAAAGGTAAGATCTCTAAAAAAAATTACTAACAAACTTAAATAATAAAAACTAGTGACCGCAATATAAAAATAATAATAATAATATTGTTCTCGCGTTCAAAACGAAGCAAGATGGCGGCTTTAAAAACTTGTATCAAGCACAAAGTACCATTGTCGTGCATTAATAATGAAATTTTAAAAGTAAAAGTGAAATTGTATTCTTTCATGCTTTCATGAATGAATGTAACTGTAGCTACGCACACCTGTGTGGATTAAAAACCGACTAGCCAGTTTAACCGGTTATACATATCAATAATTCTTAAATACGCAAGATATTTTATTACACCACAGGGCAAAAATTTCGATTGAATAATCAGAAAATACTCTTGAAATCTACAAATTGCAAAAGCTTTACAAAACTCTAATACGAAGCAACAAATCAATACTTTTTCCTAGCGAAGACTACCCCAATGCACGCAACTAATTCATATAGCCTAGACATAAATAACTCTATCTATACGACCTCTTTTCTACAACCAAACAGGTACGCACACAAGCAAACATCTCGACCAATGGCGTTCCAGTTTCATAATATAGGTGCACTGCATATACAAGTGTGCGTAAGTGCGTGAGGGGTGCGTTGATGCACCCCTACTACGCATTCAACACTATACAAATGCCGCGTTTTTATTTATTATATTAGAATTTGAAACCATATTTCACGATTTAATATTATTAAAGCCGACTACCGTGAATTATGGTAATACTTTCGTAATATCATATTTAATAACCTAATAAGTTTTGCTGTCAGTTTTCATTTTTATTGCTATTAAAAAAAATTGGTCAAGGCAAAGACCAAATTACAAAATGCTTAAAGTATTTCATATTTATTTATTTATTTATTTTTAATTATTGAATATTTTATGTATTTCGTATGGATAAACACGATATCTTGCCATTAAGTAAAGCGCTGAGAGTAAGCGGTGCGTTCAGACGCAATGCGGTGGTAAAATCGCGCGTGGCCACGCATACGCAGTTCCGCGCCCCGGGCTCTAACTATTCTAATGCTTGGCTCAAGTGCTTTTAACACATATTTAAAAAAATATATATTTTCCCTTTCAAAGCGTGCGTGCTTGATTACTGCGTTTGAACTTTATGATTATGTTATGTATAGAATTAATTTGAAACTAACTTTTTTAATCACACTTTTCTTTATATATAACCTAAATCGTTTCAGAGTTTCAGTTTTACAGTTTGTTGTATAATAATTAAATTAAAAAAAAATCAAGAGCTCATATAATCTGCAAAATAATGTGTTATTTTTGTACAGTAAACATTTTGAATATATGACGTCACAAGTCACTTTTTTAGTGAGTATTAGTAATACCTATTACTCGGCGTTGTAAGTTATAGCATAATGCTTCATAGCCTTTCTTCTTAAAAGGGCTTTCAACGCATGTATTTTTTTAAAGCGTTGGTACTGTTTAGGTTAAAAAGCTAATGAGATACAACCGTATACAAAAACCTCATATTTGTAATGTTCAGTATAAATTATTATCAAATATTGAGAAGCGAAATTTTAATGATTTTAAAATAATAATAATTTACTGTTTTATGTATCGGAATCCGCTGCTTAAAAAACTGTTAAAATAAGTTATATATTTCTGTATTGAAAAAATTTCATAAACATTTAACAGAAGAAATTAATAATTAATTATGTCGTTCGTATCGCTTTTATCGTCAAAGTGATTGGATTTAATTAAATTATATTAATTGACCAGAACTTAAGATTCACTTATAAATTTGATTGATTCAGCTTGTAATTGCTAAAACTGCTGTATAGGTCTCTTTCTCTGTGTAGGAGAAGAGTCGAGACTTAATCCACCACGCTGCTCCACAGCGGGCTGGCAAGTAACTTACTAATAGTGGCCATTAAAAAAAAAAAATCAATTTACTAGTCTATTATAAGTTAACACTTAATTTTTATTTCTTATTTTGCTCAAGCTCGGTCTGCATTCGGTTGATTTTGGCCTTTTGGAAAACTACGTTTTTCCTACGTCTCTTATGGTGTAGAGTAAACATTATATCGGAGTGCAAAATACTTTTGCTTTATGTGTAATATTGTTTCAGAATGTGTAGAGAAAACTTTTATGTACATCTCTACTATCAGTGACAGTTTATTCGCTCTCCTCCAGAGACACATTATTTATTTAAATTTTCTAAGATAAAGGAAAGCCGCCTTACAGCAGTTGTTTATGCCGGTCCAGGCATAACTCCACGTAAACCCTAGTTCATACAGTTCATTAGATTTCCCCACTGACACGCGTCGGAGGAATGCAGCGTGAACGCCTCTCCCTATACCTATCTAATTCTGTCTTTAGAATACCCTTCTACCGTTCTATGGCCATAGCTTTTGTTCTGGCTAGTATTATACGTATTATTTTTCTTAATTTATGGAACTATTTTTTATTAATACGACGTTTTTATGTGATAAACATTTGTGTTTAACACGTGTAAACTAACAAACGAAAATTATATGTACAATCAAAAAAAGGAAACTGAGAATATTTAAAATTAAAAAAAAATCTGCTTAACATATTAAGTAACTTTACAAATAAACTATAACATCGGAAATAATAAAAAAGTGACTTTTAAGTTGTATGAAAAATAGTTCTTGATATGGATAGAGTTTTTACAAGCACATTCTTCATTACATAAACATACGCTTCAGCCTGTAATATGACACTACTGGGTATAGGCCTCTTTCCCCATGTAGAAGAAGGATCAGAGCTTAATCCACCACGCTGCTCCAATGCGGTTTGGCGGATATATTCTCTACTATGAGTAACGATCGCTATCGGGTGTACATGATAACAACCGGGACCGACGGCTAAAGGTGCTCTCAGAGGCACGGTGGGGAAACTCACAAGGACTGCACAAACACCCAGACCACGGCAAACACCTGTATGGCCAATACAAATGTTTGTCATGTGCGGGGATCGAACCCGCAACCGCCAGCGCAACAGGTACAATCCATGGCTGTAACCGTTGCGCTAACGCGGCGTCAAATTACATAAACATACATGTATTATATACACAAATACTAAATTACAAGGTACTCAATCTCAATCATACAGAAACAACGTAGCAAGCGCTAATGGATAATGACGTTTCTTTACTTTGAAATAAAACACCACTAAAAATAAACATAGAACTGTTATATTAAATAAAATAAAAGATAATGGTATTAAATATAAAATCATTTTTTTTTATAAATGACAGTTTTTAAATAAATACATATCTTATGTACGTATTGCAATTAAAAAAAAAAACAGAAACTTGAAGGATTATTGCTCTATAACGTGTGGTACGGTAAGATATAAACACATTTCCCTTCAGGAAGTTAGATGAGTATTTCTTTTCAGTGCTTATATACCGTTATGTATTGCTCGCCCCGCCCCATAGGGCGCTTGGAACGCCTAACCCACATCTGCTGACCTACGCCTCGATTCGTGTCATACACGTTGATACAGTACTCGATCCAGCCCAGTCAATGAATGGATAGTGGAATTGTAAACTAAGGGACATTTGGTCGGTTTTTTTTAATTACATTTTTCAGAACTATAAACTACATACGAGTATGTACCCGTATGTAGTTTCTTCTGACGATTATTATTATTATTTTTTTTTTTTTTTTTTTTTTTTAATAAAGCTTATTTGTATTATTTTTGGTTGGGACAGTTACTGTTAATGGTTGTTAAAGTGTCATACACATTTGTTCCTGAAATAATAATATGTTAATTAAGTACATTTATACTCTGCGAATGGAACAATAACTTTTTTGTTAAATTACACGCGAACGAAGTCGCGAGCACAACTAGTACATATGTAAACTCGTTAAGAGAAAAATAATGTCAAGTATTAGACGATGATCGAGTACTGAGATCTACGTAAAATTCCAAACTTTTTACTAATAGTTCACGAAATACGAGTACATAGAACTATGATACCTTGTCAAGTAATTTAAAAAGTATGATATTTATGTATTTTTCTAAATCTTTTAAAGGAATTTAGATCTGTAATCTATAGGATATAGACTATGTAGTCGGTAGTAGTGAAGCCTGTATTTTCTCCTTTTCTTGAAAAAAAAATTGCTCTTAAAAAATCTAACCGTAACTTCCGTAGCATGGTCTCGTCTTTTAACTAGGCAGTAAGAAGTAATTAATACGATATTGCCTTAGGCGATCCAGGTAATGAGAGCAAAAGGGGTTAAAGATAGTTTATTTACTATGTAAAACTAAGCAATGCTTATATGCTGGATAGAAGGCGTAGAGGGGGAACGCATAACCTAGTGAACGCACTGCCTACTTTACAAGAGCACATAGGCAGAGGGGCAAAAGGGGAAAAGCAAATACATACAATTCTTACGTGAACAACCTTTCATGTTTCAGCTCGTACACGCATTTCAAAGAATATACTATTTCCTTTAAAATAAAAGCCCCTACAGGTTCCTGTTTAGAAATATACGTTTAGTTTTAAACAACAACATCGTCGGATTTTATTGAACCCATTAAGTAAAAGTAAGAGAGTCAACTTTATATTCTATTTACCTTTTATAAAACTCAGATAAATATTAATTTGGTAAAGTAATAAGTAATAAGTGTTTGTCTTGTAATATCGTCAAAGAAATACAAAGTCATTCTTTGTGCTACTAATTTACCTTTGAACGAAAGTGTTCAAACACATCTCTAGTAGCTATAATTTTTCCCCGTTTATTTACGTACGCAAGTGACTCATTGCTGTACTCATCGAACAATCAAAGCCAGGCTAACGACCTCCCGGCTTCAAGCCTTCCTACCCTTTCAGCATTCACCATTAACACTTGAGCTCTCTATCTTCTCAGCGTTCCTTCTCATTTATCCAATCTTCCAAGTCGTAGAGGGGCGCGGAGGATCAGATAAGGATGGTTAGGGTCTGCCAACTTGGTTATTGTGAGGCAACTGATAGGTGATTGCAGTTTTTATGCAGCGATGTAGGGTAAGGGAGAGGAGTGCGCAATTGAGGTAAATAAAATACTCTAATGAAACCTAATGATGGAGTGCTAATTACTAAACGAGAGTTAATAATCCTACTCACCCGTATAATATTTTCATCATTTCGAAAATACTTATTCACTAAGAGTTTTAGTCCTTGATATAAGTAAGTACAACTTAAAAATGATTTAAGTACCTACTTCGACGTGATGACTGCAAGACATATATAATTTTCATAATTTATTTGGGATAGATTTAGAATCTAGCTCTATCTATAGTAATAACACGATTGGATTGCTTTTAATTATTGTAAATAACATATGCGTAGCCTTTAAAAGTTACAATGTTCAATGTTTAATTCAGACATGAACTTTGTACACAAACAATTTTCACCATTTCAACCTCAATCAAACGATTGACATCCTCAAACTAGAGGAAATTGTTTAAATGTTGCTGTCAAACAGACAAACGTTGTTACTAACACTGAAATAGTTCTATTTTATTTTTATTTATATACACATAATGTAAACACAATGTTTGACAGAAGTTGTACATTATAACTAAAAATACAACACATAGACAACAAAATAAAAATATTTTGAACATATGAATCTCTAGTGTAACATATATTACCTATATGTAACTAGCTTACTCGGCGAACTTTGTACCACTGTATATTTTATGTCACTATATCGATTTCATTTTTAAATTTACTTATATACAAACCTTGCAATAGCAAACACAAAAAAAAAAAAACAATTTTCCTCATAGACACAGCCAGTCTGGAGTATATAGATTATATTTCTACAAGTATGTATACAAATAAGACAACAATGGATTAATTTTCGAAGCTCGATCGGAATCACAGAATGGAGCGTACTAAGTTCGCACCAATTAATGACCATTGAGAAGCGATAATCTTAATAACCTAACTACGTAGCGTAACTGGATCCCGGCGGGAACAGTAAAGTATAATTTATGATTGAGCTCCGGTTCCGCGCGTCGCTCGCTTCCGCCGCGCCTCGCTCAAACATTGTAACGCTATACGGAGACACCTTTATTTGATTTATACCATAGACTTTTTACTTTTTTTCATTCATAAAAACCCATGGGAATACGTGGCGACAACCTCGATGTATAAGTTATTCTAATATTAGAATTCCTTTCAAAATATATCGAGATTACATAGACATAAATGATTATCTTTTTCATCTGTATTTTTTAATTTTGTTACCTCATAACTTTTTATTGATTGTACCTGGTAATATTTAGTGATTCTTTTTAATCGAAAGTTGGAGCTTGTCATGTCGTCAAATTTGATCGACATCTGACGAGTACTTTACTGATACGTATTTCACTTGACTATTTTTTCGTCTACTTCCGTTGTATTACTGGTCGCTGTAATAGCAGTCGGATTTTTTTCAGAATTTATTTTATTTGTGTATTTATTTATGTTACATGTCATTTCTTACTTTTTTTAATATTTTAATTCACCAATGCCCCTAAAATCAGTCAACTGTAACCACAGACGATAAATTACTATGTTGTATTATAATATTGAACATATTACGTTTTTCTCATCGGAACTTAAACACATAATTAAAAACTGTATACAATGGTTGGTTTAGACACGCATATCATTTGAATGGCACCATATGTTGTAGTTATTACTAAGCTATGACAAGTATGTCATCAAGTTGCAATAAATTATAAAATAACTATGCAACGAGCGTTATTAAATGACTACTGTTGTTGAAAGCTGGAACCGTTTTTAAGCAAAAAAAAAATGTAATTTAAAACGTCTAAATAGTTTTTTTTTTTTTTTTTGTAAATCCAAATACATTACTTAAATTTTATAAACATATCGGCCGTAGACTATAAACACTGAAATGAAAATTATTTTGCCTAAAATTTGTATAACGTGAGTAAATACTCCATTTTCTCCAACATTAACTGTGTAATTAAACCATAGTCGCAATAGCTAATATAACGAATCATAAATTTTAAGAATGCATATTAAAACTCTACGCACTCATATTTCATGTTAATGTCAAACCACACGCGTTGTATAAAATCTTTATTCAATTCTAACGTACGGGCTTGCATTTATTAATTTTTGAAATAATGCCGCCATTTTGAATTGGAGCAGCTGTTGCACTGAGTTCGATGACCTGTTTTTTTATGGAATATCCAGGTAGAGACACTTCTATGGTCGACCATAGATATTTTAAACGTTGTTATTTTTATGTCAAGTTTTCTATACATTATAAAACTAAAAATTAAATATCTTGTATGAAGAGCTGTAGGTGAAAAACTTTGTTGACATCTAACAATGCTGTATATGTAGATATATTACTCATATACAAGTTTAATCAAATTTCTTCGCAATTTCACCGTTAAATAATTTTTTTTTTGTATATAAATATAGTTGATATACGCGCTATCAGAAAACCAAAAAATACTAGAATAATACTAGCTATAACAATCCAGCTGCAACATGCAAGCAATCCCATCATCATCATCACAGCAGCCTTTCGCAGTCCACTAGTGGACATATCCAGCAGTGGACTGTATAGGCTATAATGAATGAAAAAAAAATGACTGGACATAGGCCTCCACAAGTTTACGTTGTCGTTGTCTCACCGAAGACGCTGCTGCCCGTCTTCAGCCTGTGTATGTCAAAGCCAGCAGTTGGATGGTTATCCCGCCATCCGTCGGATTTTTAAGTTCCAAGGTAGTAGTGGAACTGTATTATCCCTCAGTCGCCTCTTACGACACCCACGGAAAGAGAGGGGGTGGCTATATTTTTTGATGCAAGCATCATCATCATCATCATCATTACAGCCTATACAGTCCACTGCTGGACATAGGCCTCCACAAGTTTACGCCAAAAATAACGTGAACTCATGTGTTTTGCCCATAGTCACCACGCTGGGCAGGCGGGTTGGTGACCGCAGTACTGGCTTTGTCGCACCGAAGACGCTGCTGCCCGTCTTCGGCCTGTGTATTGATGCAAGCAATATTAACTTAAAATAAAACAATTGTCAAAATCGTATTCAACAGTCTAGAATAATCTTTTCTTCGTCATTTCGCTGACACATATAAAACTAATCTTCTATATAAATGAAAACGACTCGCCGAAATGTATGTACGCGCATAACTTCCGAACGGCTACACCAAATTGCAAAACTCTTTTTTCGTGGTCGTTTTTATAAGGACGAGGTTTGAACACACGAAAAATAAATAGCGGTACCAAGTGCGCCGGGTTATCGCTTCAGCCTGTAATATCCAAGTGCTGGGAATAGGCCTCTTTCCCTATGTAGGAAAAGGATCAGAGCTTAATTTAAATTAAGTGCCGAGGTAACTAGACTCAAAATTATTACAATATTTTACCATATGTCACAGACTATGAAGAAGAACTATGATGTCACAAAATACTAATCATTTAATACGCTCATTGAATATTTTAAATGACGACAACGCTTTTAAAGTCCACATTCATTCAATGCATGTCACGTGTAATGTAGATAGTACATTTCTACTAATTAATATTATCGATATATGTCTTCATTAATTAAATACTTAAAATATCTACGTTTGACGAACCGTGTTTAATATTCATTTCCAATAACTTATCGGTGTATTCGGTGCTGTTTCTTTTTTATTATAATCTTTATATAAAGGATCTTAAAAAAAAATTGTTTATTTTTTATTTTTTGACAACTACAATTGAAAAAAGTTTTATTTTTATTCTAATTACAGTGTAATATCACCAAAAAAATTATATATAATTGATCATTCTTTTATATATTTTTTTGGTACAGACAAATTAATTTTTTTTTTAAATTTTAAATTTGATACGCTGATACTGTAAAACATTTAAATCGTGTTTCTCATGAGTAAAGAAACATATTTTTTTTATTATTCGTTAAAATAAACATGACTACAAAAATAACAATGTTACACAATTGAATAAAAACACTGAACAACGTCATACACTATCGCAACCAAAATAATATTTTGTAAATTAGAGTAAATACTTTTTTGTATTTTAAAATACATACAAATAATTTTTTTTTTAATAATTTTACTTTCGATATATGTTCCGAAGATTACATGAAAATTACATCTTACATAATTAGAGCTAAAAAATGATTGGTAACTAAGAAAATCGATCAGGTGACCTTTCTGGTTGTCAGTCATCATAACCTTTCGTCGAGCGCGGGCGCAGCTGCCCGTAGGAAGTAGGCACCATATGTCCGCGTGTCAGCTGCCTCCGTCGATGGATTTATCGTATTGTTCCATTTATCCGCGATAAAATGCTTAAACCGAGTTAAAAAATGTCAAATCAGTTGCTACGGGAATTTTTTAAGTACAATGCACTCGCTTTTATATTTTTTAAACTTTAGAAGTCCGTTTACGTATACAAAATGTGTTTATTATTAATTGGGTATTCGTTATTGTGCTACTAGCTGTTTGCGACTTCGTTTGCATAGAAGATATTTCTAAATTTCAAATTAAGATTGGTCCCCCTTCATTCCTCGCTTTTTTGGTTGTAACGTGATTTTATATATCTTGAAGCCCTACTCGATAAATAGGCTATCCAACATTAAAACTTTGTTTTCTATTCAGTAATTGCAGATGTTATCGCAAACAACGGAACAACTCTTCAAAATATGACTATAGATAATATATACAGCACTAGTATTAATTTGTTATATTATATTATAGTTAAATTATAGTACAAGCGAATATTTTCCAGAAACAACCTTTTCGTTTATAATCACGTCTTTAGATATCAAAGTTCGTTGACGATACACTCGTAAATGCCAACTGAATGCAAACAAAATGTCAACAAGACAAACTTTAAAACGTAGACGTTTATTCGCTAAAACTTTCACGATTAAAATTTCTATTCCGTTTGTTTCAGGTAAGATTTTAATAGATTTTCAGAGACAACATTGCTGGATGGCGTTCAACAATAAGGTAACGATTAATTTAATAGAAAACGTTGGGTGAAAGTCGACAGATTGTTTAATTAAAAATAAAAACTTTAATTATATGATTGCAACTTGTAATTGACCCATTTACAAGTATAACTGTAAGAATTCAGGTAATATTTAAAATTATAATTTACGTGGTTTTTAATTACGTTGATATATTTTCGGTAGGTACTTCTAAATTCTACAGAATTAATTTGTAACTGAAGACGTAAGTTTAAATTGATATTACAAATACTTATAAAAATTGTAATTACATTATTATATAGTTTAACTTAACAAATTGCGAATTGAACTCGCATTCAAAATATTTATATTTTTGAATTGTATATTAATATAACGCCCACATTCTTTAAAAAACGTTTAAAATTTTACCTAATACTTCATCGATTCTTGTCACAGTAGTGTTACGATTCATAAGTTGCAGCTATGTAAGTGCGTATTGACATCAAAATATATTTTAATCTTATAAACCTACTACTTCATGTAGAGTCGATGTACAGAGTTTAAGAAAATAGTATTTGGGGAATAGTACTGACAATGTTTTGAAGTCAGATAACAAAAACTGCTACCGGATACGTTTTACCCCCTTATGAACAGTTTTTCGAATGATTTCGAATAAATTTAATTTCAATTGTAGAATTCGTTGGTGTTTATTCGCATTTACGGTAAATTGCCTCTATTTTCACGGGTTTATCGGTTAATGATGATATACGTATACCTCAACAAGATATTAAGAATAAATTTCCATTGAAGATATTATATGACGTATAGACTTCGGCAAAACTTTTACTTTACCTAGTACTTATGTGTAACACCGTTTACTGTTTTTTTATAAGCTGGGAGCTTATGTGACACATTCTTGTTGAGAATTGTTAAACTTATACGTATAAACCAACTTTTCAGTAATCTCGTTAACTCGTTTCAACATGTGGGATCTGTAGCGGTTAGTATTTTTGTACAAACTCCTAAAAATAAAGGTCTCTTATGTGTACGATATATGATTTTATTAGTTCTGCTTGATTCCTAACATTCTTAATTTAATTACTTTGGTATACTGCGAAAAATGTAAACCTATTACTTTATTAAAGTGTACATTAGTCACGCCAATCAGGTTGGATTAATACTTCCACGGAAAAAATGTACACCGTCGTTTTGGTCTTTTATTTCAATTTAAGAAACAAATTTAATATTCATTTAGTTTGTTTTTATTATATTTTGTTGCCTATCTAGGATTTTGATACTCATAATGGAATTTTATCAAAATGAATTTATAGTAATAATATACACTTCATTATTTAAAATTCATAATACCAATTATAACATATTTGCAAAAAAAAAGTAGTGTGCTTTAGACCATACTGTATAAGTAAAACTTAAAAAAAGTAACTCTCTCTCTTTCTATCTTCACCAACTTATTATATCTCCCGCTCAACTTCCGGTCGCCTCCCCCGATCACACTTTTCGTAACGCTCTTTTGATTTATCTATTTATTGGTATACAGTCAACAGCACTTACAAATATACGGTACAGTTTTTTATTTTAAAATCACAAACAACACACAAAGGTGACAAGAGGTGTCAGGCATTCACCAGCTTACGCCCCAAGTCAAGCTTACATGTAAAGAAGTTTTACTTCAGTATATGAAATATCAATATACTTAACTTAGTTTTAATTCTATCCCTTAAGAATACTCATATTTCAAATAGTAATAATCAATAAAACTTAAGAAAATGTTGACTAAAATCGTGACTATTCTGACGTTCTATTGAAAGTTCTAAGAATCTACATTCGAGTTACAAACACATAGTAGGGATTTGAAAGGTTGAATGAGTCATCGCAGCTAATGGGGGTGGAAAAAGCGACGTTGCATTTATACAACGCTAACGCTACGCAAAATTTTGTTTTTCGATGTTTATCATGTATTAACGCTTTAAAGCGCTCATCTTTTCTACATTACAATTTTTCAGATATTATAAGTTCATATGAATTGTACAATAAATAAAATGACATATGTGGCAATATTTAATTAAGCATTGTATCATATATTTTAAGTAAACGAAAAGTAAGCAAGTTTTCTAAATAGGTTATATATAAATTATAATAAATTAAAGCTTGAAATAAGTATTACCCTTTCATTTATATAGTTTCAGTGACTTTTGGCATTATAGGGATTAATGATACGTGAAAGCGCTACATTTTACCAAAACCTTTTCTTGATGATAGATAAATCACATTTATGCTATTTTTATGCTTAGGTTTAAAATTTCAACTCATTTTGAATCAGTTGCTAGTCCTCAGTCCCCGAGTCGAAACATTTTTGAAGCTATTTTTGCTAAACTGTTTTAAAAGTTATAATAGATTATTATATTTATCAATAAATAAAATATTAGCCATAATATTAAAAAAGAAACATTGTTTTAATTTCTTTATTATGAGCATTTACAAAACAAAAATTATAAACAACGTGTTCAACTAAGGGCCTGTTTCACAAGTCGTGGATAACGCTATTTGGCGGATGACGATATACAAATAGACTTTGACAACGGAAGCTAGAATAAGCCAGTAAGACCTGTTTCTTCTCAATTAGTAAACTGCAATTTTAAGAAAACATGCGAATAGAAATTCATAAATATAGTAGAATTCGATGGTAAAAAAGAATAATGACTCAAAAACTTTTTACCGTCGGATATTGTCATCCGTCAAACAGCGTTTACCACAACTGTTGAAACTAAATTTCTATCGATATGTAAAAATTAAAAAAAAAAAATCTTTACGAACAATCGAAAATTATATCTTCAATATTGACTAAATAAACTGACTTCGATAACAAAAAAACTACGTAATTATATGGTTCTAATAGCTTCTTTATCTTGCTTTTTCACTACAGCTCAATGCGATTATTTTCATTGAGACATCATAATTGTAATGAAAAAGATACCTTTTGTCTTCGATTATTAATATCTCAGCAACCAATGATCGCGTTTTTTTTATATAAAAATATATATCCACAGGCTTATAATGCCCGTGCTTTTGTTATTTCAATTATTTGTTTGTTAATGTCGATAGCTTGGTACTTACACATGCAACTTTACATTTAGAGGACTAATTGACTTACTAAACTAAGCTTAGTATCTCTAAATCATACGTAAGTCCACCGACCAAAAATTTTAAGTTACGCCAATGATCGCGTTGGAAGGTAAAGGTGTCATTATTGATAAAGAAACTGATTAAACGCTATTTGCTATTAAATGTGAAAAAATTATTGAATATGGATTTAAACAATTTGAATTTTTTTCCCATTAGTTAACACTTTCCCTATAGATACATATTCATATGTGTAATTAAAATTTCCAATCGTTATTAAATTTGTAGTGGAAGACTCTTGATATGAATACAGTTTTTTTTCAAGTTTTAATTCATTAATTGAATTTTAATATAAGTAATTGAGTTTATTATCTTACTTATTATTATTAGAATTTTATTTTTACTTCATTTTCTTCAATCTAGAAGCTTCTTATAGTTTGTTTGACTTATAAACTTAAGAGGAAAGGTTATCGGCTTTTTCTCCATACAAACGTAGTCGACAGTTTTCGCTCTGGATAATGACACTAGATCAAATATTTTTTAACATAAAACCTTGGTTTTTTTTCATATTCTTAGTATCAAAGGGAGTAGGAATCTTCAAAAACTAGAAATATTGCCTAATTTTTATACATTTTCAGAAACTCATTACGCATATTTACAAAGATCCGAGATCATAGGGGTTATAGCTAAAGGTTTTTTTAGTTACATAAAATTAAAAAAAAAAATGGCATGCTTTGGGGAGAAAATAGTCGACTACGAAATGCTGTTTCGGTCAATAATTATCTACCTAAAACGCTCTGCTGCAGTTGTCCCTTTCTTATCTCAGGGCGCGGCGGCAGCATACAGCGAGACAGGAACATTTTATTCAAATACCAATTTTTCAAAAGTCTCTCAGGTACCCTTTCCCCTTAAGACATTATTTATTATGAATTAATTTATTTGGGTGGCAAATAGTTTAAAATGTCAACAGATGGAAATAACGAAGTCTAACAATCAAATAAGTAACGTTTAAAATAAAACAATTTTTTTATTTAATTTTCGTTTATCCATTATTTGAACTTTCGTATTTTACTTAAAATTTGAAAGCAATTCCTTTACCATTTCATTCACAAAATTATTTTTATCATTGGTATATTTATTTTCATTTTATTGAAATTTGACTGGTAGAAGGTATTACCAAGCAATAGATCCGTCTTTGTTCTAACTTTATGTTATGTTAACGAGCAATAAATAAAAATAAAATTATATTGTTATATAATTAACTTTACCAAATTGCAATTTATACTAATTTATACTAATATTATAGAGCTGAAAAATTTGTTCGTTCGTTTAACGCGTTAATGTCAGGCAATACGCGGGGCACAGCTACAGTTACAAATAAAATTCTTGCATTAGCCATAAGTGAATCAACGAACTCTACTATTAAATTGGTCCAAGTATAAATGTACATAATTATGTTTAGCTTGTTATCTTTTACTAGATATTCCAATGGTCCTTAAAACTATATTTTAAAAATCTTAAGAACGACATACCAGCTGCCGCTATTAAATTAGCAAACAATTTATCAAGCATTGTATTCTTCACGATCGCGAATAACAGCGATCGTTGCACAAGAATCGCTGAACAAAAGACCGCTACCTGGTTCTTTATTTTTTTTTCAAGCGACAAAACAACTTTATGCGCTTAACTGTCAAATGTCAACAACGATTTATATGGTATGCGCTCTTATCTCTATGATGATTAAGGTGATAATCGCGTATCAACAGAACAGATGTGAGTATAAGCCGCGATGTCGCATTTAGAATATTATTACTATGAAAAAAGAATCAACGCACAGACAACAATACATTTAGATTTACTTTCTGTCTTTGTCTTGGTTTTCGTACAAAAAATTCCATGAGACAATTTCTGTTTAACTTTTTTTACGTCACTTATATTTAATCCATAAACAATTACATTTACATAATAATAGTAGTTTTATCCACATTCTATGTCAAAAAATCAATCGTTACTAATTTTAAGCTTTTCTTGAACTCTTCTGCTTATCATAAACACTGCATGTCATCGTATTCGCAAACAAACAGCGCTCATTTTGATGTAAGATTTATTTATTCAACATGTGGCTGAAAGTAGCTAGAACAATATACTTATATTATTATAATATCTGTTTATACCTGCCACCCGGTAATTATGCCAGGAAAATAATAGACAACCCAATGTTTGCATTTTCTACAGGCTTCATACTTTCGGTAAGCATTAAATTTATTCTTAAAACTCGTAGGTGCATTTTTAATTTTTTTTTTCAATTTTGTGTTAAATATAGCCTAGCCAGGAATTTTAAGTTAACTTTTTCACGATTTTTTTTCTAATATACTAAAATAAATATAAAAAATAATTTTTATCCGTTAAGTAGATGGATGAAGTTCGTCTCTAGTTCGGATCTGCTACTATATTATTATGTTAAAATGCACATTTAAAGCAGCCTTACAACCTCTACCAAAAAAGTAAATACTTAATTAAAGACTTATAATAAAACTAGTGTATACAAACACTAAAATAATGTAGGTAAACGCAAGATGGCGAGCGTCCGGGCTATGCCACTTCCGCGGCGGCATCCGCTCGTAACTCGACTCCTACGCAGCCTGCGACAGCCTTAGCCAATCGATTGAGCTGTGAAGTGCAGACTTTCGTTTGTTATGAAAAAGTAGTTCCAGTACAAAGAAAAGGAAGTTCAGCTAAGTGGACGTTTAGCTTTTTTTTATTCTTTATATGCCTTTGGTTGTAAGAATAATATAGAGTTGGAATATTCGGTAAATGATCTCCGTAAATAGAATTAATGTAAATATAAAAAAAACTTAATTGTTATAAAGCTAGAGACTTTTGTTTCAATTTTTAGCGTCAACAACAATTTTTTACAATTTACAAATATTTCGTTTCGTTTAAAAACTGAATATGAGTAGAAGTGATATTGTTAAACGGATTTGATATGTAAAAAAAATGTATATTTTTATTACAAAGATATTTTAACGACTTACATTAAAAACTTTTTTTCAATTAAGAACAAAAAAAAATTATTCATAAAATTATTGTTTAAATTTCATAACCTATTTTCTTATACAATATTACTATGTCTATATTTTATGCAAACGAAACAATATAAAAATCGAAAGTATAAACAAATCGACCTTGTTATATAAAACAAAGATAGTTGAATTCCGATCGTTTAATATCCGAAACTCATTGTTATGGTGAATCCATTAAGATAATACCAAGGACTCGTACGAGCATGAGAATTGAGAAGTTAACACATGAAATATATTATCAACGTCACCGTATAAAGAACTGTTTGAGGCGAAATGGATACAATCTTTATTTTTAATCACAAATCGGTATGTTTTATAAAAATTACTCATTTTACGTGAATATTAAACATTAACTGGAAACATTTTTGTTTTACTGTCATTTTGAAACTGTCATCCTTGAATGTAAGAAAGAGAGGGAAGATATCGCCATCTTATTTTCACGACTATCGACTTGTAATGGATGATGGAATCTAGATAGATCTATCTGGATCCAGATAGTCCAGATAAAAACAGATAAAAAAAAATGTATGAAAATTGTATGAAAATTTTGGAATCCATGTTTCAAACACACTATAGTTTATAATAACTTCCCACGCAATCATCGTTTTTTATTTGAGGTTTCAGCAGGGACATCTACTAAAGTACAATTACTATAATTAACATTTGTTTTATTTGAAAAATGTCTTTAATTTCAAATGTCTTAGAAAGGTCGTTAAGCTAGAAAAATAGTATCATACGACACTTTCTAATATAAGTTGCTAATATATGTATTTTATATTCGCCTATATCTTCTAAGTATCCACTGTCATCATCATCATCATCACTATAGCCTAATACAGTCCACTGCTGGACATAAGCCTCCAAAAGCTTGTGCCAAAAATGGCGAGAACTCATGTGTTTTGCCCATAGTCACCACACTGAGCAGGCGTGTTGGTGAGCGCAGGGCTGGCTTTGTCGCACTGAAGACGCTGCTGCTCGTTTTCGGCCTGTGTATTTCATAGCCAGCAGTTGGATGGGTTATCCCGCCATCGGTCGGCTTTTTAAGTTCCAAGGTGGTAGCGGAACTGTGTTATCCCTTAGTCGCCTCTTACGACACCCACGGGAAGAGAGGGGGTGGCTATATTCTTTAGTATCGTAGCCACACAGCATGCAATAACATAGAACATCCTTAAAAAAGTCTGGCTACCTTACTCACCACAGGGACATAACACTACTCTTAAGTAGAGTTGGACTATTATAATCTCTTGTTTTTTTTTTCTTCAGTAAGATAGAGATACTTCTCCAGACACGTACAAACGTAGGTACAAACTTTGTGCAAGATATTTCCCACTTTGTCCTACCTAAAGGACTTAAAAAGTTTAAATGTAAAAAAATATACCAATTCTTAGATAAAAATATAAAAGAGTTATTAATATAGGTTGGTATATATTAAGAATCATTTATGTGAACTTATTTTCATAGACTTTTTTGTAAGTAGTATCTACATAATTAATCACTCATTCATTCTTTCAAATGAAGCATAGTTTTAAATAAGTAAAATAATGACCGCTTACATTAAAAATGTGTTTTATTATTATGGAATTGTATTTAAATTGATTAACCTAATTAAAAACATTATTCTTTTCATAAAATAATAGGTCTTTACCTATGAAATTGCCGTTTTTGATGAAAGTAGTTAACGCACTTTTTTTCTGTATTTTTTATTTTTATATTAGGTACTTTCTTGAAAAAATCAGCTGGACGGGAGGCAACAAACTCTTCAAAAGCATTTGTTCTGCTTCTCGAGTGTTGATTTTTTTTCCCGCCAAAACGTTATCCAAATTCTGGAAAAAGTGGAAGTCTGTATGGGCAAGATCGGTGAGTACAGTGGATGACTTGGAGACCGTCTGCTGTGCGGTCGCGCGTTGTCGTGCAGAAGCAGCGGAGCCGAGCGATTGACCAAAGCTGGTTGGAGACATGCGAGCTTCCCCATTATTATGATTAGTTCTTCACAGTGCACATCTGCAGTAATGCTCATGCCATTTTGTAAGAAGCTGTGATTAATTACACCGACGCTAGACCACCAAGCAGATACCATCACTTTCTTAGGGGTCATTTTTCGTTTAGGGCATTGTTTAGGTACTGAACCAGGATCTAACCAATTAGTTGAGCGCTTGCGATTATCGAATAGAATCCATTTTTCGTCACAAGTAACAATGCGATTCAATATGCCTTCATTTGTGTGTCTGTTGAGCAGTGCAAGGCACGTCTCGACGCGTATTTCGCGCTGGCGTTCATTTAATTCGTAAGGCATCCATTTGTCGAGCTTCTTTACCTTGCCAATTTGACGCAAATGGGCCAATATTGTTTTTGTGCAACTTCAAAAGCTGCTGCTAATTCAGCTGTAGTTTGAGAATCATCAGCCTCCACAATCGCCTTTAATTCGTCATTGTCGACCAACATTTTCGGCCGACCACGTGGTTCATTTCTTAAGTCAAAATTTTCGGAACGAAAGCGAGCAAACCAATAACGGGTGGTACGATCGTTACTAGTGTTCGCACTGTAAACGTTGTTGATGTTGCGTGCCGCTTCTGCCGCTTTACTACGACGGAACTCATATTCCATAATCAATCAAATTTTTAACATATCCATGATGACGAAAAACATACAAATGCGATATAAACAGAACGCTAACCATTAAACAAATGACTAATTATAAAAAAAGAATTCTATATGTTTAAAAAAAAAATTGAAATTCCATTTCTTACCGTTTTTTTTTTTTTTTTAGTTTTGAAATAGCCAGTACGACAAAACGGCAATTTCATAGATAAAGACCTAATATTTGCGACTTTATTGTTTTGATAATAGAATTATTTTTAATTTTATTGATTTGGATTAAAACTATCATATTTTTCTTAAGTGAACAGTAAAAAAATCATTCTAACTAAACAATAAAAAACAAAACATTCTCAGAAGCAATTCAATAAAATATTTAATCGCGTATACGACTTTCAATTTAAAATTTCGCGTAAGGAATTATAAAACTTCCAAACGAAAAGTATTCAACTCGCGTCCCTTTACAAGTCGATAGTCGTGAAAATGAGATGGCAATGTCTTGCCTCTCTTTCTTACATTCAAGGATGACACTTCCGAGAATCGTCTGAGCTTTGAAGTGGGTGCGTATTCGAAACTCACACACTATACCGTTAGTTTACTATATCTATTGTTGTAACTTATTATGATGCATCATTAAAATTTTGACTACACAGAAATTAGAACATTCTTATAAGAAACAAATGAGAGTTAATATGCTTTGTAAAATTATTTCTATTTACAACTGTAGTAAATTCCTCTGAAAATTGTCTAATAACGTCAAGTATTTATATTCTAATCAAAGAAATGCCTTAACACAATATAATATAAAAGTATTTTTGTCAATCTTAAAACTTATAAATTGGTGAAAACATTAAAAATGCCGGTTTCGGAACGAACTAGCCGTACTCACCCCCTTTCAAATGTCGATGAACGGGGGTGCCACGCGACGTTGCCAAAACGGAAAGTGAAATTTCGTCACACTCTCTCTCTCATTCACGCACACAAGCGCACTGTCCGAAGTGGCGTTTTAATGTGTGGGTGTGTATACATTTCGGCAGACGCGTGACCGCTGTGTGCGTTTTGTTTTGATGGATACTTGCGCCTGTGTGCATCGAATTCGTAAGAGCATTGCAATATAACTAGGAGCCGACGCTTCCGTGTTCGATCGACTTTCGTAGACGACGACTTTACGTAGGACAATTAAAGACGCTACGAAACAGTCTCACTTAGCTGTATATTTAATATTTTTTATTATTTGCTTGTTATCTTTAACGAGAATAGTTTTAATGAACTATAAGTCTTTATAACGAAGTACCTTGTCTGAAGTTTGAACTATAAAGCAAGCAATTTAGGAAAAAACATTAACTGTATTACCCATTTACGTAAAAAGCAAACAAAGCAATAATAATAAATTATCGAGAGAACAAAAATACGATACAAAATAAAATTAAGCTTTCGAGTCCAATCTGGAACTCTTAAAATATAGCTCCAATTTCACGTCAGTTTTATTTATCTTCTCTAATTTTTTCCTTTAATCAGAACTCAAAAATACGTTATTACTATTTTATACCCATCAGTAAGATTCCCATTGTGTTTATTGTAAATGTATAGAAAAAAAAATCCTATTGTTTTCAGAAAAATGTATTTATAACAAACAAAATGTAAAGCTCAACGCCAATCTTGGAGACCACGACAATTTATTATCTGTGACATTTCACTGCCGCCATATTGTTGTCTTGACAGATAATTATTCCAGCGATAGTGAAATAAAGCTGTTAACCTTCGTTCTGATTGCGTCGAACTCACGGTTGGAGGCGCGAAAATCCGATAACTTTCGTGACCCCCCATCACCCCTTACCTCCTCTTTAATGGTATAAAAAATCAATTTCCCGCCCAAATTACGCCGAGTCGACAAATTGTGCGTCTAGTCTATATTCAAGTATCAAAGTATTACAGTAGCGTCTACGTTTCTTCGCGAAAACTATTTGTTAACGTTTTAATACTTTGAATTTGGAATATATTTGGAAATTTGTTCTAATCATAACTTTTTAATTTGAACACCTGTTTTTTTTTACTAATATTTTTTTTAATGGAACGCATTAAAATCCGTCAAAACGAAAGGTGTCACACGAAAAAATACGTTATTTGAATAATTCTTAGTTTACTATTTCATAAATTCGAATCGTAGTAAATTCACTTTGATTTTTTATTTGATTTGACTGTAATATTGTTAACAGCCAAATCCGTAAAGCCGTCACATACACTGCACTCACACAGAGCGCCCGTCCTGTGACCTTGGTGCGAGGGTGAAAGTCTCCCCCGCACGTGTCTTCCGCGTCTATTTCGAGCCTATATTGTAATGGCTACCTTCGTAAATTTTATCTATATATCTTAATACAATAATAAATAATGATAAAAAATAGTAGTTTTTGTATTTGATAATGTAGAAGATTTTTTAAAATATTCTTAATATTTTTCAAACGATATACGTTTATGTTATTACAATGGAAATATTTAGAGAAACAATTTGTATCGTGTAATCATTTTTTGTAATTAAATTTACGAAAATTTTGCACATTAAACAAATAGGTATCCTTTACTTATAAACTATTAAGTTTTTTCTTTTGATAGTATATTACTAACTAATAATAAATAATTTTTCGTAGATATGTTTGAACATTTTCTTATTTAAGTTTGGGTTTTATATATCCTTTACAAAAAAAAAAAAAAAATTGTAAGTATAGTATATCTCAAGAATATTGCCTATCTTTTATTATTTCAAGAAATTTTCTGCACGACTGTTTAAATACTTAAGCTAAAAATTATTCTAAAAATCAAGCAAAGACTACACAACAATAATGATATAATTCTCTTAATAGGTATTTATTTTTTAATTTAATAAACATAAATAAATATAAATAAAATAAAAGCAGAAATGAATACAGGCCACTAATAAACCAAAAATTTCATTTCGAAAATCTAATTCACCCCGTAGCGACAAATACAGGCAGCTTAAATAAAAAAGTGCATTTCAAAAATCGAATCCAAAATTTTTTCGTATCCACCTGCCCTGACCTTGTCCCGATAGATAACACAACATTAATCTCGATAACGTACCCAGACGCGCGCCAGACGACCGAAGGGACCACAGCATATCCGTCCGGAAATTCATAAGCCCAAGGGGATGGTAATGTCGTAAAGGAAAACATCGTACCGAGAACCTTCCTCTTTGCCTTGTGACGTCATATACCTTTTGGCATTCTACACTTGAATGGAAAGAAATTGTAACTGTGTTACTCTTTCTTTTTTGACACCATTTTATTGACAAAGATAGGTAGCAAATCAATCAATCAACTTTTTTAGATATACTACTTTTAGATATAATCTAATGAAAAAGTTATAGAATCATTTCGAGGAAGTCTTTCAACAACTCATTTAAGTGTTAGGCATAACGAAAATAATTTACTGTAGGTAGGTATAGAATTTTATTACTCATACATTCATTCTAAAACATTTTGAAATATGACGATTTCATAATATAATTTTCTTTATCTAAAACGATATCAAAGTAAATATATATAAGAAAATAAATAAATGATATACAAACTTACTCTAAAAATAGTAGTATCAGAAAAAAACTCTCAAAAGAAAAACTATTCAAAAGCCTCAAATCGAGTGTAACACAGTAGGCGTGTCTGAACGTCTACCGAACCGTCTACTTGACCGGGATTAGAGCCGTAACGTCCGGAATAGCCGCGTAATCCCGGGACACCGTTCAGAGGTCAGGTTCAAGACCACATAACTCCTTCCTTTCACTCGGGATTCAGTACTTATGTTTGTGACGGTATTCGTAAATAGACACGAATAGACACTTATATTAATGAACTTCATTACTTTTATAGTCACTTTTTTAAACTTTCACGGCCACTAAAACTATATAAAGGGATATTTACTATGTTTGTTATTGGTCATTTCGGGCTTCCGATATTTCGTCACTTTTGCAAGCGCTATTTTGGGTGCAGTCATTACTATTAATAAGATACGAATGAACACTTTCGATGCTGTAGAATGAATTTGAATATAATTTGCCTAGCATGATTGAAGTTTATAAAAGCTAATATACTGAACACTAGGTACTTAAACTTAATATATAGGTATAAACTTAAATAGATAGGCAGGGATGAGAGTCAAACTGTAATATCGCGTGAAAAGTTACTGTTACAGCTTGATTAAAAATAAAAATAACCAACTTTTTAATGTTGGTACTAAATAGTGTCCACGAGTATTAAACAATGTAACATAGCACTACGCTACTCCACGAAGCTAATAATAACTCAGAAGAAAATTGTTGTCACATCAAAAAGATAAAACTTTCGTAGTCATTAATCAATGTATAAAATAAGACAACCGAAGCAGGGTGCAGAGAAAATATCCCAAGGACCCTATCCAAGATAGGGTCTATCTGATAGAGGGTACAAATTGTTTGTTCGAAGACTGAAACAGCTATTCTTTTGGGAATTTAAGATTTATATCTAAAATATATAAAGCTTTCCCCTTAATCTAATATATTGAAGAGTATGTGAGAGTTCTAATTCATGAGAGTGAAATAATTTGTAAACGTCATGAGTAGTTTTTGAAATGAAATTTTTACGGAAGAAACGGCAGCACTTTTGTGAAACGCCAACGTTTTGATGAGACGATAATGTTTCTGTCAAACTTAAAAATTAGTTTGCCAAAGAAGTTTCACTTCTCACGTGTGAAGAGTAAAAATAATAAAATAAAACATTTGACGATAGTACTTTAATAATATTTTTTTGGAATCGAATTTCAAATCCTTAACACACGCGAATCACAATCGCTTATAATGAGCTATAGCAGACACCCAATAATCATAAAGCTCACAACCTCGGAACAGCTTACAATTTGTGAAGCTTTTTTTTATGTCAGTAGGTCGGCAAACAAGCGTACGGCTCACCTGATGGTAAGCGATTACCGTAGCTTATAGACACCTGCAACACCAGAAGCATCGCAAGTGCGTTGCCGACCCAATCCCCAATCCCCCCAGGAGCTCTGGTCACCTTACTCACCAACAGGAACACAATACTGCTTGAAAACAGTATTAGTCTGTAAGTCTGTAAGGTCGTGGTACTACGGGTACTAGTCGGGGTGCTCCATATTTTGAGCAGGACATTCCTGGTGTGCCCTACCTCAGTTAGCTCTTTTATTTTTTGGAATATACCGAAATCTATTCAATATAACTGAGGTAAGGCACAGCAGTAAATGTCCTGCTCAAAATCTGCCTGAGAAGCCTGACTGGTGAAATACCTCGACCTTACAGGAGATCACAACAAAATAATACTGCTCTCAAGGGTCGGCAACGCGCTTGCGATGATTGTAGTATTGCAGGTGTCTACAGACTAAGGTAACCGCATACCATCAGGTGAGCCGTACGCTTGTTTGTCGAACTATAGTTGTATAAAAAATATAAGCATGATACAACATACAACGGTTTGCTAGAATACATAGAATTGAAGAAAAGGAAAAATCATAATTAGTGCGAGTGGAATCACGTGAGATGTCTACTTATAAATAAATAAAAATCTATTTTATTTAATAGGTTGTGTAAGTACACATACGTTATGTTAATAGGAAAGAAAGTCAGCTTTATTAAGTCCAAAATCACCAGTCATAAAGTCTGTATCAAATTCTGAACAACTGAATTATTATCAATTATTTTCAATTGGACGACATAAAAATAGTTTTAAATTAAATTCGCGAAAATATATTTTTAAAGTTTTCACAACTATTTTATATAAAACAAGATCGTCAGTATTTGCTATATTTCATTAATTTTTTTTCTTTGATATAATTTGATTCATACAATACTACTTAGAATTTCAAAACATTGTTGAAAACATTATAATGTCATCAATAAACTCTACAGCCAATCATTTGTTCGACTCCATTCTGAAAAATAAGTCAAGAGATTTACGTGATCTTAAGGTTCGGAAACTCGATTTTTTCCTTCAAATAAAAAGGTCGATGAAGGAAAACCGTTGGGTCTTTGCTCTCGGGTCAGACCTGAAATAAACCGGTCACAAATAAACCCACACGTGACCGAGGTCAGGCACGTCCTTGAACTTCATATGTACTAAAACATAGTACTTGGTCAAATCAAATAAACGTAAAGGAATTTAGTAAAGATCTCTTATTTCGAAGTACTTTCTGCCGAACAGTTTGACTTGTTCCGTCGAAATCGTCTCCGTAATTGAAGTTTTATTTACCTATAATTTTTTATATTAAAAAGTTTGATAGTAAAATGTTTTTTTCTTTGTTTATACTTCTTTTGGCCTATTTAAGAAAAATTATGAGAGTAAATTTTTACGATATGCGCCCACATCGTCACAATAAACCTGACAACCCTGAAGTTAGCTAGTCAATGAAGAAGGTAACAACTTGGAGTTAGCTAGCCAATGAAGACTTTGAAGTATAACTTGTTACGTGCGTACATAATTACACACACCCACACACACACACACTCGCACACACACTTTTTTGAAAATGTATTTGGTTTCCGATTGATAGCCGGCAAAAATACGAATAATGTAATTTAATTGATCAAAAAATAAGAAATATTTGGAATAGTTTGTTCACGTATTATATTATATTTACTTCAAACAAAAGTCATTTTCAAGTTCAAGAGTATGTCCAACTTACGCGAAGGATTTCGGACTTCAAAACTTGTTTCAGTTTTTTGTTATATACCTACTAGCTATGCCCCGCGGTATCACTCGCGTTATTCTCGCGGCCTATTTAGGGTTAGCCGGTAAAAAAATATTTTTTCAATTCGAACGAGTAGTGCCTGAGATTAACGCGTTCAAACAAACAAATTTTTCAGCTTTATAATATTATAATAGATTATATATAGTAAACTTATTCTATTGCCTACAATCACTCTCTCTTCCTTTAATTCTCACATAGTTTTAATGTTCAAGTAATAGTGAAGCGCTGTATATAATAATAGTAATAGCTCCTTATAGTATACTAGCTGACCTGGCGAACTTCGTATCACCTTATTTTTTTCTGAAATATAATAGTAACATAATATATCAAAATAAAATATAGCCTATCTTTTAAGTTGGATCAAACTGCACACGGTGTGCAAATTTGACTAAAATCGGTTAAGTAGTTTAGGAGTCCATTGAGGACAAACATTGTGACACGAGATTTATATATATTAAGATTTTAAATATAGAACACTAAAAAATTATAACCTAAAGATATTTTCTTTTGATGTCAAGATAATTTCAGAGTTCTTTTATTTCGGCTCCGACTCAAACCCTCTATTGTCTCTGCCTTTGCATAATAATCTTAATTTTATGTTCCATTCCGGTCCTAAAACGAAGTAAACACAACTTTGCACTGCGGATGTTGAATGAGTCAGTCATTGGACACAATGTAACTGAATCACCGATGGCGGCGCTTTTCTCGCGAATTCCAAATATAATTCATTCTAACTCATGATTGACATTTCGTTGTACGTTCGGAAATTTGTTTTTTCTTTTTATATATATACAAAGGAGGTTCGGTTAGAAACGTTTTGTTTCTACCTAATGGCTGTGTGTACGTAATGTGCGTCATAGCGCGGCATCATAGCGTATCCGCCACTTGGCTCGGCGGAAGGCGGTTCAATTTGTTAAATTAAGCGCATTTGCTCGTTGCACAGATTCACTCGTGAGTGGATTATGAAGGATGTCAATGATTTTCGCGTATTGTTCCTCGTGAAGCATGTATTATGTACGGGATGGTCTAATCGCTGACGATGACGCGAATTCGTATTCGCGTCATCGTCAGTTAGCGAGTTAAACGAAGAACTGTCAAACAATTTTATTGTGATCGTAACACTCAATGCTATTCATAATACTAAACTGTCACTCTTGGTTAAAAAGCTACATAAAACTATCGCTTTATTTATTGAAATTATTTTACAATAATAAACATAAAAACTTTATTTGTACTAAAGTCTTAATCTACAAAACGCATTCTAATTTTATGCCTTTGAAAACGAAAAAAAAAAGAACAAATAAGTCCCTCCGGGCACTACCGGCACTGTCTACGTGACGCGCAACTACAGTGCGTACGCGACGATGATTGCACTGAATTGAGCTTCCGTCGACAGGATAAAAAGCCCGGCCTCGCTAAACAATGGCCAATCTGACCGACTACTCCACTCCGTGTAATTGAACTGATTCGTTCGTATTTTTTTTTTGGTATTTGACCGTAAAATTAAAAATTTTCTATGTATAAAATTAAACTCTTCGATTTTTCCTAATATTTATTAACGAACCTAAAATGTAAATATTGTGTAAATTAATGAGTAAAAAAAAAATTAGTGTCGTGCATCATTAAATTTTATTCAAATGATTTCCATATGTTTTTTTTTTTTATATAAACCCAAGTATTCGAACGACTTATTTAATATTTTTAGAAAATTTTAATAAAACGATGCAATTTCATACTCTGTCGAGTTTTAGCGGCCACATTTATCCGACAAATCGTATTGGATATTGAAAATTTGCTGACTCAATGCTTAATGCCCGAAGCAACCCTTCGCACGTTAAGATACAAGCAGAATTTCTTTTGCGAAAAAAATGATATAAATTTTGAGACATTTTTTACTTTTAAAATTTCTCATTTCGAGATAAATCTATACTAATATTATAAAGAGGAACGATTTGATTGTTTGTTTGCATTGAATAGGCTCCGAAACTACTGAACCTATTTGAAAAATTCTTTCACTATTAGGAAGCTACACTATAAGCGGGTGACATGGGCTATATTATATTATACAATTTTTATCACATCAAAAATCGACCGTCCCAGCGGGGACCGAACCTGCATCTTCGACTTACCGTGTCGGTGCTTTAGCAAATTAAGCTATGGAACGATGTAACCGCTAGATCGAAATTTTTGATATGATGATTTTATATTCGGTCTAAGCGACCGTGGCGCTGTCTATAGTTATATTTTCAAAAAATTAGTGAAAAAAAATATTTTAAATATTTTATTCAATATCCGTGCAAAGCTGGGGCGGGATGCTAGTACTACATAAATTTGAAATACAAATTACAACTAATGTTATTATGTACCATGAATTTCGATGATGCTATTATTACATCCACATTTAAATATAAAAATGAACATACGTTTATCAAAGCCCCCGATATATGTCTAGAAAAAATAGCAAGCCATAATAAATATTAAAATATGCTAATAAAACAGTATTTATTTGCAAGATTAATCCTTGTTAGTAGAGCGTATTTCGCCGAACTCATATTGCCATCTGTCCTCCAGTAGCGGAACTAAATATTGCAAACTAATTTACTAACGGCTCGTAAAATGACGTTCGTTCAAATAAAATAAAACACATTCCAATTAACCCCATTATTTTTACTGTACAGATTAACTTTAGAGATTATCTTGTCTTTTTATCTTTTGCGATATACAACACCTGCTTTTTTAACCGATTTTAAATAACTGCCTTTTCCATCCATCATACTAAGACAATAAAGCGAATATTGACTACGGTTTATAATTACGTTTAGTGACGATAAAAACGAGACATTTTATAATTATAAATTTATGAATAATCTGAACGAAAAGAAAGTTTTAATTTGGCATTTGTATTAATTTTCGCTTCCGTTACGTTGATGCATAAGTATAAGGGTCATCGGTTAAATTGATGACACCTTGAAATCCCGTTCCTTAAGTGTTCAGATCAATGGGGCAATCAGGGTTTGCGTGTCACGACCTGCCCCAATGGGCGGGCCCACGCATTACGCACATTCTCATTACTACGGGCACGTTACACACGCTACAGTGAAACGAACTTTTGAACAAAAAAAGTAATAGTAATTTTGATTTTGATGATGATTTATTTTTAGCCTTTATTGTCATAATATAAAGTTTCCGAAATTAATATCGTTTACTTTCAATAATCGAAAGTTTACACTTTTCAACTACATAACTTAAATTATAAAATTGACTTTTTTTATATAGCTTAGTGATATCACACTATAACTAAAATAAATAACAATAAAATAATAATAATATTGTTTTATATTTAAATCATTTTAACGTTATATTTAACGCAACAATTATTCAGTAGAAATTAGGTGCTTACAATTTATCTATTCTAATTAAGTTAACGATAACCGGTTACCTATGTGACGCAGCTGCGAACGTAACCGTCATACTTAAGGCGCTTGTTTATTCATTAAATCACATGTACGAACGAAAAATCATTCTGTTCGACCTGCTCACATGGATAATTACAAAACCTGCGATTTGAATGAGAATAGATAAAGATAGAAGGAGAAGTATGCAGTGCGAGCGAGAAAGAAGTAGAACAAATGTCGTGCGCGTTCTAACACAAAAACAGGAGTAACGAACTAAAACGCCAGGTGTGAGCCGATGCCATGTGCTTGGCAACAGTATGTATATTTCTTTGTACGTGTATCCGAGTATTTATTTTATCTAGCGATGAAGTACCTATATAATAAGATAATAACTGACATTTGTTCGGCAATTGTCTAATTTTCAAATTCCTTTTTTTAGATGTTTTTTTTTTTCAAAACTAGAATTTTAATATTATTTTCTTTATTTGCTTGTTTATTTTTCTTACAATATAAAAGAATTTTTAACTCAATAATAGATCTGTTAGTAAAATATATTACAAAATTTAAGATGACGTTACAGTTACAGTAAAATTTTTACTGCTTTGAAAAACTGTTATGATGAAAACTTTTTTTGACACTACACAATATAATTACTAAGATTTCTTTTTTGCTCAAAGTTTAACATTGTAAATGCAATTTGTTTTATATTTGATACTGAAACCAGCGCCATCTATCCAGCACTTTAGCAAACAACAAATGCACATATAGCTCTACTGAAACCGCCATCTAGCGTGCAATAGCAAGCATTGTAATCCATTGTGTGCTCGTTGTATGAATAATAATTGAGATGGCGCTGTTATGCAACATTACGTAGATGTCAATGCTATGAATTTTACGCTCTATAAAGCTCTACATAAAACTATTGCAACCCTCATTAAACAATAAAATATAGTACGGATAATTACTTCACTTACTAAAATCACTAATCTGTCGCCATCTAACTCATCCATTGCATGATTGTCTATTAATTTTCACTTTATTTTGTGTTAACGTTCTGTTAATTTACTTTTATTTGCTTTATGTTAAGTCCGTGGTGTGTCTGTGTTGTTGTAGCTTGTTTTGGCGCCGGACGGGACGTTGCAGACGGTGAAGAGCGAGTCGCGCCGAGGTCGCGGCAGAGGGCGCGCTGCGACTACACCCGTGAGTATTTTCTATTTCTTTCATACTTTGTTTTCTTTTATTTTTTACCCCTTCCTTACCATTAAACACAAATCTTTGTCACTAATAGTTAATAACACTTCAAGTCTAAAACTATGATGTTATGTGTTGAATATGCGAATATTTTTATTTAAGTCAGCTATTTCATGTGAATGTTTTGTTTTGTTTTTATTCAGAATATTAAACGTACCCCACTTACACATATCTTCAGTTTGTGCAAATAAATTATATAATTTTATTTGATTGATTTTAAAGTATACTTATAATTTAAAAACTAAGTGATTTTAATTAAAACTTTAATTAAAAAAAACATAAATTGCAACCATAAACAACCTTTACATAATCAAAACCAATTTTCCTCTTTCAATAAATTATACAAAACCGCAATGCAATCGTCGCTATAATAGTACCAAAAAAATATTACAAATCAAACTTTCTACAATCATTACAAATTAGGGCTCAGCTGGATGCAAATCATTGAGGTCGTCGCTAAAGTCGGACAGTGATAAATCAGACAAAAACCAGGTCACTTTCGCTTTCAAAACCCGAATATAGGAATAAAGTGTACCCCGCGTGTCCGCAGCGGGAAACAAATGACATTCACTAGTTCAACATTTACTATTTAACATTGGACAAGGTTAAACATTTGTCACGAATACATCACTACATTTGACTCTATTCCGTGACATTCACTCCGTACTTAGAAAGCAATGAATAGGCTTTTGTGGATTTAGTTGTTTGTGGAGTCGGATTTTTCACAGCATCTGACCAGCCACCTGTAGTTCATTCAGTAAAGGATTTTGAATTGCAAATTGTAATTCAATGAGTGAAAATTTTCTCATTGTTGAGCTTTTGTCCTTGAGGTATTTTGTGTCGGCTTTTCGTTTTCGGTTTACTTTATACCGTTAAGCTTTATTTGACAAATTTCGTTTAAGAAATTTAAGTATTTTAAAAGGTTTGTTTTTTCGTCGCAGTAAATTTTAAGAGGTTTTTATCTTAAGTATAATTTTTGACGAAAATAAAAATAATTCTATTTACTTTGCGAAGAAGTCTTGCTTACAAGACCTTTTAACGTTATATTTTTATGACGAACATGTGTATTTCAAAATGTATAAAATCAAAAAATTAACAGTTTCCAGCGACTATCTCTAATTAAAAAAAAAAAACAAAATTTCACATGAACACGTTTATCATTCAACCAAAACATAATCTAATAAACTGCCGTTTAATATTCCATATAATTATATCAAAAATAAATACATTAATATCTACCAAACATTTGAAATAAATAAATATTATTATTATTATCATTATTATTATTAATATATCACCGTTATGCCTTCATTTTTATCATTAACATCCCAGACTACTTTTTTAAGAAAAATAAAGTTCATCGGAAGCAACGCACATATCCGTACAAAGTCTAAGTGGATTGAAACTCGCGTTCCTATTACATAATACTTCAAATAAAACCAATCGAAACCAACTAATGCACTTTCAATCAAATAATTTGTGAGAGGATGTCCGGCACAAAAAAAAAGATGATCTCTCTCGATCCGCTCAAAGCAGTGCAAGTAGACGCTATCGTGTGTCTCCTTTTGTAAATGTGGTCTTTATTGTGTTGCTGCAGCCCGCATTATACGTTTCGGATTTAGAAATCATTTTTATGAACCATCGTCAATTCTACTATTTCATTTCATTACCGTCTAGTAATATATAATAATACCACATCAATTTATATTAATAAAAAACAAATATATTAAAGTTACAACGCTCAGTACAAATTCTAAACCAAAAAAAAAACGTCAAATCACAAATATATCTCATGAACTTCTTATATAAACTATTGTTATATATTCGTCATGCAACTTAACTTTACTATACAAATATTATCAAAATAAATGATCTAAAGAGTCTTGAGAGTAGGTATATGTATCTCCCATAGAGGAGAAGTCTGGCCTTTTCACCGAGGCCAGCCTATCGCTGGAAGGATCCTGTTGCCTGTAGATCCGGGACCCTCCAATTCAAGCGGCTGAAGGCAGGGGTTTCGGTCGGTATTGCACCCCCGAGTGCTGAAGCCGACATACGGTCTAAGAAAGCCTACCCGGGCATCCTGAATATCACCCGTAAGTGGGTT
This sequence comes from Melitaea cinxia, assembly GCF_905220565.1. Classification (NCBI taxonomy): domain Eukaryota; kingdom Metazoa; phylum Arthropoda; class Insecta; order Lepidoptera; family Nymphalidae; genus Melitaea; species Melitaea cinxia. The sequence continues at coordinate 3,160,411 of NC_059399.1, read as the reverse complement.
CCTCTGCGATACCAAAAAAAAGGTATATGTATCTCCGTTATCCTACCACAGTGTATCATTTATTTCTTTTGTATTGAAAAGTAAATTTGAATTTAACAAATAGATCTCTGTCGTTTTTTTATTCATAATATAAAAGATACTTGTTATCAGATAAGTACAATATCAATTCATTATTGTTTTTCATTTAACGATAAGATCAGCCCTAATTTCAAAATATAGTACACTAATTGACCTGGCAAAATTCGTATCGCCTTTTTTTTCTTAAATATAATAATTACATATATCAAAATAACATATAGCCTACAAACTGCTCATGGTGTGCAAATTTGATTAAAATCGGCTAAGTAGTTTAGGGAGTCGTTACGCGTTACGCGTAATTTATGTATTTATAGTATATATTCTTATAGTACAAAATGCATTGCCCAGTCGTTAACAAAATGTTATTAAAGGACGTTCATTTTACAAATTTTTACAAAATTACTAATTCTGTCGAACCTTAGTGACGCTTGACGTTATTTATTAGCTACTAAATATATTACTCACAATATTTAAATAAAGTAGAAACTATGTCAGTTTTATAGAACCTAAATTGTCTCTAAATATCGCAATAACATTGTGGGTATTAACATTGAAATATTTAATTTAAAAAATCAGTTCAACACACGTATATATATACCAGCGACCCGCCACGGCTTCGCACGGGTGCAATGCTTTTACTAAATATACTACAGCAAGTCTTTATTTATAGTATGAAGCTAGCTTATAGCATGGTTATTAACATAATAACAACAACATTCAAATATGCGTCGTTAGATTACACGTTGTTACAGAGTGCATTGAAGATATAAAGGTTCACTGCTCGTTCCCCGTAGGTGATAAGCATGATAATATGTAGCCTATATGTTGACTCGAAATTTGAAGTAAATCCAAGCACTTTTTGAGTTTATCCCGGACATACATACAGACAAACAAACAAAAATTCTAAAAATTATATTTTTGGCTTCGGTATCGATTGTAGATCACACCCCAAGTATTCTTTAAAAAAAATATTCAATGTACAGTTTTGACTTTCCTACAATTTTATTATATGTATAGATGTAGGTTTCACTAACATCTACAATAGCTTACACTGCAAGTGTTGAAAAAAAAAACAACAATATTTTTCAATCTCACTATTCTGGTAGGCAATGGATTAAAACATTAACCCATTATCCGACTACCCTACTCCTTAGGCGCAAAACCTCTCAGTACTTCCGTCAGCATTGCAGACGTCCTCGACCAAAGAAGATAAAATTTAGTAGAAATGCAATTCAGTGATTACGCAATATCAATCAAGTGCAAAATAGGTAATCTTTGTAATGATCGACATCTTCGTTGTTATTTTATTCACATATAGCAGTCATATTATTTACTATAATGGCTTATATATTATGACATTATTAATAATATGCTATTTATGGCTACTGTACCATGTGCTTGTATTACAATATTTAACGTGGTGTTTCGTAATTATATAGGAATTATTAGAACAAGTACAGTTTTTTTTTTAATGTTTATAAATCTTTCCCTTTTATTGTACTTTATATCGAAGTATATAATTATTTAAAAAAGGTTTTTAATAGTAACCAAAATAACACACGATAAACAATAATATTTGTATATGTAGATTTTTTTTTTTTGGGTATGTGTAATTTTAATTTTTTCTACTGTGGGCGCGTATAATGAAGATTACGTAAAACTATTGTACGTGGTAAAACATACTCTTTTAAGGAAAATTATCAACTATTCTACCGTGATGCATGCTGGCAATTAGCTCGAACCTACCTGTTATTTGAAGGTGAGGCTTATATAGTCAAATATTGACTGGCATATTTAATTACCCTTTTTCAGTTCAGTTTAAAACTGTTGAATAAATGTCACTTAACTCTTTGTATTATCTATTATACATACATACGAATAGCACAAGTCAACCAACCAAGCCAATATCAAGAAAAGCTTTGTTAAAATGTCTGTAGTCTCTCAGAGAGAAACTTCATGAAGTTTCTTAGTCTATAGTCTTTAAAGTAATTGCACTAACCACAGGTTAAAACATGTGTGAACGTGTGCACAAATGGATTACAGAGTATTTATTTAATACTTTTAATCTGCTGTATTATACTTACTGTGTTCTTAATCGACATTATCAACTTTCAGTTTTTGAAGTTTCACACTTGTCAGATTATGTGACTGTTTTTGTTACTTGCCACTTTGGTGATCCGTTTTGTGACATTCTATAGCATAAGGCATTTCTCTTTATACATTATTTCCATTTGAATTCGTACTTGTAATTAACTGGACCTGTAAACGTATTTGTTAGTTGTTCCTTGCTTTGCATCTTTCAAAGTTTAGTTCCCGCCTCGAGTTTTTATGAAATTTGTGTGCATGTCGGGTAGGTCTGAGTATCGGCCAACATCTATTTTTCATACCCGTAAGTTATAAAGGTGGGTTAAGGGGATTAATATGGTAAACAACGTTTGCGGGGTCAGCTAGTATTTATATATGTGTTTTAATACTATGTTACTGAGGTACTGCGAAGCAAGAAATGTCCTGCTCAAGATGCAACAACCCGATGAGGAAGTACCTCGACTTTACGGAAGATCACAGCTAAATATTACTACTTACGAGCAGTTTTGTGTTCCTATTGTTTGTAAGGTGACAGGAACTCCTGGAGATTGGGGGGTAGGTTCAGCAACGCGCTTGAAATACTTCTTGTGCTGAAACGCCACAAAAGCTCTGTTGGTAAAGATATGTACTTTTTATTTTTGCAGTCGTAGTGGATATAAACCTTGGTCCTTGGTGTTCTATAATAGGCCATTTTTTTATATAAATAATATTGGTTTAGAGTAAATCTCATTTTATTTGACCTCTAAAAAGAGAGATACTTACCTACTATGACGGGTAGTATCCTAACGACGAAAATGTTTCAAAGGGATACTCGCCACATGTGAGGATAGACGCCTCTATATGTTTTTTCTTACCAGAATTATTTCATTTTTAAAGTCAAGAACGAGGTATTTTCCTAGAAGTGCCAAGAATACTCACAGATAGTAGTAGTTAATAAGTAGTAGTAAGTAGTTAATAGATTATTTATTATTACAGCTAAGTACACAACTTTAAATCGATGACATAGCCTAGAGCTACCAGTTGCTAGTTGCTTCTTTTTATAGTCTTGTCAAGGTTCGAGAGGATACGCCATAAATTTGGAATATTTCGTTAAATTCCATTCAGTTTTATCCTTTTCTCCCAACTCAAGTGTTAAACTAACTCCTGTCCAGCTGATGTGACGCGCCACCACACCTGGCTATTTTTTATAGTTATGAGCATGCATTTTGCCATTAAACTCCTATTTAAGATAACCACTGAGCGCCGGCACCAAGGCCTGCTCGAGGAACATTTCAGATTATTACAAAGCACTGACACTATCAACGAGCCTAAAACAGTGCATTCCAAACTAAGGCATGTATCCACCCGAGGCATACATCCGAGTGTTACCCTACGGTAATCGCTTACCATCAGGTGAGTCGTACGCTTATTTACCGACCTATATTTAAAAGAAAAAAACTAAATGTGTATCTCATTCGGCTTTTACCTAAAACAGGCATAAAGTTACGTACCCGAAGGACAGATATTGTAATATTACAAAATAAAAATACTAATTTTAATTCAGTCAAACTCAGACTTACACATTAGGTCTTAGTTTATCTATAAACTTCCTTTATATATATAAATTAATGTTGTCTGTATGTCATTTATAGAATCGTCAACTATGCATTTGATCATGTCATGATCTTCAATAAAGTATTGTGCATGAGCCCACAAAGGTTTCTGAGATGGTACGACAAAAAAAAAAAAAACAAAAAAGCGTAGCAACGCGCGCAGGGTCCAGCTAGTAATCTAATAAAACCGTTTATTATATAAGATAACAATATATCTCGACTCCAATAGATAAAAGATAAATGAAGAAACAATAGCGACCGTTTGTGAGTTTAGTCGTAATTTAATAAAAATATTTTTATTAAAGACCCAATTTTCTAAACATTGTTATTTTTCAATATTTCTAACAATTGATCTTTTCATTTTTAGACATTATTTAGAGACGTTTTATTACTAACAAATTATTGAATTCAATGAAATATTTTCATTACTTCAGCCTACCGCAGTCCATTGCTGGACATAGGCCTCCCCAAGTTAGCAATAATGTCTGGCGGGACTCATGTGTTATGCCCATAATCACCACGCTGGGCAGGCGGCTTGGTGACCGTAGGGCTGGCTTTGTCGCACCGAAGACGCCGCTGCTCGTCTTCGGCCTGTGTATTAGAAAGCCAGCAGTTGGTAGGTTATCCCGGCATCGGTCGGCCCTATAAGTTCCAAGGTGGTAGTGGAACTGTGTTATCTCTTAGTAGCCTCTTACGACACCCACGGGAAGAGAGGGGGTGGCTATATCTTTGCTACCATAACCACACAGCACCAATGAAATATTTTATTCACGTATAATTAATAGTATAAACTCTTGTTACTTGCTGGTTTTTATTGTATTAGTTATTAGTACAAACTGAATTTATTTTCTTAATTGGTGTCATTTTGTTATCGTATATTATTTATGTTTTATTATATAACTTATTTTCCTAATTTTAATAAATAAAATAAAGAAATAAAATTATTTGTTCTTAATAAATATTTAATACATTATAAATAAAATTATTCTAAACGAGCAACATTTACAATAACTCTGATAAACTTCTAATAAATGCATTACATAATATTACAAAACTCACAGACGGGAGCGCAGAACAATCATAATTAAGATTTATTTCTCGAAAGCAAATCATTTCGAAACTACATACACGTTGTGAAACTAATACAAATTGTAATCCGAAGTTCAATTCGGAAATAAATTGAAATCCGACATAATGAAGACGGTGCGCATAAAGCCTGCAGACGTAGGTACTAATTTCGCGGAGGCCATCTTGCGGTTGTCATGGCAACCAGACTGCGCCCCCCCGCCACCCGGCCACCCCACGGTGCACTCTAAAAGCTAGACCGTGCTATGTCTAGGTACAGAGATGGTGCCCGCCTGATTAGCCAATTCGGACGGCAGCCGTCCATGTATTTTTAATGACATTTTCACTTTTCGCTAATATCGATTACTGCTTTTTAAATCTTAATAAAGATTTTTAAGATTTAGCTTTATTTATATACATTTGTTTGACTACAATCGTAGAGGAAAAATAAATGTAGATAAATGTGTATTTTATTTAAATTATAAAGTTTGGTGACCTTTCAATTTTCCTGTAACACTAAATAGTAATTTTTGTTACTTCTTTTTTCAAATAATTGCAAGTGATTTAATTGTATTTATTTTCACTTATTCTTTTTTATAAGAGAAAAATCCTTCATATCATAATTTGTTCGTATTGTTATAAGTAACATAATGAACTTTTAACTATATTTATGAATATGCTACCATATAATAATTATTATCAAAAGGAATATCTTCGAACTTTTTAATTAAATAATTTTTCAATTAACAATTTTCTCTAGTCGAGGAATGCGTGGAAAATTCGAAAAGTATCGCATCAAACTGAAATTTATTTCCGAATATTTCTCTCTCTCTCCCTTACAACTTGCGATGCGAAAATCGCCGCTAGAGGCCGCCTTCGAATTATAAACTCGGACGAAATTTGCACAGAGCACTTTGTAATTTCAAATTTCGTTGTTTTACGCATGCGCTACAGTTCGATCAATACCCAAAGTCTTTATATATGTATTTTTTTTAATAGAAAACACAATTTACGCGCCAAAACGTAAAAAGTTAGGTTATTCAGTCTATGGAATTTTATGAAACGAGATTAGATATTTTTTATTAAGGAAATGAAATTTAGAATTTTCGTTTTAATCGCGTCGGGTAGGGGGAGGATGAGGTAGGGGTGGGTCGTCCGCTATTGGATAGTTACTTTACTCTATCGCTCGAAAGTTTCATTAATGCATTCTATTACCTCGTTATGCATTTTCGGTGTCCCTTTGCCGTTTCAATGGTGTCGCGCAACTTTGATAAAGTGGTATTGTTTCGTTTATAATATAATTTTATATTAAAGGATTTAATGTTAATAATTTACATGTTATTATAAAACTTTAATATGAAAATGTAAAGGAGTTTTCCTATTACTCCTTTAATTCATATTTTGTATAAATTTTTTTTTTAAATTATACTAGCTTGAAAGCAGTATTATTTAGCTGTGATCTTCTGTAAGATCGAGGTACTTCCCCAGTTGAGCTGCTCCAGATTTTGAGTAAGATATTACCAGCTGACGACCGCTCTGATGTAATGGTGGGTGTGCTGTGTCGGTGGCTCCTGAACACTGACGACCGCGGCTTCGATTCCCACTCGGAGTAGATATTTGTGTTTACACAAATATTTATTTCCGGTCCGTTTGTTAGTCCTTGTGGGTCTCGCCACCGTGCCTCGGAGAGCACGTAAAGCTGTCGGTCCCGATTGTTATCATGTACAGCTGATAGCTATCGGTACTCATAGTAAGGAATATATCCGCCAACCCGCATGGGAACAGCGTGGTGGATTAAGCTCTGATCTTTCTTCTACAAGAGGAAAGAGGCCTGTGCCCAGCAGTGGGATAGTACAGGCTGCAGGCGTTTAAGCGTTATTACCTGCTGTGCCCTACCTCAGTTATATTACATACATACATACAAATACAAAGTACATTCTAAATCAAAATCAAAAACAACTTTTTTCAAATAGGCCTAAGAGCACTTTCGAATCGTCATTTTACAATTAAATACTTCAAAAATTATTAATATTTTTGTAAAAGTAAATGAATCGGCCAGAAACTCCGCAATTACTCTTTTGACAAGAATATATAAACTGTGTTTTAATACAAAATTAGTAATATCTTGCATGAAATACAGCGTCACTAGGTACACACATCTTTATCAATTATGCATGTATCCTGCTATCCAGCACCCAATAACACGCTTATCTATTAATCTCTTTTTAATAAAAACTTTAAATTTATGTTGAATAAAATCACGTTTAGAAATACAACAGTCAAATTTGATTTTTGTATTGTACAAGTTGAATAAAAAACCATACACATATAGGAGGCAATTCACGAATTTACGTACAAAGCTTTAATTTCCGGGATATTTGAAAATTTCATAACTTTTCAAACGGCCGATGTTATGAAAAGACGTTAAATATTTTATTTCACTCCGAGTCGAAATTGCTCTTTTGATTACAAAACAGAAACAAATGGCTACGAGAAGGCCCTCAATTGATTTCGTAAATATGTAATGTAGTTATGTAACCGGAGTTACCTCTTAACTTCCGCGGTTTAATATAAAGTTTTCTCGCAAATTTTACTTGCAATGTACAGTTTAATTTGTAGCGTGATGGAAATTAAATTTGTTTCATATTGTTTCGCAAAGTTTCTTATAAAATTTATTTCGTTATGTCCTTCTTTTAATAAAAATTTTTGAAGGTATAGACAATGTATCAAAAATCCTGGAATTGAATTCGATTTTTGTTAAAAATATTTTAAAAAAATTTTAAAAATAAAAACAGGTACTAAACCTTTTTCGTGCCGAGTTCCCTCAGTCAATTAAGTCAAGGCTGGCAACATTCGGAACTCAAAAAAGTACTTTAAACAATGCCCTATTGTAACCCGTCTGGCACGCACACATGCAAACCAAAACAAAACACACATTGCATACGTTTTCGCCTGCATTCTCCGCTGGAACGTGACTCTTGATAATGAATTCTATTTAAATGACCATAGGTGTCAAAACTGTATGTGGTCGTTGTTTGTGGCCTTCCTAACGAGCCAATATGCTGATGCGACCGTCTGCCCGCTAAGAATGTTCCTTGTTCCTTTTCCTATAAGTAAACGAAAACCTTTGAATCGGAAAAATCCGATAGAACACGCTGTTTATTCTCTCATAGCTGACACGATTCAAACAAAATCCGCTTAAAATGTCCTTTGAGTGGAGAATAAACATTTCTGTTATATTATAGTACTGGTAAACTTTTAAAAGAAAAGTTGTATTTTCTTCTGTTAAACGAAAAATTAAAATAAATGATAAAATATTTATTTAATTCTACGGTTAAAATAATCTTTCTTATTCTTCAACGATTGTCGAGTCACGGCGGTCTAGTGCGTATAATACGTAAATCGACATTAGTCTTTTGCGCGATCAAATATAAGCTCCGTTACTGAATTTTGAAGTGCTTATCTGTCTTTATATTTTTTTGTGCTGTAATATTAGTAGCCAGCAAGCATAATAGGACGTGTACGGAATGTCCTAGATTCCTGGTAAATTGCATATAATTAATCAGATTAAAATTAAAATATTAATTACTATATCGAATTTATACATGTGCTGTCATAAAATCACGTTGAACCTCTTGCGAATACGATATTAAATAAATAAAAAATATGATAGAATTAAAAGTTTTAATAACTTTCAAAATATCACAGCTTCTGTGGTTTAATTGTTACAGTTAGCGTTTGTTGAGAATACTCTCGGACCGGCGCATTTCCTTTGATTACATTTATACAATAAAATATGTACTTTAACTTAAGTAAAGTTATCTTAGTATTACATTTATCTGATTGCATTAGAAGCTTCTTACATTAGTTGCAATTTGTATGAATCAATTTCTTCATATAATTTGGATTTGTTTGTATAGTATAACAATAATCCTATGATATAAAAAAAAATAAGTTTATGACTTAACTTTTCTACAGTAAATAAAAAACCAATAAACAAATAGGTTTCATCGCATAGAAATGAATGTTATTTATATCTAATCGTTTTTATTCCTTGATAAAATGTTGAATGATGAAAATACAAAAAGTATCTCAGTGAATGCCGCGACGGGATTTGCGCCGCCCGGCAACGAGACGACGAACAACCGCCACTCAACAAGTGAAAATGGAAAAATCGTCTATTAACGTAATTGTATGAACTACTTTCATTAACTTGTACAAGCTCCTGTAATAATCACCACTGTTAGGTCGCTTTCGTCTATATTCTTATGAAAGCTTTTAAAACACTTTGTATTCATACCAATATATACATTATTTTATCGTAAAATGTGACTGTATATAATTAGACTATACCACAATTAATAACAAACTTGATGAAGCGGTGGCCCGGGAGCTACATTCTTAGTCTGGGTGTGTGCCCTTATTTCAGTAGGACAATCTAGTGGATTAAGCTCCAGAAACTATGTATGTATGTATGTATTTGTATACAAAATCAAAACATTTCATCATCATCACCATAATCATCACTTCAGCCTATCGCAGTCTACTGCTGGACACAGGCCTCCACAAGTTCGCGCCAAAAATGGCTTGAACTCATGTGTTTTGCCCATAGTCAGCACGTTGGGCAGGCGGGTTGGTGGTCACCAACCCGCAGGGCTGGCTTTATCGCACCGAAGACGCTACTGCCCGTTTTTTGTGTATTTCAAAGCCAGTAGTTGGATAATTATTCCGCCATTGGTCGGCTTTTTAAGTTCAAAGGTTGTAATGGAACTGTGGCGGAGGTCCTTGCCAAGACCTACTCATACGTCTCGGGTAGGAGGGCTCTCGATGAGAACCCCACGTTGGACGGGATCCTCCGGGTGCGCCAATGCGGAGGTGGAGGGAGGACCTGGCGGAGCAGTCGTATGGCATATGCGTAACGGCTGCCTTGCGCCCGGTCCTAGAGTGGTGGATGCGCCATAAGTGTAAGCCCCTCGCCTTCCGTCTGGCGCAGGTTCTCACCGAGCACGGCTGCTTTAGTGACTACTTGTATTGGATGGCCCATAGAGAGCCGACGACTGGATTTCACGATTGTGGCGCGGCGGTGGACTCGGCCCAGCACACCTCGAGGTGTGCCCGAGATGGGCGGCGCTACACCGCGATCTGACGACAGTCCTCGGAGGGGGCTTGTCACTCCCAAGCGTAACCACCGCGATGTTCGACGACGAGTCTTGGAAGGCGATGGTCACCTTCTGCGAGACAGTAATGTCCCAGAAGGAGAATGACGAGCGGGTGAGAAAGGAGGTTGCCGACGAGGTTCCCTCCGCAGGTGACGAACAGTTGTGTGTAGGAGGCGCTACTTAATGCGCCTCCAGTAACGTCCCTGTGCCCGTGTCGGGCCGGGATGGGAACCCGGTCCTGCTAGACACGGCGTCGTCGGGATTGTTCAGAGGTGAGCTGGACAGTCCTCATGGAGGAGTAGTCTGTCCTTTTCACCGAGGCCAGCCTGTTGCTGGAGGGATCCTGTTGCTTGCAGATCTCGGACCCTCCAATTAAAGCGGTTGAAGGCTCCTCGCAGAGGTTTAGAGATATCAGATATCAGATATCACTCATAAATGGGTTCCCTGCGATACAAAATAAAAGATGTTAGTGGAACTGTGTTATCCCTTAGTCGCCTCTTACGACACCCACGGGAAGATAGGAGGTTGCTATATTCTTTACTGCCGTAACCACACAGATAAACATTTGCTAACACGAAATACGAAAATATAAAAACTATTTTTTAACGAGAATATGATTTATATGCTTACTTAAAAAAAAATCGAAAATATTAGTTTGTGACAGACGAAAAAATCTTAAAGTAAAGCTGTAAAGCTTTATATTTCGATCGTGAAAACAAATTTAGTCACTAAATATTTTTGTATCTACGGTTGTACAAAGATACATATCTTAGATATTTGCGTGAAACATTCATTCAGTTAAACAGCTAACCCTTTCATTGATCAAAGCCATTCAACAACGTGCTCATTGTCGATTAGTCGCGTGGTTTAACACGACGTTGTCATAGATGTCAATATTGAGTCATATCGTCTCACATTTGGGTAGATTATTATTTATAGAATGAATATTTAGTTGATAATTATAAAGGATAATAACGAGATTATCATTTTATTTAATAGTTTTGACAAACAAGAACATATATTAGAACAACATCATAACAAGAACATTTTCAGATTGTTTCTCAAAAATCGCACCTATCGACGCGCTGCCACCATCATTACAGCTACTTTAAGGCTACAGTGGCTTTCGATTTGGCCAATATTATCATATCAGATATTTTAAATGTCATAATGGCTCATAAGGCTGAAGATGATCAGCCATTTAAATGTATTGGTTAGGACTTAAATAGTTATAACGATATTTTATCTGTGATTTAACATAGTGAGATACGTAAAAAGTTTATTATTCCTACCTATTTAAAATATTGCAATATATTTTTTATATACCAAAAAAAAAAATCTAAAAATATTACATGTAATAACACAAGTCATATCTGAACTAATGGATGTCATAAATAAATTCTTTATTTCAATAAAAATGTTTACGATTCAATATTAACTTTTTACGACTTCGTTTCTTTTAAAATAACATTTATTGCGATCAGTATTAAAATAATATATAAAATTCTTAGAGTCTGTTTTGCCGGTTACCGATAAAGTTTATCTGCGAAATAAGTTACTGATACGTTTTATCAAAAGGTAAAACAGACCATTAGCTATATATATTTATATATCATCTCCAGTAATAAAACACAACTCTTGTGTCTGGTGTGGATGTTCGTTTTTGTTCCAGTCCTCCTATTCTTTCCTCCCGGGTCTTGTTGGTCCACATTGTAATCACAGACATCTGATAGCGATTATTACTCGCTCGGAATGATGCGCTAACCTGCAGTGGGGCAGCGTGGTTGATTAAGCTCCAAACCTTCTCGAATATAGAGCAAAAGCTCTATTCCCCCAGCAGTAGGATAATACAATCGATTGATCTAAATTAATTAGGGCAGATAAAGTGTGGCTAATTTGAAAAAAAAAAAACATTAAAAACTGTTATCTGTTGGATACCGATAGATTAGCTATATTAGCAACCAGCGAAACAGTTGCATATGGTTGCTTTAAATATTCAAATACCTATAATAAATCTAAAGTAAAGTTCAAAATAAAATAAAGTCATTTAATGAAACACTTTTTTCGGATTTTATCGCGGTTTATTATTAACTTTTGATTCCCGACGTTTCGGATACTTTACAGCAACCATGGTCACGGGAGGACTAAAAATTGGAGGAGTAAAATTCGCGTAAACATTAGAAAACAAAATAAAGTCAGTTTGTCTGGCCTGTTGGCACCGTTATCAAAGACTCTGGTTTAAATAGGTTTAGGTATAGTGTTGTGGGGACGATTTTCTCCCCAAGACTAGGATAGATATACAGGATTATCTCTATGTAAATTTATTTAAAAAATATGAATATATACTTTAGTCAGCTCTCACTGAAAACACATTTATTGTTTAGTTAAAATAAGCTATAACACATCAAGCTAATGAAATAACAAAGCATAACAGACGTCAATTAATACAGTAATGTATCCAAAATACACCAAATAGTCCCGGCATTGTAATCTAGTTAAAAATCGCCTAGAAACCCATAAAACGAATTGCAGAACATCGGATAACGAAATCCCAAACTATCTGTGTATCACCGCGGGATTTGCGGCGTCCCGCGAAGGGGTCCGGGAAAGCAACAAGTGAATCGACTTCAACCGACACTAATAAGACACTAGTGACGCTAAAAGACCGTTTAACCCTCGTCGTGCCCCGCGGGATTATGACAAACGGGATTGATTTATTATCCGTGGATAACGTGAACGGGATATGATTCAAAGTTTTCACTATTTAGTTTATCGTTTAGGAGTCAATATTATTAAGTTTTTACTACTATTAATGGTAGTGAAAATTGCAAAGGTACCAACAACATAAAGTGCTAAAAAAATAATATTATTAGCAATAAAAATAATTACAAACTGCTGTTATAAGCAATACAAAAATTTATTCGTGATAAAAATTATTAGAGACAAATGTCCAATATAGATTATATTACATACATTCTATAAAAGATCTAAAAAACGCATCAAATACACTTAAAAACAGTTAAACCGCTCAAAAAAAGTCCATCCAGCCATCATTCTAGCTCGGAATCACAAGCTGCGACGGTCAAAGCGCTAACACGTGGTACAATGTCGCGGTCACAGCGTGAAAGAATCCGTGCAACAAGTGCCATAAATCCTGCCTCCGATAACAGCTGCACTGCGAACATTGTCAACGTGCGTGCTCGAAATAAAAATACGATTCCTTTACTCCCTCGTTTTTCCTGAAACACTCAATAACTATCAGATGAAACCGAACGATATTCTATTTAGATTTATATCCGCTTACGTTGATGGCAATTTAAACTAGGAAGTTTTATTTATGAAGTTAACTCGTCATTCAATTTTGATAAGTGTAGGTAATAAACTGTATGTACATCGGAAAGTAGTTTATGCATAAAAAGTTTTCATTTGAACGAAAGCAATTTATTTGCATCTTGATCTCTAATTAAAATATCTTTTGATAATAATTTTTATGAAGTTATTTTCAGAAAATTGAAATAGTAAAACTGCTCATTCGTAGTATACACCGCCTATAGACATATCGTTTCATACACAAAAATAAAAAAATCTTAAAACATATCAATATTTTGAGATAATATATCTATTTTAGAATTAGTTTAAAATAGATAAAGATATTATAAAATTCAGAAAAACTAATCCTTCGTTTCTCTCCCTTTTCGAACGCTGTCATAATGTATGGATAAATTAAAAAAGAGCTGTTTAACGATATTTTATGAGTAGTTGTAAATTAACTATTACTTATATTTCTTTGAAGATAAAATGAAAGTTTCATTAAAATGTTTTAAATCAAACTTCAAAACTCGCTCTAAACAGTTCGCATTGTGTTTCATTTCTTTTATATTAATTGAAGCTGGAACTCTTATTATACTTTTCGTATAATAAAAAATATTTAATAACGGATTTATATTCCAAGTTTTTATACACAGCCTTACGTAAACCTAAATATTCCATTGATGGACTGAACTCACATTTGTGCTTGTTCCCAAAGAAGAAAAAAAACAACTTCAATTTAAATCGATAGTCATACAACGTAGTAAACGGTAGTCGAAAAAATTTCAATCAAGTTCGCATTACTTACTAGGGATAAAAAATAAGTTCAACCAATAAAAAATTATGAGGTAAACATACATTAAAACTTTCAGTGAAATTAAGAAACTCCTCTTTTTTGAAGTCAGCTAAAAAAATAGATTGATGCTTAATACGCCAAAATTTCTCAATAATTGGGTTTTTAAATTTAAAAAAAAAATGTTGATTTTTTTTATGTATTTTGAAACTTTAACACAAGTTGTATAAATAGTTGATGCGAAAAACTCTTTAATTTTCTTTAAGTTAATTAACAATTTAAAATTTAAGAAGATTTAAGAAGAGCCACGTGACTACAAACATGCCATGAATATTTGTGACGTCATAATGTTAAAAAAAATTCACGATCGTACAATATCACCGCTTCAAAAGTCAAAGCACTGCATCAGCTGTATGTTACTGTGAATATAAATTAACATTGTGACGTCACACAACCTCGGATTTGTTCGGGAACTATCGATGTGTTGTCAATGCTGAATTCAAAAGTTTATTTTTAATTTCATTTACCTTTTAAATTACAGCGAAAAAAACTCAAAATAGCTTTGTTAAAAAACTCATATGATTTTTCCATTTATATCATTTTTTTTTTCTAAAACCTAATTATCGATATTTTTTAAATTTACACAAAGTCTTCTTAATATTCTGATCTCATATACTTTTATCATGACATTCATTATAAGCTCCGGACAGACCACTGGATTTGTACCGATTTTTTTCTTCTAGACTTCTTCTGACCATTTATATCTATATTTTTATAGCAATAACTGAGTTTATTTAAAGGTTGCATTAATAGTTAATCAAAGGGTATTGATATCTCATCAGATGCTGAAAATGAGATAAAAGCTCTGGCTCCCATTTCTCAAAACTTAGAAGTTAACGTTATTAAAACTAATAATATTGTTTTACAAAAATATTTATATCAGAAAAACCATGAAATGGATTACAACATAAATGTTACATTTATATTTCTACACTATTTATTCAGTGATGAATAATTTTTTTGGGAAATATTTATAAACAACATTCTAACAACATATTTTATGTGTAAATAAATTCTTAGACATTTCGTAATTAAAATAAACGGAAATAATACTACATAACTTAAACTAAATTCTCTTTCAGTTGTATTTTACCATTCACGAAGTAGAAGATAAGGAGTAAAGCTTTATAGTTTTTCCTTATATTTCGACTTCAATAACAATACTGATAAGAATTAAACAATGCACTGCTTTACAAGTCAATGAAAATTTTCTTTCTAAATACGGACGAAAAGGCCACGTAGACAAAAATAGCGGTACCACTGTTGAAGATAATAAAATATACATTATGTATCTACGCATGCATTATTCATGGCCGATGTCAATTTCCAGAAAGTTCCTCGTCGACATTTACATATTATCTAGTTCAAGAAAAAACTTATGTTTAATTTGAATACAGTATGTGAACTCTTTAAAAAGTCTTTTTAAATAATGAGAATATAGTTGTACTTAAAACAACGCTGAACTTTCTTTTTCGAAAAATTTATTCCTAAGGCAGTAGAGAATACATTTATTTCGAAAAGTAAACATTTTTAAGTATCTTTATGGGTAATAAATAATGAGCCGTATAAATTGTGTACACAGGTCAACGAAGTTATTCGACACAATATAATCCGTATGCGTAATGCGTTAAGGACGTGTCGGTGTTGTTCGGTGTACGTTAAGAGGCTTAGTAGACGACTTTTAATATATCGTGGATTACTCCGGAACGCTCTAAAATCTGCTTTATAGCCAGATTATACTTCCATGCAGCCTACCTGTACGTTTATGGCCAATTCAGTATTTATTGTTAGTAATTTGCCTACCGTTTATCACTATAATTAAATTCTCGTTAAACACGTAAAGCAGTTTTATAGTAAATACGAGACATTTTAATATCATTTATAGCGATATATCAAACCCTTTTTTCCTTGGTTCATTTATTATTTATAACAGAAAACTCTTTAAATATACTATAATATTATCATTCTTTTTTAAAAATGACTGTGATTATTTGATTAGTCTAAGCTGTAAAAAGCTGCAATTGTGCCTTCCTTAAAGGTTATAAAAAGTCCGAGCTTAAAGCCAACCTTGTTGAAGTTTCTACGCTACGCGAATATAAAAATTAATCAAGTTTCTGTATACACAATATTAGACGAATAGAAGTGTACAATATTAGACGAGAAATTAGATTGTTATTAAATTTAATATATTTGTTCTTTGTAAAATATATTTAAATTTTCATAGTAAGTTCCTAAGAGAAAAGGGGTTATGAAGTAAATATTAGATTACTCGAGATGCCTGTTATTATGAAAAATACTTCAACATAAATTCCTTAGACATTTGCCTTATTTTAGGCGTATAGCTTTTTCCGTGAGCGTTGAATTTAATTTACTCTTGAAATTGCTATCCCGAGGCATAGCGGTGCTGCAGTAAATTGAATTTAGCCGATAAAACTTCCATAAATAAAAATTATTAGATGCTTGAAAATCAAATAAAACGTCTTTAAAAACTATATACGTTATATTATACGTTAGTTTCAAAGAAAAGAAAACAAATGAAAACAATTTTAGAGAGAGGTTATATTGCATGAAAGTCCTTGGTTTGTATTAAGATTAAAAGGTATACTAGAACATTATCATACGAAGAAACAGAACAGGTTCTGCGGTGCACTACTTCGATAATAATGAGGAATTATCATTGTTTAATATAACAAATATATAAAACAATTACCGAACGATAAATCCGCCTTGAACCGTGTTGAACTCAAACCAACAATTATCGACACTCGTAAATCACTAAAAGATATTTTAATTAAACATCCTCAATATATCAGATATCTGGTAGCGGGGTTGGGTGGTGAGTGCGCGGGTTGGAGGGGGGAGGTTGAATTAATTTAATTTTAACTTGATAATATATCACCCGGCGTCTTCGCTAATAATGGAATTATGTTTGTACTTCCAGAATCCATTTGCATTCTTAATAGATTCGTTATGAGATTGTGGGAATTCTGTTTTAGATATTATTTTTAATGGTAACAACGATTTAATATTTTTGCGTACGTTTTCTGCGACCTCATCAGCTACATTTGACTTTTTTATTATTATTTAATCACCTTTAATTCAAGCAGAAACTATAATCACAAAACTAACGAGTTCACAACTTACTTATGTTATCACTGTCAAAGACAATGCTTTACTAAAAAAAAAAAACACATTTTTTATTGTATGAAAATAAACAGTTTCCACTGAAATCGTGTAGTATTAGATAACTTTTTTAATTAAGTATTCGTAACATTTCTGAGCCTAATTTAAGTATAATGTATTTTCGTACTGCTGATGGCCAGTCAGCGACGTCAGGTATTCCATTCAACCGACCAGACAATCCAAGCTCCCTAGATTGCTATTCTAGACCCCACACTCCCTACCCCTGTGGGGGAGTCTGCCCCCCTACGCTCGCATAGCGCTTAATTTCCGTATCGCATGGTCATTAAATTGTAAAATGATATGAAGGCATAAGATGACTAATACACTTACTTGTTATTTACTTATGCTAAATATTTACAAAACTACACACAAATAAACGTCAAGTAAATCAATCTTATTTGCATAAGGAATATATAAACTTTTTAAAAAAAACAATCAGGTAGGTTCTCTTAAATTTTCTCTCGATTAACATATCTAACTATATTAAACTTCAATATACAAAAAAAGGTGAATGTTGTTTCAATAATTGTATGAATGTATCAAACACAATCTTCAAGTTCATTCGTGAAGTCTATTAAAAGTAAGCGTCGCATTAGATCTTGCAAGTATCAACAAAAAGGCGAGAAGTTGTTTATCTGTGCAAGTTTGGCGCCCTTTTTACCCGCGCTCGGGCTAGACATGGCGGATTGCTGTCACCCGCTCAGTGCTGCCAACTTTTAATTACGACGATTGTGAGCAAAAGTTTAACTCGACGACAAAAGAACTTTTTCTAATGAAACTTGGAACTCGTTATTTCCTAAGCGCTTGCCCAGTACCTATATTTATAAATGAAATTTAAATAAGGTTTATTATAGTTTCTTTTTTATTTCACAAGTGGTTGTTTAAGTGCATATTCCTGAACGCAAATTGAGCTCGTTCGTGATGTTTACACAGAAAACTGAGACACGGCCCTGCATAAATTGCTGAGCTCTACATAATTAAAAATCAACATTTACTTTCAATTCAATCTTCACTACGTTGTCTATTACATTTTCGTTGCTATTAAATTATTTGTGTTTTTAAAATACCAAACAAGTTAGACCAACAAACAAGGTGCTGACTACCGAGAAATGGTGGTATATATCATAGGAGCAAGCTTAAAAAAATCGTGAAAAGAAACAAAAGTTTAATAAACACAATTTATTGCTCATTTTTCTTTATATGTAATAATAGTAAAGAACTCTATGTAACTTTCAAAATTATCGACAAAATACTTATGGCTTGGGTAGTTAGAAATTCTCGCAGAAATCCTTATTTTAATTAAGATTCACCTTTAAAATAATATGTACTACAATGTTTCTTCTTTATTCCGTAAGATTTATTTTCTAATTTCTAATTATAGATAATAGTTTTTACGTCAAGTAAGTCTTGTATAAATTACACGCTATAAAGCGGTCGATGATGGTATATACAATTTGCGCAATAATGTAATCGTTTGTAATCATCTGTAATCATAGTGGACGATGTTTGTTCGCAGCTCCGTAGTGGTCGCCCGATCGACTCATGTGGCCGATCATAGGTAATATATTTAATTCTTATAAAGGAAATTTAAATTAACTCAATCAAAAATGTTTAAAAATAAGTATGTGAGAAAAGTAAACGATTTTTTTTTTGTTTATAAGAAGCTGCCTTAGTTAGTTCAAAAATAATTTTACGTAATTAATTTTGTCAGAGTGACATCGTAGAAACCGTACTTTTGAGGCTAACAACGTGACATTTTGTTAATGATGAATACTAATAAGACTGGTCTATACCAAAAACAAAAAAAAAATTAAAATTAAAATAGTGCAAAAGTTAAGAGGATAGAATGAAATAAAGGTTTGTTTGAAAGTTTTTTTTTTATATATTACTAGTAACTATAATTTTTTGGTGATATTGCCATTTTGTCAGGAATTCAAAGATATATGTAATCAAATACGGCGGGTAACAAAATCGTAACAATATAAATGGAAATAGGACAAACATAGGCATTGTTTTATAGCATTTCTTCTGCAAGAAACTGTGTTGCTTAACACTTTCGGAGAACAAACATTATTTCCGAGCGATAAAGTGGAAACTTCTAACTTTAACAAATCTATTTGAAGCAGAAGAAACTGGCAAAGCAATAAAAGCGAAATAATAGTTATGGAAATAGTCTTTCATTTTCCACGAAAGAAAACTCCGCGAAACTACCGACAATATGAATGAAACTATAATATTAGAAAAGTTTCGTCCCGGGAAATGAGAAAACGTTGTACGAACTCGTTCGTCTAATACACGTAGTTATAAACTTGTTCAATATAATATCGAGTGCTAGCGCGCTCCCGCTCGCACCAAACTGCCCTCATTTAATTGCATATTCAGCTGAATAATGCAACCACGGCTGTCTATAGCCTACCTAAGCTATACCCTAAACTACGAGCACCGAACAACGCTTTTATACGAGTACATGAAACATGTTAAGCATTGTCGCATATTGTCTGCCCTTGAAATAAAAATATTTCGGTAAATGTCAGCATCATAATCTGCAGCGATTTGACGAATGCCCAGCAAGAGAAAGAATTTCGTGTGTAAAAATCAGCACATTGCAAAAAGGTATTATTAGACTCTTCATAGCAACTAAATGATGATAATTTGTAATTTTTGACCAATCAGTTACAAAAACGATTGATATACTGTTATAAGGAATCAGATAAAATATCGATATAGAAACGTGCTTATGTAAAAGTTTATGTGCATAGCTATTTATGTGCGGTACGCTTAGTTAGTATAGTATGCGATTGTTATGATAATGCGAGCTGCAATAGACGGAGGAGCGATGAAATATCGGCCTCTTTTGCATAAGTACCGCGTAGACCGACCGGAACGCTTCTACGACCGCTACAGGCTACGAACGGAACTCGTAGCTCGTTAATTGTTCATTAAAAGCGGTTATACACACGAAACAAAAGATCACCAGAACTAGATATATGAAATACGTATAAAAATAATTCTTAACAGGGCATTTTATGGCGATACGTCCGTTTCGATCGGTAATATAAAAATTGATACCGTATCATTGGGCAGCCAATTGCTTCAAATATAATAAAAAAAAAATAATATATAAACACTTTTTATTATTAGGTATCTAGTAATGTGTGTAACTATTGTAACTTTTTAAATAATTCAAAAATAGATCAAAGATAGATTAAGGTTTTCTTCCTTTTCATAAAATACAGAATAAATAAAATATAATAGTTTAAAAATCTAAGCTCTTAAAAAGTGACACAAATTGCAATATTTAGTATAGATATTTGTTCACGTAGTATAATATTTTTGTTACAACCATTACCAAAATGTTAAAAAGATTTTAATTTTGGAGATTTTTTTATATGAAATATACGAGCAATACTAAAACAGTAACTTATTATCTTAAAGTGTCAAGTTCCAAGTGTACGTACTCGATTTAATTAGATACTACGAACTTAATAATCTTAGCCTTTTTACAAAAACATTTTAGTTTAAAATTAGTAGAATGCACTTCTACTAGTCAACGTTTAAACGTAATTAAATAAGTCATAACTAGTAGTACCTGTGCGAATAATTCACACTAAATAAGTAAAAAGTTCACTGACCGTCAATCATGTTGACATTGTTTCAAAATTAAGGCCGTCATACATATAATTTTAATAATCAATTAATTTACAAAAACAAAAGCAAAAATATTTTTTTATTTATTAATGCGGATATAGCAAGCAATTATCTATAAAATAATATATAATTTATGTGGATTAATTGTAAGGTTTTTTTCTAAAAAGAGAGACAAACATACCTACCATACATAAGAGAACCTTAGCGTGTTAATATATATGATGATAATAAACATTATACAAATAAATGGAAAACTATTTTATTTCTTATTGAACATATTCTGTAAATAAAACACACACACTTTATGTCCTTACATAAACACATTCAAAATAATTTCATTATGATATATTATTCAATGCGATATATTATCAAAAGTAATTTCGTCTGTCGTGTTTATCAGGAAGGAGCGGGAGAAGAAAACACATTCATTATACGTATCTGATACTCGATAATTAACATGTTTGGCGCTCCAACTGATATGCGTGATTTATTTATTAAATTTTTGATACATCGTTGTAAATTTTCGAAAAATACGATACTTCCTCCGTAAAATGTATTTAAAATTAAACTTTAAAGAGTGTGAGATATCTTAGATGCTATTATTGGTATATTTGATGAGCTATTTTTCGATTCTATTCAGTTAAATACATTCTGAATTAATGGACGCTTTACATTAACCATAATTATTTGACTAGTATTAAAGTCTAATTTTATTAAATTTATAAAACGACAATTCAAAAAATTTTTTGAAGCGCATCTAAATAAGTTTAATTATTTATTAGGATTTTTCAACTTTTTTTATGCTATAAACACATCTATATTCAATAGACGAAGCCCTGAAACTTTGTTTATAAAAAACTTTGAAATATATTTCTGATAATGTCCAACAGTTTTTAGCTTATTCCAAGGCAACCCATTATTGTTGGTTCATAGAGAGCTTTCTATATCCGTTAGTTGGTGACTATTAGCTGACGATGTTTACTTAAATAATTTTATTATTTTAATTTCAGTTAAATGAAATAAGCACAAAACAAGCAAACTCCTTAAGTTATAATTAGAATAAATATATTGAAAACATAAATTATACAAAAGCATTTATAAATAAACTTTTGACGAAAATTGTAATTAAAGAATGGTAATTAATATTTGTTCTGCCTTATCTTTATTCACACGGTACCAATTGAGCCCTTAACTGACTTTTAAAAAAGAAGGAGGTTCTCATTTCTATTGATTTTTTTTGTATGTTATTTCAGAACTTTTGACTGAGTGAATCTATTTTGATGATTCTTGTTTTAATCGAAATCTGATTGATTGATTGTCGAAGATTTAATTGAGGTCTGATGACAACTTTTTGAGTAATTTTTCATAACGTATTTACTTGACAATTTTTTTCATGTACCTACGTTGTATTACTTGTCTATGTAATTGTAGTCGGTTTTTTTCGTTTGTGAGCAAACACAAATATTAATTAATAACTTATTAAAGGGGACTGTCCACTTTCGGCCCAGCGTGAACAGAATTCATACAAAAATACAATTAATCATATTAAATTCGATTATCGATTTAATCGATTTATTTGTTTATTGAAAATATTATTTATTATGACAACCCTAAGCTACAGACTTTTGCGTCATACATTCATTTGACTTCCATATTGCTTTCATAGTGATATAGCAACCTACTGAAAGGTTTTCCGTCAACCGAGAATTTATCACTACTGCGACGTAAAATACACAGTAAGCACATAAGTAGGAAAATATATTTTGTATTTATTTTATATGTAAACAATAGGTCAGCCATAAAAAAAATATATTATTGCAAGTGCATGGTTGGTCGACGGACAGTAGGTTGCTGTGCCCATGTCATGACAATTATTTGGTTCTTGGGCTGGAAAAGGTACCAAGATTTTATAAATCCACCTGCCCAGTTTTTAGATAACATTCTGTTAACGTACGAATCCGATTAGTAAAACAAAAATAACAAAAACAATGATTTTTTATTTAAGAAACCTTCTTGTAAATTATCCACAAAAAAAGTGAAACACCTGGACACAAAACTATATCATTTTTCTGATTCCTACTTGTTAGTACTACTAACTTAATATATAATTATTATTCTCAGTGAATGTCCACTCAGGGCCGAAACCCCCATACAAAGTGGACAGTCCCCTTTGCTTGAATGTCAACATTCTTTCTAAAGTTATGCTTTCATATTCAACGTTAAAAATATATAAAATAACTAAATATTTTGTTGTTGTTACTACGTTGTTAATTACTATCTGTATTTTATGTATTTTGATTTCTGTTTAAAAAAACGTAATTCGAATATAAAATATATATTTAATTTTTTTATTATGGCTCGATACAAGAAATGACAAAATTTTGAAAAACCATAACCACACGCCATTATTATCGTAAATAACAATTTTTCTCTTGTCAATTAATATAAACAATTAAAGAAAATACTAATTTATTCTTATTTATGTGCATGTCCATGTCTACGTAGAGTTACGGTCTATTTTTGATCAAAACATTTGACTATAAATATTTTTATGCTATTTGAACACATTGTGTAGATAATTATATTATTAAAGGTAATCACACTTATAAATCTTTTGTATTTTTCTAATATAACAAATATCTTACCAGGAGTAACATAGAGCTAATATCATGCGAGACTGCTTAAATAATATTAAATTAAATATTTAATAACGCTCAAGATTTTTTTACCGTTTCTTCGCGTGTATTTAATGGTTTAATTCCAGCAATCTCGAATCCATTATCTTTAAGACGATACAAAAAATATCGTTAGAAAGTAAAGTGTTTATTTTAGAAGCAGTAACTAGATGTCAAATAATTTGTTCGGCATCAAAACTAAAAACAGGTGAAACGACGCGAAAACTCTAGTATAATCTTCAATTACTAACATTTATATCGTAAATATAAACGAGTTACTTACATGTTTTAATATTCCGATGAATACCACTGGGAGGCGAAACAAGGACGGAGATAATGCAATATGTCGTTTGAGTAAAAGAGATAAAATTACGAATACAATGAACGGTATATTTTTATTATTTCGAATTCAATGGAAATATTCAATTGTAATATTATGATTTAACTCCTACAATAGGTTTTTTACTTCGTTGAGACCATTAAATAGTAATAGTCTATTTCTATTTGAATTATGAGGTACCTATCAATCAAAATATGTTTTGATTTTCTTCTATTTTAGGTAAGATTTTAAGTTAAACTTTGTAAGTACAAAAAATATCGGTATTTAAGTTATCATTTTCTAGCCTTATAAACTTTCAAAAAGTAGAAATTGATGTGGTTGTAGGTATGTATGTCTACAAATATAAAAAACTCAAAAGTCCTCTATCTCAAACTATAAATTCTAAAAGTTTTGCAAAATTAAATTACACGTTTAAAATACTTTTACGAGTTAAAAAAGGAGCTACAAACAGCCAAAGCACGACGTATCAAAAAAAATCGTAATTTGTTTATCTGCGCGGCGGGGCGGGGGCCGCGCTCGGCAGTCACCGGCACAGTCACGTGCGACGCCGCCGGCCCACCACGCGCCTTACGTAACACCGATACATCGATACCGTGTCACATCACTACTTACTACTTTCCCGCGTGAATTACGATTTTTAAAATTTTTACGAACGCGTGTGCTGTGCTTTTTTTTTAAATACTGGATTTTTCGGCCAGTGTCTCGGACTTCAGGTCTGTTTATTTTTTTTTATATTTTTTTTTAATAATTTTAATGCAAAAATATTATACTAATATTAAAAATATTTGGTTTTTACTTTTTTTAAAATTAGCAAGGTCGTTAACTGTGGCACGCTACTGACGTCGAATGTAGAGCGTTACCGTGTAGAGCCAATTCGCGATGGATAGTTGATGCTTGACCGCTTATCAACGTCTAGTTCTAACTTAATTACTTATATAAATGTGTATTAATTTAATAATTATCAATTTAAATGTCATTTAAACCTTAACTCTATCTTATAATTAAGTTAAACTTATGTATGTGTGTATATCATTTATTTCGTACAAATTGTATCAAGTTTTTATTTCAAGGACTTGTCGTGACCTTTTAAATGTTAATTTGAAAAAGCAACGGGTAATAACTAAGTCTATATGATATAAAAAAATATTATGCATTATATTCTATTTTTATATATAATAATTTCAATTCGAACCAAAATTATTATTCATATACTACACGTTTCCTTTGGTTTCACTCACATGTGTTTTGATAACAAGTGTAGATTGATTAATATTTTTTGTATTGTTCAGCTCCTTAATATTATATTATAAGGTTTAATAGTCTATTTTATTTCTTGATAAGGTACTACTTTGATGACAAAAAATATGGAATCAACTTAGCAGTTTTAGAGTTTATCAATTACTTTGTTCTATTAATGTAAATCAATATAAATAGCTATTATTTTTATCATATACTAACTATGTATACACCATACCTACTTATTAAACTTCATAAATAGTATATAAAGCCGATGACGTCCTGCTATCTTTTTAAGAATTAAGATATTTACATATTATATATTTGACTTAACCAAATTGTACAAAATTTATTACTTAATAACAGCAAAAAGCTATCATTGTCAGACCATTCTAGCAATCCTAGACAGTTTTAGAACTGTTGGACTGAAGTTAAACTATTGTAAAAAATGCATGCCGATGATAAAACAAATATTTTATGTAGTACAAAAGCATGGCTAACTAAGATATAACAAAAAAAATATTACTTATCTTATATCTTTTAATAAATTTAGTACATATACAAAAATAATGACTAATTTGTAGGTTGGGTACCGACAAATTAGTCTACAAGTTTTGCAAATTTTAGTCGAGTTTCTGTATAATTATACGTTTCTTACAACAGATAAGATTACCGTAAATGCGCTTTTGTTTATCAGAATAAAATTCGAATTTTAAAAATTATATTTTTTCTAATTCACGATCGGTTATCGTGATGTGAGTTGACATAACTCTGTAAATAAAGATTTAACAAAAAAGATAACTTATCTGGCGACCCCGTTTCATGGACCCAACACTTATTTATTTAAAAAATAATCTAAGCTTTTCAATGCTAACGTATTTTGTTGTTTGAACAAAAATACCTTTTGACAGACAAAGCTAATTAAAAAAAAATGCTTTTTCATTTGTATTTGTATTATTTTTCTAATTTTATTTTAGTAATGTGAGCGTACTATCTGTTTTTAAGCTGTATCTGTATTTTCTTGTTTTTGTCAAATACTTATTAAGAAACAAAGCTAATTTAAAAAACAAAAACTTAGTTTTTTATACGTATACTCTTTTTTAGTTTCATGTTAATAATGTTAGCGTTGTATACCAATCTGTTCCGTAAGAATCAAAGAATCTATTTTTAAAATTATATGCGTCACGTGAGGCGTATCAAGATGTTGGCGTCTCTATAACCGAAAGATGTAAGGCTAATTGCGTAATGTCATAAAAAAATCTTAAAATTATATTATATAGGATTAAAGTTCAGTTTATTTAAATATGTGAGTGTTAGTGTGTAATTGAATTTGAATAGTGTACTAAAAAAATTACGCACACGTAATACTTTTTCACCGGCTTCCGTTATATTATACCGCACAACTTTTTACTGGGTATACTGATTTTGATAATTCTTGTTTTATTCAAAAGCTGATCTTTGTCTTGTAGTTTCATTTAAATTTGATTGAGATCTGATGAATATTTTTTGAGAAATTTTTGATAATGCGCATTTACTTACCTATTTTTTCGTTTACTTACGTCGTATTACTTGTCTATGTAATTGAATTCGGTTTTTTTTCTCGTTTGCGAGCAAACACAATAACTACTACTCGCTGTTGTCTGTGACTATGTTTGCGTAGCAATCTATTCGATGGAAATCATATACTTAGTCGGGATAAGATCAGGATTACTTGTACTATTCCATAATCTATTTTTATGTCACGTGTGAACGAGTTTCAGTAACCCGATCTAGTGTGATTGAGTAACAAACAACTATACGTCGAAAATTTTGCATTTACAATAATAGTATAAAAATAATGGTAGTAATAATATTATAATGAAACAACTTTTTCGAATTTTATCGCTGTTTATTAGGCTTTTGAGTAGCCCGTACGTTTCGGATACTTACAGCAACCATGGTGTGTTTCACCTTCCCGTGACCATTTTGTTTCACTATAATGAGTGAAGTTCGCGTAAACATTAGAAAAATGTAGTAATAATAGTACAAACATTAGTACATATTGATTCTACCGAACCAACAAGTTTTCTGTATTCGGTGACGTAGCATGTTAAATCCACAAAACACCCACATGCGTAGTGTGCGAATAAAAATTTAGGTCACACTATGGCCTCGATTCATTGAGTGCCGATCGTTGGCGTGTTTGATAGTGGTGTAAATAAAAACACGTGGCCACGCTTGCACGCACGCTGAAAACCGTAGTAACCGTTCAACGTGCGAAAACCGAAAGCGACGCGATTGTAACATCATTTAGAACTCAGGTAAATGAAAAATTGAAAATTTATATTCAACAATTTAGACACCTTTAAAGTGGTAGGTGCAAGAGTATTTTCAACACACAATCGAAAGGTTTTCTTTTAGTATACAACCTCTGTGACTTCATAATACAACTATGTCGTAATTTGAAATATGAAGTACTAGTAGCCTTTTGTACTTATCTCCTGTTTTTATTGTTGTAATTTTGCTCACTCTTGGTGTACATTAAAGAGTTTTTATTATTATTATTATAGTAATATACAAAATAAAATCGACGCTAAATCCTTCGAAATACAAGAAGGAACGTACAATTGAGATTCTGCAATTCTCTTTGCTTAAGATTACGCTCATCGCAAGTGTCTCTACACCGCACCATTGAACTTGGCATAAAGAACTGTCCTGACCCTGACACAGCAGAAGATCACAAGATCAACTATCACAGGTGCAAAGCGCATATCATGTTTAATATTATAAATAAAGCAGACGGGCAGGGAGAGAGCAAAAAAGTGATAATCAATAGCAGTGGACAGCGCTGACGGCAGACAGGATAATTGGAATACTCGGCGCGTGCTGAAAGCCGTAAATTTTCACTTTTGTACGCTTTGGACACACGTGA
Source organism: Melitaea cinxia (assembly GCF_905220565.1). Classification (NCBI taxonomy): domain Eukaryota; kingdom Metazoa; phylum Arthropoda; class Insecta; order Lepidoptera; family Nymphalidae; genus Melitaea; species Melitaea cinxia. The sequence continues at coordinate 3,132,277 of NC_059399.1, read as the reverse complement.
AACGGCACCCTGTTTGTATACAACTTTTGAAACATTATTGCCAGCTGTGATGTTTATGTCGGCTTAATGAAAACGTTCCGAAAATGTTTTGTGCCTATTTTTATAACCGGATTAAAAAATTGTTTTATGTCTAAATATAAAATCGATTCAAATATCAAGTTAACATACCGAGTTTTCTCATAACATGACAACCATATACCCTTAATACCATCAACATTTTCAAATACAGTTACGATTTAGACTTCAATATTGATTTATGTCAGAATGTGTATAAGACTACTAAGATTCTTGAACATATCACCTGCCCATTATACTTTACATATATATATATATATATATATATATATATATAACTGGGTCAGCAATCAAGCATACAGCTCACCTGATGGTAAGCGATTACTGTAGCTTATAGACGCCTGCAACACCAGAAGCATCGCAATCGCATTACCGATCCCATTCCTTATTTACCCCAGGAGCTCTGGTTACCTTACTCACCAACAGGAACACAACACTGATTAAAAACAGTATTATTTAGCTGTGATCTTCTGATGGTGTGGTCGAGGTACTGCCACAGTCGCTGCTCCATATTTTGTACATTAAATTTCCTGCTGTGCCCAACCACAGTGAATTTTCTCTATTGTAAAGATTTTGAAGATCTTTATGAAATAATAATTCATGTAAATTAAAAGAATTTCTTGGTTCAAATATCAGGTGATTTCTCAACAAAGATCAAATGAGATCATGCAAAAGGATTTCAAACTAGCGATACATTTTGGAAACCCGGGAGAATGTAATACATAATAAATACGTATTCTGCTCAAAGTTTCTAGACGAATAATTATAGGTATTATTATGTATACTAAGCGTCTAGACAAGTTATATGTAAAGGTAATAGTGGCCAGTATATAGTTTTAACTTTCTAGTCATTATATATCATTAAAGAGTTGTAATTAACTTGTTGGATTTTTTGACATTAGACGTACCCCGAAACTAATAAAAATTGTATTACAGATTGCAGTTTCAAAATATAATGTCAAAAATAATAAAGACGTGAAGTTTTAAAAACATATCACCAATTCATATGCCTTTTTACTTTTCCTGAACAAGTATAAGTATAAATGCGGGAAAAAGAAGTCTCTTTTCTTTATGTCCGTTACAGACAATTTATTTTCTATTAAATAATGAACACGACATATCCATAAAGCACCGTAATTTCATAGTCATCCATTACACGTATACAGCTTTTACGACGAGCATAAATTTTAATTCAGCGCGTTAGCACGGGGGTCGTAATTGACTTTACGAGTCGTACCTAAAATTAGCTTGTTTCGGTATAATTTTAAGGTTTTATCTAATAATTAAAAATAAAAAAAATATATATTTTATTGTACTAGATGACGCGTTCCATAACTTGTCCTACATAGACTTGACATTCTTCCGATACAGAGAATAACATAGTTCAAATGAGGCTTGAAACTTATTTAATAAATAAATTATTGTTATCAAATATCACAGCTAAATAACATCGCTCTCAAATAATGTTGTATTCCTGTGGTAAGCGAGGCAGCCAGAGCTCCTAGAAAGCATAGGATCGGCAACCTGCTAGCAATGCTCCTGGTGTTGCAAGCGTCCAGAAGTTACGATATCCGCTTATCATCTAGTGAGCGTGAGCGTTAATATTAGTTTTTGTAACTCAACAAATACTCAACAACACGACATAATACTCAACAATCATATTCATAATTCTCTTATAACAAATAAAAAAATTCTGGTATTGTATAGCGACAAAAGTATTTTTTTAAAACGTATACCTTATCTATTTCACAATGATATTTGACATAACATGTGTATAATCAGCTAACACAAATGTTTAATTTTTATGATCAGACGGGTTTAACTTTAATGATATTAGTCAAGAATTATACATGCAAGATAAAAAAAACACAACACTTACTGATACTTATGTAAAAGAGTTATCAACTCATTTTTTTTTTTCTAAAAATAAGTATATACTCTGTAGTAATGAGTTCAGATATCAAGAGCTGAAAACGTTTTGTTAATAAAAACATTAATATTATCTATCAAAGTACAGAATCTTTTATTGTATTATAATAGTATCAGAGAGACATAATGTCTGTACAAGGTAATCCTTGTTTTATGATCTGTCAAACGTTTGAGGTTTAAATTAATTGTTACGTTTTCTGAATTGACCTTTTCTGCGCAATTACTTCAAATTCATTTTACGAAGTTTTAGAATGCTTCAAAAATCGGTTAGAATTGATCCAGCTATTCTAGAGTTGAGCGCTTTTCATAACATTTAGTTATTCACTTTTATTTATATAGATATAATCATAAAATCGCATACTATCTTATGAAGTAGGTCTTTTGATTTCTCTAAAACTTTCTACTCAAAAATGAAACGTTATTAACATTATTACGAAACAATGGGACAAAGGCACTTTCTTTGTATAAGCAACAATTCATATTTAAAACATGAATGTATAATGAATTAACACGTTGTTTAAATTAATGTATTTTTAATTTAATTTTAGTAAGTCTATTTAAAATTTGTATACAAAAATATTTCATTTTTCATGACTATACCTACATAGATAAGTCTAAGGCACAGCAGGAAATAAATGTCCTTCTTAAAAATCTGGAGCAGCTCGACTGGGGTAGTACCTCGACCTTACAGAAGATCACAGCTAAATAATACTGTTTTTAATCAATGTTGTGTTCCTGTTGGTGAGTAAAGTGACCAGAGCTCCTGGATTGGAAGTAGGATTGGCAAAGCGCTTGCGATGCTTCTGGTTTTGCAAGCGTCTATAAGCTACAGTAATCGCTTACCATCAAGTCATATAAATAGTTTGATAGTCTATTTACGTTAAGACAATAGTAGCTCATAGTCCAACTGCTAGCTATAAGTTATTCACGCGTGGTTAAAAATTAAATTGATAACGATTGGTTTACCTGTAAACCATTAATATTAACCAAAATTATCGCATAATTTTTTTAAATATTTAGAGATATTTTAAAATTTAATAAGAATCGTCAAACCTATTTCAGAATCTCAGTATACTCCTCACTATCAAATTCATAATCAAAAATTATCTTATTCAAGTAGGCTTCATATTTTTTCATTTTAAATTTTTCTGCGCACTTTTCTTAAATTTTTCGTTCCTTAAGAACTTTCTACGAAGTACTAACCAACTTTAAAAACAAACATTTACCGAATTAGTCCAGCTTTTCACGAGTTTTACGCAAAATAACACATTTTACGATTTATTTCTATAAATAAAAAAAAATATGTATTTATATTGTGTTATAAACGATGTAAATATTAACCGATTCAAAAGCATTTTAAGAGGAAATGATATCGGTAAGCGCGGCGCGGCTAGACAGTTCGCCACCGCGCTGTCACCCGCGGCGCTTCATTCAACCACGATAACGATACGTGTTTGTTTACATGTATTGCGATATGAGATAAACAAATACACGGGAATATGTTACTGATTTATAGATTTCATGCAGTTACATTTCAGTTGAAAAATTTAAATGTTATGGAACAAAAGATTCTTAAGATATGACTTAGTAGTCTTACGGCCGAACCCAATATTCAATCTAAAGATAGAGATAGGTAGTTATCATCGACTGCTAATAACTAACTATCTATCCTTTGTAGTTGTCCCAATAATTCGCATAGGGGAATACTATCTCCAGTTAGCTGTAGATAGACCGGCTACCTGAGCTCTTCCTTACATTCCAGTATACGCAGCGTCACAGACGGCCTCAATTATGTTACACAGATGTTTTGTAGTATTTAAATTTGTCATACAAATTTTATTCATATTAAAGTAATCTTGTTTTATAAAAATATGGACAAATTAATTTTTACACAGACTTTTTAATTTATAATAAATGATATTATTTTAATATGGAATCCATGGTAAATCTAGTAACGGAACGTTTTAACACGACACGAAAAGACGCTACGACGCCATTACGCTTTATTGAATCGTTGTTTCGTTTGAATTTGTATATTTTTTTTACAAATCAAATTATACAAATCATTGCAAATTATAGGTACAATCATTCACCAAATTGTTTGTTTTATTCACAAGATGAGTAAAGTAAGTATTATTTCACAAGAAACATATTATTTTTATTCAATTAATTGTTGCAAAAGAGCAATATCACTTGAACTGCTACTTGAACTTGAGTCTGCCATTATTTTTCACTCGAAATTAATTTTATTTTAAACAAAGAAAATACTTTTTCAATTAATAAATCTTAGTTATCCCCCGAAAACTATAGATCGGATATTGTTGTTACTAAAGATAACCAACGTTACTGACAGATAGAACTCTATTATTATTGGGACGCTTACACTGTCATTTTCATACGAACTGTTATCTCTGGTAAGCTATCCTCCCTCTCGTCGATAGACAGATTTGAAGGATAAGATTGCCTATCGTCGACAAGTTTATTGGGTCAGTAAAATGAATGATAGATAGATATTTCTGTCTCTAGTAGGACATAACCAGAGATAGATTGAATATTGGGTTCGGCCGTTAGTAAATGCGTAAGTATATGATTATGGATAGATGTTTGTTACTCTTTCATCCAAAAACTATTTAAATGATTGTAATAAAACTTGTTACTTATTAATACGTACGTATTCATTTAAGAATTTGAACAAAACAGACCGGAAAATCTCATATATAATTCGTATGGCTAAATTTAAATATCAGAACAGTTAAACTGTCTAATGTCGAATTTAAACTGACGTCCGGTGAAATTGATGGCGAAATAATATCCCGTGTAACGGCTATGATCTAAAAGTGTAATTCAGGAGGACGGTAGAGCTCGCAGTCCCGCCCCCGACCATGACGTATGTTGCGGTAGGTTGGAGCGAGAACACACTTCAATGCGAATGTGTTATATATCTAATGAATGCTAATATGAAGATCTCATCGGATATGTTCAACGTTTATGATTATTCTAGTTTGAATAGAATTTCTTACCAATGATTGTTTCAATCTCAGACAGCCCGATGAATGGAACAAGTCAATCGATTATAGATGATCGCGGATTGAAAATTGGGCAAGTAACTGTTTATCGAACACCGAAATTCGACTGACATCTTTAAAAGTTTCAAATTAAATTCCGGGACAGATATATCCCTCAATCTACTGTATAACAGTGTAGGTGTAGTATGTTACCAACAAGCGCTACGAAAATCTTTGTTCGAAAGTTACAAAATCCTAAAAAATATCGGTAAAGTTCAAAGTCAAAGGTTCGTAAACGAAGCTAAGAGCTTATTAACTCTCGACTCAAACGTCAATAGAACCCTTAGAAAACTTCAAATAGCCAGAGCATTGAACTCGGCTAATTCAGGTGACGGGAAGGGTGTTGAACTCCTAATAAAATGTAAAGTTTGTTTACAAACAAACCTAAATGGTTCCATTGAGTGGGCTGATCGCGAACCCTCGGGATTGCTTGGAGTCGGATTCCGTCGTATCTAGGCGAATCCCGGCCTTGAACTTGTGCGTGACGATCCCGGGACGATTACCTCGACGTTTTGCGGAGAATCACCGATTTACCGTCACCCACAGGGGATCGATTGTTAACACGAAACGTAGATACTGATGATTTTAGAAATGTCATCGACTCAACCTTTTTTTGCGTGATTGTTTTTTAATGAAACATTAATATAAAAAAAATAGCAACATAATTATGTAAATATTATATTATATTTAAATTCAAATAAAAAGGCAGTGTAGTGTATTCAACTAAAATAATAATTTTACAATCATGTAGTTTTATACATTGTTTTATAACAAAAGTAAATATTAATACTTCTTTTCCAACATTTTTACATCAATTTCGTCAAATTAACATTCGTTAAATTAATTCGAGGAATTATTTGAAACGAAATGAATACATTTATTTCGCCATAGGCTGACTTACACACAATAACGAACGTCAAAAAATTACAATCACAAAAAAAAACTCAACAAATTTTATAATAAGAAAACATTGAGACAGTAAAACAAAAACTAAAGTCTGGACTTACAAATATGCGGATGTATTCTACAAGGGTCGTAGACACATCGCAGACGCGAATCATGAATATAGAGCGATCATATTTATCTTTAGTACGTTCAAATACATATTTACCTTGATATAGAAATTTATTGTCTGTTGCAACTTATCAAATTTGCTGTGCTAGCACCATTTTAGTCCTTCATCTGTTAATCTCCCGCTGGGCTAAATTGATATGTTAGAATTTTTTTTCATTTTAGGATGTATTACTTACATATCGATCGGTATAATTGTTTCGTTTATTATATTTTTAATGTAATCTGTAAATTAAATAGTTTCACACTCTAATCTCGTTGACTCATGTAAGTTTGGTGGGTTTTAAAGGCGCATCTACGCCACGTACTTATTATGTATTATTAGTCATTGGAAACTGTTCTGGTGATGATTTTCCAAATGTGTGCTTTTTTTATAAAAATTATTATATACTGTTTGTTTCCATTAAAAATAAAATAAATAAATAAAATAAATAAAAATATAATTACAAGCATGCATATAATTACAACGGTATGTACCATCAGTACGAACTAATGGAAAACAAATAAATATCACGTTAGTAGCTGGTTATAACCGGCCAGAACCGGTAATCCGGATCAGTTGAAACACGTGTTTAATCGATATGCGACGTCCACCTGTTCGCGTTGTTCACACCATGCTACTTGTTTGAATAATAGTTTACAATACGTGATAATAAATGGTGGAGCGTTATTATCCGGATATGCAACCTTATCCAGTTCACGGTAACTTTTTCTAGTAGATATGTTGACATTCATATTTGTAACTTTTTCTTTTATTGTGGTCTAGAGATATATGTACGTACGATATATTCTAAATATGAAATATATCAATTAATCAATATATATTTTTTTGCAATATGATTTTTATTAAATTAATTTTATCTTAATTTAAAAAAATCATATTGCTAAATTAAAATAAAATTTTAAATTAGTTAATTTAAGTTGTTAATTATTCTTATAATTATTTTATATAATAAGAAGGAAAAAATTAAACGTATCATTTTTAAAAGTTTTGGAATTTATAGACTAACAATCTTACCAAAATTATGTCCAAAATAATGATATTTGAATATTTGATTTGAATGTCGAGGCACTAAAGGAGTATAAAAAAAGTATGTTAGATGACTATTTATTTGGGCCCTAATAGTCACAGCGTGATATTTGAAACATTCTGCATTCTTTTATCAATAAGCAACCCGTCTAAAGTAACAACTATTTATTTTGAGATAAGTCATGCAAATTCTTTATAGCGTTTTAAAACCAACTTTCCCACTTTGTCATACAAATTAATACGTATAGTTACAGCATTAACAAAATATTTATAATTTAATTATTTATAATGTAATAAACAAAGCTAGCAATTTAGCAGACGAATATAAAACATAGTTTGATAGTGTAAATAGAACTGACCTACCTCGCATGAAGTGGTTGATTATCAGGGCCGGGTCACTTGTAGGGCGCTGACCTTTGTTTTCTTTAACCTCTTGACATTTTCATTTTATTTCGCTTACACAATATATTTGCTACTTTTACGCTTAGATAACTTTAGTAATTGATAGTGATGTAACTGTATTTGTAACGTTAAGAGAGCGTTAAGCGTAAACTAATGACAAACGTACCTTTGTTTCTGTCCGTTTAATATGTATTTGATGAGAGTTATGAGAGCCAAAGTTACTGAGAGGTGAGCCTTGTTAGAATCTAAGCCCTAATGGTGGGCATGCCCACAACCTTCAGCCGAAATATTTACTCATTACTTTTCCTTGTCTCGATTATTTTATGGCTGACCTAAACAAAAAAAGGCCAGGAAAAATATATTTCGGATATTTTCTTCGATTATTTTCTGAAATTATGGAACATCAGGCGAAGTTTTCATATAAAATTTCGTTCCTTTTTCGCTAATTTCATGGGGCCGCAAATAAAAATGAGCTGGGTCTGCCCACAATCCTAAATCACGTCTGCCTTCCTCCAATGATTATTTCCATACCTAAGATGCGTGGTAAAACGTAAATCGCTTCAGCCTATAATATCCCACTACTGGGCATATACCTCTTTAGGGCTGTGAGGGAATAGGGTGTGAAGTCCCTCATTCCCCATTGCAAAGGGAGGATCCTCCGACCACACGGGCGTTGTGTCTGGTGGGCTAACGCCCCGACGGTTTTTGTCGGTTTCTTGTATATATATTCAATCGCTCTGATAACTTTGATATCGCGATGTAGGTTACGTCAGTTCTTAGTTCGGAGTTCGTATGTTGAGCGATAGATGTCGCCACACCTGTTTCCCCATGTAGAAGAAGGATCAGAGCTTAATCCACCACGCTGCTCCATTGCGGGTTGGCGGTGTACATTATAACAAACGGGACCAACGGCTTAACGTGCTCTCCGAGGCATGGTAGGGTGACCCACAAGGACCTCAGACATCGAAACCGGAAAGAAATCTTTCTACAAATACAAATATCCATCCCGAGCGGGAATCGAACCATCATACAGTCGATGTTTTAGGCGACTACTCGCAACACTACACCACTGTGGTTGTAGATATATGTATTAAACAAATATAAAATATACTATTAAAATTTTCTTGGCACTAACTCAAAATGAACTAACCGTATATAATTTATCGCGTTTCCGTCTTATAAAAGCACTAAACTTGATCGCTCGCTTCTACAATTTTACAACATTTCAAATCGATTACTACTCTACTTATAGATAAACTAAATTCATGTCTTTAAATTTTTTAATTTAAATATGATAATAGTATCACACTATTTTCGAAACACCATTTACAATTATTAAAAGTCAATGTTGACAAATAATTTCTTAACAAATACATGGCAAACAATTATGACAAATATTCTTGACAAATATAAAGCAATAATTTTTTCAAAATATATTTTGATGTCTCTACCACTTACAATGCTGTCAGTGCTTTGACGAATAAAACGTAAATAACGTAAAAAGACGTTAAACAATAGTCTTAGTTTTGGGCAGTTTAATGTTTCTGACTGTCTTAAATCCGTACATTGAGATATTATATATTTATTTTAAGTATAGCCTTCCAAAATTATGGTGCTAATTTGAACATTATATGCATAGTCAATCATTTACTTATAATATGGTATAAGTATATTTTCTATATGCTATGTATAATGAAGAGTTTTAGTTCGGAGGGTGAGATCAGAGTTGATCGTTCACAGGTCGAGCCACGTTCCAGTACACGCATCACGATCAACGGTTATCTTAATATTGAATTTGTAGTATCAAATACATATAGTTTTCAGAATACTATAAATGTGTATTATGTGTTAAATGAATTGCTTTGTAAAAAAACTCTTGTTAAGACTGTGTCAAAAGATACGAGTATCTTGAAGAAAATAGAACGATTTTGTTCTATATCCAATTTACAGATTTTGCTACAAGTTTACCAAGGAAAATTATATTAGTACACTTGTTCACAAATTAAATCTAAACATTTATACTATAGTGTTAATTTTTGATTGTATTTATGTAGTACTAATGTAAATCTAATTGTTTACAGGTCTTACAAGACATCAAGGTAAATATTTTAGTTTTGTCTATCTATCCATTTTTTGTTTCTCTTTCGTTTTAGCACAGCTTCATATTTTTCGTTGCGACTGTCTTGCAATTATTGCACGTTTATCTCTAACAATCGTTTATTTTTTTATTCTGTCACAATTAGCGTTTACTTAATACTTTATAAACATTTTAATTTTCTTTGCTCGTCTTTCTTATATTTAAACTAACACTGTATTAGCATTTTCAAATTATATTTTATAAATACATTAGGGTGTTATACAACAACAATTATAACAAAAGTGGAAGGAAACGAACTAATAATATTTTAGACAATGTTATACAAGTATGAAGTCGATTTGTATTAGGTTTGTCATAACATTTACAAAGCACTACCATATTATATCTGCGGTTCTGTTCCGTAAACACCCAAAATTTCCTTACTTAATCAAAATAGCACGCCTCACTTTAAATAAACTGAAAATACACGTTGAAAAGCAATGGAAGTAAAATAGTACAGCCTAGTATAGACAAATACACAAGGAGATTATGCCTTATACAATTAGTAATGATTAGATACATGTATGTATGTATATGGTTTCTTTGACCGTGACATGTCAAGGAATTTATTTAAAACGACTATAAAAAAGACTAAGACATATCACATCCGCGAAGGTTCGATACGACTGGGAGGCAGTGGGGGGCGGTCGATGGGTCGACGACCCCGGCCGTTTGAAGCAACCCCCACCCACCTCTTATTTATTTATTATTTACTCGTACCATATATATTGACAGAGGGGAGATAAAATTAAGAATATATATTTAATTTTGATACAAATCTCGGAAATATATAATATTAAACCACAGATAGGATTCTGTTTTTAGTTGTACAAGTGTACACTACTATTTTATATATCGGAAAATAAAAAAAATAGCTCTTCTAATCAGTCTTATGAAATCTCAACTACTAATTCTATTTTAATGAAGTGTGAGATATGCTAGTGTTGTAATGAAGTGATTAGGTAGGTTAAGTAGGTACTTCATTAATTCAAAAATGCATAAAATGTTACAACGCCAGACTCGGTTAATTCAATCGGAATCGGTGATTCAAATTAAAAATTGATCGGTTGAATTAAATATATTATTGAATGAAACATTTTTTTATTAAAAAATATTGACTGTACTTATGAGTAATCTCATGGTACTTTCTATAATAAAGTTAACCGTATCAGTGCTTTCTTACACAATAAGTTTTTTGTGTAATTAATCAGCCTAAGGACATGCCAAAATACATTTCTTACTCTCTTTATCACTTATTTATTACTTCTATTCTTTAGTTCTTATATTGGTATATAGACCTTGTGGCAGGTGGGCCGAGTGGCGGAAAGACACCACAACCTTAATAAAAGAGGCTGTTTGGGATCATAAGGATGTAGAACGTTAAAATGAAATAATTTAAATACATTCACAGTCACAGAAAATATTACATTTCGTAACTATGATTTAATGAAATTGACCAAGATTTTTCATATACACTATTTTGAAACCATGTAAAGGACAAATGAACCTAACCACCGTATAATGTGGCTATAGCTGTATGTTGACTTTAGTTCCCCTAAGATTAAGTAATTCGTTTTTAAAACTATAAAATTTTTAACATTGCATAACATAGCAGCTTTAATAACATATTATCCTGTAAAAACTGTGAAAATTTCAAGTGTCTAAATACTATCTTGCAACATAAAGCTAAATTAACAGTGGAGATTTAATGAGATAATGAGCTTTGTTTTGTGAAAAAAGAATTTCGTTTGCATCCTTAAAATACTTTAAAAATGTCATTAGTATTCAAATGAAACCAAATCATAAAAATACAAATAGAAATATGTGTTTAGTTGTACATATAATAAATGAGAATGATACATCAAGGACACATTTCTGCCCCAAGCATTTTTATTTTAAATGCAGTAACATTGCTTCGTCTTCGCCGTGCATTCTAAAATATAGAGCACACAAAAATAAAAATACTTCATTATATGATAATAATTTTTATATAGTTATTGTTTGCTTATTATATTAGACTTAGTATAATTTAACCAAATTACATTTGATAAGAAACCAACAACACGTTACATTTGATGAGAAATCATGTAGAGTCATGATCATGAACCAGAACAATGTTATACATAAAACATTAAAGAACCATCCCGTCTTGTTTCTACAATGTTTTTTCATTATTAAGTATAAACCGATAAAAAAATTAATTAACTTTGTCGATGGAAGTAAATTTCATGGATGCGTTAATCTATTAATTAATCAGGCCACTGCAACCGAACGTAATAAACGAAAGAGTTTCTGATAAAGAATTATAAATCGTAGTTTTTAAAGTTGAGGCACACGGTTTCGTACGGACTCATAACTGTACATAAAAACTATTTAACTTATTCTGAATTCCATAATTCTTAGCCGTAGAGTCCAATTTAGATGATTTTTGACATATCTCCCATCTCTTTTTATCATGTAGCTTCGTCCCACTCATACGACAATCGTTCTATTTACAAAACATTCAAAGCGAGGTTGCCATTCTTGCGCTGCGCTTGGGCCGCTGACGTCACATTTTCCGTCCCTCTCTTCGGAAACCTCTCGTCGCTTCCCGGTTACACTACTACGTGATTTAGTGATGGCTGACGGGAAAACGTAAAACAATAAACTGATTAAACTTCATATCTTCTTATACGCGAAGATTCTTAAAAAATAATAAAACTACTAAATCTTATTATTATTATTTTTTTCGTAATATTGATATGATCCATTGATATATTTTTTACTACGTTTGAAGATAATTTTTGAAGAAGAAAATTATACATACTAAAAATCACGCTGTGTTTATGTATTTTAAGCTCTTTGGAAGTAAAACTTCTTTAAGCACGCTTGACTTGGAGAGCAAGCTGATGAATGCGAGAGCGTTACGAAAAGTGAGATCGGGCGAGGTGAACGGAAGTTGAGAGGGAGATATAAGTTATTCAAGATGGAAAGAGAGAAAGTGCGTTTCGTAAATTTTACATGAGACGTGTGGTCTAAAGCACACATGTTTTTTTTTTCATTAAAATAAAAATCGTTCTTACACGATGAAATAAAAAGCAATAGTAAATACAATACTCGTCTATTAATCGAAGGATGTATTCCAGTATTTCCTAGTCTTTCATATAACTCTTGTCCCTTTTGTTCGATAACTGGAGATTGTCGCTCGGGGCGCTCGGAGCGAAGCGTATACCTCTAAATACAAACTGTTACGAAATTTGCATCTTATATGACGTTTGTAAAACATTTATAACATACAGGATGTTATAAAATGAATTATGTTATGAATTGTAACGAATGTTAAAGATTATAATTACAAATTGTATTAAAATAAATACCGAAGTTTTTTGATAAACTTCGATAGTAAGTTTAAATGGTAACTAAAAAATTGACAAATAGAAATATAAAAATTAAATACTGTACTTTTTTACTGCTAGTACGGATTGCATCAGCTTACATATATTTATTGTATTGAGTTATTAAGAGAAACCTTTTTTTTATTAAACCTACTTGGTTTTATTTACAGGAATATCAAAAAATTTTATTTCACAATATTACACATATGTTTTTACAATTCACAACTTAATAACTAAATATTTTATAAGAACTAAATCATGTCAACCATTTTTTTATATCACTTACATTTAAAATTGTCATCTATAAGCTTAAAGGGTACAAATCCAAATATAGCGTTAAGTAGACAATCGTTGAGGAAAACTGTTGATAAAAATTGTGTTTGCTGGCAAACGAAAAAAAACCGACTTCGATTAGAGCCGCAAGTAATACAACGTAGTTAGGCGAAAAAATAGTCAAGTAAATATGCGTTATCAAAGATTACTCCAAATGCTGTAATCAGATCTCGATGAAATTGAAATGTGACCACATGATAAACATCGGCTTTCGATTAAAATAAAAGTCATCAAAATCGGTACACTCAGTAAAAAGTTATGCGGATTTTCGAGGGTTTCCCTCGATTTCTCTGGGATCCCATCATCAGATCCTGGTTTCCTTATCACGGTATACTTGGGATATCTCCTTTTTAACAAAAAAAAAAGAATTATCAAAATCGGTTAATAAAGGACGAAGTTATCCCCGAACATACACATATATATATATATATATATATATATATATATATATATATATATATATATATATATATATATATTCGGTCGAATTTTCACTAACAAACTTATATCTTATGAATTTAATATAATGTTTATCGTAAGTCCATGTTGCATTTATGCAGTAGTATTAAAACTTTGATCGATGAGTCAATATCTCCATATCAAAGTGACGCAGATGTTTGGATATGGCCAGCGGATGTTTTAGTAATAACCAGCGAATATTAACACAGCGAATGTTATTTATTAAACATTATCACTATTGTTATTAAAATTAACTGTTGTTGATCGATGGCTACTTATTATGAGTTTAATGACATACAGATACATTTATTTTTTAACGAAATACGAAGTTGTATCACTTAAAAAAAAAAATCAAAAAGTTTTCACTAAATAGTTAATTAATATTAATTAAGTATATTGTTAACAATATGTAACAATAATTAAAAAGAAATTTGTAAATTTAGACCGTAAACGACATACATAATTGTTAAGCAAAAAAAAAACGAGTGTGCTTTAGACCACACGACTGAAGTAAAACTTACGAAACGTAACTTTTTTTCTATCTCCACTAACTTATATCTCCCTCACAACTTCCGTTAGCCTCGGCCGTTCATACTTTTCGTAACGCTCTCGTCACGCATTCACTAGCTTACTCCCATAGTCAAGTGTGCAATTCATACATGAGAGAAGTAAATCTTCTGAGAAGTCATATGACGGATATGACGGTAGGCTGTTGCTGTTTGTTCTATTGACGGTGCAAAATGCGTCGCTTACGCGTTTCAAGCAGTAACGTATTCTCATTGAACTATTTACGCTAGTAATTATAACTCAATGCGTATTCTATCTCATTCTCTCACCGATTGTAAAGATGTTTCACTTCAAAAACAACAAAATTAAAAAAAAAAATTATTATTATTCATTTAATGAAACAACTTTTTTCGGATTTTATCGCGGTTTATTAATTTTTGATTCCCGACGTTTCGGATACTTTACAGCAACCATACAGCAACCTTTTCAGTATCCGAAACGTCGGGAATCAAAAGTTAATAAACCGCGATAAAATCCGAAAAAAGTTGTTTCATTAAATGAGTAAAATTCGCGTAAACATTAGAAAATAATATTATTATTATTTATTATTTATTCAAATATTTAGTTTTTAAGTTGTGAATTGTAAATAGGTATAATTTTTAATAAACTATTGTTATTAAATTCAAAAAGTCTTCATAAAATACGAATGTCGTTTTTGTTACTAATTAAGCTATAAATAATTAAAATACTTTTAATGCTATATTCATCATCTTCCTGCCCTTATCCCACTTATGTAGGGTCGGCACAACATGTTCTTCTCTTCCATTCCTTTCTATTATTCGTCACTTCAGTGCTTACTCCTTTCTTTCTCATATCCTCACTCACACAATCCATCCATCGCTTTTTCGGTCTGCCGATCGCTCTTCGTCCTTCGACATTCATCCCTAACATTCTTTTACCGACATAGCGGTCATCCCTCCTCATTACATGCCCATACCACGCTAACCTATTGACTTTTAATGCTATATTAGACTAAAATAAAGAATGGTTATAATAAATAATATGATGAGTTTAAAATGCGTAACATACCTGGGCAACCAAGCGAAACTTAATCGTAACACACATTTTTATCGTAAAACTATGTTAATTACTTACAATGTCATACTGACTATATTATATTATACTATATATATTGCTCTGCTGTTAGAGACTCATTCATAAATACCGAAATACACCAGGAAGCATAAATTAAATATAATATTTCCGCATAGATCCAATATTAATAAGGTATCGAAATTGTCGCTTTAAAGGTCAAAAAATTATTGAAGTCCACGTAGTAGTGTAAAACTACTACAATTTATTCTAACTAGATCGCTAAACTAGGTAAATATATATTTCTAGTAATTTGTACTTCGTTGAGTACTGAAATTCTCCTCATTGTAACTTTTTTTTTTATATCACTAGGTCGGCAAACAAGCGTACGGCTCACCTGATGGTAAGCGATTACCGTAGCTTATAGACGCCTACAACACCAGAAGCATCGCAAGCGCGCTGCCGACCCAATCCCCAGGAACACAATACTGCTTGAAAACAGTATTATTTTGCTGTGATCTTCTTTAAGATCGAGGTACTTCCCCAGTCGGGCTGCTCCATATTTTGAGCAGGGAATTCCTGCTGTGCCCTACCAAACACAAAACTTTACAAAACTTTTATGATTGCTACTATAATCCTGGAAGTCAAATTCTTCTTCTTCAAAAAAATTACCTTCTCAAACAAAAAAATAACTTCAAATTCTCATTTTAGAGATTTTACTTCTCAAGTAACAAAAACATTATTAAGCTTTATAATATTAGTGAAATAATTCAATAATTTAAAATCAATGTAACTTTCACATAAATAACCTGAATACAGATTGTACCTATTAGAATTGACTCCGAGACCCATAACAACGTAACGCGCGGAAGCAATCAATCCAAGATCATAATAGACTCAACTAGGAAGGTTAAGGAGTCAATCATGTCACAATACGAACAGCCTTCGAGCTATTTAAATTGTATCAATGAATGACATAATAATGTTCAAATGTTTTGATGTTATATTTTCGTAATTTCCTTAAGGGGCTACACTACCTCAGCTCGAATTCAGATTTCACCCGTACTAAATACACATGAGAATTAAGAGCACTTGGTTGTTCATCGCGCGAATTATATGTATTTATTCCCACAAACATTATCAATAGTTATTTTTTAAAAACGCAACATATAAAATGTTCGTCATACTTATTTCAATTACCATACTTAATCTCAAGTCCATAACTTCTATATTTACTAAGATATTAAGGTTTTAAGTTTTAATACAAAAATAGAGGTAACTTTGCGATTTTTTTCTATCGAGAAAATTTTATGGAATCGTGTTTTCGAAACATATAAAAGATAGTTTATTTCCTGAACTTTACCATACATAAATTTTAAACTTAAATTTTCAGTAGTTTGGAAGATATGGACATCCTGCCGAGTGGAAAATAAGCAATTTGAGGTAGCATACACTCTTAATACATACCTATGTCAAACTGTCAATTGTAAATTAGTTTTCATTTAGGTACATTTTTGAATTAAAGTTCTTTACGCACGCTTGACTTGGCGAGTAAGCTGGTGAATGCGTGTCGAGAGCGTTACGAAAAGTGTTATCGGGCGAGACGAACGGAAGTTGAGAGCGAAATTTAAGTTAGTGATAGAAAGAGGGAGTTACGTTTCGTAAGTTTTACTTCAGTCGTGTGGTCTAAAGCACTACTGGATATTACATAATTGATTACTAGGGTATTTATGGCATATTGAAATTATATATATTTATTACATAGTCTTTAAATACAAGATTGAAGTCTCATATAAAAATAAATGTATTTTAAAAAACCATATTTTTATACAATTAATATGTTTAGCATAAATATTACTCTTTACTAAACTTAATAGTTGAACGAACACCTTGAACATTTTTTACATTAAATTTCACAAATAAAATCAACGAAGTCAAATTGATAACCTCCTCTTTTTTGAAGTCGGCTAAAAAATTAAGTTTCGTTCCAATTTAGGTATTACTTACATTCGCAAGAATCAAAAAAGAATTGTAAAAAATAAACAAAAATTTATATAAAGACTATTTTTATAGGATTTCCTAAATAATAATAAAATACTAGTTAGGCATGGACTCTATTTTAAACTGTATAAATACGTTTTTAATATAAACTCTGTAAAACCATTTATGTTAACATAATGAAAAATATTATCTAATTTACAAACTTTTGTCAGGGGCACCAACTTCAAAAAATAAGACCTTTGATAGAAAATTTCATTTTTATTCGATTATTAACTTTCTTTAATATTTTACAATGTTTACCGACTTTAATTATTTTTTTATGGCTCTAATCTCTTATACAATCTTGCAGTATTTTAATAATGTTTTTTTTTTCAAGAGATCTCAAATAGGAACTTTTAATACATATTATTTAGAAGATTCGAAAATAATATGATAATTAAAAGTAACATATGCGTTTAAGTAATGAATAGTTAGTATTAGTGATTGAATAATAATGGGTGGTATGTTTCATGAGAACAGCCATTGACATCTTTGTAAAGAAACTGATAATGATCTCCATCATTATTACGCAGATTCACTTGAAATCAAACACAAAGACTTGACCTCCTTTCTATGTCTCTTCCCATAAACAATCTTCGATACATCCGAACAAAATGTACAATTGTTAGAAAACCTATGTGCATATCTCGTGTATTTATCTCTTTCATTCATAATACATCTGATAGAGATAGTATGACTTGAAATATAGCCTCTTTTCCATAACAATGAATACACATTTTCATATTTTTCCTAGCATTTTCCAGTCATTTATATAAAACTTAGAAAACCAATTTAAAATTCGCAATTATATTATCAAACACATATTGTATTAATTATTAACGATATTAAATATAGGGGTACGATTTTTAAGTATTTGCACGACGTTTATGCAGGAAAAGCATAATAAATTCAGTGCAAACGATAATAATCTTTAATATGTAAAATATAAATTTTCATATAAGAATGCATTACTGCGATCTTTTCGAGCACTCCCGCCTTGGGCAGGAATAAATATCGGCCAACGTGGTTACACACGTGTTTTGACCGTTCATACGCCCGAGTCACGTACGTGGGCTCTAACTGATTATAAACCTTAACTCAATGAGATAAAGCTCATATCTGGCTATAATTTCATGCTAGGTACGCAATGTGGGTTACATAGCTTTATCATAGTTATTGATAAGTTATATTCATGGTTTCAAAGAATAGCGTTTAATTTTTAACACGTAAATATTGTTTTAAGCTTTAAAATTAACAGGATAATAAATTTGATCAAAAATAATTATTTGAGATTCTTGTTTAGTTATTTTATAATTAATATAAATATTATGGCATACAAACATTTAGAAAACGTTTAGTCGTGGCTTGAAATTGTAAGTCTATTTGAAATTCGATTACATACATGCTTCAACTACTCCTATTACTAGAACTAGAAAAAGAGAACCCGCGCTCATAAATCTACAGAATTATGTCTTTAACTCCCTTATAAATCTATATTACTTGTAAAAGAAAAAAAAGTTTTGACCTTAAATTTTGTTATTAGAAACATATATTATGAACGAAATGAAAATCAAAATTTATTTTGAAACGTACAACAAAGAAACTTCCGACCCGATTTCTCGCGCCGAACAAAACATGTAAATTTGTAAATGTCACACATAAAATATGATTACGAGTAAAACAATAAATGTTCCTAACATAACATGTGCTGTTACGATGTTTAATAAAATTGAACGATATTTTCTTAGACTTGGTATAAATTTATTCTTGATATAAAGTTATTTTAAATTAATTTTTTAGTATTACACGTTTCTAGTTTATACAACTGGGTAGGCAAACAAGCGTACGGCTCACCTGATGGTAAGCGATTACCGTAGCTTATAGACGTCTGCAACACCAGAAGTACCGCAAGCGCGTTGCCGACCCTAACTCCAATCCTCCCAGGAGCTTTATTCACCTTACTTACCACAGGAACACAACACTGCTTGAAAGCAGTATTATTTAGCTGCTACCTTCTGTAAGGTCGAGGTACGGGCTGCCGTCCCCGTTTGGGCTGCTCCAGATTTTGAGGGGGATATTGCCTGCTATGCCCTACCTCAGTTATTTTACCCGTGACAAATTTTAGTACAGATATTCAATGTAGACTCATTTCTATGTGTGCATGTTCTTGCAAATAAGCAACTGTGATTAGTACGATAGAAATATGGCAGCCGTCGTACATGCAACACGTGTTCCAATCGTTTCGTCGTCTGATATCATCAATCCTCATATCAGTTAGTAAAATATAAAATAAAACATTTTACTTGACATGTTTGATATTTCCTACCTTTTGTTTTATAGACCTAATTACTGCATCTACTATATGTTTGAGGCATACATAACCCAAAAGCAAGATCATTTGAATAACATACAATAGCTTATAAGTGTAACTATATAGAATTTCCTTCTATATTATAATTAAAAACTCAATCAAAAATATCCCTAATCTATCCCTCAATCCCCTAAGCCAAACTAACGATATTTGCTATCAATTTGAAATATTAATATTTATCACTTCATTTTCTCCTCCGAAGTTTTATCCTCAGCGCCCAATTAATTTTCAATTTTCTATTTTCATATAGTGTACTTTCATGAAAAATGTATACCAAATCACGAGAACCAAAAAAAATTAAATATTAAACACACAAAGCAACGACTTCGCCGCTGAAATCAGCGTTTTCCATTTAAAACATTTGAAAAATAGCTGAATAATATTTTTGTAATGAGAGTCGTTTATTGCCCGCGGCGCACTTTGCCTAAAATATGACCTTTCTCTGTCGCTATATTTACATATATTCGCAATTTCAGGCTTTTTACTATCCTGTTTTATCAAAGATCGTGGTGCGAGATTAGCATTCTCTCGAGCACATTTTAAACTTTATCTTTTTTATACCCTGTATTAGATGGCTCTAAAGAAAATATTTTAATTTTTAAAAATTGTAAGTTATTTTGCTTAAAAATTTTTTCAATAGTTTCTTTGATAATTTTAGTAATACAACAAACTTAAGAATTTATATAACTTCTAAATAAATATCTTATAATTCCTAGTACACGAAATTTTTGCTTAACTATTTTTATAAAACAACCGGAAATTCCTATAATCGATGACTTACCACTGACGGTGACTCGTCGATTTTTTATTTTTGCTTTTAATTTACGCGATGCCTTCTCAGAACAGTCAATTTTAATTAATTTCTTTTATTTCGTAAGTCTTGTATTGTAGGAATTTGATTACTATTTCAAAATAGATACCATTGTCAGGAACGATTATGATATAATATATACAAACTTCATAAGTCACTTATTTCTTTAGCGTTTGTTAACTAAGATAAATAAAATAAAAAATCGGCAAAAATTAAATTGTAAAAAATTACAGCTTATCAAGTACAAAGTATTATTTTTTCCTTGGGGCTTAATTTATCGTGTCCTATTTTCGCTGGGCCACGGTGCTTGTGATTAATTAGCTATTTTAGACGGAAACCATCGCTTCTGCCGATAACACTATCTAACGAGGTCGCGGATACCTTCGCACGTACGTTGAAAAAATAGAAATTTATTTCAAACTACACTATCATAGGTACTGTTAGATTTCATATAGGTAAATTTGTACATACTACACTTATATAGCTCGCATCATGATGTTTTATGGCCTCCAACCTGCATATTAAAGACTTTACTTCACTTACATTTATGGACACTATTCTCTTCGTTAAGCATGGTTTTTTAAAATTATACCCTTTTGAAACCTTTATAAAAGCCTTATTTTTAACACAATAAGGCTTTTTTAATCGTTTCACTGTAATCCGATATTAACTAGGCCAAACCAATATACCTTGCTTTATGTTATTAAGAAGAATTTTCCGACGACTGGTGTATTTTCTTGATCAAAACTTACACGTGTTCTGTTAACTCATGAAACTAACCCGTAATTATAAACTATACCACAATACATACACTAAATCTACACAAACACTGTGATGTATCGGCCACATATCATATTTGAAAAGCAAATAATATCTGAAATTAATTCGTAAGTCACACAAAACGTTTAATTTACGCGTTTTGATACTTTGCCAAAAAGATCAAAGTTAATGTGACCTTCGCTGGATCGGACCGGGGTTTTCGATACACCTGCGCTTCTTTATGTATAGTTTACTATGTATTTATAAAGAAAACTTATGTAGCTTGCACAATTTGTAGCAAACGGGGAGTGAATTTCGTTTTTGTTTGTTTTTTTTTACATTACATATTAAAATATGTAGAAAATGTTGTTGTTACATGGATAAAAGTTATGTAAAACAATGACAATTTACATAACATTTCGTAAATTTACCATGACGGCAGCCATAAAGGCAATTAAAATTAAAGCTAAAGGCGCTTACACAAAGTTACACAAAAGCAGAGTTTGCAGGGTAAGTTGTGGCTCAACAATGATCTTTTGTTTGTTGTTAATGGACGGCCTTTGTCGCTCAGGCCTAAATTTTGACTTATTGTTCTCAGTGTGCATACACCTTTTGAGGAATTTAATTTAATTGAATTATCTTTTCCTCTGAACAGCGTAGAAAAGAATTAAGACCAAGTTAAAAATCCATTTTTATTTATTTATTTATTCATTTATTAAACTTTATTGCACACACAAAAAAGAAGATACATTTTAAAACGATTAGATAAAAAAACAAGTAATGTATGCAAAGGCGCCTTATCGCTTATAGCGATCTCTTCCAGGGCAACCTTTAATAAAAGTAGTATATGAAAAATATATAAATATATAATCCATGTATGTAATCCATGTCATTACTTTATTTTACAACATAAGTATTATAACTCGTACGAATAAAAAAATATATTTTAATTTCAAGCACCTATTTAAAATTAAAATTATATAATCAAATAATCCTTTTACTAATTTTAAGTCGTGGGCGTTTCATTACTCGGTAATTTAAAATAAAATCGAATTACATCCAGGTAAAAAAGAAGACTTTTGTGCCGAATAATATTGAAAAAAAAAATCACAAAGACTTTAGGAGGTTCCCATCATAATTGTACGATCTCCAATAGCAACCATTTATTAAAAAAAATCCAATACTTACGCAAATCAAAAAGCAATGATGGAAATATGATAGGATAATAGAAATAAATCCAATTATAACTAAACGCAGCGCAGGCAGCTGCTGTCCGATTGCAATATCTTTAGCCGTTTAATGATCCAAAAGTACACTTTTTTTTACGGTTCATGAATCTTTTATTATCTTTCGTCAGGTAAAATTTTATAATTCAATATGTTTTTAAGACACGCAAAGTTCAGACCACCTAGCACGATCCTTTAATAATTTATATTATCTTTTTAAATATTCGTACTTAAACAACTGTTATTTAAACAATTATGTTTACTAGTGATCGCCCAGAGGTCAAAATTCGACCATAATTCAAAATTTAAATTAAAGAAAACCAAAAAATTGTGAAAATAAAAAACCTTTTTTAATTTTTTTTAATTTGGCTACAAACTTTGACAGTTAACAAAATACTATAAATATGCGTATAAAGGTATATAAATGCGTGAGTTTTAATATATATTTCTGCATAATTAAAAAAAAAATATTAGCATTCTGCACTCGTTCTCTATAATAACTATACGTGTGCGAAATTTCATACTCCTCCGTCCGCGCGATTTTCGTAAAAAGGGTAAGGGAAGGTTTCTGCTTTACGTATTAATATATAGATATAGATATTTGACGTCTAATTTATATCTGGAAAGGAAATACGAATACTTAAAATCTTAAACAAATTTCTTTTTTAAACAACTTCATAAGAGGAAGTTCTCAATTCGTACGTACGTGTACGTTTTTTTTTTTTAATGTGTTACCTCAGACTTTTTACTGGTTGTACCAATTTCGTCGATTCTTTTTTTAATCGACAGCTGGTCCTTGTCATTTAGATTCATTTAAATTTGATCGAGATCAGGTAGGTTAGACAAGTAGGTACTTTTTGAGTTATGTTTAATATTGTGTATTTACTTGTCTATTTTTTCCTCGGCCTACGTTGTATTACTTGTCGATGTAATTGAATTCAGTTTTTTTCGTTTACGATCAAACATAACTATGGTAGTTAGGAAGTCTGTTGAAAATACAGTACAGTACACATACATTTATTGAAAACTTTATAATACAATAAACGTAATATTTATTTATTTATTCCATTATCTTACATGTACATACCACATAATTATGTATTCAGTTAAGTAAAAAAATTAATTAATTTAATTTTTAATATACTTAAACACAAGCATTGTTGAGTTATAAGAGCAACGGTCCGAAACGGTCGTAATCGTCTCGCGGTGAACGAACACAATGACAGAAACAACCTAATATTATTTCGATTGTACTATTGTTTGCGGAACCGTAAGTGTATAATCAACACTAATTGTATCGCAATTTTAGTGTTTTTTTTCTCGCTCAAAATTAATTTTGCGTGAAATACTCTTTCAATCATTATAATTTATGAAACAAAGGTGTTTTTCTACAACACATTATTTTAATATCTTTTGTAATGTTATTTAATTTCGTACTCGTGAAATTCGTACTATTCGTTCTAACCATGCTCTCGAACTATCTCAAACTTTATAACAGTTGGTTGAAACTTCGAGGCATGCACACAAACCGCACAGACAATTAATTGAAGTAACTTTAAATTATTAAGTAAAAAATATATGATCTTATATGATATCCATAAAATTAAATCACAGCGTATTACGTAATTATTCCGTAATTTCCTTCTCTCGTCGTAATTTAATAATCACGGCAAATTGGAGTCATTACACCTTGTAATATAATATAATGATACGTGACTGATACGTAGATCTTTAATATTCTATCTCCTATTTGATGTAACGGGCGTGTAGGGGTCGCTGGCTGGTTGGTCATACTAATCAGGGAACTACTAAAGGAATAATCTTTAGAGATGTTAGAGCGACAATGTTCAGTCATTTATAGTCTTTCTAGAGACGTTAAATGTTAAAATTATGGTATTTTTATGTTCAAAAATTTGCTTATTCAATCTCATTTTTCATCTTCAATCCACGATCCACTTACATATGTAATAAGTAGGTACTATAAATATAATTGAATAAAGCATATTTTTAAAGTTTATTTAAAAAAATCTGTAGTGTTATATAAATTAATTACGTATTAAAAATACAGTTTTACCTCAGTATTTTTTACTAGAGGCTTTTAGAGATTTTTTTCTAACTAGTTAAGAAGTTTCTTTAAAAAGCCTTTTTTTCATTTCTTTATAAACATTTTCTCAATTTTGTCTTTGTCAAGTAAAAATTATTATAACAGTTTAAATTTTCTGTTTTAAAACAGACATTTTTTATTATATATTTTTTGTTTTACATTATTTCTTATATCCAGAAAATATAAACGATTCTTATTTACATACTTAGGATTATCATTACATGCATATATATATATTTCATTATATATTTCACTACTGTATCATATACTATACCTATACTTCTCAATATATCTTTTTCTAACGTTTAATACCTTTCTCTTTAAAATGTTTGCACATAGCTATAAACAATACATTAAGTGATTAATAAAAAAAACTAAAAAAACTTATTATAATATTAAGTACTATCACTACCTATTAAGCATTTTTCACTCCTTTGTTGTCCGATTAATAAACGCTTTTATTTTAATTATTTATTACAAGTACATGCATATAACATGTACCTAACGTCTCCTCAATATTGCAGAGTTACCGTGGTCGTAAGCCATTGGGCGGAGGAGTGTCGTCCGCGGTCGGGTTGAGCCCCGGAGTGCCAGCCTCAGCTTCCCCAGGACCCGCTGCGCCAGCCGCACCTAGCCCTGCTCCAGCCACAACGCCAGCTATGAAACAGGAACATCCCAGCCAACCCATGGTACGTACATTTTTTTTCTACATTTTCTTATGGTAACAACAGTGGCAATAATAGGAGTATTGCTTGCCCGTTGCCAACTCTAGCCTCTACCCTCCCTAGGAGTTCAGTTTAACTTACTCACCACAGGAGCATAACATCACAACACTACTTAAGAGTAATGTAATTGTGTCCTGCAAAGTGCCATACATGCGTACGATCGACAAGTGTGTTGCCAAACCAAGCCGCACCCTCCTCAAGAGCTTTGACTATGTTACTCACCATGTGATCACAACACTAATTGAAAGCAGTATTATTGAAGTAAAAGTTCTTTACGCATGCTCGACTTGATCGGGCGAGGCGAACGGAAGTTGACAGGGAGATATAAGTTAGTGAAGAAAGAAAGAGAATTACGTTTCGTATATTACTGTAGTGACAACTAAAGAAGTTTTACTTCAGTCGTGTGGTCTAAAGCACACACTTTTTTTTTGCTGTGATCTTCATTCTCGTTGTACCCATTGGTATACAGTCTACAAATGACGCAAAGTATGGCAACGTTTCGTGCACTAATTGATAGACTCTGAAATCACGATAGCTTTATTTGTTTAAATTTTACAACCATTTCCAGAATTTCAACTTTATCTTGACGAGATAAAATCAATTCTTATAAGGCAGTCAAAGTCGCCTTTAGAGCATTTATTGGTGTTCGCACTTCTGCATTTTTTTCGTACCTACAGGAACTAACGAACTACCTATAATATGCTGAAAATTTATAGATAAATATGGCACATACTTTGATGGATTTCATAATTTTATACGTCTTTTACGTTTTTTTTATTCTACATAAACCACCGATTTCATTTATAACGATCAAGGAGTTGGTTCATCATCATCACTTCAGCCTACCGCAGTCCACTGCTGGACATAGGCCTCCATAAGTTCGCGCCAAAAATGGCGTGAACTCATGTATTTTGGCCATAGTCACCACACTAACGAGTTGGTTGTAATATTGTAAATCACTTTTTACTAGTTGAAATAAATATAATAATATCATAACTTAACGATGAATATTTACAAAATATCATCTAAATTAGAGATTGTACTGGGCGACCGAACTGAAAAAAAATGTGAGACTAAAACCGTAAGAAAAATATATAACGGAAGTGACGTATTATCAGTCACACGACTGTATAATATGACGTATGTAAAACCGAACTTATTTAACATTAACAGCTATAAATGTTTGGCGATTTTTTAAAATAAAATAATGAATTAAAAAATAGCTATCATTGAGGCGTGGTGTCTATTTGTATAGTCTTTTTATTTAGAAGTATCGTAAATGGTAAATAAATATGGCGTACTTTCGACCACAGAAAATTAGAGTAAATGGTGTAATTTAGTAAAGTGACACAAAGAGCAAATGAATGAAGATTACTAATAAGCCATAGATGAGAGAAAAATTCACTTTATATTCAAAGATTGTTGAAATTATTTTAAATCTTATAATATATTGAATATTTTTGTTAGTAATTAGCAGAGGTAGAGTATTATGAAAAAAATAATTTATAGTTAGCAATTATGGTATAATTTTAAGATCAAGAAAAAATGTTGTTTTGAAAATTCTAGAGAATAATATTTAAATCATTATTACGTTACATAAATTCTTGTCTGTGAATACTTAGCGATGCTGAAGGGAATTTCTCGCAAATAAAATATGAGAGGTCTCGTCAAAGAAGTTGCTTAATCTGTTTGTCTTTACCCTATTATATATCCTTTTGGCATGAAACATTGTTAACCGCTTTTCATAATTATAACCCAGTTTGTACAGTTTAATTGTGTTTGTTTCTTTGCGATTTAAGTCTTGAAATAATCTTATTTTGTATATTCAATTCAGAGATTCGTATTTATTCAACAAGTCTTTACTTTTTAGCTTTTGTTTTTCTTTATATTTAATAATTTATCAACTTTTATTTTATTGATAAAGTACTATTATACCTATTCGTTTAACACATTTTTTGTTTCTTAAAACCAGGAATAACATTAACAACTTCTCGTTTAATAAACATACAGCGGAAAATAGAACCTCCTCCATTTTAAAATCGGATAAATAGAAAACATATATAAACAACGTAACGTAAGTAACATAACAAAAAAGTTCTTATAGGTGATTTGCAGATACTCCTCCGAAGTTCGCGCAAAGCCGCACCCAATTTATCGCTTCCAATCGAAACTTAACGCATTTTATATCGTTTGCAAGTAGTTCTAAATGCGAACATTTCGTGCAGTTGTGAATGTCGCTTTCGCTTATATGCTATTCGCTGCATGTTATTTCTAATATCGAATCTCGAAATTCCAATTTAACTTTAAATTAACAAACAGCCAAGTTGTTAGTAATGCTATCGAAATTTTTGAAGTTTGTTGTTAAGTATTTTCAAATAATTTATGTGCTTACAAATATAATAAGAACTACATTCCAAATCGACTTTAACAATTAAGTTCTTGTCGTGGCAGAACGTTCATTAATGAAATTTCAACTTTCCAAGGTACTGTTTTGTGAAGAAATTAAAATCTTCGAAGTTTAACTGCTGACAAACTAATGGTGTAACGTATTTGTTCGCGGCGTTTTCATTATTTAACGTACGTTTTAGAATTTAATCAAATACTTTACTTTGACAATATTAAGAATCCTACTTACTTTTAAATGAAATTCCATTCGAGCAAAAATTTTTTTAATAATGCTTAAATGTAGGATAAAATTAACCATATTTACGGCTACGACTAAGCGTAGGGATAAAAATATAAATTATATTTTAGAAGAATATTAAATACCAGTTCGCAATAAAACTCAGCTTAAAAAAAAAGAAAATAAATAAATTCTAAAGAAAATTGAGCTCCGTTTATAAAAACTTATATTAATAAGTTCTTTTTCTTCACTAGAAAATATCTCGCAATGGGTCGTCGACAGAATATAAATTAAATTGGCTCGTTGTTAATCTCTCATTTACAATTTTTTTTTAAGTTGAAAAATCGATATTTTAACTTATAACTGACTATATCTATATTATATAAAATTCTCGTGTCGCGGTGTTTGTAGTTAAACTCCTTCGAAACGGCTTGACCGACTCTCATGAAATTTTTTGTGTATATTGGGTAGGTCTGAGAATCGAACAACATCTATTTTTCATCCCTCTAAATTTTAAGTGTAGTCAGTCCACCCCTAATTTTTTTTTTTAATTTTTAGACTAATTATTAATTCTTTATTTTATTATGATTTGGTATTGAAAAATACATACAACCCTAAATTTTCACCCTTCTACTACCAACACCTATTTTTAAATAACGTTTAGCGGCAAGACAACGTTTGCCGAGTCAGCTAGTCTTAAATATAAAATTCTCGTGTCACAATGTTAGTTAAAATACTCCTCCGAAACGGCTGGGCCGATTTTTATGAAATTTTGTGTCCATATCGGATAGGTCTGAAAATCGGCCAACATCTATTTTCCGTACCCCTAAGTTATAAGGGGAGGGGGGGGGTTAAGGGGGTTGTAACATATACCACGAAACAAAACAAAGTTTGCGGGGTCAGCTAGTTATATATATATGTATATATATCGATACGTTACTCAAAATATCTCAAAATCTCACTATTTTATTTATTTACTTTTCAAATTTTAACCATGAAAATAGTATTTAATTTAAGAATAAGTTAGATTTGCCATTGAATATAATAATATAGTTTGTCGACCTCGATATGTAATTACGTTAGGGCAATTCACAGGTAATTAGGTAAACAATGTATGAGACCCTCGCGTACCCTTGACCCACTAGACATATTGTGCCTACGTTCCAACTGTTATTAACGCGAATTTAGGTACCTAAACTACCTTATACAACACATCTAAATGTCGAATTATGTTATTTAACAACCGTGTCGTATTAAATTATCTTAACATTTCGTGATTATTCATACTTACTGACATCTAAGTGTAATAAAATATTAATAAACTACTCAATCTCAACAATCCCAGTAGAACAAAATCATGTGTCTGTCTGGATAAACATATAATACAAACACATAGGCATGTCTGACTACGTCAGACGTTTTATGGCCTATTATATAAAAAATTGTGTGTGTACATTCACACACGGCAGAAGTGAAACTTCAAAAAAGTAACCTACGACATATTTTTTTTTCATCGAGAATACTGAGAATAAAATACTGTGTAATGTATTCTATCTCATTATCTCATATACATTTATTCATTGTTTCTATATCGTGACGGATTTTCGTTTCATCGAGTTTCAAATCACAACCGCGATGACGAGCACACAAAACCGTTGTCCATCTTAAATTGTTACTAGTAACGTAATAATGTATAATATATGACATGTTTTATCAAGATCAAGCAGCCTGACTAGGAGTATCTTAATCTTACAGAATATCACAGTCAAATGAAACTGCTTTCAAATATGGTAACTGCTTATTATCTGGAAGACCTTACGCTTGTCTACTGATTTTGTTACCACGAAACAAAACAAAAAACTAAATAAGAAATATTTAATTTTAGTTGTACTGTAAACACTCGTACTATTTTTCATAAGAGAAAACTATTAATAATAATAATATATAATCATGATATTTCTTTGTTATAGGCTCCAATGCCGTTTTACGCCGGTGACCCGAACAGATTCCCAACAGCTTGGCAAACAGATCCTTCACAAGGTATGTAGTACTGTTTACTATTCATTAAAATGTTATTCTAGCAAATTAAACTTAGCTGAGTTGTAAGCCGTCCAAAGTTAAAAGTGTTTTAACTAGAACGTGTGCTATAATACATAAGATTTATAATTAACGCTGACAGCGGATTAGCGGCCCGGTATCGCTCTAATGAACAGTGTTTTAATTACAATATAAAGTATTTGTAACGTAATTACTTCATCATTACATCATCATTACAGCCTATACAGTCCACTGCTGGACATAGGCCTCCACAAGTTTACGCCAAAAATAACGTGAACTCATGTGTTTTGCCCATAGTCACCACGCTGGGCAGGCGGGTTGGTGACCGACAAATTGCTTACAATGTTTATAAAATCAACTATTTAAAAAAATCGTCTTACTAATTTTCAGGTTGGCAGAATCAATTTATACAGCAGCTTCCAACTCAAACAGGCCAAACAACTTTAGACTATCAAGGCAATCACACGCCTTACGCAACGTCTCCTCATTACCAAGCCAACACCACATACACCGTCCAAAACGTCGCTACTACATTTGATGTTACAAACAATACTTATTACCCGGCTGGAATTCAAACTATTCCAGCTCAACGCCCGCCTTCTAATCGTGGAGCGTACACTCCAGTTCCATCACCGCGAGCTCCTCACTATACGACCGAATATCAGCAACAGTATGCACAACAAGCGCCTACTCCGGGAGGTACTACGGGAAGTGATTCAAGACCCGCCTCAGCTGCCTCTTATCAAAGTTCAGTTGCAACTCCAGCTGCGCCAGTTTACACTGTCAGTCAGAACTATGAAAGAACCGAGTATACGACAGAACATACAGAAGAATACAATAACGGAGACAACGGTACAGATGTATCGAATAACGACAATGAAAGACAAGAACAAAATGCCTCGAATAGTCAGCATTCGGGAAACGCCGAGCCTGGATACCTGCAGGGGAGCAACGGTCCGCGAGCTTCACTCGATTGTAACGGGTATTCGGGCAACTATAACAGCGGACAATATACAGAAAACGGACAAGCGCAGAACCAAAGCGATTGGCAACAACGTCAATGGCAACATAACCAAAGAATACAAAATCAACAACAAATACAAAATCAACAACAGTTACAAAATCAGCAACAATTACAAAATCAACAACAATTACAAAGTCAACAATTACAAAATCAACAACTACAAAATCAACAACAACAATTACAAAATCAGCAACAGTTACAGAACCAACAACAACAGTTACAAAATCCACAACAGATACAAAATCAACAACAGATGCAAAATCAGCAACAGATGCAAAATCAGCAACAGATGCAAAATCAGCAACAGATGCAAAATCAGCAACAGATGCAAAATCAGCAACAGATGCAAAATCAGCAACAGATGCAAAATCAGCAACAGATGCAAAATCAGCAACAGATGCAAAATCAGCAACAGATGCAAAATCAGCAACAAATGCAAAGTCAACAACAACTGCAAAATCAACAACAACTTCAAAATCATCAGCAATGCCAAAATCAACAACAAATGAATCAGTTGCAAAGTCAACAACAACAAATACAAAATCAGATGCAGACCCATCAAAATCAGCAAATTCAGCAACAAAGACAAGAAGAAGCAGAACAACAAATGTTTTCACAATCTGACAGAGTTAACTTAAATTCCAGATTAAAAACGATGATACTAAATAAGCAGAACCATATTAGAGATGGCACAAATACGCCACCAGACAAAGGTGACCCTGGAGAAGGACCCCCTCGTATAATAGATGACAGAAAAAGTGGGGCTAATGACGATAGAAATACCACCGGTCATTTTTTATCGTATAGCCACCATCTCCGAGATAATTACCGTATAGGTGAACAGGGCTTTCCTGTCACTGGTAATTATTCACAAAGCACCCATGTCTACGGCTTGGGTGATTTCGGAGGTGGTGGCCACCACGTATGGGAGGGAGGCACGGGGGTCTCAAAAGGTTATGATAAACACAATTTGTCAAAAAATGCGTCTAAAACTCCTCAAAAATTACCATCTTACGCTGATATGAGACCGCAATATGGAGCATATTCAAATATACCTTACGATGCGCAAAAGTATGCAGAAATGTACGGTAGTGATAGCAATTTAAGTTATAATCAACAAGATAATAAAGATTTTCAATCGAAGATGCTTATTGGACCAGTATCTAATATTAACCAACAAAATTGCGCCCCGGCGCGTGACGTAAACGCACAAAAAAGAGCTTATGATAAAGAGCCTTATGATTCTAAATTTAGACATCCAGCAGCACCTCTAATACCTAAGTTAGAAATACCGGATAGTTTTCAATATTGCAAAGATACTATAAAGATGGAACCTCAAAGACAAATGAATCTAAATATGTATTCAAAACCAAACGAAACACTTACAAATGTTAACTATAAGGATTGTGCTAATAATATTCCTCATAGGTCACATCAAGTTACAGCATTGCCACCGATATCAACAATTAAAAATGAGAATTTTAACCTTAACCAAAAATCTCAGATCTATCATAACTTTCAAAATAATTCGTATGAAAGAAAAGTTAACAAAAGCGATTCTTACGCTCAAATACCACGAATTCAAGGAGGCTTAGGTTTCCAAAAATATAACGGGAATTATGAAGCAAGATATGAAAAAGGGTCAGATAGTGGAGGTAATTCTGGTAGAGGTACACCCGTCCAACCTAAACCACCTTATTATATCGAACAGATCAAATCAGAGCATTCGCCACCTGGACATAAGATCTACAAAAATCTAAGCTACGGTCCACCAAGAAATGAACCATACATGTTTACAGGGGAGGGTGGACCGGTTTCTATTAGAAATGAAGTAGGCTATGCCTGTTGTAGGCAAGGCTCTACAACGAAACCTCCCCCAGAGCACTTAAGAGATGGAGCATGTCCAGGGCTTCAAACCAAAGATGAAATTCTGGAAGATGATCCAGATAATACTGACAAAAATGATCCTAAGAACAAATCTAAGCCCGGTACACCATTAGCAGAATTACTTATAAAGAACCCTAAGGAAAATCAATTTAATTACTCCAAAGAATATTTAGACAATTTAGAAAAGTTAAAAAATAATTCAAGAACCGAGGTACCCGATTGCAATTGTTTTCCTGCTGATAAAAATCCACCAGAACCAGGCAGTTATTACACCCACTTAGGTATATTAATTTATTTATTTTACCTTTTTCCGTACTTTACTTTTTTTTAATTATTATATAGTATCAAAAACATCCATGTTATTACAGGAGCATCATCGTCTTTAGTAGAACTTAGGAAAGAACTTGAAGCACGCACAGGATTGTCTGGAAATGAATTGAGAATCGAAAAAGTTTGTTATACTGGAAAAGAAGGAAAAACTGCTCAAGGTTGTCCCATGGCTAAGTGGGTGAGTGTATGGATCACACTCTACATTTATTTAATAATTATAAATACATATTTAATCTCTTAAATAAATAATTAAACTATTTTAACTGAAATTTTAAAAACTTTGTCATATTAATCTTATAAATTTCTTTTATTCCAGGTCATTCGACGGTCTAACTATACAGAAAAAGTATTAGTCGTGGTGAAGTTTCGAAATGGTCATAAATGTGCTACGTCCTGGATAGTGGTATGCTTAGTAGCCTGGGAAGGAATCCCACAATCTGAAGCTGATTTAGATTACACTCTGCTGTCTCATAAACTAAACAGATATGGATTACCAACTACTCGTCGATGTGCGACAAACGAAAATAGAACTTGTGCATGTCAAGGTAAGTATAAAGTTACAACAGTTCATCAATACATATATGAATAGCCAGTTGGCGTAGTTCGTAATAGCCCAGCTTTCTGCTCCGGAGGTTATGGGTTCGATTTCCACCCCGAGTCTGGGTGTAATATATATTTATTTATTTATTTATATACCAGATGTGCCCCGGACTTCGTCCGCGTGGAATTTAACAAAATAATTATTGTTTCGTTCGCAGATTTATAAAACAAAAAATATCTAAAATAAAAGTAGCTTGAGTTACTCCTTATTACCTCAGCTATCTGCTAGTGAAAGTCCCGTCAAAATCGGTCCAGAGGTTTCAGATTAGCTGGATCAAACAGACAGACAGACAAAAATTATAAAAAAATGTTATTTTGGTACATGTAGCGTGTATAAATAAATATGAATTTAGTTAAAAGCGGTTATTTTAATATTACAAACAGACACTCCAATTGTATTTGTTTGTATAAATGTATTATTTATAACTATGTTTATTTATTATAAATATGTTTATAAGTTATGTTTATCGAAAAAAAATGTAGCTATACCAGTCGGCTGTTACCTAACACAAGCATTAAGTTGCTTACGTTAGTAACAGACGACCATGTGTGTATTGTGTAGATATTTATTTATCATATATCATGTACATCGATTAAATCCAATACATACATACATACGTGATAAATATTCTTTGAGAATTCAATTTATTAAAACATATAAATAATGATATTTATATCTCTTTACTTCAACAGGTCTCGATCCTGAAACGTGCGGCGCGTCCTACAGTTTCGGTTGCTCATGGTCCATGTATTATAATGGATGTAAATACGCCCGTTCAAAAACTGTCCGCAAGTTCCGACTTTCGGTCAAAACTGAGGAAAGTGAAATTGAGGAGCGCATGCATGTTCTCGCAACACTGTTAAGCCCATTGTACATGAACCTCGCGCCTAAATCATTTGAAAATCAATGTCAGTTTGAAAAAGAAGCTTCCGATTGTCGATTGGGTTTTAAACCAGGCCGTCCTTTTTCTGGTAACTTTTTATTTTGATATCTTTGACATTTTGATAAAAATATAAGATAACGTTAAAACGTTATATTTTGAAATTTCAGGAGTAACAGCATGTATAGATTTTTGTGCTCATGCACATAGAGATCTGCACAATATGAACAATGGATGCACGGCAGTTGTAACCCTAGCAAAGCATCGTGCACTTTCAAAACCTAACGACGAACAACTGCATGTTCTTCCACTGTATGTTTTAGACACCACTGATGAATTTGGGTCAAAAGAAGCACAGGAAGAAAAAATGAAAAGTGGAGCATTAGAAGTCTTGGACAAGTGAGTGGTGATGTACAAATTTCTTTTATATGTGTATATTATATGTCTATTTTACCATTAGTGTAAAAAATAAAAAGTATATAAGCTTGTTTTGAAAAAACAATAACAGTAAAATGATGGTGTTGTGTTGTCATTGATCTAAGAAAATTGGAACATACTACTTTGTACTAACAAATATATTTTGAATTTTAGATATCCTATGGAAGTTCGAGTTCGGTCAGTTCCTTTACAACCCTGCAGACGTCACGGAAAAAAAAGAAAAGACGACGAAAATTCAGAATCAAATAATTCGTCAACAAACACGCCTCAACAGAGTCCGGGTAACCAGAAGAAACCCCAATGTTCTACTCCCGCACCTAAAACGCCTCAACCAAATGATGTTAGAAATAATGCAAGTCCAAGAAGCCAAAGTAGTGCTTCACCAAGAGCAAACACGCCGGCTTTAAATCAAACAAATACTTCTTTCTCCAATAATCCTCATTATAATTCTGCTTTTGTTAATCCAAATATACATAATCTCAACCCCGGACTGATGAACTCGAATTTAGGTAATCCAGCTTTACTGGATATGGCTACAATGATTGACAATTTCACAGATGCCCAACTACAGAGTAATCAAATTTCTAGTACTGTATTAGACTCACCTTATAATCCTTACGACCAAAGCTACAATCTTCATAATCAAAACACTATATACAATCCAACACATGGGCCTACATTAGTGGAGAATAACTGTCAGAATTCCAATCCAAATCAATTACCAAGCTTTACGCCTACGTTACAAAAAAGAGACCAACAATTTACAACACAGAATTCTGTACCAGTTAACGCGACCCAACAACAATGGCCAGATTTTGATAATTCAGAAATATTTAATAACGTCGTAAAGGAAGATCCCGATTCTACT
The DNA here is from genome assembly GCF_905220565.1 of Melitaea cinxia. Lineage (NCBI taxonomy): Eukaryota > Metazoa > Arthropoda > Insecta > Lepidoptera > Nymphalidae > Melitaea > Melitaea cinxia. Next base: position 3,096,058 of record NC_059399.1, on the reverse strand, counting down.
ACAGCTCATTTAAACATGCCGCCTAATAACTATAGCCCAGACTCAAATCGAAGCGACAACAATTCTGATCAAATCTATAAAACTACTACAGAAACAGAAAAACAAAATGCTAATGACATATCACAAAAAATGCCTGAATTTGATATGCCTAATTCTCCGAGATTAACGGAGATATCTCAAAAAACTCAGCGCACACCAAAATCACCAGCATCGACTCAAGAACAAAAATCACCTATTAATGATACTGTTATTAACCCAGAAAGTCGTAAAAGTGCATGGAAATCACCAGATTCCAAAAGTTGGGATTCATCTAAACCCAAAGAACAAGTTAATGAAAATGAAAGTGCACTGTTTAGAATACCTAAAGCGAGACCACCTTCTAGGACTCAGTATGTCAATCCAGGTGATGCTATAGAAAACTCAACATTTTTAAAACCATATCCTCCATCTGATAGACAAAATCCAAACCAAGGATATGAACAGAGAACACATGATATCAGAATGAATAATGTTGCACCTCCAACATCAGTGTTTCAGACAAATTTTACAATTAATCACGATGACATACAAAATGCATCGACGAATAAACCCGTTACTGAGTTTACGGGTAATAACTTTCAGCCCGTTAACCAAAATACTTATAGCCAATCTTCGATGCAAGGCTATGGCAATTATCCTCAAATGACGAACGCGTATCCATTTACGCCTAATCCATATGGCCATTTCAATCCTTATGAAAATTCCTATAACGATTATAACAGCTTAGCGTATTACAATGCTGAAAAATTTAAAAGAGAAGAATTATTAAGAAATTCACACTGCTATAATTCTTACGGATACCAGTATAATCCCAACTTCGCCACCAACTTTTATCAAAATCCGAGCCCAAATTGGTGTCAATCTTCGCCTAACTGGTGTTTGTATCCTCCGCCTTTTTCCATTCCATATCCGCCGGAACCACCAAAGGCAGAACCAATAGGAGAAGTAACGGGAATATCCGATAACCTAGAATGCTTCAAAGATAGTCAAATGGGCGGAGTAGCTATTGCATTAGGCCATGGAAGTGTTTTATTTGAATGTGCAAAACATGAAATGCATTCGACGACCGCAGTTAAGAGTCCAAATCGAGTAAATCCGACCCGCATATCATTAGTTTTTTACCAACACAGAAATTTGAATCGCCCTAAACATGGTCTTGAAGAATGGGAGGAAAAAATGAGATTAAAAAAATTAGGTCTGAATCCGTCTACGCCCAGTACTCCCGGCCCGAATTCAAATTCTGTTTCACCTGCATCCACCCCGGGGCCAGATCAAAGACCTACACCGACTGCAGAGAAATGGAAAAGCAATGAAAATCTTATTCCCGGTGGTTACAGTTCGTTATCAGCTTTAGTAGAAGCGACGAATGCTGCTAAGAAAAGTGGTCAAATTAGACTGAGGACAGACACACAGACTACAATGTCGTGGACTACTCTATTTCCTATGCACCCATGCACTGTCACAGGCCCCTACCAAGAATCCGGCACTTGACGCAAGCCTGGCCCAACGGGGCAGTGTTCTTCCAAAAGACGGAGTGAAATCCCTTCTGTAGCGATGTAAGGTCTCATTTGCCTTTTGATCCATGTCTTCGACAGAAATGTGCTTTCCAAAAATTGTTTTGTAGTTCCTGGATTTATAGAACTTAAGCTCTAAATTCTTGACAGACTGGTCCATGTAAAATTCCTTTATATTGCATTTACATTGGAATTGACTACCGTTTTATCAAGTATTTTTCAATGTAAACCGAGTGAGTTTTAATCAAAGATGTAATTTAAGTTTATATTTTAATAGTGTTTATCGCATTTCAGCTAGTCTTACGTTACTACATTAGTATCTATGGTATTTCTTAGGCCGTAACTGTAGAATTATTTGTATATTGACGTATTTAGTTTTACCAGCGACTCGAACTTTTCGAATAAGTTTATATTTTTTACATGCTGTATGTAAAATATTGAAATTAGCGTACGGTTTGTCTGCATATTTTGTCATTTATTAGTTAACGCATAAGCAACGTCTTATGCGATGCAATGATCTCATAAAATACTAACCCTACAATATATTCATTATAATCATTATTCAGAGCGAAAGTACAAAACATTACATTGAGGCTAACGCTTAGCCCGAGGATGAGGACGTTTGACGATCGTGTTTATTTATATTTTTGTACCTTTGTCTGTTTAGTTACTTTATATTTAAATAATTTATCATTCCTCTGCCTGTCCGGTTGTTTTGTTTTGGCATTATGTTTTACGGATGAAACTGTAAGATCATGGCAGCATGTGTTATGAAACAAACGTAACGAGTGCTTTTATATTAGGTTAAGAGGTGTGTATTTTTAACTTTAGAATATTTAACTTATTTATATTGTATTACGTGAATCATTATGAAATCATTTTCTTTGTAATAATTTAGTGTTATAGTAGGTATTAATATTTAATATATTTGCTTTACGATTTGACATTAAATTATGGACAGTTGTTTTATGCATGTTTCAAGAGCCTTCTTTACTTTTATTTGAGTGCCTGTTCGTCTAAAGATAACCAGAAAGTAGAAATTCTTATATTTAAAACTCATTTTCGAACCATTGAATGTGACCTTATTTGTGAATCGAGTGCGTATAGTAATTTTCTGCTAAGTAAGATATTATAAAAAAGTTTTAATTACGTTCATACGTTAAAAGAAAGAGTAACAAATTGCATACATTTATAAGATAGAGTATTTGCGGAAAAAATTCAGGCGCTTGGAAAGATTATAAAGTAGGCATATTATTGAAAATGAATAAAAACATACTGATGAATAGTTATTAATATATAATTAGGTTAAGAAAAAGTTTGTTTTAAAGATTAAACTATTGATATAGTTTATATTTTTTACGTCTAACTATTTATTACGGTAAATTTATTGGATCGTGAAATTATTTATAGGTAAAGAAGTTTTGAGAACAAAACTTATAAAAACTAAGCAATAATAGACATCAGAGTCTGTACATTGTAGGTGTGATGAATATTAAATTAAATAACGAATGGTGCGATTTGTCGTCAGTCTTATGGAAATGCTTAACGTTTTAGCTCTCACCAGAAATTGCCTAAATTTATGATATTCTTTTACTATAATCGGTTAATGCCTTCAACTTGCCATTGTTAGTTTTACTTCGATTCGTCCGTACGGTGTAGTTGATGCATTGTGGCGGAACATATCAAAAGCAATCACAGGAACTTGTTATCACAAAACGTAACTCAAATTATTAATTGTATCTGATGAAAAGAAGTGTAAAGAATGTAACTCAAATATTTGTGGTGCTGAGACTGGAATTACAAAAAAATGAACTTTAAAACAGAAAATAAGTTTGAGTTAGATTTTAATACCAAAAATGAATTCATTTAAAGTTATATGTAATTATGAAAAAATTAAGACAAGTCAGACGTTTAATGATATTATTCCGTATTATTTTTATAACAGTAGTATGGTTGCATTGTTGGAAGGTTGTGTAACTGATAACGTAGATTTAAATCCTTGTGGACGTTAATTTTTATAAGGTAAATCATTTAGGCCACACTAGAAACCTGTGATATACCATTAACTCACGAGTGCTTGACTGCTTGTTTGGTATGTGTCTTTCTTCAGTGTGCAAGTCGCCGACATACGTTAAACCGACAGAGAACGCAACAATGTTTTAGTATAGAAGTAACGTGTGTCGTCGATGTTTTTTTTTTAAAGTAATAGATATGCAAAAACCAAAAACGACCAGTATTTTTAAATGTTGTAACCAAAAAGTTTTCTTTTTTAAGATTGTACGATGCATAATGGGTTTACCGATGCGGATGGTTCTAACGTTTATCCGAACGGGAGTTCTGTGTTCGTTGCGTTTCAGTTACGACGGACCTGTTTGTGTAATAATATTTTGTCTTCTGCCAAAACAAAGGAATGTGTCATGTAAATAGAACTACCATTATTTATTAATATAATAATTTAAAAAAGACATTACGCTGTTTTATTTAATGTTTTATCTACACTAATGTTGTAACATTCTACTTATGTTTCCAATACTTGACTTATAATTACTACTGTTATAGCGCAGACAACAAAACACTCAATTTAAGCAATTTCACATGATGGTATAATATCCACATCGATATCGTAAAATCTCATTATAACATCGCGCGCAGGCGCGCAGCTGCGCTCTCATTGGTTAGATTTTAATGGCGGCAAAATCACTGTGACAATACACGTACGCGTGAATTTAATTTAATAAATTGAAAGTTAAAAATGGATAGCGACGATGATATTTGTACGCCTCCGGATATTCTAGAATTGGCAACAAAATTAACTCACAATCTTTTGCCAGAAAAATCTAGAAAATTATATGACAAAGAATATAATAACTTATTCCGACTCCGTCTACGAGCTCTACTGCTTGCCCCGCGACCGCTACAGCTGCTGGATCAATAATTAACATTAACTTTCAAAATCGTACCATCCAAAATTTGAACAATTATTATAAATAAACTATTGTCAGCTTTTACTCTAGTTGTTTGATTAATTGCATTAGTGAAGATAAAGTAGTGTATGCAACTGCATATAACACGGGTAGGGTTCCCAACCCACCCGGATCGCCCGGGAGACTCCGGAAATAATAGTTAATCTCCCGACCTCCCGGAGAACAATAATTTTTCCGGTTTTTCTAAAAATTATACGCATCCTACGCTGGGTTGACTTCTTTACTATATCGAAAGATAGAAATCCTTGTTCTGAATTGAAAAAACTGGTCACGTTTGTTCTTTCCATTCCTGTCTCTAATGCTTCTTGCGAACGTATATTCAGCATAATGGAACAAGCATAGAGCAAGGAAAGAAACCGAATGAGTATTTCTTTAATAAAAGCAGAATTACAAGTACTCACAAACTTCGATTTTACATGTAAAAACTTTTACGATTTTGTAATGAAAAACCGTAAAATATTAGATGCTGCTAGAAAGCAAAATAAATATAAATTTAAAAATTAATTGAGTTTTTCTTTCCCCAAAGACTCTCGGGTTGGTCCTTTCAACAGTTGGCAACCCTAAACACGGGTATTAAAACACTCGTTACTATTATGAAACTCGCTCGCTCGTTTCATAAACTCACACACGTGTTTTAATACCCTTCATTATATGACAGTTGCATAAAATACTATTACAATATTAATACAAGAAGTAAATATAAAAAGCTAACGTGGTCCAATAGTTAACCCCTGAGATACTACTTATCTTAGTAAGTTGAATATTTAGTTTAAAATAGTATCAATGTAGATTTTTTCTGGATTTTTGTAAAAAAGATAATAATAGACAGATAATAACTTCACTTAAATTTAATGGTATACCTGGTATACTGTCCTGGTGTACATGTCAATTTTATTAAAATACGGATACAAAGGCTGCAAAGAAATCCATTAAAAATGTTTTACTTGACAAATAGCAAATAAATAATTAGCATCAGCTATAGAAGTTAGAATCATATAATTTTCTCATATTTTCATTATTGAGATTGTATTATTAGGGATATTAAAAAAAAAAAAACATTTTCCTGTAGATAATCTTTTATTTTTGAGCAATAATTTGTAAAAATGGTACAAAAATACAAAAATATAATAACTTTATAGAGTTTGTAATAATTTCTTACACACTACACATTTTTAAGAACAAAAAACTTATATACGTGGTCACAGATACGATTCGATTTGAGTAGAAAAATATTTATCGACTAATTATTATGTATTAGGAATATTAGAATCTGTTACACTCTACGTTATAAAAATGTTACCCAAAATATAATGATCCTGTATATATTTTTTTTATGTTGTAAAGCAACGACCCGACGAAGGGCCAAGGAAGTATTCCAGATAGACATAAAAAATATCACTTCGTAAATGTATATTAACAAAAATAACCTATAATATCTTATAAAATAATAAATAAAATCTGTGGATGAAGTGTATTGAGTAAACAAAAACTTCATATGACACAAAAACATTTTCACATATATTACTTGGCAGTGGTATTGAGGATGAAATAATACATTATATAATTATGTCTAGAAACATATACAAACTATTTTGAAGTGTTTGGTAATAAAGCTACCGTTACAATCTTGATAGAGCCATACCCCGTTGTAGTAATATTACTCATAATAAAAGCACCGCATGTGCTGTTGGCTGGCTTTAGTTTATTAAACAGACAGACATTATAGTCTAGTTTAGTACTATTTAGTCGAATAGCAAGTATTTTAGTTGCAAAAAATTTAAAAGTTACAAGAACTTTAGTAGCATCAGTTACTTATGTCGCTTCAGTACTTGAAGAAGCGAATGCAATGACGGTAACTTTATTAACCACGGTAGTTTCAGTAATCACAGAAGTTTCAGTAATTGCAATAACTTCAATATTTGCAGTAATGGTGATTAATATCTTATCAATGTTACAAATGCAAAATTTTGTGAGAATTTTTTTTCACGCATAAATCACTGAATTAATTCAAATGGAACTTAGTACGTAGATATACATACTTTCAAACTTCTAAAAAGGAGGAGGTTCTCAATTGGACTGTATTGTTTTATGTATTTTACCTCAGAACTGTTTACTGGGACAACCAATTTCGATTAATTTAAATTTAATCAAGATCTGACAAGTACATTTCGTATTATATCTACTACGTATTTAATTGACTAATTTTTCGTCAACATATGTATAACTTGGCAATATAATTGAAGTTAGTTTATAAAATTCTCGTGTCATGGTGTTAAACATTGAACTCCTCCGAAACGGCTCGACCGATTTTAATAAAATTTTGTGGGCATATCGGGTAGGTCCGAGAATCGGCCAACATCTATTTTTCATTAACCCCCTTAAGTTATAAGGGGATTAAGCGGGTTAATAACATATATGGCAAAGAAACGTTTGCGGGGACAGCTAGTAAAATATATAATAGGTGCTCATGTTGCAAAAACTGAGTTAGTCGCTATCTACTTTGATACAGTATGTCCAGCATGTCTGAAATCTAGTACATCTATATTTTGTGCGTGTCTAGTAGTTTTAATACCTGCTAAGGGTTCATCGCGACGATGATATTGGCGAGTGCGGTACGCGCGTCACAGTAAGGAAAACAGTCTAAAACTTCACGCGCTCGACCGCTGTGTTCGCGTTGTAGAGCTTGTGTACGAGCGATGCCATCGCCTGCCAACACTGCTTCGTACAGCTGGAACAAATTATTTCATTATTATTATTATACGATTATTTGTTCACGATTTGTTAAGAATTTCGACCCCATTTAATTTCTTTTATGGTAATAATTGTACAATATATTGTAAAGGCTATATAAGTATTATGATATTATTTATTAATATTTTTAAGTAGATTCGTCGTAAGATTGCCGGTGTCGGCTGGATGAGGATTGCGGAAGACCGGGATGTGTGGCGCGAACTTGGGGAGGCCTATGTCCAGCAGTGGACTGCGTAAGGCTGAAGTGATGATAATGATGATGATAATGATATTAATATACTTTTGAATAAATTTTCTCAGATTTCGATATTTATCTTTTACTGCCTTTTACATAAGCGCATCAGTAGGATGAAATATAACCGTACGCGTGATGGTAAGCGGATATTATCGACTCTACCGCTGATCCTATCTGTCAGGAAGACGATAGTGCTTGGGAGCTAAATTATTTGGCGGTTATCTTCTTTGAGGTTATGTGACTTACTAAAAATTTAAGCATACGTTTTCTCTGCTCGGCCTCAATGATATACTTACAATAACGGCGGGAGAGCCGATACTGGTGATTCAGCATTTACTTGAAATTTCGCTTTAGAAGTCATTGAAATACAAGTTCAATTGCGGTAGTTTTCTGAGTTGTTGACTTAAATTTTAAGAACATAACAATTTTAATAGTGCGCTACTTTTCCTGAATAGTCCAAATGGTACATTAGTGCAAGGAACTACCAGGATCATTAAAAAAGTATATTAAATAGCCTAGCATCTGGATAATGAAACATATTATTATCATCATACTGGTAAGGTGGTACTGGTTCTACAATTGTACCCTCATCTAGATGTAAAGACATTTCACAATATCGTTTATTAATAGTAAGAAAAAACTTACCGCATGATAGTCAACATCGTGTACACTCTTCTTGCCAGCCTCTATATAAGAATACAGTTCAGGTCGAGCCTCTAAAGTGAAGGCTAGTGGCGCTCCCACTAATGAGAAGCTGGATGGTTCAGGACCTGTAAAGGCTTCTAAATCCAAAAACGCCTGCCATGCAAGAGCTAAGTGACATCCAAATAGATAACCCTGAAATTAAAAATATTAATGACTTACTTTCATACTAAAATAGTCAAAATATCGTAATAAAAAAAGGAGATTATTTTTCAAAACTATATAATATTTTTGATTATATTTGAATATATTATTTTTTGACTGGTTTCTAAAAAAAAATTCTTCGTCTAAATTGCAATAAACAATTCGTCAAGAACATATCTCGTATATATATACCTAGTCTTTATAACTATGTGTACATATATAAAATTGTTTTTTTATAGGATCGCATCAGAGCTTCTCTCCAGCGCAACTTTTAAGAATTTATTTCTTTCATGCTATGTGAAATATTTATTCGTACTTATTGTCTGACAGATCATTAATTATTTTAATAAAAGATCGACACTCAACAATGAAGCAGAATTAAAGATTAAGCTCGAAGTCTCCTTACAAGGAGATCTGACTTTCCCTCAAGCATAAAACTTGTAAAGAATTTTAAATTATTATAATTCAACGACGATAGGTATGCGCTTATTTGTGAGAACTTTACTTGTATTGAATTCTTTTCATTTATTACACGCGAATTTCATTTTTCATTTTTCGATTATCTGCTTTTAGTTAATTTTTATTTTCACTGCGTAAGTAACCCATGTTTAATATTGACTTAATATAATTTTTAATAAAGATCAACACGAAATAATACCGCTTTTAAATTTAATTATCAATTATTATAAAAGACAATGATAATCGGAGTGACTTATCGTAACAAGTTTTCTAGAAAATATGCTTAAAATCTATTACAAATATAATTGATCTTTATATCGATCACAAAGAAAGAATTGATTCTTTGTCTGTATTACTAGAACTCTAAACAATAAGAGGAAAGTTATTGCATTGTAATTAATAAACTAAACGTTACGGTTCAGTACTTTGTAATTATTTTTTATTTTCAAAGTTATATCATACAGAGTAAGTAAGTTTTAATTATAAGGTTAACATAGGCATAGTAACGAGAAACTTGTATATTATAAAGAGGAACTGCGTAGGTCATCAAGTATTCTATAACTATAAGCCAAATAATTACGTGTACTTCAAGCTTAATAATCTTCTTTATTCGTTTTAAACATAGAAAAATTCTAAAGACAAAGATAAATACACTGATATGAAACCATTCAAATATTATTCAATATTCAAATTGCACGCCAAAATTAAACAATAAAGGTATAACAAAATATGCAAATGTAAAAAAGGTAGCCTTATCACTAAAAGAGAGATCTCTTCGAGACAATCTCTGAGCAAAGAACATGAAGATACGGAAATATGATATACCAAAGATAAGTAATTAATATTTTTATAACAAAATAGTACTGATCATGATGATCTGAAGACCAGATAATTTATCTGACCTTGTAGTGCTGCTCACCTGAGTTTGTAGTGCTGGCTTGTGTCCGGCTAGTTTAAGAGCAGCAGAACAACTCTTTCCGAGTAAGGCACCAGCGGCTAGTACATGCCTTGCCGCCCATTCACGTCGAGCACAGCCTTCCACACCCGACATGGGCAGTGGAGACAGGATACAATCCCATTCTATAAGAGGATATAATTGCTTACCTTGATGATTATGATTGCTTAGCTTGATGTTTTAAATATATCTGTTTTCAATGTTTAGGTGTATTTAAAACTAAAGACACAAACAGAAAGTCGTTTCATATACATACTACAGCTATATGGAAACTTTTGAAGTAAGAGAAAGAATACTCAAGAATATTGACACTAAATTTATTACGTCTTTTGAAACGAACATAAAAAAATACAACTATTAGTATATAACCATTAGTTTTAGGAGAAAAAATTTAAAGTCTTATAAGTCATAGAAGGCAGAATGTAATCCCATTCCATAAGAGGATATATAGGTAATTGCATTACTTAATATTGAGTCTGTTAATCAAACACTACTACTTACTTAATATTGAGTATAGATACAAACAAAAGTGGCTCTACACATTGTCAAAATTTATGCAAAATAAGTAAAGTTAGAGAAAGCAATTTTTTCAAAACAATTGTCAGTCGATTGTCACGTATTTTGGATTCCAAAATCAAAAATTCAGTAACGTATAGCTTTAAAGAAGAAATTTGAAATTTAAAAGCAACTTCTTCATGGTCAAAGGTTTTACAAAACAGATGAAGACCAAAACGCAGTTGAATAATTTATTATCAATTCATTATCTTGACGTCAATGCTTACTGATGTTAATGATCAATGGCTTGAGACCTCGGGTTTAATCATACAGTTGAGAGCAGTAGCACTATTAGTATTCATAAAACTTAACAAGTATAGCCTATATGACATTTGTTTGACATTGTCAAATTCATGTACCATTTAAAATAATACGAGTTTCGTGCAATTTTAAATTTGTAAATTAAGTATTTTTCCCAGAACAATACAAAGTTACAAGTCATAATAAAGTTCTTGGTGTAATAAGAAAATTTTATTTTTCATCGATCAGCATCGGATTTAGCAGATCGAGGGTTATTGTGGACAGCGATATACAGAGAATCAATTAGTTTCATAAAATTACAGAGTGCAGTTGCGAACCAAACAAAACAAAGTCAATTCGCCTGGTCAGTTTATTTCAAATAAAATCGGATTTTATTTTAAAAACAAACAAAACACTATCTAGAAAAAGTTGTTATGTATACATCACGAAGCTGGCTTACTCTAACCCTAATACACTCACGATTGCCATCAAAGTCTACAGTACCATTCAAAATGATGAATGCATTTTCTATGATAGAAAGTCAATATGCATTATGTGTGTACTTTCTAAAAGTTAAATTTGACATTTTCTAAAAGTTAAATAATTAAGTTACTTCATCACATCAGCCTATCGCAGTCCACTAATGGACCTAGGCCTCCACAAGTTCGAGCCGAAATTGGCGTAAACTCATGTGTTTTGCCCATAGTCACCACGCTGGGCAGGCGGGTTGGTGACTGCAGGGTTGGCTTTGTCGCACCGAAGACGCTGCTGCCCGTCTTCGACCTGTGTATTTCAAAGCCAGTAGTTGGATGGTTATCCCGCCATCAGTCGGCCGATAAAATTACTTATATACTGTAAAGTAACTCGAACAATAAAAATTTTACCGCTTTCGACCGATGTAAATTGTTTTGATGAAGATTTACCTGTCAAGACAGGTTAGGCTGTTTTATATGTGCTGTAACGTACAGTGAGGCAAGTTATTTTAAAAGCAAAAGATTTTAACTGTATTGTTATGATTTTTATACTTGGAAGCGCGATGACCGCGATATATCTATACTAATATTATAAAGCATTTTGTTCTTTGTTCAAACGTCCTAATTTCAGGATCTACTGATACGAAATGAAATTTTTTTTTATGTTGAAAAGTACATTTACCGTGAAAGGCTATATAATGTTTTAGTAATTTCCTTAAATTAACGCGGAGGAACTGTGGAGTTTCCTCCGCGTTCTGCATTTATGTAACAGATTTCAATTTATTTTATTTTCATCATGTCATTACCATAATATTTTTTTGTAATATTAGTCCCTATTTCGATTTGTTTTCAACACAACGAAATTATCATAAAATCTGCATAGATATTCTTAATAAAGTGAAACGACTGTTTGTAACATACAAAATTTTAAGTACCTACACAAGTAAAATAATAGGGTCATCGTAACAGTTTTTGAGGTCCGCTGCATTTAAGTGATACCGGTTTTAAAGTTATCAGCCGTACCGGGACCGCGGGATCTTTTAATCTTAGTATAAAAAATATCTTTTGCCATTACGATACTTACGCCATGTCATAATAATTAGTAATGTGAGAAAACAAGTGAAGTTCGTAAAGTCTCGGCCATATGAAAGAATAGGAAGACCCTATGAAAAATTATATCAAAATTCTCAATATGAATTTTGTTTCTTAATCTTCTACTAAAAGCTCTTTAAATGGAATCTATTTTGTTTTATGTGCGTGGTGTTTAAATATATGGTCGGTCTTTTCGCGAAATATGACCGCAGTTTTATAGGTGACTTGAGTCATGATCGCTTTCTTGTCGCTTAGCTGTAAAATGCTCAAGGAAAATAGGGCTTTTGACGTTGAATTCCCGTTATTTGCAAACAATAAGTAAATGTATGCACCCAACTATTACATATTGAGATAACTATTATACGTACATATATACTTTTGTTATGTATTTGAACCTAAAAAAAAAATAATATAAATGAGACTAAAACACCTTTATGTAGGTAATTTAGCCTACTGTTTGAAAAAATAAAAATTAGCATTTACAAACACTTTAAACACTTCATATCAAATTCTATTCTTCCTTCAAATGTACCAAAATTAGATTTAAATTATAGATACTCAAAAGTAATGTCGCAGTAACGTGGCACATACTTCGCATATGACCAAGTTTCCGTATTGGAGCTACGCAAAACGTAATGCAGGTTAAACCTAATGAACTGGTATTGTCACCGATACATTTATGTATAGCAGTGACCACTCCTATCTGATGATATTATGAATTCAAAGCAGGTGCGCTTCGCCTGCGAATGGCATAGTTACTGACAGACAATATCAATTTTAAATAATTAAGGCTATCGAAATATTTTACATAGTTTTGTTCATTTGTACATTGAACTAGATTTTCATAACTTCATAGATGTTTAAAATACATACATCTATATCTTACAATTGCTTTGTGTATACGACTTTTGTTACGACACATTGATTTTATTAATTTTACAGAGACTATGTGTCGACATAACCAGATTTTTACTACATTTATATAACAGATATATATCGTTTAAAAATAATTAAAAGTCTGCCTTTTTACAACTGACAAAATAATCCTTGTATTAAATATTTGTTTAAGGTTATTTTCCCACTTTTATAAACATTAAATAATAACGGTCCCTCGACACTCCCTTGAATTACTCCCAAATCGAAACTGTAATTCGATCTTGTAAAGTGAGTTGTTTGCTGTATCGTGTTTTCGCGAGGTATGTAGGTTTAGGGCACAAGTTAAGTTTATTTAAAAATGTAACGGTAGCTATGCAATGTAAAAAATATCCACTAAGTACCGATGACTACGTACCGATATTATGTGTATAGTAAGGCTTTGAAATCTTATATTAACTAAAAAATAAGGTTTTATGAAACATGTATTGTGGCAAATTTGTATATAATTTCACGTTATCTCTGGATTTAGAATCATTCGCTTGCTATAAGGAGGAAAAATGTTTGACAGAATGACGTTTTTAAAACTTTTCTGGCTTAATATGCGCTTATACCTAGACAATGGTCTATAAATAATTAATACTACATGATTTTTATTTAATAACCGCTCTGGTGTAGTTGTGCGTGTCACCTAAAACACCGACGGGTTTGCCCGGTTTGATACCACTCGAGTTGGATGTTTGAATTTGTACAAATATTTATTTCCGGTTTTGATATCTGTCTTTGTGGATCTCCACACCGTGCCTTGGATAGCACGTAAAGCCGTCAGTGCCGGTTGTTCTTATAAATACCTGATCGTTACTCATAGTAGGGAACATATCCGCCAACCCGCAGTGGAGCAACGTGGTGGACTAAGCTCCAATCTTTCTCCTACATGGAGAAAGAGGGCTATGCCCAGCAGTGGAATGTTACAGACTGAATTAATTAAACTATTATATTAAATATTTTATTTAATTATTTACATATTTAATTAATTACACTTTTATAATATATAAATGTGTGGACTTAATTTGTATGCTGTTTTATGGATGTAGGGTCTTTTGATTTTACGGAAATGTATGGTACATTTCTAGTTCTAGTACCTATGGTTCTTTTATGGTTTATGTGACTTCCTAACGTACAAGGTCACTTTAAAACTTGACAAATTAATAAATCTTACAAGTCATGAAGTTGGTATAGTTAACGGATGTGAACAAGTTTGCTCATTAATAGTTATGCAAATATCAACTTAACCTATTTGCTCTTAAGCGCAAACATAGGTAGACGCAGTGTATAGTCATTAAGTTGATCATGAAATAAGTTTTAAGATGAAATTATCATTCATTTTATTAGCTTTTGGAAATTACATTGTGAGTACTTTTTATTTTTTTAACTGACTTCAAAATAAGGAAGAGATTCTCAATTCGACTGTATTTTTTTTTGTATGTCACCTAAGAACTTTTTACTGGGTGAACCGATTTCGATGATTTTTTTTTTTGTTCGAAAGGTGGTACTTGTCATGTGGTTCCATTAAAATTTAATCGAGAGCTGGCAAGTACTTTTTGAGTTATATCTAATAATACTTATTTAGTTGACTATTTTTTCTTCGACCTACGTTGTATTATATCACAATTATCACAAAGAACCTCCTCCTATTTTAGAAGTGGGTAAAGAGGAACAATACTTATATTTACTGATAATAATAAAATACTAAAAAAAACATATCTTTACGAAGATTATCATCAATCAGTATTTCTTTAGAATCACCGTAGTAAGTATTTTTTCAAACATACCCAAATTATAATTACATTATTTTCAAAGTAAAAATAAGCATGTGTATATAGGACATACCTGAGACGGCTTCCCTCTGTTCTTCTGGTAGAGGTCGTGAGGGGAGCGGGTTGTTCTGCTGGTCTCGATCTCCGAGGAATTCTGCCTCTACTAAATCTCGCACAGCTGACGACATTAACTCTACTAATTCTTGATTCCTGTTAATAAAGAAAAATGTCTCCAATACTTAGTCTGTATAAAGCTAAAGATTAAATAGGTTACAATATAAAATGACGCATTTTGTTATATAAAAGCGTAAGGTTGACTTTTCTGTGTTCTTTACGAGCATTATTGTTACGGTTTTTATTAGAATCTAAACTAATATTTTAACTATCAATCTTTAGCTATCGACGAATTAATATCGATTGTAGGACTAAAGGTTTCCATTAATCGATAAAATTGAACGTGTATCCCTTGATCTCGATAGTTCACATCGACTAGTATTTATACCGAAATAACTATCTTTGCTCGCAAACGAAAAAGAAAATGACTTTCAATACGAAGAGTCGACAAGTAAATACAACGTAACTTCACAAAAAAAAAAAAATAGTCAAGCTAATGCGCCTTTAGGTTTTAAAAAAAACATCGAAATCGACCCACCCGTCAAATCATCTGAGATAACATACATTTTTTTTTTTTATGTCACTAGGTCGGCAAACAAGCGTACGGCTCACCTGATGGTAAGCGATTACCGTAGCTTATAGACGCCTGCAACACCAGAAGCATCGCAAGCGCGTTGCCGACCCAATCTCCAATCCCCCCAGGAGCTCTGGTCACCTTACTCACCAACAGGAACACAATACTGCTTGAAAACAGTATTATTTAGCTGTGGTCTATACATAAAAAATACACCCGAATCGTGATCCTCCTCCTTTTTTGGAAGTCGGTTAAAAAATTGAAACAGACGACCATGTGTGTGTTTTAGATATGTATTTATTTATTTACCTATATATCCAATAATATGATGAAATTAAATATGGTCCTTATATATCGTTTTACGACACCCTATATTTGTTACGAAACTATTACGAAATGAGTTACCAAACCAACAACACTATCATAACAAAAATTGGTAAAATTAGCGAGAAAAAGTATTTGTTAGCAATAGTGCTAATTCAGTTTTGTCAGTGACTTCAATGCAACAATGTTATTAGCCGTGTCCCGCAATTTCACCCGTGTTAAAACGTATCTTATTAATTTAATCCGGCTCTCGCTACAATATAATGTACCCGTTTCACGTACATCGTTTCATTACAACATCTTTTCATACTCAAAATCATTCGAGTTTTAAGTATGTTGAGGAATACTCAGGCGATATTTTTGGAATGTTAATATTGATTTATATTAACTAGATTCTCATTATTTGGCAATCGGTATTTTCTATGAGACAATGCACTCGATTCTTAGCGATGATCAGCGAAAGAAAATTTGGCACTCTTTCACATTTCACAAGTTTGAACTCACTTGGAAACCGGTTACCTTTATGTACAAACCCGCTATGTTTAATTTCAATTTACTTACCAAAAATAATCTTGGTTCCTTTCAATGTACTGTATTGTATGCAATACTTGCTTATGGTATCTGTTTGTTTTCATGTTTGTTATGATCATTATTTTTTTTGCAAGCTAATGTGATATGAACATATTGAATAACTAAATATAATTTTAAAAAATTATAACAAAATTATTGTTTCGTTTGTTTTCAATTCTAATAAAATCGTTTAGCAGCCTATGATCATTATTTTAATGGTTCCTTCACCCATTAGTATCGTATTATTGCTTATTTAAAAACTTTGAATTGAGGTAGACTTAGGCTTTTTTTTTAAGTATGTTTGGCTATGGAACAAAAATTTAACGACCGTCAAAATGATTCCTGTAGTTTGTTTAAGTGTGTATTAAATAAATAAATATTTATAACATACACAATACGGTCGTCTGTTCCTACAGTAATGCATCTTAAATGCTTGTGTTACAGGTCACAGCCTGCTGATATTACTACATTTTTTTTCGATAAATACATACAAATAATATTAAATAATAATCGAATAAATCGATAATTATATATAAATAAATACATGTAACACACACACACTCAGGGCAGAAATAGAATTCACAACTTAACTGCACCAATGAGCACTAGCTCATTTATATAGTATTGCGTTTAAAATATCTTTATATTTTCCTGACTTTTTTTTTTGTTAATTCGATATTTAATTTAGCGAGCTTTATTTTTAGTAGGAGTAAGTAGAAGTTATTTAAGTATTATCAAGTTATAAATTATATTTAATGTTTATAAATTCTATAATATAAACTACTTTATAGATGAAATGAGGTTAATACTGTTTTCTTATGATAATATCATTCATAACATTTTATATAGTTGTGTAATAAGCTCGTTTTAATGTTATCATATTACAAAATAGTGTCGTTTGACATAATATCGATACGGAAAACGGCTTCGGTGTCATCTGTTGGTTTATTTTTCAAGTGTTTTAGAATTTATGTATCAAGAATTATAGAAGTCATAGTTCGTTGGACCTTAGCCTATGTGACTTTTAAAGAAATTCGAGTAAAAGGTTTAGCCGAGTTCAGGAAGAAATCATATTTTGATATATTAAAGAGCGTCATGTTTTTAGTATTTCACAAAGTATATTCTGTGATGTGTCAAGGAAAATTGATAAGTTCTTTAGAAATTTGTTCCTTTAAATGAGATATACGTTATAAGTCGTAATCGATTTAAATACTTAATATATTATAAATTGAGTATAGAGTATATATATACTCTATACAATATACTCAATCTAGCTCTATAAATATATATATAAAGCTAGATTGACCTATTTATACCGAAATTCATTACGTTACCGATGCAAAAAAAATGAAAGTTGTAATCGTAATCATGAACGAAGTAGCAACTATATAAAACGTACACAATTTAACATTTTTCATACAAAAAAACAATATACAAAAACAGATTACAAAATAGTATTCAAACAATTTGAGCCAAACAAAAGAATGATTAAAATTAAGCAAAAAGTTACGCAACCAAAATCTCAGGCACAAGTTGCGAACAAGCCTATAAAGCGAGTATGATCTCTATCGTAATAAACGACCACTAATTGATCGTGCATTTTCGTACGCGTTGACCTTTAGGTCAACAAACTTACCGTTATGACAATTTCAACAATTCAGATACTACAGTATGCACACCTACGAGTTATTAAAAAACCCGGTCAAGTGCGTCAAGGAAAATTCCCTGCAATGAATTTGACATACAAAAACATACGAACGTTTGAAAGGTAGCTACGGTAAAAGTCGACAGAATTTGTGATTGCCACTTCGATTTCATTTTTTTTTTAATGTACTAATGTGAAATGCTTGTTAGTGTCCAGTCTCTGTACACAGAAAACAAAGCGTTGTCTGAAAATAAGAATCAAGCATAAGTCCTAATAATTGTTTATTCGCAAACGAAAAAAAAAAAAAACTACTTTAAATACATCGACAAGTAATACAACAAAATAGCCATGTAAATGCGCGTCATCAAAGATTACTCAAAAAGTAGTCATCAGATCTCGAATAAATTTAAAAGGAACCACACGACAACCATTAGATTTCGTTTAAAACAAGAATCATCAAAATCGGTACATCTAGTGAAAGTATACAACGTAAGTCGACGAAAAAAAATATTCAAGTAAATACGCATTATTACATATAATTCGAAAGGTACTTGTTACATTTCAATTAAATTTAAAAGACACCACATGACAAGCAAACTTTGTATATTAAAAGGAAAAACATTGATTCTGTTGGAGAAGATTAACTCTGTTATCGTTTTTGTAGATTTGTTGGTTCAACTACTGAGGTCAGGAATATAAATTTATTTTATTGAACTATTTCTCGGGTTCGATCCCCATGACAAACATTTGTATTGGCCATACAGGTGTTTGCCGTAGTCTAGGTTTTTGTGCAGTCCTTGTGGGTCTCCCCACCGTGCCTCGGAGAACACGTTAAGCCGTCGGTCCCGGTTGTTATCTTATACACCTATAGTAGATAGTGATCGTTACTCATAGTAGGGAATGTATCCGCCAACCCGCATTGGAACAGCGTGGTGGATTAAGCTCTGATCCTTCTCCTACATAGGGAAAGAGGCCTATGTGCAGTAGTGGGATATTACAGGCTGAAGCAGAACTATTTTTAGTAATAGTCCTATAACAAATATTTTAATTAATAAATCCCTGAGAATTATTATACAAATAAAAGCTCTATTCCCGTATTTTTTTTTTTCATTATATTGCTCTTCAGAATTAACATCAATTATTTTTAAAAATAAACTATAGATATAAAAACATTTACATAAAACAAAGTATCATACGTAATAAACGTGTACGTATTATTAACATTTACGATAGAAAGTATCATAACATTTTATAACAATCATTATTAAAAAATTTCTTTTTATAGTATCGACTTGTATGAGTCGAAAATAAAGACCGTAAACTCTTGTTTTAGCATCGTAATCTAAAATAAAAGAAAGCGCGGATAAAAATAAAATAATGCAATATCTTATTAAAATTAGATAGAGTAAGAAAGTTCTCAACAAAACTAAAATGTTCGTTTAATATTTTAAAAATAACTTTAAAACTTATTCAATCAAGCAAAAAATAATGCAATAAAAAACGAGGAATCAACAAATTTTAGGAAAACCAAGTTAGAACAAAAAAACAATATTGATTACATTACAACATTTCAGAAAGGTAGACAAAATTACAACAAGCGCATAATACAAAATATATTTAAGTCAGCCTTAATTCATAATACATCATTAAATTATAAAAGCCGCGGTCTTAATGCTAAAAAGCATTATCTACCAGCAAACCAAATTTATTAAAATACATATTAATGAAACACTTCCACCTATTATCTAGACATATATTTTAGTGAGCACAAAACTATAGAACAGTTGGACCAATTGTAGTTGGATTTTATTTAAGTTTTCAAATAGCTTGTAGAAGACGATTCTAATGAAAGAAAAAATTGCGCAAAGCAAATTCAAAAAACCTAAGGATTATTTAAACTTTACATCACATGACAAGATAGCGGCAGCCTCTGTTGGGTCAGCTAGTACATTAATATAAAATTTAACACGTAATTTTCTATTTGGTTGTAACACTGCGTCCAGCGCAGTCCAAACATAACGCGTTGCTTCAAACAATGTCGCGTTTATCATTCTCACTTGCTAGTAGGTAGAAACCCACTTTCGAGTGACATCGAGGGAAAAGAAACGTATTTTTTAAGTGAATCTTTTCAATCTTTTTAAAATTAATAAGCACACTTAATTGTATTGAATTTCGAAGAATTACATGTCATTAACACTAAAGTAAAACGCTCTTTTAGCGATGAGACATCATATTTTGCACATTTTAATTTTCTCTTCTTTAATATTTTTACCATAATACAGAATATTTTTCTAGTATTAAATTTTTGATCACATCGTTTATCGTCCTATTATATTACAGTATTAAATTCGACCAACATTTTCAATTAAATGTGAAAAACGAAACTTTAAGAAAACAATTAATGAATTTTATTAAAATCATCATTACAGCCTATACAGTCCACTGCTGGACATAGGCCTCCACAAGTTGACGCCAAAAATAACGTGAACTCATGTGTTTTACCCATAGTCACCACGCTGGGCAGGCGGGTTGGTGACCGCAGTACTGGCTTTGTCGCACCGAAGACGCTGCTGCCCGTCTTCGGCCTGTGTATTTCAAAGCCAGCAGTTGGATGGTTATCCCGCCATCGGTCGGCTTCTTAAGTTCCAAGGTGGTTGTGGAACCTTGTTATCCCTTAGTCGCCTCTTACGACACCCACGGGAAGAGAGGGGGTGGCTAAATTCTTTAGTGCCGTAGCCACACAGCACGGCTTATTAAAATGTATAATATAAAATAAATTTGACATAGATAGATCTTAGCCATAACGCACAAATATAAGAGGGGAGGCCCCGTTTAAAATATAAGTAAAAAAGTGTGCATAATGCAAAATATAATAAAGTAGAAGACGAAGGATTCTAAGAAAACGGTACGTTCACAGATAACCACAAGATTGAAAGAGGAACCACATGCCCATTCGTTTCATAACAACGATTTATAGAAACATCGCAAAAATAGAGACGCAAAATGACCTAGGAGTGGGAAGGAGGTCCAAGAAATATTTAGTGTGATAAAAAATACGAAGTGAATACACGTGTTGGAATGACAAAAATGCTAAAGGACATCCTCGGCGAGTCAGTCGCCATGTTGACTCTAACCCAGTGACCTTCAACCTCAAACCTGCACCATCCGTTACACTCGCGTGTAAAACCTTGCCGTCATTGACACACCACAGTAATTGATATTTCTGTATTCATGAAACAATTATACATTCATAAGCGTAATTACAAAACAATTATATTAAAATAAGTATCGTACTATCAGTTGTGTGTTGAAGTAAAATCACAAGTACAGATCCACGTTACCCTTGGATAAATCTTACAGTTTTATTACAAAATGTATGCTGTTTTCAATCATATCTTTTAGTTAAAAATTATAGTTAATTTTTTTTAAATATTGTCTTATTTTATTTCCTTGTTTGTTTTATTTTATACTTTAGATGTCCGTAATACGTAGCTACTATTGCTTCTAATATACTATAAGTTCAGAACACGTATTTTTATTGTCTGTTTGTAATATAGTAAAAAAAAGATAATGAAATATAAACAGTTAAAAAAATCCGCTTAGATTTAACGCTACATATTTTTAGAATAAAACCCGTGAAACTGTTCTTTTTAATTTTTAACGATATTTTGATTATTAACGATATTTTGATTTATAATTATTTGATAATTGCTGACCCAAAAGATGCTGCCGCTATCTTGTCATGTGATGTCAAATGCGTAAAGTTTAAATAATCCTTAGGTTTTTTGACTTTGCTTTGCGCAACTTTTTCTTTCATTAGAATCTTCTACAAGCTATTTGAAAACTTAAATAAAATCCAACTACAATTGGTCCAACTGTTCTATAGTTTTGTGCTTTACAGCGCTCTGTAAGAATTTGTAACGTATCATCATATTGTTTCAAAGATAGCCCTGAGACAGAAAAGCAGACAGCGGAGTTTTTGTCATCCGTCAATGGAGATTTAGATTCGGAACTATTGATAAACTATCAATAACAAAACCTTCAAGCTGAGAAGGAAACCGAATAAAATTACAATTAACATTTCAAGCACACTATAAAATAAAATGGAAAACCGTAAACAAATACGTATATGAAAATCCCTTGCAAAAAATACCAATGGAACGCCCCAATCCATTATAGTACAGTCTATGAATATTGAATGAGTAACCGTGACTACACTGTTAAATTGAAGAGCACGCGGATGTTACATGATCGTATGGACAACTAGTCAAGCAAATAACTTTCACTCGTTGCACAGTTTTATACGGTTAATAGGGTAGGACAGGTGTAATGGGTTGAAAGTAATAAATGCAAATTGAGCTTTTAAATATAATTGTGCGCAAACAGGATAACGTAACATAGGCGTGGTTAAATTTTCCTATGAATAGTTTGATATACCTACCTAGTCTTGAAATTTTTTCTATCAGTTACGTATGTAGGTGTGATATTAATCAGACATAAACGCTTAATTTTCAAATTAATCTGTATGTCATATGAATATAGACTTAAATGGTACATCAAAATTTATCCCTGAAGTGGTCAAAGGATAAAACTAAGTATATGATTTTGTAAAATAAATTTCATTTAAAAAAATCTATACCAATCAACGAGACCGATTCCGTTGAACACATATATTTATAATTAAAACCCATTACTCGTCTAAATTTCATTTTCATTAATTTCCATTCAATTCCGAAAACTTAAAGTATACATTTGTTAATAACAATAAACTATTAACTAATTAATTAATTGACAATAAATCTTTCATAATTATTCTGTACCTCAATAAAAACATTTTATTTTTTTCATTCATTCATTCAGCTTAATGGCATCCAACAGTGCCAAACTAGCACAGATGATTTCGCCAATGTCACGTAGAATGGAGAAGACACGAAGGAGATTAATCGGTGCGGTTGAGAATACGACATCAATAGACTATTGAAGGTCGTAGTAATAGTAGGTATTTAATAGTTAGCCCGTAACCTAAAACGACACAAACATACAGAGTACAACAAACACATCCAAACATTGTTAGTAATCTATGTATAGTTAAGTAATGTTAGAACCATCAACAAATATTTACAGTTTAATTTTATTTCGTTTAATATATTTACATAAGAAGGGACAAAAAGGACTAAACACGAGCATTAGCAGACATTCAATATTTACAGGACGGGGGATTTTGCAAGGAAGGACATCATAGATGGGACAAACGAGTTTTGGACAGTTGAAAAGGATATGGGATGGTGTACCTTCGTGTAGGCCACATTCACACAGGGAATGATCACGCACCCTAATCTTAGCCAGATGAACTGGATTTTATTTTTTTGTTTTAAGTATCAAATTCAGACATCGTAGAAAAGGCAAGTAATATTATATTATACTAGCTGACCCAGCAAACGTTGTTTTGTCATATATTTTATTAACCTTCTCAATCCCCCCCCCCTATAACTCAGGGGAACGAAAAATAGATGTTGGCCGATTCTCAGACCTACCCGATATGCCCACAAAATTTCGTAATATTTTATTAACCCTCTTAAACTTCCCCCTCCCCCTTATAACTTAGGGGTATGAAAAATAGATGTTGTTCGATTCTCAGACCTACCCGATATGCACACAAAACTATGAGAATCAGTCAAGCCGTTTCGGAGGAGTTTAACTACAAACACCGCGACACGAGAATTTGATATATTAAATATATAATAGTATTTATGTATGTTCTAAAGGCAATTTAACATTCAACTACTACTACTAATTTTACGTTTGACTCATGCATACATGTATGTACGTAAATACACATCATTGCAAACTAAGCCCAAAACAAACCATGCTTAAAATATATATATTTTTTATAACGACCTACAATGCATTTTTTCATTTCTGTTTTATGACGTGACAGTAGAAATATTTATGTGTGTCAATTTGTCACTTTAAAAAAGTTTACTACACAATAATTGCTTAACCGTCAATGGTTCACCAAACAAATGTCATTTGTATTTTATTGGCCAACGTAGTTTCATTACAGCTGTAATATAGATATACAAAAGACGACAAAGTTATAAACAAAATTAGTAACTATGTCTGTCTGTCTGTCGATCATATTAGCGTTTTCCATACAGTAAGCTTTTGAAACAACTATTGTAAGAAATACGTTACGGACTAAAAATAATAAACAGAGCAAGATATTGACAGAAAGCATATTTAAGATTAGCTAAAACTTTGCCTAAAGACTGCTTGGAAGAGACGAGTAAAACAATAAATGTTCCTAACATAACATGTGCTGTTACGATGTTTAATAAAATTAAACGATATTTTTTTTAATTTATAAAGTTATTATAAATTAATGTTTTAGTATCATACGTTTCTAGTTTATACTACTAGGTCTGCAAACAAGCGTACGACTTACCTGATGGCAAGCGATTACCATAGCCTATGGGACGCCTGCAATTCTACAATCATCGCAAGCGCGTTGCCGACCCTACCCCTAACCCTCCCCAGGAGCTCTGGTCGCCTTACTCACCACAGGAACACAACACTGCTTGACAGCAGTATTATTTATCTGTAATATGTAAGGACGAGGTACTTCCCCAGTCCAGCTGCTCCAGATTTTGAGCAGGACTTTTCTTGCTGTGCCCTACCACAGTTCAAAACCGCCTATTAGATATGTTGCAACTTGAAGATTGAACTCCATGTTTTGTTACAATTGTATCAGTGTAAACAAGCGTAAACGATTAAATAACAACTCAAGGCAATGAAATACAATAAACAGTTCAATGCTCTTAAAATATTTTTATTCTGAACAATTACCCTAAATAAAAATTCTTAAGAGCTTACTTAAGAGCTTACCTTTAAGTCTTACTTATTATTCCATCATTCACGAAGTTATTACGAGTATCATTGTGTTAGTAATATAAGTGAATTTTATTAGTATCATAAGTGTATTTAAAATTTCTTATAAATGAAATCGAAATCCACACGGGCGAAGTTACGGGCATAGATATTTTATATCATTGTATGGTTGGTTGGTTCTTTATTAAATGTTGTGAAATAATCGCGTTACTACGTGAAAAATACGAATGTTATATCAATCAGAGGGAAAACGTATAAGTAAATGAATTAGAAATTATAGTTACCAAAAAAGAGATATATTATGTATAATTTTTTATTTTATATATAGTGACAACATAGAAATATAAAAGATATTTAAAGACATGTAATAATTAATAAATAATAAAGATACATAAAAGATAAATAATATGTTGTAAATGTGTATGATATTATTTAATTTATTACTAATAATTTATATTTAAGTAGGCTACATATAATATGATAAATACTCATTAATTAGGATACTTTCGTGGTTTAACCCATAAAAATTATTTAAGCTTGTGGATTATATAACATTGTTGGTCACTATTCAGAAAACGCAAACATACTTTTTCGCTCAAATAAGTAAAAGTTGAATACAATTTTTAAGAAAACAAAGTTCACGTAAAGGTAAAGTGAAATGCGACGGGTATTTCCCAAGTATTCGTAAGATAATATGTTATTAATGTTTTCCGTACACGCCTCGCGGTGTTGTGTAAAAAATTACCTTATTTGTTTATAAATATTTACTACATTTGCAAATGGAGATTATCTGTATACTTAATGTAATGATTTGTATGATATTAAGTTTACTAAAGTAACCAGCATTCATGGACAAAACTAATATCCAATATCATGATCATACTATGCTTGTCCTAAAGACGATAACTTAGATAAATGTTGTTTTAAAATTTATCCCCAATAGGGAAAGGCAAAGGACTATAATCCATACAGCCTAGTTTGAATTTGTAAGTTTCGTTCTGATATATCAAAAGGCCGAAGCCAAGTCTGAAGTAACTTGATTTTTCTTCTGCTTAGATAAATGACTTCAGTTGACGGTGTTTTTTTTTTTAATTATTTAGGTTGAAGTTAGGTTTCACGTTATGTTTTCCGAACAAACTCTGCGATCAGGGTCAGCATAGTCAAATAGCACAATTTAATCTATTATGCTACATTGATGCACACTGAATACGAATTAATCTGCCATGGTTATGTGGTCATGATAAAGTGTTTTTGTTTTCCTCTTAGTTGGGGACAATTCTCAAAATTTTATAAATTGGTGCTAATTTCACGCAGTGTGTAAAAGGACTACTGCTTAGAAGCATTTTTTGCTATTAAAGTGAAGAGTTTGAACCTTATCAGCTATTCCAATGCTGTTCCAATGCCAAGATTCCTCTTGAGATAAATAGAATTCTTCGGGATTTGTTTATTTATCGCCGAGTACGAGAAGAGTTTTAAATCAATTAAGTACAAACCTCTAAAACTATTGTATAAAAAGTTTTCTTACCTCAAGTTAGCGAGTTCAGTACAGGAGTTAGCGAGGAGATAGTCCCCGCTAAGCAAGGCGATCTTGTTTCCAAACAGCATGTCATCTGGTTCGCCAGCCAGAACTTGCCTCACATTCATGTTGACCAACCCCTTGTGAACGAGGTGAGAAGTACGGATCATCTCTGCTACTTCGGCTAGCGCGCGTTGGCTAAACAGAAATTGTTTTTTTTTTTTTTTCCTGGAATGGTAACTTCTGATTCCCAGTGAAGTTCTGATTTCCAGAAAATTCGCGTATTTGACGTTCAAATCGTTTTTTTTTTTAAATCTTTTACTTTTCGTAATTAAAGAATAGATTAAATTTTACGCAGTATTCGACGGATTTTTTTTATCATAGAAAAAAAAAGAGTTTCGTTAGCGTTAGTTAGAGTAATTCTGTAATAAAGAATAAAAGCTAAAATTCGTTACTATGAAAATAATGACTTAAATACTAAATCTATTGCCAATATGATATATTGCCAGATATGACCTATATTTGGTGATAAAATAGAAAAATTATGTACCCGAAAACATTAAAATAGTACCTGTGCAAAACTCCAGCTGCTTTGTCTTGTTCCATGTCAGGTATCTCAGGGCTGTGACCCGCCGCCTTCGACACCAGTAGAACGATGAGACCCCAAGCTTGCATGTTGTTTTTTCCATTGTAGAGCAGGTTCCTAAGACATTATTTACTTATAAAATACTTAAGGAAATACTTATGTCCAAAAAGGTACTATCGCCGTGTTTGTCGTGCGATACGGTGCCTTCCAAACAAAAGGACAGTCCATTCCTCCGGTATGCATGAATTCATGTAAAATATTGCAGTCGAAAGAAATATAAACAGACGGGGCCACATAAGGAGTATAAACAGATGAAATAAACTTTTGTTAGAGGGGAGGGAGGTATTATATTCTTAAAGTATTACACCACACCGCCTCCGTCCAGCGTGGTGACTATGGGCAATACACATGAGTTCACGCAATTTTGGCGCGAACTTGTGGAAGCCTATGTCCAGCGGTGGACTGCAATAGGCTGAAGTGATGATGATGATGATGAAGTATTACACGTCTTTATAAGTATGATGTTATGAAGGTTTTAGTTTTAAAACAACATTTCAAGGATACTTTTCGTAATGTAGTAGTTTTATAGACTGCGACAGAGATTGCACCTAACCTCTTTTAGCAATCACGCTCGGTCGATTATGTTTTATAAGGTGATTAAAGTTTGAATAATTATGGTAATCTTAATACTAACTGACTTTGTTTTATGTTTTTTTGCATATTAGTTTCTTGTGTAAGATAAATGAGCTAATGTATTCTTTTGAAAGTGCACCTCAGTATCATAAAAAAACAACAGCATTTGATCATCGCTCACATACGATGTGTTGCTCATAAAAAACCATTTAGTCTATATATATAAAAATGAATGTTTGTTTGTATGTCATTTATAGAATCGTAAACTATCAATTTTTTGATCATGCCATAATCTTCAGCAAAGTGTTATGCATGAGCCCACAAAGGTTTCTGAGTTGGTACGATAAAAAGCGCGCAGGGTACAGCTAGTTTTAAATAAATTATGACTTTGCGCTAAATATTATACAAAATTATTAACACGTATAACGAATAGGTAATTTTTAAAAGTATGTGTAGGTATACACTATGTAATATGTAGATTGATAACCTCATAGGTTTTCTATTTTAATTTTATAGATTAATTTAGTAATCGTTTATGGTCATAGATTCAATGATGCAAAGCAGATAATTATCTGTGGTAAATTGCACTCGGTGTCATCACTATGCAATAAGCCCTTAGAAAAACATTACCGAGGTAATACGCTTGAAAGAAGTTTTGACAATAACAATAAATTAATATTGTTTAGCTTACGGTTTGTAGACTTTAGATTCAAAAACTTATGAAGACTATATTTTATAGAATCTATTAAATTTTAAGTTGTGAAATCATTAAAAATAGTTTAGCTAAAATTTGGGCTTTATGATACATTACATACCTCCTTTAATAATTAAACTGTTAACATAACTATTTTCTTGTTGGAATAAAAAAAATACATCAAATTTTATTCTGTCATATATATTTTCCAAATTGACTGTAAATATTATAGCATTTTGCTATTAACTTAGTCCGGTCAGGATTAAGCAGTTTTTAACCGACGTCCGAAAAAGGAGGAGGTTCTCAATTCGACTGTATTTTTTTATGTATGTTATTTCAGAACTTTTGACTGGGTGGAGCGATTTCGACAAATTTTCTTTTGATCGAAAGGTGGTGTGTGTCATTTGGTCCCATTTAAATTTATTTGAGATCTAACAACAACTTTTCGAGTTATATCTAATAATGCGTTTTTACTTGACGCCTTTTTCGTCGACCTACGTTGTATTATACCACATAACTTTCTACTGGGTGTACCGATTTTGATATTTCTTTTTTGATAATTCTTTTTTTTTATTGGAAAGGAGATATCCCTAGTTTTGTACCATGATAAGGAAACCAGGATCTGATGATGGGATCCCGGAGAAATCGAGGGAAACTCTCGAAAATCCGCATAACTTTTTACTGGGTGTACCGATTTTAATAATTTTTAATTTAATCGAAAGCTGATGTTTTTCATGTGGTCACATATCAATTTTATTGAGATCTGATAACTACTTTTTGAGTAATCTTTGATAACGCGTAGTTACTTGACTATTTTTTCGTCGATCTACGTTGTATTACTCGTCGATGTAATTGAAGTCGGTTGTTTTTTCGTTTGCGAGCAAACACAATTATTTAATAATAAAGCTATTTGTTAATTCGATCTCATTTCCGATTTTATAGATAAATTAGAAATAAAATCCTTTCACTTAATGTTAATAGTTGAGGTGATTTATGGAACTGATCGGTATCAGTCATTCATACCCGTTTCATAGTTACGAAACGCAATTAATTACATATTATGTAGGTAGTAGCCTATAGCTAGTTTTAACGTTACAGCAAACTCAATTTCTAGTATAGCAAATCTTATTTTGGGAGTTAAAAAAATTATTAACATGTATGACAGTAAACAAAAACTATTAAATAAACGGATAAAAGAAAGACGCAAACAAACGAAATTTAAAATTTACTAGTTAAGCGATAGAGAGCGTAGCTACAAATTTTTTAAGTGGTACTTTTACCTTTTTTCAGACAAAATATTATGATTTAAACTTAGTGACAGTAAAAAAGTGTAAAAGAGTTAGTTGAATCTTAAATTTTAATAAATAAAGTTAACAACTTAAGGTAAATGTTTACTAACTTAGCTGTTTTCAAAAGTGGATGATTGCTTCCAACGAGTTTTCGTAAGTGCAGAGCGACATTAGCGATTTCGTCACTAAGAACCCAGCGCAAGCTGAGGAAAGAGGTTGGGTAACCAACGATCTTCTCAGCCTCGCTCACTGCCCTGTTCCAATCTGGTTTTGTGTTTTGTTGTGCAACTGCACATCGCGTACTGCTTGTGCTCACTTCCCGCCCTATACAAGGTCCAAATTTCGCAACCAGTGCGCTTGATTGGCAAACTTTCACCAAATCGTACCTAATCGCACATCTCAATCGACTTAAACTCATTTTAAAAACCACAAATACCAAACAATCACAGATAAATTCGAATAATCACTCAATGTACACGTATGAATTTTACAAATTTTAGAAAAATATTACGTTAAAAATTAACAAGAATCGTTGTCGACAGAGGAATACGCTTTAATATATAAGCTTTCCTTAATATTTACTATCACGTAACTTTAAATTTATACAGCGATTAAAGGAAAGAATACGTTTTGTAAATTTGTCTAAACGATTTATTTACAAACGTTTAACTCTTTGGCGGTAAAATACTTCACTGATGCGGATTGGTTCATTGTGCGATAAAGGAATATTAAGTGAATGGATTTGTACAAGATAACTTAGCTGCCATACTAAAAAATTAAGCTCCCAATAAAAGAAAAAAAAATATTACCAGGCTTTAAGAAGAAAAGGTAGTTTTAAATGACAATCTATTATTATTATTTTCTTTCTCTTAATTAATAAACTCAAAAAATACTAGACTGATTTCAAACATTCTTTTTACCAGGAGAAAACTAAGTAAAATAGGCTATATTTTACCGGCTAAAAACCGACCAGCCCAAAATCGTTTTGTCCACGTAAGTGAAGTTCCGAGCGGAAAGTAATGATGTATAATTATTAAACAAATACATCTTTTTTTGGGCTTCGAAAAGTATAAATTTAGAAAATAACAATTTTTCTAACTACGCACACAAAATAATGTCAAGCTTATTTGTTGAAACAAGGTGATAGGCAAAATAATTTTATAATATGGTAGCACTGCTGTGAGAGTATGAGACATGGAGCTTGGAGAGAGAGACATTATTAGCCAATAGCACAGTCGTGTACATGTCGTGTATAAGACCGTGGCCAATAGAAATCATGACATATTATTTCGTTCAACTACGTTCCAACCATGTTCCAACCTTCCCCATTCAATGCAATGTTCGCGCTTTGACTCATTCTTATCAGTTAGGGATAGATGGAAAAAATATATCGTATCGATATTTTTAGACACTATCGATATATACAGAGTAAAAAGTATCGATATTTTGATTATTATTTTGATACTTGAAAAATTGAACGTGATTAGTGGGAAAATTGTCAAAATACTCAAATGTTATTTTGTTTGTTAATAAAATACACATTAAAATATTATATGTATAATAAAATTAATAATATTGGTCAAATTAAGAGTGAAAACAATGATTTCTTAGATAAATCAATATTCATCAGATATTGATATCAGAAACAACCTTTCTTTGATAATTATATTTTCCTGTGAATCTGCAAAAATAATGAAATTATCTGGCACAGCAAAGTTTACAGCTAAAGTAAGACTTTCAGACGCTACCCAGAGAGCTTGACACATTAAGTAAATCGTCAAATACCACTTGCTGCAATAATTTATATACTTCTTTTTCTTGATTACGTTAATGGCATTCTATCACGGTCAACACAGGTCGGGAAACTACAGTGGTACGTCGTGGTGAGGGTACGTTGGCTTAGTGGTTAAAAGCCGCCAGAGGCATGACGATCGCTTGGTTGCTGTACAACGAAGACAGAATAGCATACTGTCTCTTTTTCTATCACATTTCACGCATTTATGTTTCAAAATATAACTAATTACAATGAAAAGTCAGTCAATATAACCAAAACAATGAAACGTCACTCAATATATCCAATTACAATGAAGCATCACTACCATACCACGTGACCGCACCAAGCGATAGTAGTGACGTACAGCAGCGTTGAAACGAACACATAGTTAAGACATTATCGTACTGATCTTTCACGATTGAAATTGGGTTTAGTGTTCTGACCTGTGTATAAGACCGTGCTTTCAATAGTGCCAAATCAGAACAGATAATGTCGCCAATATCACGTAGAATTAAACTATACAACAAGTTACACTAATTGTGTCTGTCACTGTCACAGACTGCATTCAACCTGCAAAGGGATACTCTGCGTATAGTTATTTACGATATTACAATAATATGTGAACTATATAAATAATGCAATATATAATAAGGCGTTAACGTAAATCGAATTTGATAATCAAAAATAAATATCGAATATCATTATTTCGAGATTAAAAGTATCGACGATAGCTATTGATTGTTTTCTAAAAATATCGATATTTGTAATATCTATTATCTACATTTCTTGCTCGTCCCTTAATCACAATTCACATTTCTCATTCACAATCAGTCAATCGCGTACCACCGGCTACAGTAGTCGACTGCGAGGGTCACTACGAATCGCCGGCGTTTTTAGGGTTTCAAACTAATAAACTACATTGAACTTCGTATTTTCTGGTTATTCGTATATAAATTTTGCCCGTGAAAGTGCAAAGTTTAAGTAGTGCTACTCTTAATCACAGTTTCTTACTTCAATTGAACTTATTTTGAGGTACAGTATACGTACGGTGCAGTTTGGAAAAATTTCTTCTCATCGATCAGGCATATTGACTGTACACGTGTAGTGTATACGTGGTATACATCATCTTTTCCTATAAATAGCACGATCTCATTCAGAAAATATAATTGGTAATTGCCTGACAAGTAACCGGTTGTGTTCATTCCCTTATGATATCGTTCCCTAGACGATTATACAAATCTATGGTGCTACTGATAGAACTGCGTAGTAAATTTAAAAATAAAGTCGATTTTAGGAAAATAATATATGATAAAAATAACTATTACTAACATTAGGTATACTAGAACAATATTCTTTACCAAATTTATGAAATTTTAAACCCATAATTTTTTTTATTTGAATTATTTAAGTATAATCTTAGAATTAATAAGTATTTCTAATTACACCTACTTGAACTTCTAAAGCGAAAATTGAAGTAACATAATCATCAAATTAAAATAACACCTTTCTTAAATATTTTCTGTTTTAAGTTACAGATAGCATGTTTAGCACAGCATAGCATGTTTTTGATGTGAAAATAATAATATTAATTTTACATGCTTATAATTTATCAGTTCATAACTATTTGTTATTAATCTTCAACCTGTAATATCCCACTACTGCGCATAGTCCTCTCCCTCTGTAGGAGAAAGATCAGAGCGAAAAATATATAGCGTTAAATCTAAGCGGATTTATTTTAAAAACTGTTTATATTTTATTATCTTTTTTGGTTTTACTATATTACAAACAGACAAGAAAATACATGTTCTGGCTGAACTAGTCAGCCCTCTTTTCACGCATAATGGACCACCTTTGCGTCTAAATGCGGAAAACCGAGCCCATTACAATACAATAATACATGTTCTAAACTCATACTCGTAAATATATTAGAAGCAATAGTAGCTACGTATTACGGACAGCTTAAGTATAAAATAAAACAAACAAGGAAATAAAATAAAACAATCTTAAAAAAAATTCACTTCTGCCTGTAATATCGCACTACTGGGCATAGTCCTCTCCCCATGTAGGAGAAGGATTAGAGCTTAATCCACCACGCTGCTCCAATGCGGGTTGGTGGATATATTCGCTACTATGAGTAACAATCGCTATCAGGTGTACATGATAACAACCGGGACCGATGGGTTAACGTGCTCTCCGAGGCACGGTGGGACGACCCTCCAGGACTGCAAAAACACTATTTGTTATACAACAATATAATATTAACAATGATTAAGTCATTAGGGCTTGAAAACTCAGCATTTCCTTAAGAAGAGGTTGTTGTTGCATTTTTCACTTCATCTACTGTCAAAAATAAATTATCAATCATATTAAATTTGACATGTCATATTAACCTTGATAGAGCAAATTGATATTTGTAATCATGTATCTAAATTATGTTTCCATCTCCATAGAAACGCTATTTAGGTACTCAGCTAAATTTTTGTTACGCTTCAGCCTGTAATATCCCACTGCTGGGCATAGGCCTCTTTCTCCATGTAGGACAAGGATCAGAGCTTAATCCACCATGCTGTTCCAATGCTGGTTGTCGGAAACTTTTATGGCTGATGTAGTAACTTGAACCTCCTCTAGATAACATTCCTCATTCCCTAGATTCAGAAAGTTGATAGGTTTCAAATGTATGAGCCACTGTATTAAAATTCTGGTTCATAATTTTTTTTTTTCGCTACTTAAGAACTAAATATTTGCAGATAGTTATAGTATAAATCATGTCTGCGTAGAATAGTGCCGAGAATGCTGGCAGCATTTCCCCATTGGCTATGCCGATTCTCTGGGCAACAAATGCATCAGCTCTCTCGTCACCAGTGGAGGCAATGATACGATAAAATCTATACTAATATTATAAAGCTGAAGAGTTTGTCTGTTTGTTTGAATGAGCTAATCTCAGGAACTATTGGCCCGATTTGAAAAATTCTTTCAGAGTTAGATAGCCCATTTATCGAGGAAGAATTTAAGCAATATATCATCACGCTAACATCAATAGGAGCAGAGCACCAATGAAAGATGTTTCAAAATCGGGGAGTTTTTTTTCAAGTAACTATTCCACGCAGATGAAGTCATGGGCAGAAGCTAATAGATCATAAAATTGATTAGCTAAAGTGCTTAATTTGCTTCTGATCTTATAATATTTTGTATATAATAAAACATAATAAACTAATATTCTATGAAATGGTTTGCATGCCTCATATTGTTATTATTCACATGTATTTAAATGCTAAAAAGCAAGAAATATTATTGAATTAATATTATGATATTATTATTTCCCCAATTCGTTTAATAGTTAATAAAACTAAAAATACAAGTGTTCGACAAACAAGTATTTAAGACCAATACGATAATACATATTAGAGATGCCACGAATATTCGGCAATTATTCGGTATTCGGCTATTCGGCCTCTTTTTTTCGCTATTCGGTATTCGGCCGAATATAGTTAACCATTTGGCCGAATACCGAATAGCATTTTTTTTATTTTCTACTACCTAACTGTTTTTCCGCGACTTCGCGTAAATTATAGCCCATGTCCTTTCTAAGGCTCTAGAGTATCTGTGTACCAAATTTCATTTAAATCGGTTCAGCAGTTTGGGCGTGAAATCGTGATTTACTTTCTTATTTATGATAAAATACAGTAAGGATTACCAAATAAATTATAAAAATAGTCAAAATATTTCTCACAAATATATTTATTTAACCAAAAAAGAACTAACAAATTAATATTTAAAATCTACCAGTGGTAAGAAACAAACACAACAAACAACCTGCCAGTTTATTGTCTTCACTATAAATTTCATAAAAGTTCCAAATAGGCGATTTCTTATAAATGGATTCATCTAACTGGAATGGATATTTCTTATGGTAATCAATCACATTAAATGTTATATCGTAGTATACAGTACGTACGATGCACCAACGACCAACAAATAAAGCAGGTTGTAACACGACCGCGAAGTACGTATTACTTCAGCGATGCAAGTTTCGTACGGTGACGAGTTGTGTCTTGTCGCCCGCGAAAAGTACTAAGTGTGGCCGAATATTCGGCTGCCGAATGTTCGGCGCTTCGGCCAAGAGCCTCGCCGAACATTCGGTATTCGGTATTCGGCCAAATTACTATTCGTGGCATCTCTAATACATATATTTAATCCCTTATAATACTTTGAAAGATTTAAGCAAACTTTAATTTTTTTTTATTTAATTTATCTTTTTAGAATAAAATCTTCATTTAAACATTTTTATTTAATCAGCATAATTAAATACATATCTATAAAAGTGTTTAATTTTACTGTGAAATACATCAGCTGTTTTAAATGTATGCAGGCTCTACTTTCCAATGTTAAATTATTATTTATTATTTGATTCTAAATTTTTTCACAAAAGAAGTCTTATATATCTGATAAACCTGGAGCCAATTTGTGTCTGAACTGTACCTTTGTAACAGATCATAAGTGGCTAACTGTATAGAAAATTAAAAAAAATTAAAAACCTTTTTTTTTGTCAATTTAATTATTCTAATGAATAGTTTGCATCATGTGGCATTTTGTTGAAATTTAGATACTTACTATAAAAAATCAATTTCCAAAGTCCAGGAAACCCTTTTATATCAGTTGACTACATCCACTTATTAACCCGCCTTGTTATAAAAAAAAATGAAAACTCGCAAGTAAAATATAGCAGAAAATATTAGTATATTTTACTACTATTTTATTTAGTTAGTTCAGCATATTGCAGTCCACTGCTGGATGTAGGCTTGTCCAAGTTCATACCAGACATTTTGGTTTTACACAATCCTCATCTAGCCTACACCGGCAATCTTATGTAGACGTTACGTTTTATTTAGTAGGTTTTAATTATATTTAACATACTATAAAGCGGATGGGCATATGATATAACAGATGTCTAAAAATAAATATAAATTGAGGCGAGTTAAACCAATAACTCTGCCTTAGTCTCAAAGTCTCGTAAAAATAATATAATGGAACCTATTTTTACAATTTTTACTTAAACTACTTTACTTTACTTTTTTTACTTAGAGTAAAAAATTGAATATTTTTATTTGCCAGGTATGGAGTGGGAAGGGCCGCCCAAGCAAGGCTTGTACGACCCTCAGAACGAGCACGAGGCTTGCGGCGTTGGTTTTGTTGTTGCTATCGACGGGAAACGTTCTCATAAAGTGAGTAACTTGATCTATTATATTATGATAACACGTCCTTGTAACATAAACTGAGACTTGATAAACAATCTTAAAATAGTTCAATGTGCTGTCTTGTGTTATTTTTACTTGATCGGTTGCCGTTAAAACTCTCTGACGTATGACGGTATCTATTTTATATTTTATTTTTTCATCATCGAAATTATGGAATATTTTATTCGGTACCAGTAAATCTAAAAATTTTAGTTACATACATACAATAAAAATTGT
The DNA here is from genome assembly GCF_905220565.1 of Melitaea cinxia. NCBI lineage: Eukaryota > Metazoa > Arthropoda > Insecta > Lepidoptera > Nymphalidae > Melitaea > Melitaea cinxia. The sequence continues at coordinate 3,059,147 of NC_059399.1, read as the reverse complement.
TAGTACATTTATTGGGGTGAAACAGGTCCTAACGGCCTATTCTTTCTCCTGTTGTAAATATTCGTAACTTATGTGGAGGATAAATTTTATCCACAACCGGTGAAACTGGCCCGACATGTTTTAAAACTTCTCAATTAGGTAGGTACATCAAAATACGATGAACTGAAATCTACGTATCTAAATCAACATTAAGATGCGGAAAAAAGTTAGTTTGTTGATTTGATTTATTTTTATGATAGTTATTCCGTATGCTGTACGAAGCTTGTAAATTAAAAATCGTTAACGCAAAAATGCGTAAAACTACGACACGTAGTGTTTAATTTGTTTAAAGCTATGTAGCTTTTATATTTACAAAGTTTAACAATGAAATAATTTCAGAAAAGACATTGTAATTCTTGAAATGTTATGAAGCTCGATAGCTTAACCTCTATTTTGGTCTAAGGTCAAAGTCAAGGTTTTGAAATTAAATCGTCACCTTGAAAGCTAGAATAGAATGTTTATAAAAGATATTTCAACTCTTTTTTGTTTATCTATATTTTAACCTATGACTGAGTCCATTATTTTGTGTTCCCCTCCTGTCTTAAATTTATGACGTTTCAAACGTTACTTTTAGGGACGTATATTAAAATTAAACACGCGATATTTCAAGTTGGTAAAAAACTTAATATACTTTTGCCTTTTTTATCGATTACAATATCAAAAGATGATAAACAATTTATTGTGAAATACATATTAAGATACACAATTATCAATAAGCTTAGGCGCCATCCATAAATTACGCCACAAATTTCACGATTTTTTTTCTTCCCCGTCCTTGTCACAGATGGTCAAATTTATAAGAATCCCTTCCTATCAAGTGTGATGTCATATTTTGCATTTTTGCACGTCAGTTTCGACATCATTTAACTGACTCCAAAAAAGGAGTAGGCTATGTTTAATACACTTAGATATATTATAATTAGATGTGATATCACAATATTCGGGCCTCTCCCCACCCTTGTCATACAATGTCACACTTCGTAGACTCCCTAGACCCTCGCCCCCCCTTAAAGCTTGACGTAATTTATAGATAGCCCCTTATTATTTTTATTGATTTATTGATATAACTAAAATTTTTATGACAGATATTCAGAAAAAATAATTGATTGATAACATTGATTGCACGTATTCGTTTTTACACGTTTTTATTTTTATTTTATATATACCTATAATATAATATTAGGTATATCCCTTACTGAACTGTAGTTTTATTTAAAATTAAACTATGTAGGTTATTCTAATTCCAAAATTGTGTCAAATCGTTTTCATAAAAAAAAAATAACTCAGTTTGGAAATATATTTGTATATTGAATATATAAAAATAATACATGCATTAACAAGAAGTTATTAAAGATAAATAATATAATATAACATAGCCTTATAACTCATAACTGCCACGAACAAGTTACGCGAGTAAAACAGCATACGCAGCTAGTATGCACTAATCATACGTATTGCTATTAGCACACTTGACATTGAAACAACAAGATCGGTGACGTACCGACATTACTGATAATGAAATATCGATACAAGTGCTCATAACATCTACGTCATATTTAACCCGCATGGCGTTTGACATGGATTTGGTCCGTTACGTCCGAACATGCTTCACATGAAGAAATAGCAGATAATTTATGATAACTAAAATAGCATGCCTTTTGTTTGACAGCTTAATTAATGTCTCCATAATTATGATAAATGTGTAATTTAATTTGTGTACTTATCTCGTTTATGAAAGTCTTGTCATTCTACCAGATGAACAACAATTTCAAATGAGTTTGTTTAGTTTACTTCTTTGCTTCGATGTCCTTTAGCGTAGCTGTATAGCCTATAATCCTATTTAAGGATTTCTAAATAAAATATTATTTATATAATATTAGAAGCGCTAGGTTTACATACAAATAAACGTCTGTTTTTAATATCACATTTCTAATTTTGTCACAAAATATTAAATAAGAAATCTGAACATTCTCGTAGGTACAAACTCGTAGATGGATAATATTGACTTAAATATGCGATCTTTATTTTCGGGACTTAAAGCATATCTTGTAGTTTTAACGATTAACATTCGTTTACACGGAAGATAAAAAAACAGCAATACTAGCCATAATCGTTGTAGATTTCCCAATCATTTTATTGTACATGAATGTCCCTTAAACATATATTTTTTTTTGTTATCTCGTATAGATCGTTCGAGATGCAGAAACTCTCGCAAAACGTATGGAACATCGTGGCGCCTGCGCATGCGACAACGATACCGGCGACGGCGCCGGAGTTCTGACAGCTATACCGCATCAATTCTACTGCGCTCAGCTTAGGTAAGTACACAAACAAATATACAACTTCAAATAAAGGCAGCTAAAATGAAAATAAAACCACTTGATAGTTAGGAATAATACGCGGTATTAAGCTATTATATTCAATTTTAAGGAAAACATATTTAAAATGTTTCGAACATCCGAAAATGGGAATCATAACATAATTGATAAGAAATGAAAACTAGAAAAACCTTGAATTTTTTCATTTTACGCGATCAACTCGTGATTCGCATAAATAGAAGCTAATGAATAATAAATAGTTCTAATAGACACGAATTTTAGTGGCGATGTATGTGAAACTGTCAAACTGGTCAGAATCTTATACTTGGGTAAATGAAATTTCTAGAAAATATTGGAACGTTGCCAAATACACGTAAAGGCAACAATGGGATCACTTTACTTGGCATTCCACCAACGAGTACCGCTTGACGGAACTCGACCGTCAGCTGTAGCTGGAGGATGCACTGAATTGGTTGTACCGCGTATTATTTTATCGTACGTGACATTGCATATTTTATGAAAAACATATTAAGCTTTAACTAATCAACCTATAAAACCAACTCCTCAATTACTCTTTTAAATAAGTCAAATGTTAGGATTATTTGTGATTTAAAAGATACAGAAGCAAATATTGATATATTATAAAATAATAGTCATTATTAAGCTCAGACTGAAAATTAGGAAGATTTTAGGCATGAAACTAGTTTAATATCAGAAAAGAAGTTTAGGTTTTACTAATATGGGTAACCCTTTGTTTTAGGGTTAGCGATTGCCGGCTGTCTATTACCCAAATTGAGGAATATATCTAAAAGGATCCAATTCCATTCTTTCAATTTAGTTTGGTTTTGAATCTTCAAAGCATTTTGTTGACGTGTTTAAGGTTATCCAAAAACTCTTTGAAATCCAAATAGAAAAGGTAAAAAAAAAATAGTATCTCTTCCTAAACGTTTAACATAAATTTAGGAAGAGGTACTAATTTTTTTAACCTTTTCGTTACGCTACGCGTGAATGCCACTGCATAATGAACCTGTGCCATCAGACTTGTAACTTGGAAAAGAGTGCAATCATAGTTGCGAATTAGGAACGTGTGACCAAAGCGGCAAAGCGTTTTCTCGAACTGTCTACGTTCAGAACATTTTTAAAATCACAATCTTACCGGTATCCCTCTCTTTGCAACGTATGCTTTTTCAATTCATTACTTATCTATTTTGCTGTTTTATACGTCATTAACATGCAGAAGGATCCTAAGTCTGCCGTTTTAAATAGAAGATTCCACCATCATCGTCATCGCTACTCAAAATATTCAGTTATGAGATTGTACGTTCCCTATATAAGCGTTGGGTGTTGTCATTAAGCGTCAAATCATCCTCAAGTAAGAAAGTATGAAAGATCAGACCCTATTATGAATCAAAGCTAAAGCGTAAATGGCATGATGATCCTAAAGTGTGTCATGGGCAAGCCTGATCTCTATGTATTTAATCTGAGCGGTCAAGGGCATTTCGAGGTCATAAAGATTAGACGCAGCCGAGAAGCAGGAGGCAGTATTATTGCCTGATTTAGCTAGGACATGTCTTTCTTTCTTTTTTCGGTTTTTCTCTTCTCTTCCTCTCTCTCTCTCTCTTTCTCTTTCTCTTTCTCTTTCTCTCTCTTTCTCCCTCTCTCTCGGCTGTTTGGTAATACCCGCAAGACTTAAATCACCACCATTCAGTACAATTGTTGGAGAAATATTTTAGTTCATCATAATAATTTAGTTGGTATATGATAGTAAATAAAATCAATAATGAAATATGATACAAGACAATAATTATTAACTACTATTGATGTATTCATTCAAGCGGTATAAGTATCAACTACGCAGTCTTGTAATCAGATGATACAATAGTTAACTGTGGCTTGCGGTCTACCGATCATTGTTTGCACGCGACAGATACACTTACACTATATCCAGGTTTATATATAACGTATGTAAATCATTACAAATAAGTACATAATAGAATTACTATTGTCATAACACGTCTTCCTATTTAGAATGTCTTAAACTATTATCATTGTCATCTTAGGTTAACATAACGTAATACATAGCCTAGTAATATGTACGTCACACGTGAGATGTTGATTCTATGCATTTACACCTTAATATTCTTTAGTACGTTTTTGTATATTTGTGTTTCATATATATCGTTAAATTTATCTTATATTTTGACTAAATCGTGATTTTATTTAGAGCGAGAGGTCTTACAGGGTTTATTGCGAAAATTTTTGTACTCTTAGCTTGAAAATTCATACATTTTTAATTTTAAATTTTTGTACTCTTAGCTTGAAAATTCATACATTTATCATAAGAAACTTGTTATATTTATAGAGGTTTTACAGATGTTTCTCCCCACCCTATGCGCATTCTATCGGATGCAGCAATTTAAAGACGCATTATCTGATAAACGCTCGTAGCAAAGAAAACAAGACATAATGAAAATTGCTCAATGCACATAAAGCGAGATATGAAATATTTGTAGAGAATTATAAAAGTTTATGAAGAATAGGTAAATATATGACTACCGAATCATTCGTAGCAATGTTTAATGATGTTGTTTTTCATATCAAGAACTCAGTATAACTGATTTTCCAGTATCTTATTGATAATTAAATAGTTTTTTTACTTTAAAACAAATAAAATAAATTTAATCTAGTAACCACCGTAAGCTTTAGTGGATGATGATAGCGTACAAAACTATATTGATTACTAGCTGACCTGGCAAACTTCGTATCGCCTTATTTTTTTTTTCTTAAATATAATAATTACATATATCAAAACAAAATATACCCTATCTTTCAAGTTGGATCAAACTGCACACGGTGTGCAAATTTGATTAAAATCGGTTAAGTAGTTTAAGAGTTCATCGCGGACAAACATTGTGACACGAGATTTATATATATTAAGATTATTTGTCTAGAAGGAACTATTAATAACTATTCGAGGAGTTGAAAAATTGTAAACAAACTAGTCTTAGGATGAAAAATTGCTATTAACAGCTGTTGCCTCTCAAGCTTAAGTACTGCTAGAGTATAATACATGATTTATTTAAGTACTGACAAGAAAGCTTGAGTTTATCATTGTATTGAATCATACTCAATTGTCAGCTACTAATGTACTATGGAAAACGTTATTCTCAATTCAAAAATATTCACCGGGATAGTTTAATTGATACACCTCGCGGTTATTTTTATGCTAAAAAAATTATCAAGAGTGAATAAAATTTGAAGAACTATGTGATGCATGGTTTGCGACCAATGTGCGAGCTTCACGCGCATTCTTTCCGCGCACCTGCAAACTGTGGAATGACCTTCCTCCTGATGTTTTCCCTGAGCGCTATAATTTGGGGGTTTTCAAGCGTCGAGTGTATAGGCATCTTTTTCCTAAAGGCCGGCAACGCACCTGCAACTCCTCTTGTGTTGCAGATGTCCATGGGCGACGGTAGCTGTTTAACATCAGATGGCTTCGTATGCTCGTTTGCCCCCATTGTCACTATAAAAAAAAAATGTCAATTTTTTTATAAATAGGTACGTTTCTTAGATTTCCACTTGCCATGCTGTGTGCCAGTATTTTTCTGGATAGTGTATCTTTTAAATGTTAAATTTATAATAATATTGGAAATTACTTCGATTTTTTAAAATTTGTCAATTATTAACAGACAAGTATTTACTCATTATTACATAAGTTGATGTTAACAAGATATGAATTCTGATATGGCAACGTGTGGACAGTCTAAGCAGTAGTAGCCAATTATAAATACAGCATTGAAACTATATTCGTAATGTTTGGTCAAAGTTCAGTTTATGAAACTCGAATCGGAGCACTCGTCCCTGCTCAATCAAAACTATTGTCGTCTGACCCAACTGTAAGTAGATAATAGCAATCTCAATATATTATTGCGTCTAGTAACTACGCAGTTGCTGATTAACCGATCGCTCTTCATTTCGGTAATGCAGATCTAGAAAGGTATGATGTTGCAATTTTTGTATGGGGTAAACTTTGGTCAGAATTTTAGTCGCATGATTTTATGAATCTTTTAGAAATTTCTGGAAATAAAGTACCTTACGCGTTGTTTTAGATTTCCAAACATATGCAGCCCTAAAATTGTAATGATTTCAGTAGTTTTGCGTGTAAGACTATGTTTTTAAATATACACTGTTTTGTTCGTCATCATTTCAAATATATTCATTCCCATATTCTTTCTAAAATATCTTCTAAGAAGTTTGAATCGTTACAAAGGACAAAAATTATCTACTTAGTAATTTGAATAACTATTTACTGTGTTAATTACTTTGGTAATATGTTTAATGTTTTACTCTTTGCATATATTATTACCTATAATTATGTAGGTAATAATGATCTATACGAAATAATATAGTTTCGTTGAATTTGTGGTAGAATCCAAAAAATTAAGAACGTAAAAGACAAACAGTCTAGAGCAAGTTTAGGAGAAAGGAACAAATCACAGACACGCGAGCCATGATACAGTTTTAGTAACGAAAGTAATTAAGGAGTAAGGTATATATATAACTAGACATAACAGTCTATGGGTTCTTCGACCGTAACAGGTTGCATAATGTTTGATGAAGTTTTTTTGCGTCTGAATAAATACTAAAAAGAAGAATACGATAATATTTACTGTACAAAGAAAGACATTTTATCAAACGGTAATTAATACTTTTACAATAAAATTGGACTTGAATATAACAAAAAAAAAAAAAAAAAAAATAGTACTCATACCAGTTAAGGTTAATTTTTAATGGTTACATTTCTGATTAATGTCAAGTGTATGCAAAGTTTGATACGTTATTTACGTTTCAATATGCCATTGGTTGTAACCATGTCGTGTTGGTTTAATTACGACTGTATCTCAGATTAAATAGGCACTAATTGAGTTTGCGCTCCGAACATTGGTTGAAGGACTTTTATTGATTACCTATTACAGTCTTATTTGCGTCGAACAACTATTTATTAGCTACAAAATGACTAAATACCTTTTTTTCGTATTTATTTCGTACTTCGTTTTGTTAGGCTTCGTTTGTCAAGTTAAAAATTTGAAGCATACATTTTACAATATTTGGTACAAATTATAGGCGTAACTCAATTTATAAAGTCGAACGAAAGTGTCAATTACCTCATTTTCACGAAATACGTGACATCATATTTTATTAAATTTAGTGCACGGTATAATAAAACTTGCCTAGGTGATAGAAATTAATCCTTTAACCACGCTTTTATCGCGTGATGCCTTTAGTGCCGCTAAATATAGTTATATAATATACAGTATTTTGAAACAGTGTAACTTTCTGGATCTGGATTTATATGCCTTTGCTTCTATTCTTATAAAGCTAAAGCATTGAAATGCTGTCCACTACGCTTTATGATCCTTTGACGAATCTATCTTTGATTGGTAGCACTAAACAAGTATTTCATTTCCATTCTTCCGTGAATAGTACCTTTTTAAAGTTTTTTTTTTTTGTTTGACATAAAGTTCTTCTAATAACCATTATAACCTTCAGTCTTAGTAGGTACGAGCAAGTTCGCGTGACGAGAAATGGAAATTAGAAGACTTTTACGACTATTTCCTCGGAGACTACAGGTTACAAATTATTAGTATAGATCAGTATATAGATATAGTAAATGCGAAGTATATGAAAAAATATTGCTCTTAAATAAAACGAGTTTAAATCGTCCTTAATACTTACGCCAGAATGTGGGTGCGATAAATTCCTTTCTGAATTTCTTATATCAATAGGAATTCTTCCATGATTGGAAGCAATCATTTATGACTTGGCTTCCATTTATGTCTTATATTTAATTTACGTGTTGTATTTATGACTGTTTTATATTGTGAAGTATATGAGAGTATTTTAGTTTGTTGTATTCATCATTATCATTACAGCCTATACAGTCCACTGCTGGACATAGGCCTCCACAAGTTTACGCCAAAAATAACGTGAACTCATGTGTTTTGCCCATAGTCACCACGCTGGGCAGGCGGGTTGGTGACCGCAGTACTGGCTTTGTCGCACCGAAGACGCTGCTGCCCGTCTTCGGCCTGTGTATTTCAAAGCCAGCAGTTGGATGGTTATCCCGCCATCGGTCAGCTTCTTAAGTTCCAAGGTGGTTGTGGAACCTTGTTATCCCTTAGTCGCCTCTTACGACACCCACGGGAAGAGAGGGGGTGGCTAAATTCTTTAGTGCCGTAGCCACACAGCAGTTTGTTGTATTATTTATAATGTATTGCTTATTAAAATTGTGATATAATTTGAAAGGCCCGGCTAATGTCTGTATATTCAGAATTCTATATCTACTTCTATTTTTGTCTTATAAACTTTCAAATTTCCTTATTCATTAGCACGACTAAATTATTTTATCACATATTGCTATAGTACCTGCATACGATTCAGCCTGTAATATCCCACTACTGGGCATAGGCCTCTTTTTCCCGTGTAGGAGAAGGATCAGAGCTTATTCCACCACGCTGCTCCAATGCGGATTGGCGGAAATATGGTACCTACACGCTTCACAAATTCCATTGGAGTTCTTAAAAACAAGAAGGATAATTTCTGATGATTTTCTCATTCGCTTTTCATCATACCTTCCAATGCACTGTGATCAGAACATTCTGTTTGATTATATTGGCGAGTTTGATGAAAACCATTAAGTCAGTTTTCAAATTTTTTTTTTTTTTTTTTTTGTGAGAGCTCATATAGCAACGACTGGAACAATAACAATATTATGAAATTGTACAGTATTTGGTCAAATAAAGAATTTATTATTAAAAAAAAAACAAGCTCTGTTTTCCTAAACCTTCCTTTTCGTATCTACATTTAAGATATTTACAGAACATAAATTTTCTTATTTAAGCATTTTGAATTTTAATTTCAAAGAATGAACTTTATAATTAATCAATTTAATTTACTTTAAAAAAAAATTACCGTCATGGGAAATTTGAAGAAAATTTGTTATTGTATTTGATTAAAGAGATATCATTTAATCATTTCGTAAAAGTCAGTGACTTGTATTGACACCAATGTCTTACAGAATTGTGTAAAACTTGTATATACCTCTTATAATTTCTACTGCGCAATTACAAAGTTAAAATACTAAAATTGTTATGAGGTATGTAAAACTGTTTTTAAAGGATTTACGAATTGTCTTGTATTTAATGCCATTTGTATTTTTTTTATTTCCCTGTGTGGCTACGGTAGTAAAGAATAGCCACCCCCTCTCGTCCCGTGGGTGTCGTAACAGACGACTAAGGGGTAACACAGTTCCTCTACCATCTTGGAACTTATAAAGCCGGCCGATGGCGGGATAACCATCGAACTGCTGGCTTTGAAATCCACAGACCGAAGACGTCTTCGGTGCGACAAAGCCAGCCCTGCGGTCACCAAACAGCCTGCCCAGCGCGGTGACTATGGGCAAAACACATGAGTTTACGCTATTTTTGGCGTGAACTTGTGGAGGCCTGTGTCCAGCAGTGGACCGTGACAGGCTGAAATGATTTGTATTTATTTATGCAAAAGATTGGTCGGATGATTTACCCTTGCACGCGTAAACTATTGAGCCAATTGCAATGAAACTTGGTGGTATATAGAAAGCTGGACAACCAGAATTACACATAACCTTTTTACCTCGACATATCAATAGGGTTAGAAGTTATGCAGGTATTATCACGAACACACGTGTGTAAATTGCCCATTACGCTATAAAACTTATGATCTATCTTACATTTCTTACATATATATTGTGCAATAATGCAATTTGTTCCAAGAAACAAAATACATGAAAAAGATAAGTCCAATTAAAAGCGATTTGTCAGTAAATACGAAAATATTTACATTTATTTAATGATTAACTTTCCCTGCCCTTCAATCTGAGTTCAAGAATAAGATTAATTTATAAAAATATACATTTATAAATATTAATAATGAACTTTGTCATTATTAATTAAAATGTTGCGACAGCTTTTTAGATAGGAAAAGCTTGCCTAGTTCTTGAAATAAAAAAACTTTTAATCGTAGCTATAAAAAGAATAAAAATAAATCATATATACAGGGTGTCCCAAAAAGTAGTGATAAGCGGAATTCCAGAGATAGGGCACCCCTTGGGGTATCCGAATCACCCCTATGTATGTTCAGCGATTTTGCATAGTTTTCGAGTTATGAATTTTTTTATATGTTTTTGAGAATTTTCCACCTGAACAACTTTAAAAATTTCTAAAAAAAAAGATTGAAGACTTTTTAGAATTTTTGTTTTTGTATCTAAATAGTCATGAGCTGTCGCTTCCCGCTTAAAAGATTCAGCTTCTTAACTTTGATGGAAATTGTGAAAATCTAAGTGTAAAGTGAAAATTTTACGTTTTGAGAACTATGACTTCAATTTTCAACTTAGAATTAAAAATCTAAACAGGCAATTTTATGGTTTCTAATTAGGCTTAAAAACTTTTCCAAAGTCTCAGCTTTCATAATCATAAATAAAAAGTTGTACTTAATGGGGCTACTTTTGCTAAAATTTGCCTTCAAAGACATCAAGGTGGAAAATTCTTAAAATTACCAATTTGAATAAAAAAAATTTTTTTGCTCAATTTATTATTCCTTTAAGGTTAAATAGTTTTGTCGGCGCTCTAGCTGGGTCATACGTATAGGATTCGTGCGGAGGAAAATGATAAATCCGTAGACTGAGTGATATGGTTCCAAAACGATGGTGCTCCATGCCACTTTGCAAGAATAGTCAGACAACATTTAACAGAAAGATTTAGAGACAGATGGATCGGCCGTGGAGGGCCCATTGCATGGCCGCCGCGGTCCCTAGACTTGAATCCAATTGATTTCTTTGTCTGGGGATATTATAAAGAAATAGTTTACGCTAAAAACATTAGCAACGTAGCGGAGTTAAGACGAAAATTGAGGCAGGCAGAAGAAACAATTAAAAACAACAGAATAGCATTCGTAAGACTCAAAGAAAACTTTTTAAGACGATGTAGAACATGTATCGAGCACGAAGGTCGACATATTGAAAACTTATTATAATAAATAATTTTAAGACGATTACTTTTCGTTTTATTAAACCTAAATAACCTCCAAATGTTTATTAAATCTTCGATCTTAGTTTTCTTACAATCTTTTGGTTGGTTAACAGACTAATTAACTTTTACGAATGCTATTCTGTTGTTTTTAATTGTTTCTTCTGCCTGTCTCAATTTTCGTCTTAACTCCGCTACGTTGCTAATGTTTTTAGCGTAAACTATTTCTTTATAATATCCCCAGACAAAGAAATCGATTGGATTCAAGTCTAGGGACCGCGGCGGCCATGCAATGGGCCCTCCACGGCCGATCCATCTGTCTCTAAATCTTTCTGTTAAATGTTGTCTGACTATTCTTGCAAAGTGGCATGGAGCACCATCGTTTTGGAACCATATCACTCAGTCTACGGATTTATCATTTTCCTCCGCACGAATCCTATACGTATGACCCAGCTAGAGCGCCGACAAAACTATTTAACCTTAAGAGGCTCCCCCTTCTCAATGACCTTGAGCATTTAGACTTTGCCACACCCCACCCACCCGCACTTCACCTGATCAGTATTACGCAAAGGTTATTAAACTCGGCCATCTACCGGCTCTAGCTTGTACTACTTAGGACATGCGATTGATCCGTTTCCTAGAGCAAGAGCTTGCGTACAAGTTGTGATCATCCATAATTATTATTTAATTTTCTTCTTGTCGTGTCGATCATTTAGGCTATAAAATTATATTAATTACTAGTTGTTACTTGTTGTTCAGTTCGCAGTTATAAAATAAATAAATTTCTAAAATAAAAGTAGCCTAAGTTACTCCTTACTATATCAGCTATCTGCCAGTGAAAGTTCCGTCAGAATCGGTCTAGCCGTTTCAGAGATTAGGCGGAACAAACAGACGTACAGACAGACAAAAATTGTCAAAATGCTATTTTTGTGTATGTATCGTGTTACATCCATATGAATTTAGTAAAAAGCGGTTATTTTAATATTAAAAGCAGCCGCTCCAATTTTATTTGTATAGATATACTAAATTTATATTTTATTCTATTATCGGCTCGGTGAAGATCGACTTTAGGTTCGGATCTTAGACCACAAGCGTAAGCAGCTTTACATTTAAACAGCTCAAAATTAATAATTTAAATTATTTTTTTATTTGAAGTAAATACAACTGCAAAATTCAACAGTAAGTCTGTCTACCTGTTACATTTTGATGCCTATCTTGGATTAAAAAAAGTAAATAGATTGCGCGTAAGCAAGAGCAGCGTGCGATGACGAACGACACATGTTCCCCGTACAAAGGCCTCTGGCCGTCTGCCGCGGGCCGCCTGTCGCCCGGCAAATAACCAAAAATTATATTTTTACGATTTTCTAATAAAATACTGCACTTAATAAAAAACCCTTCTGTAGAAATATTAAGTACAGGATTCTTAATTAATAAAAAATATATTCACTATTGTAAGTATTAAAATTAGAAAGCCTATACGATTTTTGTACGCGAAAGGAGGTCCAGGTAAACAATTATTTCTCTTTATTTAGAGAATTTTATACAATTATCTTACAGTCACATTAATAAACTGAATCCGAGTTACAACATATATTTATTTGATATTTTTAACGTAACTTTAACGTATACTTTATAGCACATGAAAACGGCCGAATTTGTCTGGGATCCCCTTAAAGGAATAATAAATTGAGCAAAAAAATTTTTTTTATTCAAATTGGTAATTTTAAGAATTTTCCACCTTGATGTCTTTGAAGGCAAATTTTAGCAAAAGTAGCCCCATTAAGTACAACTTTTTATTTATGATTATGAAAGCTGAGACTTTGGAAAAGTTTTTAAGCCTAATTAGAAACCATAAAATTGCCTGTTTAGATTTTTAATTCTAAGTTGAAAATTGAAGTCATAGTTCTCAAAACGTAAAATTTTCACTTTACACTTAGATTTTCACAACTTCCATCAAAGTTAAGAAGCTGAATCTTTTAAGCGGGAAGCTACAGCTCATGACTATTTAGATACAAAAACAAAAATTCTAAAAAGTCTTCAATCTTTTTTTTTAGAAATTTTTAAAGTTGTTCAGGTGGAAAATTCTCAAAAACATAAAAAAATTCATAACTCGAAAACTATGCAAAATCGCTGAACATACATAGGGGTGATTCGGATACCCCAAGGGGTGCCCTATCTCTGGAATTCCGCTTATCACTACTTTTTGGGACACCCTGTATATTGCTAAATTTATATTTATTTTTTTCTTAAAACATAATACCCGGTATTAACAAACGTCATAATTTCAATTTCTGTAGAATTGTTAATCTATATTATTACATATAATAAAATGGTAGGAAAGTCAAAACTGTACATTGAATATTTTTTTTAAAGAATACCTGGGGTGTGAACTACAATCGATACTGAAGCCAAATACCTATACTCGTATATTTTTTAGAATTTTTGTCAGTTTGTCTGTTTTTCTGTTTGTCTGTGTGTATGTCCGGGATAAACTCAAAAAGTACTGCATGGATTTACTTCAAATTTGGCACGAATATTATTAAAAAGTCGGGTCAACACATAGGCTACATATTATCACGCTATCACCTACGGGGAACGAGCAGTGAACCTTTATTTTTTTAACGCATTCTGTAACAACGTGTTTTCTAACGACGCATATTTGAATGTTGTTGTTATTATGTTAATAACCATGCTATATGCTAGCTTCACACTATAAAAATCACGCAATATAAGTAACTTAGGCCGATAAACATAATTAAAATTTAAATGAATATAAATAGTAGGTATCAAGACAATTTTAAAGCATTTTAATCTTTAAATTTTTTTAATCTATGAGATTTCAAAAACATCATCATCAATCCCTTTTTGGATATAAATAATTTAAATTTGACTTTTACTTATAAATACTGTATATTATATATTATTTTTGAAAGTTACAATTATGTAATCCGGTAATTTATGGCGACAATGATGTATCATTGTCACAATAGCGAAAATGCAAGAGTCCAACGAGATTATTTATAGGTGCTATGTCTCCTCGGTAAAAGAGAAGCGAAAATGTAATCTATAAACATTTGTAGTAATCTATAACAAACACTTGTCAACATAGTGATAAGAAAATTTATGACATAAGATACTTCTAATCGTTTTTATTAGAAGTAATTATCGCTAAGAGTTGCATTCATAGAGATAAAGAGAAGTGGCGACGAGTTGAAATGTACTTCGCTACTTCAGAGCGTAAATATTAGCACTACAAGACAATAGCCGGAAAAACAAAGGAAATACTGTATTTAAATGCGCAAAGGGGTTCTTTTTTTAAAAGATCTTTAAAAAGTAGTGTTGTTATATAACTAAGGTATAAAAAGACAGTTCAATGTAACAATGTATTTAATAGAATTAAGTATATTATAGACGATACAGCTGGAATGTTTTATAATGTTCTAAGTAATCCACGTATTATTCTTTACTAGCGACCCGCCCCGGCTTCGCACGGTTACAAAAACTATCAGTGTTCCTCTACTATATTATGCATATATTATACATATAATCCTTCCTTTGGAATCACTCTAATACAAATAAATAATAAAACAGCATCGAAATCCATTGCGTAGTTTTAAAGATCTAAGCATACAGACAGCGGGAAGTGATTTTGTTTTATATTATGTAATGATGATCTCCAGCTATTCACATCTAAAATCATAACATTACTAATGATTTATATATTTCTTTAAAACATACAAGTCCATCTGATTGTTTGTGTATGTTTAAATGTTTTGTCATTTATTTATTTATTTATTTACACTTTTTGCACACCAACACAAAAGTAACATAAGTTTAATGAGATTAAAAAAATAATAAATTTTCATTAGTTGCAACAGGCGGTCTTATCGCGAAAGCAGTAATTTCTTCCAGGCAACTAGCCTGTTAGCTAGCCTAGCAGAGGACTAGAATTGATTGTTATTGGGGATAGGAGCGCAAAATAATTGCTATCAGTCATAAACATAAGTATATATTATATATATTCATACATACACATATATGTATATATTATATATATTCATACATACATTTGTGTTTTAGGCCGTAGATGAATGTCGTTTATATACTCGTCAAAAGTGTGTCTTAAAATCAAAATACATGTTTTAAAAATATTTTTCCGTAGAAGCAGAGTGAATTATGCAGTATAGCTATGTTCAAAATAAAACTAACGGCGTTGCTAACAAGAGGGCCTTTGATGCTAAGCTCTTGAAGTCTAGTAGGTTTTATTCTGCATCATGAATTCCGTTACGCAAAGCAGCTTTCTGAAAAATCTCGCATAATTTATATTCAATAGAGTCGTACATAAGTATATTAATATAATAAGTTGTAATATGTATAAAATTTCCTAGTAATATTTATAATGCAAAAGGTTATGAAGATAGATTGATAGAGTATGTATAAATATAAAATATCTTCATGAAAAACTATTGAAATTGTTGTAAGTAAAAATGAAAGATCTTTACAAATGCATAATGACGCATAAGGTATTATCCCAAAATGTCCGTAGAATTGAGTCACGTCAAGAGAAGTCAATCAGTGTTGTTCATAAAAAAAGTATGTTTCATCAATTATACTTTTATTTTATCACTCAATATATTCAAAATTCCATTTATTTACAGACTTCGTCGCGAACTTGTACATGTATTCTCGTATTTATGTTTAAATTACGTAAAACCGACTAAATCTAGATTGAGGTGCAAATCTGCAAACAATGTATTTTGAACTTTTATTAGATATTACGTACGATTATACTTCAGTATGAACTGGTTTAAATCAGTCAAACAACGGCACTAAAAATAAAATCAAAATTATATTTTATAATTTTTAACCGACTTCAAAAAAAGGAGGTTACTCAATTCGACCGTATATGTATATTATGTATGTTCGGGGATAACTTCGTCGTTTATGAACCGATTTTGATAATCCGTTTTTGTTGGAAAGAAAATCTGCATAACTTTTTACTGGGCGTACCGATTTTAATGATTTTTAATTTAATCGAAAGCCGATGTTTTTCAATTGTAATCTTTAATTATGCGTATTTACTTGACTATGTTTTCGTCTACCTACGCTGTATTACTTGTAGATATAATTGAAGTCGGTTTTTTTTTTCGTTTGCCTGCAAACCCAATTATGTATTGATAATAAGTGCTAAAGCCGTTTCGTTTAATTTCTTTAATTTTTCGCTCTCATTAAAGTATTTATGACGACCCGCAGTACATGTTGGTTCGAAGCGACCTTGTTACCATTAAATTTTTAATAGGTAGTAATAACTTCACTTTTAGACGGTTTATCTAGATGAAACCTTAGATTTTAGGTTGATCGTCCGTGATTTTTAAAACTGCGTCTAATTTCGTGTTGCAGAATATTTGTAATACGGGACTAAACAGATATATGTACATGTAAACATTTTAAATATAAATTTTGGTTTTATGAGGTAATCTCGCAATACAAGTCGTCTATTTATGTGGAGACGTCGGTCGATTTCAATTATATTATACGTAAAAAATATACGTTTTTAAACGATGGTCACTAAGAACACTTCTTATTTTGGAACTACCGATATTTTGGCGCCTTTGCTTGATGTGAGTCATGTGTAACCACATTGCGCCGGCGACATTGCCGAAATATTGAGAATTAAAAAAAAATCGCGGTAAAGTCCCGTAGAATAATAAAAAATGGAGATACTTTATTTGAAGAAATTGTCCATACAAATGTAACTATATAGTAGACTAGCTGTGCCCGCGACTTCGTCCGCGTGGAATTTAACAAAAAAGTTATTGTTCAGTTCGCACAGTTATAAAATAAATTAATTTCACAAATAAAAGTACCCTAAGTTACTCCTTATTACATCAGCTATCTGCCAGTGTGTCCTCCTGTCAAAATCGGTCCAGCCGTTTCAGAGATTAGCCGGAACAAACAGACGACAGATAGACAGACACACAAAAATCGTAAAAAATGTTATTTTAGTATATGTACTGTGTATACATCCATATGCATTTAGTAAAAAGCTGTTATTTCAATATTACAAACAGACACTCCAATTTTATTTATTTTTATAGATTGTATATCACACATTAAAATCCTAGGCACATATTGAGGTTACGACAAAAGTTTTGTGATTTCGTAAGTAACGAGAAGTGACCCTGAACTAAAATAATATATTTGTCATTTTAGTGTTCGTGCAACATTTATGAAAAATACGATTTCAGTAGGCAATGCGTTATTTCAATGATGACAGTTATATAATATCCAAGTTTATGTACAGCGAGCAGTTTTGTTTTGCAAATTTTGTCAGATTACCAGCTAATTTGTTGCTTAGACAGTCAATTCTGAGTTGCGGAACCTCGAATACAAAATGTTTACATATTGTTACGTAATTAATTTTCAGTAAGTAAAGAAAAATCCTACTGAACTGACAACAATTTTTTAGTGCTTATCAAATTGCTATAAACATTGATCTATAAAAAAACCGCTATAGAGATTAGATCTTATCGTCCAAATGAGTGGTATTTCGAACTGAATAAAAATAATTTTTCCAATACCAGCTGGAGCTTAATATAGCACGCTATCTACAACATATTCGTGAATAATATAACGGGTTTTCCATTATAATACAGATAAAATTTCCATTGTTATTATTCATGACAATAGTAAACGGTAAATTAATTTTTTGTACATTGCACATTTATATCTTTACTTTTATATAAATTGAAAACCCTTTTCAACTTATTCCCTCTCGTTTGTAGTATTTCTAGGCTTTGTTTATGTGCGTGCGTCTTAATACAGGATTATTAAGAAGAAAATAATTATATACAATTTGATTAATGTATCAAGAGGTTCATCATTACATCATTACATCGTTACAGCCTATACAGTCCACTGCTGGACATAGGCCTCCACAAGTTTACGCCAAAAATAACGTGAACTCATGTGTTTTGCCCATAGTCACCACGCTGGGCAGGCGGGTTGGTGACCGCAGTACTGGCTTTGTCGCACCGAAGATGCTGCTGCCCGTCTTCGGCCTGTGTATTTCAAAGCCAGCAGTTGGATGGTTATCCCGCCACCGGTCGGCTTACTTTTAAGTTCCAAGGTGGTAGCGGAACTGTGTTATCCCTTAGTCGCCTCTTACGACACCCATAGGAAGAGAGGGGGTGGCTATATTCTTTATTGCCGTAGCCACACAGCTTTAATCTATATAATTATATTAAATGAATGTTTGTCTGTATGTCCTTTATAGTAATGTAAACTATTGCATTTGATCATGTCATGATATTCAGCAAAGTGTTGTGAATGAGCCCAAAATTAAAAAAAAAGCGTAACAACGCGTGCTAGGTAGAGCTAGTATACTTCATATTTATAAACATTAATTTACGCAATTATACGTCAACTTTACGCTATCATATGTAACAAAGACACGCGTGCGTGGTTCATAGGTCTTGACTTTGTATTTATTATTATCTTAAATTGATTTACTGAAATGTTTTCTACAAAATATAAGACGGTTCGAAATCTAAACGAATTCGTTTTTTAAATATAGAATTCCATAAAATTCTTAAGAAACGTTTGATTATTAAATAATACATAGCTAATAGGTTTTTATTCCCAAACAAAAAAACCGACTACAAATAATAATAACTTCATAAGTGAATCATTAGGGGAATTAATAATATAAATAATTATAACAGTAATAAGCTATGAGATACACAACAATAATACAATTGAATTGCGAACCTTACTTTTTTAAAAGTCGGTTAAAATGTAGCTATATTTTAACCGCACTTAAATAAATTTAAAGTAAGAAAACTTTGTTATTTTAAATATTACAATCGTGAAACTGAATAAACTTTTCCTTAATGAAATTTCGCACACTTATCTTAATCTTAATATATATAAATCTCGTGTCACAATGTTTGTCCTCAATGGACTCCTAAACCACTTAACCGATTATAATAAAATTCGCACACCATGTGCAGTTCGATCCAACTTGAAAGATAGGCTATATTTTATTTTGATATATTAATTATTATATTTAAGAAAAAAATAAAGAAGGCGGTACAAAGTTCGCCAGGTCAGCTAGTAGGTATATATAAATCTCGTGTCACAATGTTTGTCCTCAATGGACTCCTAAACCACTTAACTATCCATTAATTAATTATCCATAAAAATACATAAATCAATAAAACATTACACACACTATCACGAATTTGACACACACACGCGCATATATACACTTTTAATTTAATGTTCAAACTTATAATTTAACTTAATTATGCTCGAATTTCGAACAATGGGCGACCATTAGTATCATATGAAAGCTTGGAGCGAGTACGAGGGACGAAATTGTAAAAAATAATAATAATAATTCAATGACCTTATTTAATTACAACAAGCATATTTATAACATACTAGCTATAACTGTGCGAATAATTCTCACTGAATAAGTATAATAATTATCTCCTTACAAAATAGTATTCATACGAGAGTTGATTTAAAATTGATCGAAAAATTTATCGACCGTCAATCATGTTGACGTTGTTTCAAAATTAAAGCCGTCATATATATAATTTTAAAAATTAATTAATTTACAAAAACAAAAGCAATAATAAATTTTTTAGTTGTTGATGCCGGTAGACCAAGTAATTATCTATAAAATGATATATAATTTATGTAGAGTAGTTGTGAGGTTTTATTCTAAAAAGGGAGGTAAACATCTTAACACTAAGCGTATTAATTTAATATATAAAATTCTCGTGCGGTGTTTGTAGTTAAACTCCTCCAAAACAGCTAGACCGATTCTCATGAAATTTTGTGTGCATATTGGGTAGGTCTGAGAATCGAACAACATCTATTTTTCATACCCCTAAGTTATAAGGAGGGGTTAAGGGGGCTTATAACATATTTTTATGAAGTTTTGTGTGCATATCGGGTAGGTCTGAGGATTCGCCAACATCTATTTTTCATACCCATATAAACATAAGTTATAAGGGGAGAGGGAAAATTAAGGGGTTAATAACATATATGGCAAAACAACGTTTGTGGGGTCAGCTAGTATAATCATATGATAGTTCTGTGACGACAGTAAAAGTGTTAAAGAAAAGTTTTATTTTATTCTTTTTAGCGCCTTAAAATACTTTTACTTTTAATTTATTTTTTTCTTTTTAATTATCGCTAGACAAATTTCTCAGTCTGGTATTTACAGCAAATCTTTTCATTTGATACCCATAAACTAGAAAAACATAAAAACCTACTCGTTTTCGAGTTACTCTAAGCTAGCCCTTTAATTTGATACACATATTGTAGGAGTGCATTAAAAATAACTAGTCCGCCATCTTGGGTTTTCCGCCATGTTGGATTTAGAATGACGTCACACAGCTAACCACGCATTGGCATCGAAACTAAATGTGTATTCAAAATTTCAGCTCAATTAGTTAAAGGTATGTGCTTCAAAATTGAGTTGCAAGATTCCACCCTTACAAACATACATACTTACATTGCAAGTAAAATAAAAGCTTGTAAAAAATACATTGTATTTTTTATAATTGTATTTTGCACTAGTGCCGCTTAAAGATATTCTGCGGATTAAAGATACTGTTTGATAAAGATTTATAATAGGAGCTCGCGAGCACGCGAAGAACTCGTGGGAGATACATTTTTGACAACAAAATATTATCGGTAGTTTTTGTTTATAAGTGGAAAATTTTAAAAATTAGTTGAATGAGAATATTTGTATGAATCTGTAAAACAAGCTGTACTCGCAATTTCATTCGCGATTACAATTTTCGATTTTTCTTCCCTCTTTTCATAGGGACTGTTGTACATCTAATTCGTAATATGAGCTCAAATCGTGCTTCTAGTAATTTCAGATCGTGCTTCTAGTAAAGTTCTTAGT
The DNA here is from genome assembly GCF_905220565.1 of Melitaea cinxia. Classification (NCBI taxonomy): domain Eukaryota; kingdom Metazoa; phylum Arthropoda; class Insecta; order Lepidoptera; family Nymphalidae; genus Melitaea; species Melitaea cinxia. The sequence goes on along the minus strand of NC_059399.1, from coordinate 3,037,800 downwards.
AATTACCAAGTCATGCACGCCCGCTCATATACAAAGATAATGTTTAAAAAACGGTTTGCCTATAGATATCGCTCGTGGATAATATTTTTACGTATAAAATTGATCAATTTATTATGTTTGATTATTATAAATTTTGTTTCACCATTTGTATCGACTACTATAAAGATATTAAATAAAGCTGGCTTATGTGACTAGCTATGTCTAAAATCTGTGTAACAAATGACAAATGTGACGATCCATTTACAGTTATATAATAATAATATTCTTTATAAAAGTGTCCAGTGACTCATTTTGGTTAGTAAACAATATTTCTTACATACTATGTTAGTTTAATTATTGCAATTTTTTAAATAAATAAATGTTACAGTTACTGTTACAATACACACGAATCACCGCTGCACCGTTTCATTTGCAACGGCACAGCAATGATTCATATATATGCAATCCAGTCTTACTGGGTATCATGCCCAGAATTCCGTTGGCACTACCCAGTACTCTACGCACCAGCGACCCACATCTTTTTCTTATGAGGGCGTAAAAACAATCAACACGCGCTTCAGCGAACATCCCTGAGGCGCTGCAGTATCGAGGCAGCCCCAACAACACCCTGAACGCGTTATTGTATTGAACGCGAAGAGCACAGACACAGACTATTTTTTGGGTTATAAAACCCAAAAAACAGTTTAGATATGTTTGTGTATGTACATGTGTATTCAATGTAATGTTGTTTTTTTTTTTCTATATTTTTCCTCTTAAATATAAACTTTCTCATTGTACCTTTCTTGTCCTGATATGGCTGATAGAAAATACTTTTACCAAATTTTTTTTTTGTACACTTAAAATAGGATGATATATTGCGTAATAATAAATGAAAAAGAAATAAATTAGTATTATTGCGTGATAATTATTAATTATAATAATTAATTCGCAATAATCCTAATGAGCTCGATAACAATCATCATATTCAACAAATCATCAATTAATACAATACCCATGATCACATCGTGTACCTATCGGTTGAGCTTGTTAAACATCAGCTTATAATAAATGATATTATATCTTGTATCGCGATCATCAAACGTGATAACGCCGATATATGAATTTAAAATATAGGTACTTATAAAGTAATCTCTAATTATGTTTGTTGTTGTTATGTAGCCTATGGGCGCAGTGTGCTTACCCTGCTTAATGCTTCGAGGGTAGTGGGTTCGATTAGGAACTTAAATTAGGGACACAAGATCCCGTTTAAAAGTTACCTGTTTATTTATTTTTATTTATTGTGGATTCACAACTTAGTTATACAAAGAAAGTTTTTTAATTGAAGTAATAAAAAAATACATACACATTTTTAACATAAGTTATTATATAGTTACGTACTTGTGTATAAGTTTTTAATTTTTATTAAATAACGTTATACGGTTACATATCTCTCTAGAGATTCTTATTGATTCAAGAAAAGTTTCGTATATGTTCTGACTTGGTTATTAATCAATATACACACACACACAGCTCTATAAATTTTTTATCTAAATGTTATTGATACAACCGCTCTGGTGTAGTGTTGCGAGTAGTTGCCTAAAACACCGACGGTTTGCGAGTTCGATTCCCGTTCAGGATGGATATTTGTATTTGTACAAATATTTTTTTCGCATTTGGATGTCTGTCCTTGTGGGTCTGCCCACCATGCCTCGAAAAGCCGTCCGTCCCGGTTGTTATCATTAAATACCTGATAGCGATCGTTACTCATAGTAGGGAACATATCCGCCAACCCGCATTGGAGCAGCGTGGTGGATTAAGCTCCAATCCTTCTCCTGCAGGGAGAAAGAGGTCTTTTTAGGCCAACAGTGGGATGTTACGTATGTATCAAATCATAACAACACGGCGCGTAGAAAACCGCTGTGGTTTGATCCTATTGCGGCGTTATTTTTAGGCATACGATTCAGCCAGTAATATTCCACTGCTGGGCATATCTTGGGCTCTTTCTCCATATAGGAGAAGGATTGAAGCTCAATCTACCACGCTGACGCACTGCGGGTTGGCAGATAACCCCTTCATGAGTAACGATCGCTATCAGATATTTATGATAAAAATTAAAGAAATATTTGTAAATATGTACCTACAAATATCTATCCCGAGCGGGATCGAACCCGCAAACCGCCGGTGTGTAGGCGCCGGTACGTCACACGCAACGCTACATCAGAGCAGTAATTATTTAGATTTAGGAATAACGATAAACGATGATCTACCTCTCAACCTGTTAATAATATAACGTAAAAACAATCTTAGTATGTCAAATATATTTTACGAATGTTTTGAAAAAGAGTTTGACACACTTAAACTTTCAGAATGTGAATTACGTGACTTTTAAAAAACAGTGTAGATTATCTCATGTGCTAAGCTATGAAAAATAATAAATACTTCGCGTTTTCCAAAACTTTTTATTAATGAAAACAAACCTAAAAGAACCAGTAGCTTCTACGATTTTCTGAGGAACTCTTCAACTTTATATTTTTAGAGTATATGAGAGCGAAAAAGAATCCAGTGATTCTTAAAATAGTATTCCTTTTTGTAAAACGGAAAACAAACATATCTCTATCTTTTATATACCTAAAGAACTTTATATTATAATAAATAAATAAAAAAAAATTAACTATGTACATACAGAACAAATAGTACAAAATAAAACACACTAGTAATAAGTACTATGTATATACATATGTACGAGGTGCTATTGTCAATTTTTGAATATATTGCGCTTTGCCCTACATACGCACAACTGAAGCTTCACATATAAAACTAATAGGAGGAATAGTGGCTTCGCTGATTACCATTCACGATAACGAGTTGTTATCACGTGCGAGCTCCGTGATCGTAACAAATTTATCTTTAGTGCACCCTTGTATTATTATATTGTGTTAGGTATAACCAGTAATCTCTTCCGTGTGAGGTATATAACATATATTCAGGTCATAAATGACGTCGATATTAATGATATTTGAAAAAGTTACACCATTTATGTGGTAAGTTTATGCCAAACTTTTAACAGTAATAGATAAGATTTTAAGCTTTCTTGGTAATAATAATAATAATAAATACTTTTTATTGTACACCACAAAGAAACATTACAACAAAAGTGATACATGAAAAGAAAGATGTACAAAGGCGGTCTTATCGCTAAGAGCGATTTCTTCCAGACAACCTTTGGTCTTTTTTTTATATAACTAGATCGGAAAACAAACTTACGGCTCACGTGATGGTAAGCGATTACCGTAGCCTGCAACACCAGTAGCATCGCAAGCGCATTTCCGACTCTATCCCTAATCCCCGCCAGGAGCTCTGGTCACCTTACTCATCAACAGGAACACAATACTGTTTGAAAACAGTATTATTTAGCTGTGGTCTTCTTTAAGGTCGAGGTACTGTCGGGCTGCTCCATATTTTGAACAGGAAATTTCCTGCTGTGCCGTACTAAAAATACTAAAATTAACAATTTCATTCGAATGGGACATACCGTGATTATCATTTTGATATTCCTGATATTTTGGAGATGTCGCTGACGCCGTGATTACGGAACGACTCTAACAATAAGTATAATAACGGCGTGGTGGATTAAGCTCAAATCCTTCTTCTAAATATGGAGAAAGACGCTTATATATGTATACCCAGCAGTGGGATATTACACGCAGAATCGTAATCGTAACGATAAGTCGTAGTCGTGTCATAAATTGCGACGTAAAAACTTAATATTACAAATATTAAGCTGGTGATATATATACATATATACTGTGTAAAGTCAGCCTTTTTAATGCAGGAATGTGAAACAAATGATTATGAATAGGGTAAAGTTCGCAAGCATCTAGCATTATTAAAATTCTTAGCATAGTTTATGTTTAATAACTAGATTTTCCTTTTGCCATTGATAAACTCGTATTCGGTCTGATTAAGGGCGTATTTAGTGCAAACAATTTTTGAGTATTAATTTTAGTTTCTGACTTTAGAGCCGCAGCATATAAAATAAGTTGTTATTGTAACGCTATCAGTGCCTACATACAGTAACAAAACACAAAGCTAGCCCTGATTTACTTTCATCTCCACTATTTTGTCTTGTTTATATTATTTGCATATTAATATTATTCAGTTAGGGTTTATTTATTTTTTATTTATTTATTTATTTATTTTTATTAATCAGCACGGATTTACACCACTTACACTAATTAACATTTCAAATAAGTCACATTAATTAACATTCCAAAAAAAAAAAATTAAATTACAATAACAAGTTAGATTCATAAATTGATCATAATAAAAAGCATAAAAACAAACCAAAGAAAAAACAGAAAAAATAAGTAATAATAGTAGAATTAAGATTCAGCGTTACATCACGGTCCAGGAATAAACCCGCAAATTTTGTGTTTGAATGACGCGTTTGATTCTATCCGGGTCAGTTCAGTTCATGTTTTATATAGAACATTAGAAAAACTGAAAGAATAGATTATTTCCAGTTCTCACTTGGTAACAGATCCGCATAAACATCCTACTCTATGAATCAAGAGCACGAGTGCACGCGAGCCAAATCCTATCATGATCGCTATGAAATATTACCGTCAAGTGTCGTGTGAGTAATTCGTTTCCAAGTATGACCCCTAAATGCTCCAGTGTCTCTATCGTAAGACCGACACTATTTATCAAATGTATAAGTGTCTTTTCGTATCTTAAGATCAGAAGTAATGGATTATAATAATATGTGTAATTGTGTATGTATATATGTATACATGTATACTATATCAGAAAAAAAAAAGAAAATATGCGTTCGCACCTCTCTCTCTTGCTCCGTTCGCCTCGTTTGATCACACTTTTCGTAACGCTCTCGTCACGCATTCATCAGCTTACAAACAAGTTTTAACTTCAAAATCGAATGTGCTTTAGACCACACGACTTTTTACTTGACTTTTTTAGTTGCCTCTACAGTAATTTTCTATCTTCACTAACATATCTCCCTCTCAACTTCCGTTAATCTCGCCCGATCACACTTTTCGTAACGTTCTCATCACGCATTTACCAGTTTATTTCCTAAGTCGAGTCAAGTGTGCCTAAAGAAGTTTTACTTTAAAAACTTCTTATAAAAGTCGGTTAAAACGATCGATACTTATCACTACAACATACAAACGAAGGTAACAGCGGACACTACATAGTTTCATTTAGTTCTAAGTATACTTGAACGTGTGTTATCTATTACACTATTGTAACATAGATACATTAAAAGAAACTACTCATCTGCGAGCGCACTGGCAAGCGATCTAATAATTGTTTTTGTTATTGATCACGACTGACGATATAAGATGCCGTTTATTTGTTTATGCTATTCTTGTAACGTTAAATTTATATCATCTCAAAATATATCCTAAAATAACATCTTGTCAATGAGAATTCTCTAAAAGTTATTTATTAACTACTCAGATTGTATTTGAAATTAAATATATATATCCCACCAAAAACATTTTCATGTAAAATGTTGCCAAGACGAGATCATATGGCTCGCACTGTCAAAAAGTTATCAGATCTCATGTAGAGCCAAGCTTCTAACTCTACACGCCCTAACTCTACAAGCCCTAACTTCACAAACTCTACACCTTAGTCAAAACATGTGGCTTGGCCGTTTCGTTACTACCGGCCGATGTTGTAGATGACAACTGCTGGTGAGGTGGACTACTGCTGCTGGCGATACTGCCCCCTGCCTCTTCATTTTGGCCCCGTCGCGGGACAGCATGGCTGGTAAGTTGGTAACGGCCAAGCCACATGTTTTGACTAAGGTGTAGAGTTTGTGAAGTTAGGGCTTGTAGAGTTAGGGCGTGTAGAGTTAGAAGCTTGGCTCTACATGAGATCTGATAACTTTTTGACAGTGCGAGCCATATGATCTCGTCTTGGCAACATTTTACATGAAAATGTTTTTGGTGGGATTTCACTTCTTTTTGTAAGTTGCTTATGACAATATTATAGATGCATTTTACCTCCGACACATTTTATACCATAAATATCATCCAATTTTCACCATATTCGGTTCAAGCACGCTGTTTTTGATTTTATGTCTAACTGATATGCAAACGGTGATCTCCGCCAAAACTTAAAAACCAAAATTACAAAATGTAAATTTTCGACATAAACTAATAACCGATTTCAATTTTTTAATGTATTTTATTATTATTGTTATTTATAACAAGGCGTAACAAGGAGTCCCTATATCAATTTTCAGACTTCTAGCATCAAAATTTGCGGAAGTCTCATACAAACTTCCATCCCCTAGTTTAAGGGGTTGGGGGGTAAAAGTTCCAAGTTTTAGAATTTTTTTGTTGTTTGTGTACTAATACTAGCTTACGTACCAAATTTCAGCTTTCTGGGACTTCAGGAAGTACTCTAAGAATTTTGATGATCATCAGTGAGTGACGAAATCGGGGTTTTTTAGATATCAATAAAATCTAAAGTATAAGAGCTATGCAATTGAAACTTTATACGTTTAATAAGTTCACTATTGACATCATATTCCCAGAATTTTGTTTATCTGGTATAATCCAAACCCAAGTTATGAGGGTTCAAAAAAACGACGAAGCACTTCGAGAAAAGATAGGTAGTGCTTTTCTTTTTTTTTTTTTTTTTTTTTTTTTGTCTCGTCTTGGCGGGGGCACTACCGTGCCCCCAGATATATGTTTTAGGTAACAATCTGATTTATATATTTGTAATTATACGTATGTATATTATATCCAGTCAAGGTGAGAACACATGAAAATCTGTTTTATACGACCCGGGTGTAAACCGGAGTAGTATATATAAAAGAGAATATCCGTTGAATCCTCTTTGCTGGTTTTAGGTTATCAATTTTATAATTTTTGTATACTAATGTTATGTTGCGTTGTTTCTTAAAATTACTTAAATTGTATATTTTTTTGTGAGTTACAGCCGCGGTCGGTCTTATCTCAAAGGTCTTTGAACTTTATAATAAAACGAAACATGAGGAAATATTTATGTAAATTAAAACAAACGGTGTATATTTGTGTGCTTTGCTCAACTTTGACCTTTACATAATTTTGTTCATGCAAGCTCTGTTTCTGGCAACGTTGACTGAAATCTGAATAATATTCATATTCGTAGTTATACGACCTTTAATAAAAAATGTAACCATATTTAAAAAAAATTACGTAATACAGATTTCGTTTTAATATGAAATGTAATTTAATGGAAACTTGCAGTATTTTTTTGTTAAAAGTAATCAACCGAACACTTTGTAATACATCATATCCTATTAATCCTACTAATATTATAAGTCCGTAAGCTTATGATGATGGATGGATGTTTATTTGGTACTCTTTCACGCAAAACTACTAAACTGATTGTAATGAAACATGGTCAGTAGATTTTTTTTAAGTACGGCAACCTAATGGCAAGGGATTACCGTAACTTATAAACGCCTGTAACAGCAGAAGCATCGCGAGCTCGTTGCTGACGTTATACCTAATCCCCGCAGGCGCTCTGGTCACCTTACTCACCACAAGAACACAACACTCTGCTTGAAAGCAGTATTATTTAGTTGTGATCTCCTGTACTTCCACAGTCGGGCTATCCCATATTTTGAGGATATTTCCTGATGTGCCCTACCTCGGTTATAGAAAGCTGGAGATCGAGCATAACAAATAGGCTAATTTTTATCCCGATATTCCCACGGGATCGGTAATATATAATTGATTAAAAAAATACAAATTCTCGTACATAATAAAGTACAAAATCTGGCCTTGTAAATAAATTAAAATTTAGACTAGCCAGCCTTATCTCATCTTAGCAGTTTCTAAAACAGGTTCTCGTAAATAATTATCTTTTTCACCGTCCACTAAGTTCAGCGTCCGGTACCGTATCTGTGCGCCCGATTCGTTCGCCACATTGGCACATCTCCAGCGCAGCATTCCTAGTGTCGTAGTAAACATACAGCGCACCATGTGCTTTATTTACCATGTGATAGGATACCTATATAAAATATGTCTACCTTGTCAATTAAAAGATAATAAACAAGTGGATAAAGCGAGATGTATTAAACTACATACAATTTCTAAAAGATGTATGTGATAGCACGCAAAAAATGGCAAATACTTGTTGATTATTTTAAAGAGTTTAAAATGCAGGTGGGTACAACTCAGTCGTATTAAATTAAACCACCTACTGTGTAACATATCTAACGATAAGCCATATACCTACGGGAAAATACAAGCAGTTGCTTACGTAGAAAATAGGTTTTTGTTTTTTGGTAGATTTCATATGTATCAGAAGTTAAATTACTGTTGCCTAAGGCCTTTGAGCCTAAATTACTGTTTCTATTTGAATGATTTTTCGTGTGTATAAGCTTGAGAAGTGGTGTGTTTGACTTCCAGTAAACGTGTACACGACTCCCACGACAGCGTGAGTCCGAAACACTGTCAAGTATATGACATATATATGATAATAATAATAATAATAATACTCTTTATTGTACACCATTAAAAGAAACAACAAAAAAAAAACATAAAATGAAGATGTACAAAGGCGGTTTTATCGCTGAAAGAGCGATCTCTTCCAGACAACCTTTGGGTATAGGACAAGAAATAGAAACTGCAGTTAGGTAGTAAACAAATAATTATATAAATATGATATAGATATGGATAGAAATTGCAATCACTAACGTATCAGCCAATTACGGTGACTTTGCAAAAGAACTGTCAAAATGTGTAGAGAAGAGTTATGGATACACAATTTTAAGGTGTGTCGACTAATCTATATTATATAGTCGACTTCGACGTTCATCGGAATCGTACCCTGGAATTTGGGTCGGGGATCGAAAATCGATGATTAGAAACGCGCGGTAATGTGGGTGTAGTGCCTACTCGCCTAGTCGGTGACGTTTATTGATAATTTGTTGTGTCCCTTTTCCTATCGTTTTCGCGGTAGTTTTCCACTTGGTGTAAGTGCTCTCTGTTTCGATCTTGTTAGTTGTTTTAATGATACTCAAACTATGTTTACCGTGTTTCCATAAACTTGGATATATATGTAAAACAGGATCTTTCACATGTTTGTTGTTGGTCATCTCGAGTTCCCGATATTTTGGCACTATTCAAGTGCCATTTTCATGAGTGCACCGTAGATACACCAAATAATAAACTTAAATATATTGTTTCTCTAATATAACATAATCATGCAATCATGATTGTAAGTTACGTTATAAGACGTACTTATATATTAATGTTACTTTAAATTGATTATAGTAATATAGCACCTTTCTGTATTAATCTTTGTTTACGGTATTTATGTGTATATACAATGGTTGTTATAAAATAATGACACTACATTTGCGGATGCTACATCTAAACATATTACTGCTACATTGTGTTTTTGATTGAGGAATGTGGACTGCGCACTATTCTGAGATAAGGCTAGTAATTTCTACGTGAGCAAATATTCTCAATCATAATATTATGATAAAATCCTCGTGTTTTGTTTATATATAATAATTCTACAATAGTCTCCTATGACATTATTATCAAAGCTCTTATTAAGCGCTCAAAGATAAAGATCCTCAGAAACAAGCCTCTTATAGACTGTTTATCACTTATATTATAAAATCGAATATTTAGTCTCTAACGAGGTCGTTAACCCAAATTATATTTTATTACCTGAAAATATATTTAGCATAAAGTCGAGATGAAAGACGCAAATTTATTTTAAATTATGTTAATGAAATTAAAATATAACGTAGGTACTTTGTAAAAGTTACAGACATTTAAAAACAATAAGGGGTGGCAAAAAGTTTTGATTTAAAGAAAATTCAAAATGTCAACACCAATCGCTCGACAAATCGAAAATAAAACTTCAAAGTAATTAATAATGCTTATGTAGAATACCTTATATATCTAATTGAATCATTTTCGAAAACAAATATTTACAACTCAAAAAGATAAAAATAGAAATTATTCATTAGGCCATCGATAATTTTCACCCTTTTGAAATTTTCGTGGTCAGGAACTCCAATACATAGAACTAAATAAATATTTATGTCATTAATCATTCTGAGCTTTCAATATAACGGCACTGTTGCAAGTGCCACCCTCGTGGGCAGGTACGTCAGGTACTATGTACTAGGTAATGTGCGTAGTGTTGTATTTTTTAATAATTGAAATCCCCACTCTTAAGTATCACATATGAATGCATTTGTTATCCCTCGACGTTAAATCAAAGCCATATTTTGCATAGTTTCGCTCGCTAAAATAACAAATAACCTGTCACTATCTTAAATGACGTCAATATTATTGCGACGTTTTTCCATTGGAAATAAACGCTGTGCCAAAAAGATTTTTTCGTCATTTAGTTCAAGACTGGTCTAATTATTAATGACATAGGAAGAATTGGGCGCTACTTGAATATTAATGACAATGATTTTTCTTCAGCGTCGTATTGTCATCGGCCCGATTACGATTAAGTAATATTTCTCAGTACATAACGTAATGCAAAATAAGCTTGAAACTGAACCAGCCAACTGTATAAGCAAAGTGACGATTATGTGAAACATAGAACAAGAAAAATATTTTAAATTTGTTTTCGTAACGAATTGAGTTAAATATGTCAATGTTACAAAATCAGAAGGTTACGGTACGGAAAATTCCTCAATAAATTTTTGATATAAAAAACTTTGTTTTGAAGTCCAAAGTCCGGTCTAGATTTAAGATTTTTTTTACTTTAAATGTCAACTTGTGTATGAAGTATGTGGAACAGTATTATAATTGGTGGCAAGCGTCAGCTTTGATGTAATGCTGTATAAAGTTGTGGCTGTAAAGATTGATGCGATATTATTTTTTGTGCTCGTCTATTGGTCAATAGTGCTAGGTTTCAGCCGTGACGTCATGCGCGCGCATATTCCATCTCGCTAGTGCTCCTTTGACCTTTATATTTATGAAAACTACTGCGGAAATTTTGTATTCTTTTCACGCATAAAATATTTTCACATTGACAGGTAGATTATTAAGAATAATATTTCACAAACCATAATAGCGTTGTTTTGTTTTCATGTTAGAAGTAGACTTGTAATATTATAAAGTTATTATTAATAGAACACGAGATGAGATTTGAGATGAATGCCTAGTAATATTTATGTGTTTTTATGTGTTGTCATTTTGTTATCAAATACACCTAGGGTAGCAAATTATCATTTTTGTAACATAAAAATTGAATTCATCATGCTAATTTTATAGATTTTAAAGCCTTCGGTTTTCACAGCTTTGCTATCTACTAGTTCAATCCGTCAACACGTTACATTTCTGACGTTCGTACGCGATGATGTTTATAACGTTGTGTGCACAGTACAGTATTTTCTTATTGTGTATCTAAATTAAAGATGATATTATACTATACGACTAGGTTTCCTCCGCGGTTTCATTCGCGTTAATTTGAGAAAAAAGAGGCGCAAAAATATTTATGCAGCTCATAGCCTTACTAGGAAAGTAGACTATGGATAGTCTCAAAAATAATTTTTCAATTTGAAACAGTAGTTCCTTAGACTAGCGCATTTAAACAAACAAACTTTTTAACTGTAAATTGTTAGTACAGATATATTTTTTTAATTTTTATATTAAGCACACGGCGTATTTCTATGTAGATCTATGTAAATATTTAATCGTTAGAGAACGGTTTTCACTACAAGCATATTGTTGGATGGTCCAAAATCAACGATTATTACAAATAAGTTACTAATGTCCATAAAAAATTCTGCTCAATTAAAAGAAGATGGTACTGGCAACAGTGCAAACAAAATGAATGGGCGCGCCTTGCGTTTCTGCCTAATTTAAGACGCTTGTCAGATTGAATGACTTTTATGTTTACGGTTTAGCTTCTGTTAGTCACGGTCTCTATCTAGCACAAAAATAATAGACAAAACAAAAATAATTTATGTACCCAAAGAGCGTTTAAGTACGAGTGGCGTCTATTCTACATCATAAATCTTAAAAAAAAGAATATGTAATTACTAAAATAGAACATTTATAAAGACGGGTAGTATGAGTACAAATTCAATTTAGTCTGTAGGTATGAGTGATTTATCTTTTTATTGTTTAAACTTCCTAAAATTTTATGAACCTTAGTTATCAAGATTTATGAATGTTGAATTTATAAAATGATTGAAGTAAATTAGTAATTACCTACTAAAATTAATTTACCCTTTCAGGAGCAGCCATCAAATCGACCTGCCGCCTTTTGGTCAATATGCCACTGGCATCTTCTTTTTGGACAAGCTACATCATGAGGGCATCGAGAATAAGTTCACAAACCTTGCCGAGAGCCTCGGACTCAGCGTGATCTGCTGGAGGACTGTGCCTACTAACAATTCTACCATTGGTAAGATAAATATTTAAATTGGTTTTATAATAATTTCATTTCATTTCCTTCATTTGGTTTTAGAAAGAAAAATAAATGATTCATGACGACAATAGTACAAATGTCTTCATTTTGCATTTAAAATATTTTAATACCGTAGATTCTAATAATTTATATGTAGCAATATCATATTTTTTGTTGATATATTTTTAAAAATGTGCGAATAAAAGGGTTCCTTTCATATACCTTACTGATAATTGTTTATAGAGGAAATCAGAGATTTATTAGAACAGTTGAAAGTAGCCCTTATTAAAATTACTAAAATATTATCACTTTACTTGTCAATAAAACGTTTCGATCATCACCATGGAACATTTGTTCAGCTTGTGCTGTTTGTACGGCATTTTGCGATTTGCGACTATCATTCCAGGTCGTACACGTAGTACCTAAGTTGGTTGGGTCGTTAACGCGGCCGAGCGGTCTTGCGATGCTTGACCATACGGTTTGTTTAATTTAAAAATCTGACGGTATTTGCTCGAGAAACTCATATAAAATTTTCCTACACCTCTATAAACTTTTGGGAATCTTATGATCAATTTTTATACGTTTTGAAACCTAATTTTATATACAATAATGTGAGTTTATCGTGCATTATATCTTTATTACGTAGATACATGGTTCATTTGCACTTATGGTTATAACTGGTTTATGTTATGTAAGTGCTAATGAATTGAATTATTGCTTGCTCCTTAACGAGGTGACCGGTACGGATTTTCAAGGCTCGGAACATGCACAATACTTTTATTATTTTGATATAAAAATTGTACTTTTATGTATTTTATAAAAATTGTTGTCCGTACCGTGAAACGTATTATGAAACATTTTTTTTATTTACTTATTATGTTATTAGGATAATTATTTATGAAATTTGATAAAATGTTAACTTTGGATTTGATCTCGAGTTTTTAAGTTAAACTAAACGCTTCGATGGTAAAGTTATTAGATCCGCATTAATAAGACTTCTGATGACATAAATGCTATTGAATGATTGCTACTATTTAAACTATAAAATAGTATGTCGTTTTGTAAATTTTAATTTTAATTTGAAGGCATTTATGACACGAAGCTTCTTCCTGCACAGTATCAATTAAAATTAATTTTATTACCATCAAAGCGGAATACATTGAAATCAAGTTTTCCACGTGTTCGTGTAGGTACCCTTCTTAGATTAAGGAATTAATATTAGGGAAGACAAAAAGATCAGTAAGTAACGGTCCTATTTGGCTCGCTTTCAGGTCAAGTGGCTCGAAACTCGGAGCCATATATGCGTCAAGTGTTTGTTACCGGAGATAACACCGACGAAAACCATCTCGCGCGTCAGGTAAGAACACGGGAGCGAGACACGTTTCACAGGAATAGGTACACTAACTGTAACGACAAACGACGCGAGTATGAACTCGCAATCGCGTATCAAAATTGCGATTTCAAACTCGTTTCATAATCACTAGGACCCAAAGCACTCTTGAGGCATTTTTTTCAGATCGTTGAGACGCGCGCTGCACCGGCGGATCGTCGCTCGACGTTGCAAACGTAAATTAAAACATACCCTAATATACATTGCCCTTTCCTTTCGTGTGTCGCTCTCTGAATAGTGTGTGGAATGGTATTGTACGATGTTCGCAGATATTCGTTCTGCGCAAGCGTGCTTCTCACGAATTGGTGGTGCCAGGAGCGCGGTTCTACATCTGTAGTTTGTCTCTGAGGACCATCGTTTATAAAGGACTTCTTACTTCGAACCAATTATGGGTACGTAAATTGGTCAAAAGAATACAAACAAAGTTTTTTTTGGAATTAGTAGAAGTTAAGCTAATGGTGCCTAATTGTTCTTGATCGCAGGAGTATTTCAAGGATCTGAGCAACCCAGCCTTCACTACATATCTAGCGTTGGTCCATACGCGCTTTTCTACCAACACCTTCCCAAGCTGGGAACGTGCGCATCCTTTGAGGTGACCACACTACCATTATCATAATATTTATTTAGTCAGAATTGTCTGCTTTAACCTCATATGATTAAATATTGCAGAGTTCTTGCTCACAATGGCGAAATAAATACGTTACGAGGTAATGTCAATCTGATGAAAGCCCGCGAAGGTGTCATGAAGAGCGAGCTGTTTGGTGATGGTACGTTCATTACTTTTATACGCCAAATTGTGTTTTTTGGCAATTCCATTGAAAACCAATTTTCCTATAATTCAGCAACTTATCTGTTGCCGTATAAAAAGTTTCAAACATCATATTCTACTTATACTTAATATAAATTAATTTTAAACATTGTAAATATGATAGATACGAATTGAAAAAACTTAATTAAATACTTGAAACTAGGTATAACTACATCATTTTATACATTAAAATGCCTCCTTTTCAGACCTGAAGAAGCTTTACCCAGTCGTGGAACCGAATCTCTCTGATTCTGGATCAGCAGACTGTGTCCTGGAATTTTTGCTGCATTGCGGGAATCGGTCACTGCCAGAAGCAGTGATGACGATGGTTCCGGAGGCTTGGCACAACGACCCCACCATGCCGAAGGAGAAGAGAGATTATTATCAGTGGGCCTCTTGCGCTATGGAACCCTGGGATGGACCCGCTCTAGTTACCTTCACTGATGGAAGATATATTGGTAAGATTTTTTTATATTCTAAGAGTTCATTAAGAAACTTGGTTCTAAGCCTACGACAGAAGCCTATCCGTGGCTTCTGTAAAATATAGATAAAGATGTGTAAAATTGTGTATATCTTTTTACTTTTTTTTCGTAAGATTAATGTGGACATTATAAGAATTGGTTATATCTGTATTTGCGGGACTTTTGCAAAGCCAGACAAAAAATAATGGTTAATTCCAATTATTATAAAATTTTATGATTCAAGATTCTTATTTTGATGGAAATAAGTTACTGTGAACTATATTTTCATTTTTAATTCCTCGACAGGTGCCATATTGGATAGAAATGGTCTGAGACCCTCACGTTTCTATGTAACAAATGAGAATATACTTGTGATGGCGTCCGAGGTCGGCGTTTATGATGTCGATCCCGAAAAGGTTATTCTAAAGGTCTGTAAAATTTATTATTTATAATTAGATAATTGAAAAAACAAAAAAAATAATACTTCTTGAAGTAATGTTACAGTATCGCTTTTTGGGCTGGGTAGTGTTGCATCATCCTAAACGTTGTTTAATATCGAATGACGCGTTATAGCATCACATCACGCTCTTTGTGGAGTTCGATGTAAAAGTAAATTTTACTAATTACTCATTACTTTTTATTTTAAAAGAATTAGCACGCTAATTTTCTAGAAAATTTAGAACGCTAAAGATAGAGTTATCCTTTATTATTTGTGTGATATATAAATGGTTTAGTACATGGGTTATTGTGAAAGATGCGTAGTTATGTGTATCAATTTATATGGTAACGTGAAATGTTGCAGTGCGTTGTTAGTTTTAACATATTACGAGAAATGTTTTACTAGCAGTTTGCTCGTGTACAGTCCGGCCGCTCTAAGAACCCGTTTCTGACAGATCGTAATCGACCGAGCGATGTAACTTTGAACTGGCGTACAATTTACGGCAAAATTTTAAATATCTTTTATTTAACTTATGTAGAAATTTATAAAATCTACATAGAGGGCCTAAAATATTATATAATCATTATAACAACAATTTTATACCTCTTTATACCACATGAACTATGGTTCATCTTTCATGCATTATAACTATCAGACTGCTTGCTCGCTCTCACGCTTCATGGAACTGTTGTACGAACACACAGTACAGTAAAGATTTTTCGTAAACTCTCGGATATTTTTTTTATGTTATATGCTCTTAAACCACTAAAAATAAAATTTCATGCTTCTATCATTTCTGCTTCCAATATGATTGGAAAACGTTTAAGATGTGGAGAAAAAAATTACATCAAGACTAAAAAATTACATTTGATTATTTATTTGTTTTAAAAAGATTAGGTATATTTTTCGAGTCTAAAAATCAAAATCAAAAACAGCTTGATTCAAATAGGCGCCAAGAGCACTTTTGAATCGTCATTCCCCGTGTAGGGACGGGCAGTAGAATACAATTTCCATGACGCTGAAACTAGCAGCCACTCTTTATATCTCTGCTTCTAAACAACAGATTGATTTGTAACTTTACACAAATTAGTATCGTTTGTTCATCTAACTATGGAAAAAAATCCAAAGGGTAAATACCACCCCTTCTTTTTTTTTTAAATTTAAAAACTAAAAAAGGAGGTTAATTCGATATAAAAGCTAAAAAATTAATGTTACTAACCATAAAATAGGGTCAAAATTTGAAAACAAAGGTAATTTATAATAACAAGAAAGATTATAAAAAAAAAAATTTACTTTAATTTTTTTTTTTTTTTGGATTTTTTTCTAAGCAGACGATTAAATAAAATTTATTAAAGTTATCATATCTCGGCTCATAGACACTGCATTTTGTTGTAACTTTGCAGAAACCTTTTCTTTACTATCAAGAAAAGATAAGACAATTTTCAAAGCGGATACTCAACCCCTTCTATTTATTTTTTATTTTATTTTTTTCTCTAAGACAACGCCTATGTACCATTTCTTCAAATGTCTATATCTCTGCTCGTGGACACTACATTTTGTTGTAACTTCGTAGAAACCTTTATATTACTATCTAGAAACGATGATAAAAATTTCAAAAGGGATACTCAATCCCTTCTAATTTTTTTTTATTTTTTTTTTCTCTAAGACAATGCCTATATACTACTTCTTCAAATGTCTATATCTCTGCTCGTGGACACTACATTTTGTTGTAACTTCGTAGAAACCTTTCTATTACTGTCTAGAAACGATGATAAAATTTTCAAAAGGGATACTCAATCCCTTCTATTTTTTTTTTTTTTTTTTTTTTTTCGCTAAGACAATGCCTATATACTACTTCTTCAAATGTCTATATCTCTGCTCGTGGACACTACATTTTGTTGTTACTTCGTAGAAACCTTTATATTACTATCTAGAAACGATAATAAAAATTTCAAAAGGGATACTCAACCCCTTCTATTTTTTTTATTTTTTTTTTCTCTAAGACAACGCCTATGTACCATTTCTTCAAATGTCTATATCTCTGATCGTGGACACTACATTTTGTTGTAACTTCGCAGAAACCTTTCTGTTACTGTCTAGAAACGATGATAAAAATTTCAAAAGGGATACTCAATCCCTTCTATTTTTTTTTTATTTTTTTTTTTCTCTAAGACAACGCCTATGTACCATTTCTTTAAATGTCTATATCTCTGCTCGTGGACACTACATTTTGTTGTAACTTCGCAGAAACGTTTCTGTTACTGTCTAGAAACGATGATAAAAATTTCAAAAGGGATACTCAATCCCTTCTATTTTTTTTTATTTTTTTTTTTTTTCTCTAAGACAACGCCTATGTACCATTTCTTCAAATGTCTATATCTCTGCTCGTGGACAATACATTTTGTTGTTACTTCGCAGAAACCTTTCTGTTACTGTCTAGAAACGATGATAAACATTTCAAAAGGGATACTCAACCCCTTCTATTTTTATTTTATTTTTTTTTTCTCTAGTTACAACCCTTTTGAAATTTTTATCATCGTTTCTAGATAGTAATATAAAGGTTTCTACGAAGTTACAACAAAATGTTGTGTCCACGAGCAGAGATATAGACATTTGAAAAAGTAGTATATAGGCATTGTCTTAGAGAAAAAAAAATAAAAAAAAATAGAAGGGATTGAGTATCCCTTTTGAAATTTTTATCATCGTTTCTAGACAGTAATAGAAAGGTTTCTACGCAGTTACAACAAAATGTAGTGTCCACGAGCAGAGATATAGACATTTAAAGAAGTAGTATATAGGCATTGTCTTAGCGAAAAAAAAAAAAAGAAAAAAAATAGAAGGGATTGAGTATCCCTTTTGAAATTTTTATCATCGTTTCTAGACAGTAATAGAAAGGTTTCTACGAAGCTACAACAAAATGTAGTGTCCGCGAGCAGAGATACAGACATTTGAAAAAGTAGTATATAGGCATTGTCTTAGAGAAAAAAAATAAAAAAAAAAATAGAAGGGATTGAGTATCCCTTTTGAAATTTTTATCATCGTTTCTAGACAGTAACAGAAAGGTTTCTGCGAAGTAACAACAAAATGTATTGTCCACGAGCAGAGATATAGACATTTGAAGAAATGGTACATAGGCGTTGTCTTAGAGAAAAAAAAAAAATAAAAAAAAATAGAAGGGATTGAGTATCCCTTTTGAAATTTTTATCATCGTTTCTAGACAGTAACAGAAACGTTTCTGCGAAGTTACAACAAAATGTAGTGTCCACGAGCAGAGATACAGACATTTGAAGAAATGGTACATAGGCGTTGTCTTAGAGAAAAAAAAAAAAATAAAAAAAATAGAAGGGGTTGAGTATCCCTTTTGAAATTTTTATCATCGTTTTTAGATAGTAATATAAAAGTTTCTACGAAGTTACAACAAAATGTAGTGTCCACGAGCAGAGATATAGACATTTGAAGAAGTAGTATATAGGCATTGTCTTAGAGAAAAAAAAAAATAAAAAAAAAATAGAAGGGATTGAGTATCCCTTTTGAAATTTTTATCATCGTTTCTAGATAGTAATATAAAGGTTTCTACGAAGTTACAACAAAATGTAGTGTCCACGAGCAGAGATATAGACATTTAAAGAAATGGTACATAGGCGTTGTCTTAGAGAAAAAAAAAAATAAAAAAAAATAGAAGGGATTGAGTATCCCTTTTGAAATTTTTATCATCGTTTCTAGACAGTAACAGAAAGGTTTCTGCGAAGTTACAACAAAATGTAGTGTCCACGATCAGAGATATAGACATTTGAAGAAATGGTACATAGGCGTTGTCTTAGAGAAAAAAAAAATAAAAAAAAATAGAAGGGGTTGAGTATCCCTTTTGAAATTTTTATTATCGTTTCTAGATAGTAATATAAAGGTTTCTACGAAGTTACAACAAAATGTAGTGTCCACGAGCAGAGATATAGACATTTGAAAAAGTAGTATATAGGCATTGTCTTAGAGAAAAAAAAAAAAATAAAAAAAAATAGAAGGGATTGAGTATCCCTTTTGAAATTTTTATCATCGTTTCTAGACAGGAATAGAAAGGTTTCTAAGAAGTTACAACAAAATGTAGTGTCCACGAGCAGAGATATAGACATTTGAAAAAGTAGTATATAGGCATTGTCTTAGCGAAAAAAAAAAAAAAAAAAAATAGAAGGTATTGAGTATCCCTTTTGAAAATTTTATCATCGTTTCTAGACAGTAATAGAAAGGTTTCTACGAAGTTACAACAAAATGTAGTGTCCACGAGCAGAGATATGATTACTTTCACAAATACAATATAATTGCCTCCTTAGGGAAATTGCAATATTAAAAAAATAATCAAAGTGAATTATTTATTTTTTTACCTTTTTTTCTAATTTTTTTTTTAATATTCTAAACGACCTTTGATTTAAATTTTAACCTTATTTCATGCTTAAAGACATAGATTTTTTGCTTTTATATCGAATTAACCTCCCTGTTTGGGTTTTTAAATATAAAAAATAGAAGGGGTGGAATTTACCCTTTAGATCTTTTTCATAGTGAGATGATATAACGTCACTAATTTCTGTACAGTTACAACTTAATCTGTTGCTTTTTTAAGAGATATAAAGCGTGGCTTCTAGTTTCAGTGTCATTTAATTTTGGCTGCTAGCTGCTAGCTGCTAGTTTCAGTTTCATCAATTTCCTACGGCCCGGCAAGAAGGCCTGTCGTAAGAGCCGACAAAATTCTTGAGGTGGTAGGCTTCGGCCGTGGCTTAATTACCACCCTCTGGGTAAAGTCGCGCCGCCAAACGGCAATTGCCGTGTTCCGGGGCGGGTCCCAGAGCAGCCATTTGGGGGATGTGTCTGGGTAGTTGTGGCACTCTATGTGACCGATTCTGTCTGCTCATCACTGCCGCATCGGGTGCCTGGCTTCGGAGGGTAGCGGGATCCGAGGCACGGTGCCGCCGCTGGCCGACCGTAGGAAGTTGGGGGCCCAAGTAGCAGGAAAGCCACCTGTGAAAGGCTGCCCCGCCACCTGACGAAAAATCCCAGAATGTTCTACCTTGCCGGTTGGCGACCGGAAGGGAGGACCAGGTAGCCATTCTGGGGGGGCTCGGGCGTCCCCGCAGTCTCCGCGTCAGGCTCCCTACGTGCGGCGGTGTAGAGTCTGACACCTGGTAGGTAGGATGCCGCCTCGTCCAGTTCGCATTCCCCTGCACCTATTCACTCCCCATGAAAGCACACAAGAATAAAAAAAGGTATACACAGCGGCTGCACGTCCTCCCACTGAAAGTGCACCTCTCTAACATCCGAGGTCTGCACTCCAATCTCGAATCTGTCCACCACCACCTAGAAACAGAAAAACCGCAGCTGCTGTTCCTCACTGAGACGCAGATCAGATGTCCGGCTGACACGGCGTACCTCAGCTACCCCGGGTATTCTCTGGAGCACAGGTTCATACCTCGTGCCGGAGTCTGTGTGTACGTCCGTGATGACATTTGCATCAAACGTCTTAAGCACCTTGAGACATCCAGTTACTCCATCCTATGGGTTCTGGTGGACACAGGACAGGAGAAAATCCTGTATGCCTGTGTCTACCGTTCGCACAGTGGAGACGTGGAGACAACTCAGTTATGTGACCATCTTACCCTAACGGCGGATAAGGCTCGAGAGCGTTACCCTTCGGCACAGTTAGTCATCCTGGGGGACTTCAACGCCCACCACCAGGAGTGGCTGTTCCCATACCAGGTGACCGACCATGCTGGGAGAGAAGTGCGTAAACTAGCCTTGACGCTGGACCTCACCCAGCTTGTAAATTGTGCTACCAGGGTACCAGACGTAGACTCTCATACCGCCAACTGCTTAGACCTATTTTTAACAACTGATCCAGAAAGGTACTCAATAACAGTTTCTGCACCACTGGGTACTTCTGACCACTGTCTGGTAAAATCAATATCCGTCTGTTCCCCACCCGAAGAATCCCCATGTGGCCCAAGACGGGTGTGGCGATATAAGGCAGCGGATTGGGATGAGATGCGTCACTTTTTCTCGTCCTATCCTTGGCGAGAGGTATGCTTTTCTTCTGATGATCCGTCCAGCTGCGCTGAAGCCATTACCGCGGTTATACGCCAGGGTATGGAATATTTTATACCATACTCTGACGTAGCGACGAATGGAAAAGCTCGCCCATGGTTTGATGCGGAATGCTATCGTGCAGAAGCCAAAAAGCGGTCGGCATACACTGCATGGGCTGAAGCTCGAGCGCGCAAGTCTCCAAATTCTCGGAATTTGAAGAAATCTTTTAACCAAGCCGCCAAGGCATGTAAAAGGACGTTACGCAGGACTAGATTCAACCATATCAGCCGCATTGGGGCCAAACTAGCTTCTTACCCTTCTGGGAGCAAAGCGTTTTGGTCCCTGGCAAAAGCCGTTGAATCTAACTTTTGTCGGCCGTCACTTCCACCATTGCTGAGGACTGATGGATCACTGGCCCACTCTGCGAAAGAGAAAGCGGATTTGTTTGCATCTCTTTTTGCTGAGAACTCGCGTCTGGATGTTGCAGGAAAAGCTCCACCAATCTCAACTCGTGCTGACTGCATTATGGCAGAAGTACGCATACGCCAAAAAGAGATCCTTAAAATCCTGCAAACTCTAGACGTGAACAAGGCCAGCGGACCGGATGGTATACCAGCGATAGTCCTGCGTACCTGTGCCCCTGAGTTGTCTCCACCTCTTACACGCCTGTACCGCCTGTTACTTAAGACTGGCAAAGTGCCGAAGTCTTGGAAGCTTGCCAACGTGCAGCCTGTGCCCAAAAAAGGTAGTCGTGCAGACCCTGTCAATTACCGTCCCATCTCGGTCACATCCATACTCTGTAAGACTATGGAACGTGAACTTAACAACAAACTCTTGGCCCACTTGGAAGGTAACGATCTCCTCAGCGACCGGCAGTACGGTTTCCGCCAGCACCGTTCGACTGGGGACCTTCTAGTGTATGCCACACATATTTGGAGTGAGGCCATTGACAAACACGGCGAAGCACTTGCCGTGTCTCTCGATATCTCGAAGGCCTTTGACAGGGTTTGGCACGCGAGCCTTATAAGCAAGCTTCCTTCATATGGTATTCCACCTGGCCTTTGCACTTGGATTTCTGACTTCCTGAGCGAACGTTCAATACGAGTTGTCATTGACGGGTACTCGTCGGACCAAATGGCTATCGACGCTGGTGTTCCTCAGGGATCAGTCTTGTCCGCTACCCTCTTCCTGCTGCATATTAACGATCTGCTCGTCCCCGGTACCTTTGGGTACGCTGACGACTGCACAGTGACGGACAGATACTTTTCGAGTGCAGGGGCTAGTAAGGATGTTATCCAGTCTTGTCGAGAGGATATGGTCAGCCGCTTGAACGTCGCCCTCCAGGCAGTCTCCGAATGGGGCGATGCCAACCTGGTCACGTTCAACGCTACAAAAACACAGGCGTGTGTGTTCTCCTCTAAACGGAGCCCTTTACACCTGGCTCCGACTTTCCGGGATGTTTCTGTGGAAATTACCGACTCCCTACAGCTCCTCGGTGTTGAGCTATCGTCCAATCTGAACTTTGGGCAACACATCGAGTCCAAAGCAAAAACTGCAGCAAAAAAACTAGGTATTCTCTCTAAGGTCAGGCGATACTTCACTCCAGAACAGCTGCTCCAACTATACCAAGCACAAGTTCGGTCTTGTATGGAGTATTGCTGCCATCTTTGGGATGGATCCGCCAAATACCAACTGGCAACTTTGGACTCGGTGGAAAAACGAGCTAAGAGACTCATAGGTGACCCTACTCTGACAGACACCAAGTTGCAGAGTCTCGATCATCGGCGTAGGGTAGCTCGTCTGTCGGTGTTCTACAAAATATATTTCGGTGAGTGTGCGAAGGAATTACACGATCTAATTCCCCCAACAACCTTCCGCCATCGGGACACTAGGCGCGGTCGATCGTTCCATCCTTATGTCATCGATATGCCACCTACGCGCACAAAACGCTTTGGCTCTACTTTCCTGATGCGCACAGCTAAGGAATGGAACTCGTTGCCCGCGTCTGTGTTTCCCGAACGATACAATCTGGGTGCCTTCAAGGCCAGAGTGAATAGGCTGTTATTAGGCAGGCATGCTCCACCTTCGACCGCATCGTCACTTAACATCAGGTGAGATTGTGGTCAAATGCCTGCCTATTTGTCGAAAAAAAAAAAAAAAAAAAAAAAATTTTACAAATTATAACTTTAAAAATAAATTATTATTTTTGTAAAAGTAAAGTTACCACCGATTCGGAATGTAGATTCTTCAGAGAAGAATCGGCAAGAAACTCCGCAGTTCCTCTTTTGAAAAATAATATATAAACTGAGTTTAGTACAAAATAATATAAAGGGTAAAATAATATTTATTTAAAAATAAGACGCACTTTTATAGGAAACGTCAATGATTTTTTTGATGTGAGTGCTTTTCCATCACTTTCAAAATTGATGATCAAATGTCTATGGAAAAAGTTTAAAACTTCGAACTCCAGAAAAAACGGATGTCTATACGTTTCCTAACTATAAATTACCTCTGGGTCCAATTTCAAGTTTATAATACAAACATTAGGAACTTTTATAAAATATTTCTAGAGCCTTCGACCTTTTTATACGGCCCTGTTGGAAAATTAGTTTTTAGTAGACGTTTATTAACTATTAACTATCTTCCTGCTAAATTCCAAGCTTGTAGCATAAAAAATGAAATACTTTCATACAAACTCGTAAGAACCCTTAGACTCCTTTAATTTGCTTCCATAGATATTCATATGGTTCACTAGTTAAATATATGATATTATCGGCTACTATAACGCCATTTTCGAAATCATAGGTCATGTTTGGTAACATATGTTACTTTTATATTATTGCTTATTTAAGTTATAAATATTTATTGACGATTGATTAAATTTGTCTTTGTCCTGTGAGAAAGTATAATTTTGATAGCGTCATTTACTTACATTATGTACATAAATTTATCTAGTTCTAATATCATAAGTATGTAAATAAGTGAATTGATTAATTTGTTTAATTGTAATAGTGCAATACATATTAAGTCAATGTTTAAATAAAAATATAAAGCGATTTGTTAATAATATATGAATTGACATATTGTAACATTTTTCTATTGATGATGTAATGATTATGTGAAAAAAAAAACCATTCGAACAAGACTTAAAAAAATTATTAGCAAGTTTGAAATTACTGTCAAATTTACGGTTAGGATTTATCCTGAAACATTTCTTGGATCAGATATATCTTTATGTAAAGGTGGAAAATGTTTCACAGATTTATTATATTCAAGTGTTATTAAAATTATACTTTTCAAGTTTGTTTTACGTCGACAATGTCAGACAAAAAAAATACAGAATCCACTTATCATATCATAAGATGGGTTATTTGCATGCTTATTCATTAAAATATACGTTCATTACAATGAAACACCTTTTTCGGATGTTAACACGGTTGGAGGACCCTTGACCATGGTTGCTGTAAAGTATACGAAACGTCGGGCATCTAAAAAACTTAATAAACCGCGATAAAATCCGAAGAAGTTGTTTCATTATAATGAGTGATATTGGCGTAAACATTAGACAACAATAAAATATACGTTTTCTATCACGTAGAGTCGTCTAAAGCCCGGAAGAATGTTGCTAGTCGACACATTAGAGAAGAGAATGATTGAAGATGTTGAACTCAAGTTGAAGATCGCCCGCAGTCGTCCACACTCGCAGTGGCTGAAGGAAATGGTGAGTTTTATTTATTTATTTATGCCTAAATATCCAGTAAACAGGGTGATAATTGTCATTGCCTTATTTTAAAGTAGACTCTACTAACTACATAGCTTTTACCAACTTTCACACGTACCGGCATATACAAAAACACCATTACTATGAATTAACATCAGAGAATGCTTATTACACTGTGTCACTGCGTAAGACTCCACTTCACTCACTCACATTAAATAATACACCACTGCTGTTGGAACCTTTAATGTGAGATGTGAGAACTAGCTACTTAAATCTATATTAAACACAATATTTTGTCATCTCATAGAAGTAATATAGCAAATTGCTATTAGCAATTAACTATGGACTTATTTTAATTGCAATAGTAAAAACAACTTGGTACTTACGTTGACTCAGTTATCGTTTCTTTTTTCCATGCTGCGCTATTTTATGGAATAACATATTCCAACTTTCGTAACTTTGTAGATGGTGAGTTACATTTGTAGAAAAATAAAATGAAGAGACACAATAATTACAAAATATTAGGTATTATAAGGTTACGTATATAAAAAAAAAGATAATTTAATTGCTTTAGTACTTTCAAGTTTCTCAACAACAATGAAATGTAATGTATTTGTACAAGTACCTTTAAGGCGTTAACCAAATTGTTGTAAAAAATTATACAAGTCACTGTCCATTTAAATATTTTATGGTGGTACAATAATACAGTGAGTAGATAATTTGAACTCAACTACATAAAGATTCCACTTTTTACTATCAAGAAATCATACAATATATCAAATTTGTTTCCAGATAACAATGGAGGACATCCACAAATCAGTGTCTCCCCAAGTTACGTTACTTGACACTACAGCCAACGGTTACAACCACTCTGCTATATCTGGGTTGGGTGACAAGCGACTGGGGCTGTTCGGATACACCATTGAATCCATCAATATGCTACTGTTACCTATGATACAGAACAAGTAAGTTTTTTCTATCAAAAAGAGTTTGTTCAAATTCTGTACTTAAAATAAATTGAAAGAAAGAAAGAAACAAAAAACGTTTATTTAGTTAAAAAATATTACAAACAGAAAGCAACGAGAACAAGTAGAGACTTAGTATCAAAATACTTTTCCCCTAAAAGATCTTCACTCAGCTTGTGCTGCATCTGATTCAATACAGTTCTGTTCTTCCATGAAGCCATTCTTTTAAATTTTAATCTATAACTATGACTTAAAATTATCATCAAACTTTCAGCTGTACTTGTTCCTTAATTTTGTTTTTGCTAAAAAATATCATTGCACCGATTTTTTTTGAAATTTATGGTCATCTTCTCATTATTTTGGTTAAAAAATGGTAATATGTCTTGATATGTTTATATTATACGAGTATGTAGTATATAATTTGTCACTTGTGTTTTATAGGAAGGAAGCATTGGGCAGTATGGGTAATGATGCACCACTAGCCTGTCTATCGCGCTTCCAGCCCTTGCCCTACGAGTACTTCAAGCAATTATTCGCGCAGGTCACCAACCCGCCCATCGACCCCTTCCGGTAATTCTTATTATATTAAGTTTATTCGATTCTAGAATAATCTCGCGTTTATGGTCATCATTCCGTGGGTCATCGTGTCTGTGTGTGCGTGTCTGCAAAATAAAACTAAAAAATCAAACAATGGGTTCCCGAAAAAAGAGCGTTTGAAAATATTTACAGTCTTGAAAAAAATAACGTTAGAATTACTAAATTATAACAGCATTTTAATATCGCCTTACTGTGCAAAAACTTCTCAGTCATACAGAAGAAACTAGGTTTATCTGTTTATTTCTGACTTATCACTCCTTCACTCAACCCATTTCCAGATAAATTTCCTCAAAATATCGTCTAAATTGTGCAGGTTTCTTCTTAATCATTAATCGACAGAACTTTCAACGTTATGTTCCTAAATAGTCTTCTTTATGAAGTACTAACCATTAAATATTATTTTCTTCACAGTGAGAAGATAGTCATGTCGCTGCTGTGTCCCATCGGTCCTACTGCGAACATTTTACAACCTAGTGCCGAATTTGTTCATCGCCTGATCTTGCCCCAGCCTATTCTGTCCATACCAGACTTAGAAGCGCTTAAACGAACCTCACACAGAGGATGGAAGGTTTGTTAACTCTTCCTACTTACTTTGCAAGTAAGAAACGCCGGATAACAACTAGTAGATAAGTGTCTATTTTTTAAGTCTATTCGCGTTAAGAAAATAGTGACTCACCGCTGTCACGCCCTTTGAACTTACTACCATTTAATTTGTTAAAGGGCATGACTAAGCTACGTAACAGTGATAAGTTACTATTTTCTTAACGCGACTAAATTATAGCTACTATTGACACAGCATTCATTGACTGGTTGCACTGGCGGTCGCGGTTCCGATGCCCCGCAATTGGCAAACATGCGTTTTTCTTGTGTATTGCGTGCGTTTATTTTCGGACCTTCGACACAGGAGTAAAGTTGCATACCTCCTGTTGTTGTTGTTTGTTGTGTTACAGTTTGCTTAAAATTTAACAAAAAAGTTATTTTTCAGTTCGCAGTTATAACATAAAGCAAATTTCTAAAATAAAATTAGCCTAAGTTACTCCTTATTACGTCAGCTATCTGCCAGTGAAAGTCCCACCAAAATCACTCCAGCCGTTTCAGAGATTAGCCGGAACAAACAAACAAAATCAAGAATTTAATGACTTTTAAATTTTTGACGCTTAACACAGTAGGGTAATAAATAAATGTTTAA
Source organism: Melitaea cinxia (assembly GCF_905220565.1). Classification (NCBI taxonomy): domain Eukaryota; kingdom Metazoa; phylum Arthropoda; class Insecta; order Lepidoptera; family Nymphalidae; genus Melitaea; species Melitaea cinxia. The sequence continues at coordinate 3,009,762 of NC_059399.1, read as the reverse complement.
TACGCAGACGAGGGTGCTGGACTGCACGTTCCCGACGAGCGCGGGCCCGCACGGGCTGGAGCCGGCGCTGACGCAGCTGGCGGGCGAGGCGCACGCCGCCGCGCAGCAGGGCTGCCAGCTGCTCGTGCTGTCCGACCGCGCCGCCGGGCCCGCCCGCGTGCCCGTCTCGTCGCTGCTGGCGCTCGGTGAGTTGCTCCACCAGGCGAGGGCGAGGCGCACGCCGCCGCGCAGCAGGGCTGCCAGCTGCTCGTGCTGTCCGACCGCGCCGCCGGGCCCGCCCGCGTGCCCGTCTCGTCGCTGCTGGCGCTCGGTGAGTTGCTCCACCAGGCGAGGGCGAGGCGCACGCCGCCGCGCAGCAGGGCTGCCAGCTGCTCGTGCTGTCCGACCGCGCCGCCGGGCCCGCCCGCGTGCCCGTCTCGTCGCTGCTGGCGCTCGGTGAGTTGCTCCACCAGGCGAGGGCGAGGCGCACGCCGCCGCGCAGCAGGGCTGCCAGCTGCTCGTGCTGTCCGACCGCGCCGCCGGGCCCGCCCGCGTGCCCGTCTCGTCGCTGCTGGCGCTCGGTGAGTTGCTCCACCAGGCGAGGGCGAGGCGCACGCCGCCGCGCAGCAGGGCTGCCAGCTGCTCGTGCTGTCCGACCGCGCCGCCGGGCCCGCCCGCGTGCCCGTCTCGTCGCTGCTGGCGCTCGGTGAGTTGCTCCACCAGGCGAGGGCGAGGCGCACGCCGCCGCGCAGCAGGGCTGCCAGCTGCTCGTGCTGTCCGACCGCGCCGCCGGGCCCGCCCGCGTGCCCGTCTCGTCGCTGCTGGCGCTCGGTGAGTTGCTCCACCAGGCGAGGGCGAGGCGCACGCCGCCGCGCAGCAGGGCTGCCAGCTGCTCGTGCTGTCCGACCGCGCCGCCGTGACCAGACGGAGGTCATCGAAACTCCTGCTCTCGGACAGAGGTCAGCTCACGTAAACTCTAATTAAAATAAAGAGAAAGTACATTTGCCCGTAGTACCACTTGCTAATTTAAGTTCAACCGTATAAACAATACTAAATTATTTATAGGTGCTGTTCACCATCACTTGATTGAGACCCGACAGCGTATGAAGGTCGGCATCATAGTGGAAACTGCTGAGGCCCGAGAAGTACACCACATGTGCGTTCTTCTCGGTAGGTGTTAAAGATTTCATTAATTATTCATACTATTTTTTTTTTTATTTATTTCACTGTTGTCGTAATTGACCAGTGTCAAATTTACAGGTAAAACGCACTACTTCACTGTAGTTTTACATTTACTTTATAAATTTAGCAATAATTTTTTATTTTTGTTTCTCAAGCTCAATTGCTTATTGGAAAAAAATATTATTAAATTTAAGTATTGAAACATCACAACGTAAGATAAACTAACTTTAAGATAGAATCATTGATGAAACGTTTTAGTATAAATCAATTTGATATGGGTACTTTTTTTCTTGTGTTAACAGAACCTTTGTCAGATGCAGCAAATTTGTTAGTTAATATGATCTTACATCATAAATGATTCTTTCTCCATTTCTTAGACATAGTGAGTATTAGGGTTAGGTATTTAGGGTATGATGAGGCTGGCATGTCTGTGTAGACAAAAGTCCGTAAAAAAAATAAAGAATAAAAAAAACTGTTAGATAATTAATAATAAATATCTCTTATCTAAAACGATGTAATTCTTTATTTCAGGTTATGGAGCAGACGCAATTTGTCCCTACTTGGCCTTCGAATTGGCCTTTTCGTTTCGTAACGACAACCTGATCGACCCAAATTTGTCTGATTCAGACATATATTTGGCCTACCAAAAAGCTATTGAGACTGGTTTGGCCAAAGTTATGGCTAAGATGGGTATTAGTATGCTACAGTCATACAAGGGTGCCCAGATCTTTGAAGCTGTTGGTCTAAGTGAGGAGGTCATCGATAAGTGTTTTAGGGGAACACAATCAAGAATTGGTAAGTGAAAAATATGTCATATTAAATTTATAGTAAATTTGCCCAATATTTGTTGTTAACGTCATCGAAGTATTTATTTTTAAATATCTGTTTTTGCAGGTGGCGTTACTTTCGAGATTTTATCTCAAGAAACCTTTGATAGACACGCCTTGACTTATGGCGATTGTAAAGACATGCTTGTCTTAAGGTATTATATATTATATTTACATACTAATAAAATATTTAATTTAATTTACTTTAAGCTCCTCATTTTACATAACTTTATAATTTCAAAATTCAATATAATGTTGGATTCCTTAACGTACAGAGCCATGTTTTGCCATGAAACTTTTCATAAACTAAAATTGAGTTATGGTGTAAGCAAATCAGACTCACAGATTGTTTTTTTTTTTATACTCATACCCCACGACTAACGAAACTGACTTTTCGATAACCATTAGCAGTAGATAAAATTTGACTGTGGCGTGAGCAAACAGCTCTTACAAAATACGTTTTTAAATCAAGCTAACATGTTTCCAGGAACCCGGGTACTTACCACTGGCGTGCGGGCGGTGAAAAACACATTAACGATCCATTATCCATCGCCAATCTGCAGGAGGCTGCTGTGGGAAATAGCAACTCCGCTTACGATCGTTACCGGTAAATACTAACCTACTCTTCGTTGTAAACTACAAGGTATTCAAACGATTCGTTTTGTCCACAAACCGCACAATTTTGAACAACACACCACATACACTTAAGAGACCTACAATAGTCTTTTCTTTTTCTGGAAATGGAAATTTTAATTCAAGCGTGATTATAATAGTGACTAGCTTCTGCCCGCGACTTCGTCTGCGACGAATATTAACAATTTTGTCATAGATGATTGTTGCGAAACTGCAGCGCCCGCAGCAGAAGCTCTCAAAAGGAAAAAAAAAACCGATTTTGAAACATTCTTCATTGGTGCTCTGCTTCTATTGGTCTATGCTTGATGATTATAGCCTACCTCGATAAATGGGCTATCTAACACTGAAATAATTTTTCAAATAGGACCAGTAGCTCTTGAGATAAGCGCGTTCAAACAAGCAAACAAACTCTTCAGCTTTATAATATTAGTATAGATTTGTATTGTAATAACATATGGTATAAATATTTTTTTATTATTATTTGAGTCCTTGTTATTACTAAAACTATAATAAAGTAATATACAATTATGTTTTAATTTTATAATGGAATGTTAAATTACATTAACTTTAGTAAAAGGGGCTGGTTTTAAAAATATTGAATAAGAATTTCTCAATAAAAAATTACATATTGAAGATTCTCTTGATCTCAATTAGTTTTTTCTTTTTTCGGTGTGTAGAGAGAGCGCGTTGGAGTCAATACGTGCTTGTACATTACGTGGTCAGCTAGAACTTGTGAAATTAGATGAGCCCTTACCGTTATCGGAAATAGAACCCGCTTCTGAAATCGTCAAACGCTTTGCTACAGGTAACTAATACATTTACCTACGAACATACTTCAATTTATCGTAAACTTCATATAAAGTTTTCCATTTACTATAAATATTAAACTGTACGATAACACTAAGTTTACTTGTACTATTCTGGTTAGAATATTAAAGATGATATTTTATCAACCCTAATTGGTTTATGAACCTGGTTTTCACTATTTCATTCAAACTGATCCTTCAAGCCGGATATGTGTAAATTTTTATGGAATTTAAAAAAAAAATAAGGGCTTTGTAAAACATCAAAATTTTAATGTAGCTAAATAGTTTATTACATAAATATTATATTTCAGGTGCTATGTCGTTCGGTTCAATTTCCTTGGAAGCGCACACGACATTAGCTGTCGCTATGAACCGTGTAGGGGGCAAGTCTAACACTGGAGAGGGGGGAGAGAACGCTGACAGATATCTTAATCAGGTTTGACAAATATATATATCTGTCTTATAGTCTATAAATCTTCCCCAATCCCACTAATTTCGAATTTCTGGCAAAACAAACATTTTAAATAATAACTAACTGACTCGGCAAACGTTGTCTTGCCGCTAAACGCTGTTTATAAATAGGGTTTAGTGGTAGAAAGATGAAAATTTAGGGTTGTGTGTATTTTTCAACGCCAAATCATAATAAAATAAATAAATAAATAATTTATCTAAAAATTAAAAAAAAAATTAGGGGTACCCTTAACATTTAGGGGGGTGAAAAATAGATGTTGTTCGATTACCTACCTAACTTACCTAATATGCACACAAAATTTCATGAGAATCGGTCTAGCCGTTTCGGAGAAGTTTAACTACAAACACCGCGACATGAGAATTTTATATATTAGATTTTATATATAAAATTTTTTATAACTTAGTACCTACTTGTACTCAAGAACACTAGCGATTACATGAATCGCTAATATTCTCGACTTTTATGTCTTGCAAGGCAACGGCTGGACCAATTCGGCTAATAATATAATTCTGTTTTTTTAATACTTCTTTTTTTTTACATACTACACTAAAAAACAGTCTTACGGAAAGAAAAATAAAGAAAATTAAGTTTTCCGAAAACTTACGATTATTAAATTTTCACGCGTTTGACAGTTCACAAGACATAACAGTGTCTGTCTGGTCAGCTAATATAGTTACAAATAAAGATTAACATACAATTACTAACAACAGGATCCTGAGTTCAACAAACGTTCTGCGATAAAGCAAGTCGCGTCGGGTCGGTTCGGAGTGACCGCCTCATATTTGGCGCACGCTGATGACTTACAGATCAAAATGGCTCAAGGAGCCAAGCCGGGCGAGGGCGGGGAGTTGCCTGGTAAGTCTTATTTCAAACTATTTTTCCGATGCTCTACCGAAGTATTATAACTTATATACGATATATTTTCTAGGACCTGATAGAAGGAACTAAAATTTATGTCGGAATAAAGTTATTTAATTATTGAGTCTTATCAGTTAGAGAAAAGAGAAAGTGAGAACTCTATAGATCTGACAATCTTCTCCAAAGCCAAAAGAGAGATAGGAGTACGACATGATATATATTAGGAATGATAACGTTTAGATACTTGTAATATTGTACCTATTTAAGCTATACCCTCAAACTTGTTTAATAACAAATTAATTGACGATTCGTTACTTATAAAGAACTAATTACTATTTTATAGTAAAAGTTTGTTTCTTTTTTGTACACCTGATTATATCTAATAGGATCTAAATATTTTCTATAGGTTACAAGGTGACAGAGGAAATAGCTAAGACACGGTGCTCAGTACCGGGCGTAGGGCTGATCTCGCCTCCACCACATCACGACATCTACTCCATTGAGGACTTAGCTGAGCTGATCTACGATTTGAAATGCGCCAACCCTAAAGCCAGGATCTCTGTGAAACTTGTCTCGGAAGTCGGAGTAGGAGTTGTAGCGTCTGGTGTTGCCAAGGTATATTTTAGGACTCATATACTATACTATACTTAATTACCATTTTACTGTACTGTATTTTTTACTTTACTGTAAAACATGTAAAAAAAAATTGTAAAAAAAATTATATATCAATTGTAAAAATTATATATATAAAGTACGAGGGTCGGTGATTACAGGGCAAAGCGGAGCACATAGTGATCTCGGGGCACGACGGGGGCACCGGGGCGAGCTCGTGGACCGGCATCAAGAGCGCCGGCCTGCCGTGGGAGCTGGGCGTGGCCGAGACGCACCAGGTGCTCGTGCTCAACGACCTGCGCTCCCGGTGAGCTCGCGCACGCGCACACGCACACACACACGCACACACACACACACACACACACACACACACACGCCGCGCTCGCGCTATCACAGGACATACATTAACGCACACACACACGCAAACATTACCCATAATAGTACACACTCAGATGAAATGGAGGAACTTCTCAATTCGAATTACTTATTTAGGGGTCGTCCATTAATCATGTGATTTTAAGTACTTAACCCCTTCTACTATACTTAACCCCCTCCCCCTCCAATACCCTTAATTATCGATACCGTTAATTATCGTGACCGGAAATCACGCGTTCAATGAAAAATAAATACACGTGATATCTCATTATTGACTCCCTTCCCTGTGATATTAGGTTTTTTTTAAATGACTCCCCCCCCCCCCCCTTCCAGATGAATATTATTTTAAATTGAACTATTACTTGCAGAGTTGTGGTACAAGCAGACGGTCAGATCCGAACCGGTTTCGACGTGATGGTCGCTGCGCTGCTGGGTGCTGACGAATTCGGCTTCAGTACTGCGCCACTTATTGCATTGGGTATGTTTTAAACAAACCTTTATATTTTAGTTACTTAACACATTTAAATTACAAATTATTATTTATGTCACACTGACATTACCACAGAATATTTTCTTTAATATTGAACAGTAAACTTTTTATTTATTTATTTATATAAAAATCGCCAGCAGATGATACACAAAAAAAAATATATATAAAAACCTTTCTCACCATGCTCATCTTATTGTAGACGATAATAGCTTTCATATATGCTATATAATTACTTCATGCTATAATACTCAAAAAATATTTATAAAAAATGAACAACTCAACCATCCCAGAAACATTTTAATTACAATGTATTTAAAGGCATATAAAGGCGTGTTCGACTCCTAACTGCGTTCTATAGGTGTAAAATAGAGTATGTTCGATGAGAAAAAAAATCCTAGCCATTTTTTAAATTTGACGACTCTTTGAAAGACTCGTTTCGCATGATACTTGTGAGCGCGTCAGCGCAGCTATAATTTACAATGAAAATCAACCTACGAAAAAAATAATTTGTTTTCATATGCGATTCTTTAGTTGTATGCGGCAGTTAGTGTTAGTATTTCACTTTATCGACGTTTTTTAGGTCTGAGAAAAATAGTATTGAACTGTTATGCAGAAGCGTGTTGTATATTAAGACAAATTTAAATTTAAATATGGGCTAGATTTTTTTTACGCGGATTGTGATCCTATAAATCTACAGAACCCACCATTTAAATTAACGTAGTTAAGAGTCAAACACTACAAATTAATTCCTTCAAACAATTGATGTTTGAATAACTCAACAGATGGCGTTACTGCCTATATTATTTTAATTATAAGAATTGTACCACAATATAGTAATAACTATTGTATTTTAGGTTGTACAATGATGAGGAAGTGTCACTTGAACACGTGTCCCGTTGGTATCGCCACGCAGGACCCCGTTCTACGCAAGAAGTTCGCGGGCAAGCCCGAACATGTCATTAATTATCTGTTCATGTTAGCTGAAGAGGTTAGTGACATTTACTATATTTTATGAAATAAGATGTAAACAATTATTTCATTATTTATTTAAAATAAAAACATAATCATGTTTCGTATTATTTAAATAATTTTAGTTATATATATACAACAAATTTCAATGTATATAAAGACTGAAAAAACTTCAATTTAAGTATTGTGCGACAGCATGACTCGTAACATCGTTCGCCTAGCCCGGCACCACACGCGCACGTGTAACCTGTAACATGTAACCTGTAACCTGTAACCTGTAACCTGTAACCTGCACCCTGTAACTTGTAACCTGTAAGCCGCCCGCGCCGCCCGCAGGTGCGCGCGCACATGTCGTCGGTGGGCGTGCGCCGGTTCGGCGAGCTGGTGGGCCGCACGGACCTGTTGAAGGTCCGCGAACGCAACGACAACCCCAAGGCGCGCCTGCTCAACCTCGGCCTCATCCTCAAGAACGCGCTGCACATGCGCCCCGGGGTCAACATCGTGGGGGGCTCCAAGCCGCAGGTATACTTGTCAGCGATAATTGCGCGATCATCGTTGTGTAAGGATTTTGCTGAAGGTCTTTGAATAAAAATAGAAAAAAAACTACTTTTTAAATTTTACATTTTTTATTAGGTTCTCAGAAAAGGAACTGATTCATTGTGTTCTGCTAAATACTATCGGCTCATATGTTCCGGTTTTTAAGGTAGAGTGGAGCAGGTTATATCCTGCTCGAAATTTAGAGAAGCCCGACTGGGGAAGTACCTCAACCTTACAGAAGATCACACTCAATTAACACTGCTCTCAAATTGTGTTGTATTGCTGTGGTGATTATGGTAGCCAAAGTTCCCGGGGAGCGTTGTAGATAGAGTCGAGAACGCGTTTGCATTGTTCCTGGTATTGAGAGCGTCCATGAGCTACAGTATACGCTTACCTCTAGGCAGACCGTACACTTCTTTGCTACCTTTGCAATATAAAACAAAAACGCGCATCACCGTTGAATAAATTGCTCAATGTCGTTTATTACATAATAGGTACAAACACCGTTATAAAATCATAGCTTGGTATTTATAATATAGCCTATATTTTTTCTTAACAAACAGGATATCTAAACCACAAAAATTTAGTACAAATTACATTTATCAAAAATATTGTATAATATAAGTATAGGTAAAAAGTTATTCTCCTTTGGTAGGACTTCCAACTGGAAAAACGTCTCGACAATCAAGTGATACAACAATGCAGCAGTATCCTGGACGGTACTCAGAAGCATATAGATATTAACATGAAGATTACAAATGAAGATCGCGCCTTCGCTTCCACACTTTCGTACCATATTGCCACGTAAGTATTTAGATATATGGTATTTATTTTAGAATTTACATTATACAGAATGCACCATATCAATTTTCTGTATTTTTATTTTTATTTTATTTTATTTTATTATGCTCTTTCATTGTTTTTGACTTCAAGTTCCACTAAATAACTAGTAAAGAATGCCGTGGTCAAAGTGACCAGTTTAAGCAAGTCATTCAGATAGATTTTCTAATTTACTACGATTTAATCGGTCAAGGACCATGGCTATACTAAGTGACAGGGACGAGCGACTAATTGCTTAGCGGGAATTAACAGTGTATTACATGTCATGGTTTTTAAAAAAAGTGTATATACGGGATGCATAAACATATATACATATGTTACCGCAAATTCAGCAATCTCTTCTCAAGTCTGTCAAGGCCTTGCAATATAATAACCTCCTTTAATTTAGATTACTTATTACGGTTTGCCTGATGATGATAGCGTCTGTACTTCTGCCTATATACACTCTTGGGTTTCGTTTACTTCATGACCTTCCCTCATATGTCGTCTCTTACTCAACTGTAGACTGTACCATACAGTTGTTTTTGGTCCTTCGAGCCGGATATGAACCAGCGACCTATGGATATAGTCCACAGTTTAGGCATATACAATTTTTATAGGACATTCGGCGAGGACGGTTTGCCAGAGGGTACATCGATAAATATTTCGTTGACTGGCTCTGCGGGACAGAGCTTCTGCGCTTTCCTGTCCAAAGGTGTTACGGTTACTTTGGAAGGAGACGCTAATGATTATGTCGGTAAGTGATATGCGTCGTTTATTATTATTAAATCAACCTTTTCTATGAATGAGGAGATCATATAAATCTTAAATTACTTTTATAGTGACGTAATGAAATATAGAACTTAAATTTATTCATCTTGTTAGATTATTTTTTTTTACTCACTGATCGTAAATACATTTACTGTTAGAAATAAGATATTTAATAAAATAAAAATATTTAAGCCTTTTACCGACCATAATAATCCTTTTAAATGCGATTTTTGTAATCGATAATAATAAATTCACAACTTTTTTCTATTCTAGGAAAGGGTCTGTCAGGTGGTAAAGTTATCATATATCCACCTAAGAATTCACCGTTTGAATCGCATCTAAATGTCATTGTGGGCAATGTGTGTCTATACGGAGCTACTTCTGGAAGAGCTTACTTCAGGTATGCTTCCTTACAAATTACACATTCCTAATAATAATCTATTAAGCTATCATACTTTTTAATCAATACAAATTGTTTCAAAATCGTGAAAAAATTTAAAATTGTCGATAAAGTTCCTAGCATTGAGTTCAACTTCAATGTACGTAAGTCCAACACCAATTTCAGTAAATGAGTAAAGCTCGGTTTCTATATTAAAAAGAAATCGGCCCGTATTGGTTACAAAAGGCTCAAATTCGATCGACGAATGTAGAAATTAATTTGAACAGGATGTTCGACTCCTAATTTCGTTCCTTCATATGGGGGTTCTGTAGGTGTAATAAACGATGTCCCGCGTGAAAAAACAATACCTAGCCCATTTTTTAAATCTTTATTTAAATAGACGAGCTACATTGATAGACTCGTTCCGCGTGATACTTTTCGTGAACGCGTAAGCAAATTTATGATAAAAAATCACTGTGAAGAAAAAAAAATCGTTTTCATAAGCGATTCATTAGGTATGTGTAGCATTTCGTATTAATTTTTCACTTTATTGATTTTTAAGGTTAAAAAAATAGTAATTGGACGGCTATGCAGAAGTACGTAGCCAGAGTAGGTCATATATTAAGTAGTAAAATAAAATTTAAAAAAGGGCTACGATTTTTTCTCACATGGCGTTCCATCTATTACATCAACAGGAATTTGAAGGAACGTAGCTAGGAGTCGAACCCCCTAAAAAAAACTCATTTTGTTAATTAGCTTGCTCTCACCGAAAGCGTTGTTATATTAATAATTTGAATATAGAAACCTGGTTTAAGTCAGCAACATGAGGCAATAAGCTGGTATCGCTTTGATGCGCAGGGGTATAGCGTCGGAGCGGTTCTGCGTGCGCAACTCGGGCTGCGTGGCGGTGGCGGAGGGCGCGGGCGACCACGCCTGCGAGTACATGACCGGCGGCACCGTGCTCGTGCTCGGCCTCGTGGGCAGGAACTTCGCGGCCGGCATGAGCGGTGAGGCGCGCACACACACCACACGAACACACGCGCACACACGCACACATACACACACACACACACACACACACCCACACACACATACACACACATACACACACACATACACACACATACACACACACACACATACACACACACACATACACACACACACACACATACACACACACACACACATACACACACACACACATACACACACACACAGAGAGAGAGAGATTGATGTACCTATGTAATCTATAAAAGTGAAAGTTTGTGAGGATGGATAAATGTGTTTGTTACTCTTTCAAGCAGAAGTACTGAATTGATCGTAACGAAACTTGATACGTAGGTAACAGGGGGATATGTAACTGGGTATCGAGATAAAACCGCAGGGCGCAACTAGTTAGCTTTAAATATTATAAAAGTACGATCAAAAAGTGCATTATGGAGGAATATTGATAAACATATATTAGACTGTGATATGAATAATTTTTCGTTTTATTATTTATGTTTTATTTTACAACCTAAAACCATATAAACATCTATTTCGTCCAGGTGGTATCGCATACGTGTACGACATCGACGGTTCATTTAAGAGTAAATGTAACCATGAGATGGTGGAGTTGCTTCCACTGGACAGACAAGATGACTTAAACGAAGTACAGAAACTTCTGGAAGAATTTGTGGAATATACTGGGTAAGCACACGATTATATAACTATAGAAGATTATATTGTATATTAATATTTCATTTAAAATGTAAAAGTTACCTTTAAATCATACAAGAGAGGTTTCCAACTGAACTTAAACGATTGCTTCTATTTGACTGATTGTTTGTATATAGGTTAACAAAGTATGTACAATATTTCGCTTAATTTAATGCCTTCGTATACTTTAGCTATGTACTAAACTTTTTTTTTATTAATAAATAATTTAAGACAAATTTTATCACCTGTAAAACAAAAAGGTTTCAAGACAACTAGATTCAGTATTTCTTTCTCTTATTACAAGCAGTACATTATTGTATCCTAGTCTTCTATATAAAATATACAAAAAAGAAAGAATTGTAACATTAAATAGATTCAGTGATTATAAAATTAAATATTCTATTTTAGTTCAATAATCGCGAAGAATCTTCTCGAAACTTGGCCGGAACCAGCCAAGATGTTCATCAAAGTGTTCCCTTACGAGTACCAGCGAGCTCTGAAACAAATGGCTCTTAAGAACGCTTCGCCGAAGTTAGAAAGCAACGGAAAAGTTGACGAAAACGGTATTGTGGACATTGAAGAAGCTGTCCGCAATGTTGAATTGGATAAAAAAAATCTAGAAAAAGTTTTGGACAAGACAAGGTTTGTCGATGTGAATTCTATAAAATTGCTGCTTTCGATGACAAATATTAAATCAAAAATTGAAATTAACTTTTCTCAATGTCAAATTTTTAGGCAATTTTATAAATCAAATTAAAGTTTGAATATTTTTTAATTACTATAACATCACTAGTCTACTTCTTTGTTAAATTATTCATTAATTTCATGTGAGTTTTTTTATGTATTATTTTATAAAATAGTTCTCCAAATGATTTATTCTCTTTAAGCTAATAAAATAAAAATGTACTTAAACGAGTTAATCGAGATGTCCTTGCACTGTACTGAGGAAGGCTGCCAGTAAGACTGGGCTAAAATCTCCTTTGCTATAAAATACAGACCAGAATCAGACAAATTGTAGTCCTGCTTCTTCTAAACCAATCCTAATCTCCTCTAAAATAAATTGAATCGAACCATGTGGTGTTCTTGTTGATCTCCCCACCGTGCCTCAGAGAGCACGTTAAGCCGTCGGTTGCGCCGTTATCACGTACACCTGATAGCGATCGGTACTCAAAGTAGGGATTATATCCGCTAACTGGATTAAGCTTTTTTTAACTGAGGAACAGCAGGAATTTTTTGCTCAAAATATGGAGCAACCCGACTGGGGTAGTACCTCGACCTTACAGAAGATCACAGCAAAATAATACTGTTTTCAAGCAGTATTGTGTTCCTGTTGGTGAGTAAGGTGACTAGAGCTCCTGGGGGGATTGGGGATTGGGCCGGCAACGCGCTTGCGATGCTTCTGGTGTTGCAGGTGTCTATAAGCTACGGTAATCGCTTACCATCAGGTGAGCCGTACGCTTGTTTGCCGACCTAGTGACATAAAAAAAAGCTCTGATCCTTCTCCTACACGGGGAAAGAGGCCTATGCCCAGTAGTGGGATATTACGGCTGAAGCAGAACTATTTTTAGTAATACTTGTATAACAAATATGTATTTTTATTAATAAATCTCTGAGAATTATTATAGAAATAAAAGCTCTATCACCGTATTTTTTTTTTTTCATTATATTGCTCTTCAGAATTAACATACTAGTCCTGCAGTCCTCAATTATTTTTAAAAATAAACTATAGATATAAAAACATTTATTGGGATTGGGGATTGGGCCGGCAACGCGCTTGCGATGCTTCTGGTGTTGCAGGTGTCTATAAGCTACGGTAATCGCTTACCATCAGGTGAGCCGTACGCTTGTTTGCCGACCTAGTGACATAAAAAAAAAAGCTCTAGTCCTTCTCCTGCGTGGTGAGAGGCCTATGGCTAGTGGGATACTCCCCAAATGGAGTAAGCTTTAATCCTTCTCCTGCGTGGTGAGAGGCCTATGGCCAGTAGTGGGAAGGTCCGGGCTGAGCCGTGTGTCCGGCAGGGGCTTCATGAAGTACCCGCGCGAGACGGCGCAGTACCGCGCGGCCGAGACGCGGCTGCGCGACTGGGACGAGATCTACAGCCGCGGCGTGCGGCGCGGGCTGCGCGTGCAGGCGGCGCGCTGCATGGAGTGCGGCGTGCCCTTCTGCCAGGGCGCGCACGGCTGCCCGCTCGGCAACATCGTGCCCAAGTGGAACGACCTCGTGTACCGCGCCGACTGGCGCCAGGCGCTCGCCATGCTGCTGCAGACCAACAACTTCCCCGGTGAGCCCGCGCTGTGCGCTCGGCATCTTACTGCCCTACTGCCCTACTGGCTCGACCTCGCGGAAGATGATTCGTACTGCCTTCGAGCTGTGTTGCGTTCCTGTTGGCGAGTAAGGTGACCAGAGCTCCTGTGGGGATTGGGGATAGGGTCGACGTCACGCTTACCATGCTTCTGGAGTTGCGGACGTCTATAAGCTACAGTAATCGCTTCCCATCAGATAAACTATACGTTTGTTTGTCAACCTAGTTAAAAATAAAAATGTATTGATAAACGCCTCGCACTCGACGGTCACCAATAGGGTTTAGTCCTGAGTAAGTACAGTAAACGCTCATACCACGGTTCATTAATATAGAATACAATAGGATCCTTCTCACGATCCAGAGCAGCCTAACCTACAAAAGATCGCAGGCATATAACACTGCTCACAAGTAATGTTCTGTTCCTAAAGTGAAAAGTTGAGGGTAGAGAAGGCAACGCGCGTACTGCTAGTGTCGCAACCATCAGTAGACTACAGTAACAACTCATTATCAAGTGAATTGTAAACATGGTACCACCCTAATAAAACAAGTGTTGGCTATAATTGCCAACGCAACAAGTAGTGCTGTGCGAACACACCGTTGCCACACAATCACCAGCAAGCCACTAACAGCGGTCCGTGCGCAGAGTTCACGGGGCGCGTGTGCCCGGCGCCGTGCGAGGGCGCGTGCGTGCTCGGCATCTCGGAGCCGCCCGTCACCATCAAGAACATCGAGTGCGCCATCATCGACCACGCCTTCGAGAGCGGCTGGATCGCGCCCGAGGTCTGTCCGCACACCGCATACTTGCCACGTTAAATGTTTCGCGATTTTATGGACTCACGCGAATTTTTAAGACTACAAATATCCGTCAATTCTTATTCATTAATGGTTTATGTACTGTGTGGCTACGGTACTAAAGAATATGGCCACCCCCTCTCTTCTCGTGGGTGTCGTAAGAGGCGACTGAGGGATAACACGGTTCCGCTACCACCTTGGAACTTAAAAAGCCGACCGGTGGCGGGATAACCATTCAACTGCTGGCTTTGAAATACACAGGCCGAAGACGGGCAGTAGCGTCTTCGGTGCGACAAAGCCAGCCCTGCGGTCACCAACCCGCCTGCCCAGCATGGTGACTATGGGCAACACACATGAGTTCACGTTATTTTTGGCGTAAACTTGTGGAGGCCTATGTCCAGCAGTGGACTGTATAGGCTGTAATGATGATGATAATGATAAATGGTTTATTTCCTCGCCGTGTCAACTGTGAAACGTTTTGAGAACGCCTCCTGTATTTTTTTTTTAATATCTTTTATACAAGCATTTTTACAAATAAATTATCTATACTAATAATTATATCGCTGAAAAGTTTCTTTATTTTAGTGCAACAATCTCAGGAAGTACTTAACTGTATTCGAATTTTTTTTGTATTGGATGTTTTTTTTTTTTTTTTTTTTTTAATTACAAAACGACCACGGGCTAACTTGTAGTTGCCCGAACCTTCTTCTTTTAAAGATCTTAAAATTTTGAAATTATGGATTTATAGACCAGCAGTCTACAGACTCCCTAGAGACCTAGGACATAGGTGTACACTGTGGACAAGAGTTTTACGAATATGTTATCATTTTATTTAAATATTATACACAATTTTCTTAATTTATAAGAATCTTTTATTTCTGACACGAATAGATCAAAATAATAATAATACTTTGCAGATTCCGGAAAATCGTAACGGAAAAACTGTTGCCATAGTCGGTTCGGGACCGTCTGGGTTGGCTTGCGCTCATCAACTGAACAAGGTACGAAATCTGTAACTTTTTAACAAGTTTAGTTGACATATAAACGTGCATTACCATATTCTGCTCTGTCATTATTGATTATACTATTTTACCTTTACAGGCTGGATATACAGTAACAGTGTTCGAACGTAACGATCGCCCCGGCGGTTTGCTGCAGTACGGTATTCCAAGTATGAAGCTAAGTAAGGAAGTCGTTGCTCGCAGGATCAAGTTGATGACCGCTGAGGGCATTTCCTTCAAGTGTAATGTTGACGTCGGCAAGGATATATCTGCTGCCGATTTGTCTAATGAGTAAGATATTTATTATTTTTTTAGTATAATTGACTATTAACTAATAATTAAAAATTTATTGTAAAATCTCAACTTCCAATCAAAATCAAAAATTATTGTTGTAAAAATAAAAGACTCCAAAGCACTTTTAAATGTTCGATTTACAAATTAAAATTATATGTCTTTTTAATAAATGAATTATTATACTTAATGTGAAGGCACCACCGATTCGGAATATAGATTCTAAAAAATAAAATGCAGTCTCCCTAAAAGCCCACCATATTATAAATAATTGTGTTTGCTCGCAAACGAAAAAAACCGACTTCAATTACATCGACGAGTAATACAACGTAGATCGACGAAAAAATACTCAAGTAACTGCGCGTTATCAAAGATTACTCAAAAAGTAGTCATCAGATCTCAATGAAATTTATATGTGACCACATGACAAACATCAGCTTTCGATTAAATTAAAAATTATTAAAATCGGTACACCCAGTAAAAAGTTATTGCGGATTTTCGAGAGTTTCCCTCGATTTCTCTGAGATCCCATCATCAGATCCTGGTTTCCTTATCATGGTACCAAACTAGGCATATCCCCTTTCCAACAAAAAAAGAATTATAAAAATCGGTACACCCAGTAAAAAGTTATTGCGGATTTTCAAGAGTTTCCCTCGATTTCTCTGGGATCCCATCATCAGATCCTGGTTTCCATATCATGGTACTAAGCTAGGTATATCCCCTTTCTAACAAAAAAAGAATTATTCAAATCGGTACATCCAGTAGAAAGTTATGCGGTATAATACAACGCAGGTCGACGAAAAAAGCGTCGAGTAAAAACGCATTATTAGATATAGCTCGAAAAGTAGTTGTTAGATCTCAAATAAATTTAAATGGGACCAATTGGCACACACCACCTTTCGATTAAAAGAAAATTTGTCGAAATCGCTCCACCCAGTCAAAAGTTCTGATGTAACATACATTCGAATTGAGAACCTCCTCCTTTTTTTGGAAGTCGGTTAAAAAACAACATTTAATCACAAATAATATTTTTTTCCCTATAAACGTAACAATGAATTACTTTGTACACAGATACGACGCGCTGGTGCTGTGTATGGGTGCGACGTGGCCTCGCGACCTTCCGCTGAAGGGCCGGCAGCTGGGCGGCATCCACTTCGCCATGGAGTTCCTCGAGGGCTGGCAGAAGCGACAGGTCAACGCCGCACCCTCCAAGGCGCCGCTGCTGTCCGCCAAGGACAAAGACGTGCTCATAATCGGCGGTGGGGACACCGGGTGAGTACTGCAACCGTACCGCAAACGTTACTTCTCCGTACCGGTACCGTGCTGAAACCGTACCGTGAGTACCATTATAGAACGCCTACCGTACCATACGCCGCTGTTGTCGGCTAAGAACAAAGAGGTGTTCATCATTGGCGGTGGAGACACCGGGTGAGTACTGCAACCGTATCGCCACAGTACCGTGAACGGTCAGTGCTCGTACCGCTACCGTGTTGAGACCATACCATGATACCGCTACCATACCACACGCCGCTGTTGTCCGCCAAGGACCAAGACGTGCTCGTCATCGGCGGTGGAGACAGTGACCGCTACCGTGCCGTAACACCACCTAAGCCGCACCGTGACAATACTGTGATAGTAACGTAATATAATCTAATCGTTAACGATTAAAGATAATATGTTAGTTAAACTTATTTTCAGAAGTAGAGAAAAAATTATTTACCATCAAAAATCATCTTCGAATATATAGCGTGTATTGGTACTTTGGTATAAGTCCAAGAATAAAAAATACATTTTACAATAAAAAATGGAACAAAGAATGACTATTCCTTTTGCATTTAGGTGTGACTGCATAGCTACAGCGCTTCGCCAAGGCGCAAAGTCGATCACAACGTTCGAAATTCTTCCCGAGCCGAAGAAGACCAGAGGACAAGACAATCCGTGGCCGCAATGGCCCAGAGTATTCAGGTATTTCACACAGTCTGTAGTCAAAAATAAAATAAGAGAATCCCTGAGTAAGGTTCTACTATTAAATTTGTGTAACAATTCTTAATCTTTAGTTTCAGTCTGAACAGTTGCTCTCATCAATTTTATTCTATAATGAAATTGGTAATAATACCGCTGTCATTTATGACCTTTTATATGTCAAATAAAAGTTAACATTAAACTTAGGATTAGTTATCTAGTTGTAATAATTTTTTTCTTATTTACTCGGTAAGAATACACGCCGAAATCGTTTTGTCTCGTATTGTCATTTCATTATTTTAGTACTTATTAAATTAGTAATAAAATTTAACTAGACGATCTGTAATACTGCAATTAAACATTCAAAAAATTTCTTATCATAGGGTTGACTATGGTCACGAGGAGGTGAAAGTCAAGTTTGGCAAGGATCCTAGAAAATTCTCCACGCTCACCAAGGAATTCATTGATGATGGTAACATACTTTATATATAACTAAATATATGAACAAATACATTTTTAATAATGCTCAAACTTATATTATTATATATTGTATTTTCAATTATCATATATTATTGATGATTTTTTTTTATTTTTTGAATATTTTGTTAGTGCTAGTGCATTGCTAATATTTCTCTAATATGGTCGCGTAGGTTCAGGCAACGTGTGCGGCGTGTCTGCCGTGGAGGTGGAGTGGACGCGCGGCGCGGGCGGGCGCTGGGACATGCGCGAGCTGGACCAGCGGCGCGTGTACCCCGCCGACCTCGTGCTGCTGGCCATGGGCTTCCTGGGCCCCGAGCGCTACGTCGCCTCGCAGCTCGGTACTGCCGCACACACGTACACACACACGCACACACACCCCAGCGGCGCGTGTACCCCGCCGACCTCGTGCTGCTGGCCATGGGCTTCCTGGGCCCCGAGCGCTACGTCGCCTCGCAGCTCGGTACTGCCGCACACACGTACACACACACGCACACACACACACACACGCACACACACACACACACACACACCCCAGCGGCGCGTGTACCCCGCCGACCTCGTGCTGCTGGCCATGGGCTTCCTGGGCCCCGAGCGCTACGTCGCCTCGCAGCTCGGTACTGCCGCACACACGTACACACACACGCACACACACACACACACACACCCCAGCGGCGCGTGTACCCCGCCGACCTCGTGCTGCTGGCCATGGGCTTCCTGGGCCCCGAGCGCTACGTCGCCTCGCAGCTCGGTACTGCCGCACACACGTACACACACACGCACACACACCCCAGCGGCGCGTGTACCCCGCCGACCTCGTGCTGCTGGCCATGGGCTTCCTGGGCCCCGAGCGCTACGTCGCCTCGCAGCTCGGTACTGCCGCACACACGTACACACACACGCACACACACCCCAGCGGCGCGTGTACCCCGCCGACCTCGTGCTGCTGGCCATGGGCTTCCTGGGCCCCGAGCGCTACGTCGCCTCGCAGCTCGGTACTGCCGCACACACGTACACACACACGCACACACACACACACACACACCCCAGCGGCGCGTGTACCCCGCCGACCTCGTGCTGCTGGCCATGGGCTTCCTGGGCCCCGAGCGCTACGTCGCCTCGCAGCTCGGTACTGCCGCACACACGTACACACACACGCACACACACCCCAGCGGCGCGTGTACCCCGCCGACCTCGTGCTGCTGGCCATGGGCTTCCTGGGCCCCGAGCGCTACGTCGCCTCGCAGCTCGGTACTGCCGCACACACGTACACACACACGCACACACACCCCAGCGGCGCGTGTACCCCGCCGACCTCGTGCTGCTGGCCATGGGCTTCCTGGGCCCCGAGCGCTACGTCGCCTCGCAGCTCGGTACTGCCGCACACACGTACACACACACGCACACACACACACACACACACCCCAGCGGCGCGTGTACCCCGCCGACCTCGTGCTGCTGGCCATGGGCTTCCTGGGCCCCGAGCGCTACGTCGCCTCGCAGCTCGGTACTGCCGCACACACGTACACACACACGCACACACACCCCAGCGGCGCGTGTACCCCGCCGACCTCGTGCTGCTGGCCATGGGCTTCCTGGGCCCCGAGCGCTACGTCGCCTCGCAGCTCGGTACTGCCGCACACACGTACACACACACGCACACACACCCCAGCGGCGCGTGTACCCCGCCGACCTCGTGCTGCTGGCCATGGGCTTCCTGGGCCCCGAGCGCTACGTCGCCTCGCAGCTCGGTACTGCCGCACACACGTACACACACACGCACACACACCCCAGCGGCGCGTGTACCCCGCCGACCTCGTGCTGCTGGCCATGGGCTTCCTGGGCCCCGAGCGCTACGTCGCCTCGCAGCTCGGTACTGCCGCACACACGTACACACACACGCACACACACACACACACACACCCCAGCGGCGCGTGTACCCCGCCGACCTCGTGCTGCTGGCCATGGGCTTCCTGGGCCCCGAGCGCTACGTCGCCTCGCAGCTCGGTACTGCCGCACACACGTACACACACACGCACACACACACACACACACACCCCAGCGGCGCGTGTACCCCGCCGACCTCGTGCTGCTGGCCATGGGCTTCCTGGGCCCCGAGCGCTACGTCGCCTCGCAGCTCGGTACTGCAGCACACACGCACACACGCACGCACGCGAGCACACACACGCATACACACGCACGCACACAAACACACACGCACACACACAGTCGCGCACGCACAAACGCACACGTGTACACTTAGGCGCTCTCAAGCACGCGCACGTTACGTACATAATTATCATTTTTTGTATTTTTATCGTACATATCAACAATCAATCTGTCGTATACCGTGAAATCACAAGGATGACAGCAGATGTCTTTTACGATAGTAGATATAAATATTCTAAACAAAAACGTTTGTTCCTAGATCTGCCACTTGATGCGCGAAGCAATATCGAGACATCAAAGGACAACATCTACAAAGTACCTAAGAGCAATGTGTTTGCTGCGGGAGGTAAAAACACGGCGTTTCTCTCACAATTTAGTGCTTTAAAGTTTACTTTCCAGTGATAGTAACGCTACCGTTCATTTAATTAGCACATTTGAAGAATCATTATTTATATCCACCATAATATTTTGTTCAAACTATTTATAATGAGTAAATAAAGTATATTATTAACTAGCTAACATGGCGAACTTCTTTCCACCATTTTTTGCTTTTCTTGATTATATCGCTGTTTACTTTGTTTTTATAATAATAAAAAAAAACAATTTAGTGCAGTTTTTCGACATTCGTGCAAGTACATACATTTAAGGCGATTCATTTTAATGTAACTTGAACATTGCTAATGACGCAATTTAGTTACACAAGCTAGTAACAATTATCCATAACTTCTATTATTTATCATACATTGTTATAAAAAAAAACAGATCCCTATAAAATATTTCATTTCAGATTGTCGCCGAGGCCAGTCTTTAGTAGTGTGGGCCATATCAGAAGGCAGACAGGCCGCCCGAGCTGTGGACAAGTATCTCTCAGGAAAGTCTTACCTTCCGGGCCCTGGTGGAGTCATCTATAGCGACTAAATTATATTATTAGCTTAATCGTGTCAATTCTGATGTGCCACTGTCAAAATTAAACTGAAATTTCCTACTTTTGTTCAATAATTTAAAGATTTTATTTACAGAGTACATACAACAAATGTGTTAGATTAGATTTTATTTGAAATATGTGAATTTTCTTATTATCAATACACAAAATTTTAAATTAGTATGATCTGTGACATCAGAATTAGCACCGTTTTCTAGAAATTGTATTTTCTAAAAATATATTATTCGGCTTTATTCTCGGGCTTATGTATAAATACTAGATTTTGCTCGATTCCTATGAAACGTTGCAGTCGTGTAATTTAATCTCTGAACTTATCAAAAAAATTAAAAATATAAATTTGCTTTATAATTATGAACATATTAAATATTTAAAAGATATAATTATAACTGTAGTACGGCTTTAGTTCCAAAGTCTGGAATTCTCCAGTGCGAGGATTTTTAATTAATTATTAAATAGAGCATAGCGTAAGTTTTGATTATTTATTATTTTAAGATATGTAATTAGTGTGAATGGTCTGACAATTGTGTAATTTATTCAACTATGAGATTTTTAGATTGTCACCTTTATAAAGTTTTTAGCTCCATTCTGATGAGTACAACGACCACTCTGGTGTAGTGCTGCGATTAGTCGCCGAAAACACCGACGGTTAACGGGTTTGATTCTCGCTCGGGACGCCGTGGATTAGCGTGGTGGATGAAAATCAATTAGTTAATGAGTAATAATTACACATTGAAAATTTATACATTTTATTTGTAATTATTTTACTTGAAATTAAGTGAAACATGCTACAAATACCAAACCTCATAGTAAATATATTAAAACAAACGTTTATCGAATTTTCTCGAAATATGTTCGATTATAAAAACAACATAATCCTATTGATGTTATGTTACAAATGTCATTTAATAATAAAATACATAATTTATGAACACATAACGACATAATCGTTATTTATAAATATTCTGTTACGACGAATTGTTGATAATATCTTATAGAATTACAGTAATTTTATATATTATTGTACACTGTTGAGAATTTTCCCTTGTTATAAATAGTGAACGTTATTATTAAACATTCCGTTTTAGGACATTTCGATTTTAGGTAAACATTGTTCATCACTAAATCAGTAATATCTTCAAGTAATGATCTCCATACATTGTTATTCATTGGAAAATTTTATTATTGGAGAAAAAGAATACTTTGTTTTGTACATTTTAATAGTTAAATAAATCTTATAAAGACTATAATTCATTGCATATATGTATATCATAAGTTTGATAACGATATGTGCCATGGTATAACATAATGGCTTATTTAATTGCCAAACACATTATTCTTATTTATTTGTATACCTTTTTTTGCTCTACGTCATTTACAAATATTAATTACGTTACAGAAAAAAATCTAATTTTCTTCCTTTATTTTAATCTTAAATCTGAAATGTCTTATTATTATTTTTTTGCACAAAAAAATTTTCTTACTGAAATACGTCGAAAAACGTTGTTTTAGATTTAATTGTGTAGCTGTGATTATATTTTGTTTTTAAATTATAGTTCATGATTTGTAATGTGTATCGTTGCGTTTGAAAGTTCCTAAGTGATTTTGTCGTTAATAATATCGATTATTAGTTAGAATTATACTATTTACCTTTTGTTTCCAGACAATTAATATTCAAATTTTAAAAAGCACTTGATAGAATACGATTTTTGGTAGACGTGAATTAATTTGTCATTAACATAATGTACGTACAGTGGTATTTGTTAACAGTTTAACGAGTTAATCATAATTAATGTTTTATTCAGCTTATTCGTAATGCTAACAATATATTGTAACGTATAAATATCTATATTATTTAAAATCTATAATACAAATAAAAAATGTTAACATTAAATTATATTGAAGTAATAATTATGTACGTCTGTTTGAGATTATTTATATAATATGTAATGTCATTACATACAGCTATAAAAAGTAATAAAAATATAATTTTTATGCCTCATCAGTATTTAGTAATTCATTTTTTCAAAATATTTATTTTTAATTACTGTATATTAATTACATTTGGTTCTCTTTATATTGTATTTCTTTATAATGTTGATTTTATTTATTTACAATAAAGAAGTGAATTTCTTTTATTATTTTTTATTTTATTTTTCTGTCTTTGAGCCTTTAATAATAAAACTGCAGTAGTGATATTTAGTCCATATTTTAAATGTTACAATTATACCAATGACAATAACATGTGTCTATTGTATGTAGCGGAACACTATATATGTAGTATGTTGTATTGAAAGAATATAGTCAATTGCAGCGAAACATTTGACTATTATTTGGTTTACTTATATTTTCTACCAGCTTTAAATCCTAAAATAATTTTGATCGTTGATCCAAAAATGATGCGATGATTCATTTTTGTTTCAATTCAAATAAACGATCAAATAACTTATTAAAAAAGGAGGAGGTACTCAATTCGACTGTATATATATATATATATATATATATATATTTATTATGTATGTACAGAAATAAATTTGTCGCTTATGAACCGATTTTGATAATTCTTTTTTGTTGGAAAGGAGATATCCTAAGTGTGGTACCATGATAATAAAACCAGGATCTGATGACGGGATCCCAGAGAAATCGAAGAAAAGCCTCGAAAATTGCCAAAACTTTTTACTGGATGTACCGATTTTGATGGTTTTTAATTTAATCGGAAGCCGATGTGTATCATGTGGTCACATTTAAATTTCATCGAGATCTGTTACAACTTTTGGAGTAATCTTTGATAATACGTATTTACTTGACTATTTTTTCGTCTACCTACGTTGCATTAATTGTCGATGTAATTGAAGTTGGTTTTTTTCGTTTGCCAGCAAACAATTATTTATAATCAACTTTTGTCTCTTGACACTAAGGGCGCATTCAGTGGTGCCTCCAAAGAGAAGCGTTGCAGTGACGCTACTGTGGCGTAGCAGACGTGCGTCTGTAAGGCTTTGGCAAATGCTAGTGATGCTCTCGTCAGCTACGCAATGGATTCGGACGAAGAAGCATTAGCTTGCTCTTGTTACTTTTGTTACAAAGGAAAAATAATTTAACAAATAGTAAAAAACGTTCCTTCCCTTTATTTTATCGAAATAATCATAGTGAATATTACAAGATGCGGCAATATAGTGATCAAAAGTTCAAAAATTACTTTAGAATGAACAGAAACCATTTTACGGAGTTACTTCAACTTATAGCTGGTTATTATTCGTCGTGACACGTCCTAATTCCAAAATTTGTTATACAAAAATTGCATACATTTTTCTTATGTATGCGATTATCACGATTATGCGTATTGCAGGGTGATTTATTACTTCCTCAATAAACACTTCGATGTCAAGTTGATCTGTATTCATATTGAAGTTCAATAATAATTAAAAGCGTCCCTGCTGAAAGTTCCACATAAAAAACGATGACTGTATTCCATATAGATCTATCTGGATCCAGATAGCCCAGATAAAAATTATTATTATTATTATATATACTTTATTGAACTGATTGATTTTACTCAAAAAATAGATATAAAACATAAAATAATAGAAAGGTTTATGGCAAAGGTGCACTTATCTCTGAAAGAGATTTCTTCCAGTCAACCCATGGTCATGAGTAAGTGTTTCATATAGCGAGGCAAACAGTGCAAGAAGTATTCATTAAGAAGAAAAAAATTTTTTTTTTATTTTTTATTACGATATGGGCTTACTCTTGACCTCAGTAGACTGAGCTCTAGAGCACAGACGAGGTCGAAGATGGAGCGAGTTCGCCCAGAAGAAGCCTGTTCACTCGCGCTTTAAACATGTTCGGGTTATATGAACTCGGAAATACAGACGCCGGCAGGGAATTCCATTCCTTGGCTGTGTGCATTAAAAAAAGATGATTCGAAGCGCTTTGTACGTGAAGGAATATCTTTGTATGAAAGGTATATCAATCAGGTAGGGATGAAAGCCTGCGGTACGTCTGAAAGTCCGATGGAAGAAAGGAGATGGGGGTATGAGCTCGTGCAGCTCCAGGGCACACTCTCCAAAGTACAATCTGTAAAAGACCGTTAGACTGGCAACCTTTCTTCGGTGAGCCAGAGTATGAAGAGATTTCACCAAACTTGGCATTACCGATAAGCCGCTTGGCTCTGCGTTCCACTGAGTCCAGTGTGGCGAGTTGATATTTAGCAGAGCCATCCCACAAGTGACTACAATATTCCATGCACGATCGGATTTGAGCTTTGTGTAGCGTAAGAAGCTGTTAAGGCGTGAAATATCGCTTAACCTTATTTAAGATGCCAAGCTTTCTGGCCGCAGTTTGCGCTTTGGACTCAATGTAATTGCCAAAGTTGAGGTTAGAATTCAACTCTATGCCAAGGAGGTCGAGGGTATCGGACACAGGGACAGGTGTACCACGGAAAGTAGGAGTCAAGTTGAAAGGACTCTATTTGGTGGAGAATAAACAGGCCTGCGTTTTGGCGGCGTTGAACGTGACCAGGTTGCAATCACCCTATTGGGATACTTGCCCCAGTATTGAATTTGTTCGTTCCACCATGGCCTCTCTCTGAGAACGTATTACGTCCCTGCTGTCTTTTGCGCTGGACAAATATCTCTCAACAATCGTACTGTCATCTGCGTATCCAACAATGCCTGGTCGTAGCATGTCGTTAATATGGAGCAGGAAAAGAGTTGCAGAGAGAACAGAACCTTGAGGGACGCCGGCGTTTATATCCATCAGGTCAGAGGAGCAGCCGTCCACGACCACTCTGATCGACCGTTCACTCAAAAAGTCTGAAATCCAGCTACAAAAGTCAGCAGGGATGCCGTAAGCAGGAAGTTTGCTAAGGAGACTTGCGTGCCAAACCCTGTCGAAGGCCTTCGAGATATCTAGTGATACAGCGAGCGCTTCACCATGTTTCTCAATGGCTTCGCCCCAGCAGTGTGTGACATACACCAGAAGATCTCCAGTAGACCGCCCCTGACGAAAGCCGTATTGGTGGTCACTGAGGAGTTCATTGTCCTCTAGGTAGTTCAGCAACTTGCTGTTAAGTACCTTTTCCATGACTTTGCGGAGCATGAAGGTGATGGCGATTGGTCGGTAGTTGCAGGGATTCACTCGGCTACCCTTTTTGGGCACTGGCTGCACATTAGCCAGCTTCCAAGATTTTGGCACCGTTCTAGTTTGAAGAGAGAGGCGGTACAGGCGCGTGAGAATAGGAGACAGCTCAGGTGCACAGGCCTTTAGGATGCGCGCAGGTATACCGTCAGGTCCACTAGTCTTATTCACGTCAAGGTTCAGCAAAACTCTACGGACCTCTTTATTGTGGATCGTGATCTCTTGCATAGAAGAGTCACATCGAGGCAAGGATGGTGGTTGTGTAGAGCTAGCGTCAAGACGCGAATTGCTCGCAAAGAGAGATGCAAACAAGTTTGCCTTTTCCACTGCCGAGTGAGCTAGCGAACCATCAGGCTTCTGCAGAGGCGGCAATGTAGGGCGGCAGAAATTGGACTCTACTGCCTTCGACAGAGACCAGAATTGTTTACTACCAGGGGGGTAGGAGGCAAGTTTAGCGCCTATACGACGGATATGGTCGAATCGGGCCTTTTGTAATATCCGTTTGCAGGACTTGGCGGCTGAATTAAAAGCTTTCTTCCTCGTGCGAACCCTCCGCGCTCCAGCTTTGGCATCGCGGACTTGTACCCAAGCTTTGTAAGCAGACTCTTTAAGGGCTTCAGCATGGGCGCACTCAGCATTGTACCAAGGTCGGGATTTGTGGTCGAGCGATATGTCGGAGAATGGTATAAAGTATTCCATTCCCTGTCGAATCACGCCCGCAACTGCCTCAGCTGAACACGAGGGGTCACCCGAGGAAAAACAGGCATGCCGCCAAGGGAAAGATGCATAGAAATGCCGCATCTCTTCCCAGTCCGCTAACTCATATCGCCACACTCTTCTTGTGCCCCTTGGACAGTTGTCCGGAGGAGAGGCGGTCGATATGGATTTCACCAGACAATGGTCGGATGATCCTAGAGGGGCAGATACTGAGACCGAGTGTCTGTCTGGATCTGTAGTCAGCAGAAGGTCCAGGCAATTAGCTGTATGGCAAGCAATATCTGGTACCCGTGTTGCAACCTGTACCATCTGGGTAAGATCGAGTGCTAACGCGAATTTGCGTGCCTCCCTCCCAGCGTGGTATGTTTTCTCGTACGGGAACAACCACTGCTCGTGGTGGGCGTTAAAGTCCCCGAGAAAAACAAGTTCCGCTGTCGGATACCGTTGCTGCGCTTTGTCTGCCATCTCTGTAAGGTGGTCGAAGAGCCTGGTTGTCTCCTGATCTCCACTGTGCGACCGATAAACACAGGCGTAGACAGTCTTGTCCACGCCGGTGTCCACTAAAACCCACAATGTAGAGAACCCGGTCGCTTCAAAGCACAGACCCCAGCGTGTTCCTTGAACTTATGTTCTAATGAGTAGCATGGGTAGTTGAGGTACGTCGCATCTGCTGGACATTTGATTTGCGTCTCCGTTAAGAAAAACAGATGCGGCTGCACGGTCTTGAGGTGGTGGTAGACCGGGTCAATATTGGAATGCAAACCTCGGATGTTAATGAGGTGCACCCTCAGTGGGAGGAAGTGTAGCCGTTTTTTAACTTTTTTCCTTCTTTGTGCTTTTTTCATATTGAGGAGTGATGATGGGGAAGCAGTTGGATGTCGAGGCGCAGCTTTTACCATGCGGATTCCCTAGGCTAAGCCGACTATTAGAGGAGCTCATCTGGAGACTGCGGGGACGCCCGAGCCCCCCTGGAATCGCCAAAATATATGAAATTAAAAAAAAATATATAAAATATGAAAGTTTTGTAATCCCAGTTTCAAACAATCAATAGTTAACAATAACTTTCCATACAATCATCGCTTTTTATTCGGAACTTTCAGCAGGGGTGTCACTTCCTTAGGCGAAAATGACGTGGACTCTGCGACTGCGTTTCTAGAAATTGTATGAATACTAGTGGCGCGGCTAGCGTGCCACAATGGCGCTACTGCAGTGCTTCCTCACGCCTCTAATTTAGGGGAAAGCCCTAACGCTTAAGCTCTTCCATCGAATCGCAGTTTTCTATTTTCCTAAGTCACTTGAGGCGAGTGTTGCGTCTCGTAAAATAGTTGGTTTGTCGGTCAGTCCCTAGACTAGACAGTAGACCCCATGTTTTTATGAGGTTTATGAGACTTTTCTATAGGGGAAGTGCGATTTTTTGTAACATTCTATAAATTAACGCTTTCCCTCATCGTAAAACATGATCAGACATAGCTCTCTCTTCTCGTTTGTAATTAGGACTCGATACTGTACAATATCAAATCAAAAACAACTTTATTCAAATAGGCTTCAAAAGCACCTTCGAATCGTCACCTCAAAAAGTAATTGTTATTTTAAATGATTGTTATTTTTAAAAAAAGCTAAAACCGATTCAAAATATACATTCTGCATCATCAGCAAGCAGCACATAACAAATACATTTAACATAAAATAGCAGGTTATTTATACACATTAAAAAAGAAAAGGACCTAGAATTGATCCCCGTGGAACGACACACGACATTTTTAATCCAGATCCAGAAGACTTCTTTCCGTTTATTGATACGTGTTGAATTCTATTAGAGAGATATGAAGGAATAAGATTAAGAGCTTCACCATTAACACCGTAATACTTACTCAAGTTAACTTAATAGAATGTCACGGTACACGTAATCAAATGTCTATGATAAGTCACAAAATACACCAATAGCATTTTGTTACCTTCTGAACCTGAAGCTTCGCTTGATAAGTGCCATACCATCTGTTGTCGAGTGACCTCTAGTGAAATCGTATTGTTCACTGTAAAAAAACGCCGTTAACTTTAAAATGGAAAAGAAGTTAATTTAGTATAATTTTATAAAAAGTTTTGATTGAAATGGGACTATAATTACGAGAATCGCTATGATTTCCCTTTTTAAAAAGTAGTAAAAATTTACTATAGTTTAACAAATCTGGAAAAGAATCCACTCTCATCGCATTGTGAAAAATATTTAGGAGCAAGGTCATCAATGATATTACTAATTAATTCATATCTTATAACAATCAGTTTTTTTTTTTATTGCCAAACATTATATTTAACAAATTTTCTATTTGATGGTCATAGCTCGCACCAGGTGAACAAAAATTCAATAAATTCTTTACATTGATATTAAGCAAGTAGCCAAATCCTTGACCCGGCTTATCTGGCACTGAATTTGTTTCCTTGGCGACTGACATGGCATCTAAAGCACCTCGACCCAAAACATTCCCGTGAGATGAACAGTGATAACCGATGAGTCATGAGCGTACGAATTCTTGTGTCCGGGTTTGGTTCAAGTCTTTCTGAACACGTCAAAGGTGTACAAGAGGGTGGACATTACTCAGCCGTCATAAGCTCGGACAATTTTGACCCCCAACAAATAGCTCCATAGAACTTTAATCAGCTGTCCCAAATGATAATATCCCTGAATTCAGTAATGATAACGTTAATTACTACAGCACTTCGCAGTACCGTCAGCATTTTGACGTCATCCATGTAGAAAAGGGAGACTTAATACCTCCTCTACACACAATTGAAACGCTTATTTTTATGTTTAAACATTAGTTTTACTCGAACATTCTAACAAATAATATAATAATAAAAAACTTAAATAAGAAACATTTAGATATACATAATAACGAACATAAATATAAAAGGATTAAAGATTTGCATTATTGAATAACGATGCCATTATGTTGAGAATAATCATGTTCATTTGAAATCAAATATTGAGAAAATTGTGACTTACGTCCCACATCAAAATATCACAAGCGAGAGGTAAAAAATAATTTATCAATGTAAGCACGACATTGTGTCATTATCATTTAAATTGAAATATAAAATAGATATAATGTATCACTCTATATGTAAATAAATTTAATTTGGTGAATCTATCTAAAGAAATTGAAGCGCAAAAAAAGTTGTCATAAATTATTTTATAGGCGGTTACAAAATTATTGTGACGATGTAGGAGAGGAATGAAACATCTCTTTTTTAGATATTTGACTTTTATGTATTAAGAAAATTATATACCTATGTATCATTATTTTTTTTAGTAGTCTCCCTCTGCATATAAACATCTTTAATATAACAAGCAACGCAAATAAAGTCACATGTAAAAATTGTGTAAGTCTTTAAGTGTTTATTCATGATTCCATACATATATGCAACAGTATACGTATTAGACACAATTATGTTTAGATTTATTTACGCATAAATTTGTATAATCTAAACTAAACCAACACTAATTTACCTTGACGCACGATTATGCAACCAATGACATGGAAGCTCATATTTGCTCAACTTTGTGCTCATACATAATTGCTTCGACAAATTGTTTCATAACTTAATATTTTAAATTAAATGACGTAGCCCATCAACCCCTATTCACCACAGTCTTCGTTTTGTGTTCAGTGTGTACAAACCATGAGCAAAGCCTTACTCCTACTATGTAAGTAAAAAACCATACATGTACAATACAAAATTTACGTCCCTGAGATTATTTTTACTAATTTATTTCTAGGGAAGAAAATCAGAACATGGGTCGAATGCTTGTATACGAATATCGATGGAAAATTTCAAGAACAATTCGGTTTTCATATGACACAACTTACTTTAGCCAAGCTTATCAACTATTTATACAGACCCAAGGATTCCTCCAGTTTGGCGATCACAAGGATTTTATTCGGTAAATTCATATATTTAAGATGGTATTATATAAACTCGCTTCTAAACGTGTATACTTGTAAAATGTCTGTATTTATACGTATATCTATACGATATTTTTCTTGGTTTACGGACCGTGTCGAGTTATAAGTATTATTTTTTTGTCTTTGAACCATTTATAATTTTCTTAATAAGATTTAAGTACAAATGAAAATTAGTTTTAGCTTTGTACGATTTGAACACGATCTTTATGAGTAACTAGCTGACCCGGCGAACTTCGTATCGCCTAACAGTGACTTTTAAGTATTATCACAAATCTTTTGTATGGGAGTATAGAAAAGTGTTGTTTTTAGACTTTTTCAGGAAATTTAATTTTTTTTTTTTTTTTTTGAATTTTTCTCTCCGTAAGAACCATCCTCGTACTTCAAGGAATATTTAAAAAAAGAATTAGCGAAATCGGTCCAACCGTTCTCGAGTTTTGCGCTTAGCAACACATTCAGCGACTCATTTTTATATTATAGATTGTACGTTATAAAATTGCTCGTTATATGAGAACATTAATTTTGTTGAAATACGTCAATAATTTTAAGTTGTGTCAGCTACATATCATTCATAGTATAAAACAAAGTCGCTTCCCACTGTCTGTATGCTTAGATCTTTAAAACTACGCAACGGATTTTGATACGGTTTTCTATAGTAAATAGAGTGATTCCAGAGGAAGGTTTATATGTATAATAAATGCATAATATAGTAGAGGAACACTGATAGTTCTTGCAACCGTGCGAATCCAGGGCGGGTCGCTAGTTATTATAAATTAGAGAGAGACGTTACATTGCTTTAGTGAATTTTTGGCTTTACATGTCACGAAAGAAAACTTAGTTAATATTATTATGTAACGGTAGACGAGACGAAGACATATACTTAATTAAAAATTGTAAAATAAAGAACTTTTTTTATTATATATATTTAGAATGTTTCAAAAAAAAGTTGTTATTAGTTCAGTGATGCCGAATTATTAATTATTATGGACACAAATTTACAATTATACTTCTCCATAAATGAGCAAAAACTTACTCTAGCAAGGAAGTAAAAAGTCATAAGAAAAATTCGTAAATTGTTGCTAGTTTAAATTTTCGAAGCAATCTTCGAATCTAATGAATAATCCAACGGACGTGACTCCAAAAATTATTTTATTTTTTCCGATATAATACCTAAGTAGGTATCATTGGATACAAGTAGTGTTGGATATATCATATAAAACATGTTTGCAAGGTGAAGTGATGGTATTGTCTTCAATTTAGTAGAAATTCTTATCAAAAATATTAAACTTGCCTTGACAATTTCATAGATAATAAGATTGGCCTTAGCGTTACATTATTTAAATTACATAAAAGCATGTATTTTAATATAATTTAAAATTATAAAAACTTTATTTGTACAAAACTAGAATATGAACTAGTTTATACTAGTTCTTATACTAGTTTATTCCAAAAAATTCTTATGAACTTTTTGAAATATATTAATTTTTAACCGACTTCCAAAAAAGGAGGAGGTTCTCAATTCGACTGTATTTTTTTTTATGTATATTACATCAGAACTTTTGACCAGGTGGACCGATTTCGACAAATTTTTTTTTTAATCGAAAGGTGGTGTGTGTCAATTGGTCCCATTTAAATTTATTTGAGATCTAACAACTACTTTTCGGGTTATATCTAATAATGCGTTTTTATTTGACGCTTTTTTCGTCGACCTACGTTGTATTATACCGCATAACTTTCTACTGGATGTACCGATTTTGATAATTCTTTTTTTGTTGGAAAGGGGATATCCCTAGTTTGGTACCATGATAAGGAAACCAGGATCTGATGATGGGATCCCAGAGAAATCGAGGAAAACTCTCAAAAATCCGCAATAACTTTTTACTGGGTGTATCGATTTTGATAATTTTTAATTTAATCGAAAGCTGATGTTCATCGTGTGGTCACATTTAAATTTCATCGAGATCTGATTACAACTTTTAGAGTAGGTAATCTTTTTCTAATAATGCGTATTTACTTGACAAATTTTTCGTCTACCTACGTTGTATTACTTGTCGATATAATTGAAGTCGGTTTATTTTCCTTTGCCTGCAAACACAGTTATGCTTATTAGTAAATCGTGTTATTTGGAAATCATATTTATAAACGAATTACATATTGATAAAACATGAATAATATTTTCCGATTTTACCAACAAAAAATCATGAGTGCAATTAGAATACGAAGGTAAATTTCGCAATCGTCAAAAGCTAATAGCTCAGGTGGAAAATCGGCCGATCGGAGAAGACCACGGTTCAAATCCTCGTGTTTCCAGATCGATATTTTTTTTCCTAATTGCACTCATGATTTTTTATTTATATAGACAGTTCTTCTTTTTATTATTATATTGGTAAAATTGAAAAATATTTTTCATAATTTATCTTTATTATCTTTTAATTATTTCTTATTATTGATTTTATAGATCACAATCTATCTATATCTATTATAGACAAGATCCACAAGGATCTTGTCTGGACGAGCTTTGTGGATCTATTAATATCTAGCCGTTCTTCATTATATTATATCCCTTGAGCTAACTTGCTGTAGTTCATTATTTTTATAAAATATAAAAATTAAAGCAAAAATAATTTTTATTAGTTTTATCTACCTACTTGCAATTGGAATTGCTTAAATTTAACATAAAATATTTTTTATAACAGCAAATATTAGATTATGAATTAAAAAAAGTCTAAGTTCGTAAAAGATATTCTAAAACGATTTCTTTTACGCTTTATGTTATAATCTATACCGAAGTTTTTGTTAATAATTCTTTCAACTTACAGGACTGGCTATGTTGTTCGATATACCAGATGAGCGCGGAGGTTCTATTATGGACAAACGATGGGGTGACCCTATGGTCTGTCACTTTCCACTTATAAAATTCATTATCGCTATCCCTATGCCCTATATGGCTTTAGTGTATGCGGCACTGTGGCTCGGTACGTATCTTCTATAACTTAAGTTTCCTAGGGCCTACATAACAACCATAAATAAATAAAAACTTCACACTTAACTCCCCCAGTAGGATTTTCTCCTGTGTCGGGGGTCCAGAAACACACACATACAAAAGCACAAATGCCCAGACCACGACAAACATCTATATGGCTTATACAAATGTTTGTGATGTGCGGGGATGGAACCCGTGACCGCTAGCGCGACAGCCAATACTTAAACCGCTGCGCCAATGCGTCAGGACATAAATAAGTGTTAGCAAAAAAAAAATAAGCAAATATTAGCAGTATTTGTATGAATTAGTTGAGAAGGGAACGGGATTGAAAGATTAGTCCGCCGACTTGTCGCGCTATCCTAAGCTATATAGCCTAACTATATAATACTTTTTTTTATCAATATTTCTTATGTATTATAGTTTATGATTGACATCAACAAAATACATTTTTTTATTAGGTTTAGGTAAGGTTATGTTTTTAATCATAAAACTCATAATTAGATATTACATACACACTATTTGTGATTTGTGTTCTGAACACATACAACACGACGCTGGGGATATAGGATTTCATCGTACTGGGGGCAATTGAATGTAAAATCTTTATTTTATTTTTTTATAGTTATGACATACATGTAATTCGGTAAATGCAATTTCATACTTGTCATAGCATATCGTTTACAACTTTCCGAAAAAAAAAACCCCGTGGCTCTCGGGGACTGCCGCGGTAAAGCTATTGCATAGCATTTTTTATCAACTTATGCAATTATATATTTTTTTATGTTTTATTTTTACAGTATTTTTTTTTCTTTCATATTAATTCAAGTTACACTTTTTGAGCGTTATGACCTTTTTTCTTTTATTGAATAAATGAGAAGTTAATATCGTTTAAAATATTTTTATTATCTTACAATACATGGAGCAGCTCGTCTCGATCCGTGCGAGCTTCGTACAGTCGTACCATATACATACAAACGAACGCTCAGCCGAGCTACATGGCAGGCGGAGTAGGGGGTGTTAGGTTTTATTTACGTTACGGGATTTCTTGATTCGGTCGCCGCGCTCAAAGTCTGCGATAAAAGCTATAAAATAGCTTAAAAGGTTTAACAAGTTATGAGAGAGTAATAAAATTATCATCATTACAGCCTATACAGTCCACTGCTGGACATAGGCCTCCACAAGCTTACGCCAAAAATAACGTGAACTCATGTGTTTTGCCCATAGTCACCACGCTGGGCAGGCGGGTTGGTGACCGTAATAAAATTAAAGAGAGAATAATTTAACAAGTTGTGACATATTTAAATAATATTAAATGTCATTTTTAGGAGCTTTAGGCATGACGCTGGGCTACAAGTATCGCTTGAGTGCGTCAGTATTCACGTTAAGTTACTGGTATCTATTCCTGATTGAAAAGAGCTACTGGAACAATCACAGCTACTTATTCGGCGTGGTCGCCTTACTACTTACTACGACCGAGGCCAACTGCTACTGGTAACACACTCTTTCCTTCTCTCATCTTCATCCTTTATCATTCGTTTATGCACACTGTTTCGCTTCTTTGCATCCTTATATTATTAACACAAATTTATAATCATCTATGATAACCAGCGGATCAAACAAACAATAAAAATCTGTCCCTTTAAAATTTTATATAGATTAAATACTTTTAACCGATTGCGAAAATAGGAGACATGGTCATTTTATTTTTATACAATGATAGGCTTGCGTTTGACCACTATTTCACCTGATGATAAGTGAAAATGCGGTCTAAGATGGAGCACGCTTACCTAGAAGTAACCTATTCACTCGCGACTTAAAGATCCCCAGGTTATAATTTTCTGGAAACACAGAAATGTTTGTGAAGACCAAATATGAACCGTATACAAAGATTCTGGAGACGCTCATGTTTATTTAATTTGTCTCCCTTAAGTTCGAGAAAACAAGTATCAGCATAGTCAAGAATTAATCATCCAGTATTGACATTTCACAGGACATACACATAGACCGAAACATTTATACTAATAAATGTTTCTGGTATACCCTTATTGGTCACCTTACTGGACTTCGGAAAACACGCACGGTTCTAAAATCCACCTTAACTTCTTACCTCCGTCGTTTACTGCATGTAAATTTTCATACACCGTACCTAAAGGATATAATATTTAATACTTTTGTAAAGTAGTGTGTACAAGTAGTGTTTTGTAAGTAGTAATGCCGATGACGAAGCTTGAAATATAATATCGATAATGTAACAAGTTTGCTTAAACTATATTCTACGATAAATGTACAACAGTAGATGGTATGTACACACATAGATAGTTTTAACTAAATTTCAGTCCTTTACAGTAGTAGATATCGTAAAATGGGACTTGCGTTTTTTTTTTTACAAATAAATATTGACTTGATTTAAAACCACGTACCTATTATACGTGAAGCAAAAACTTTGTACCCCTTTTTACGAAAATTGGGCGGACAGAGGAATGTGAAATTTCGCACACTATATTAGAGAAGGAGTGCAGAAAGCTATTTTTTTTTAATTTATGCGTAAAAAATACATTAAATCAATAAAAAAACGTTACACACACTACCATGTATTTGACACACACGCACGTATACTCTTTTGTTTATTATTTTTTGTATTATTATGGAAATTTATATAGTCTTTGTCAACAGAAAATTAATAAAGTTTTCAAACTTATAATTTAAATTAATTATGATCGAATTTCGACCACTGGGCGACCACTAGTACCTACATTATTTTATAATTTTCAAAAATGTCTTTTTGTTTAAATAAGCATCACTGCTAAAATACTAACAATAAGTGTATGTTAAAAATAACCATAAAAATCGTAAACTATATCTACAATATTTCTTTACTTCATTACGACAAAAATGTGCTTTTTAATTTATCTAGTACCTGGGTGACCGAGATTAGCTCGGTATTTTTAGTAAATTGTGTTTTATGGAAATCATATTTAAATACGAATTACATATTGATAAAATATGAATAATATTTTTCGATTTTACAGACACAATAATAAAAAATTTGAACTGGTTATTTGAATAAAAAAATCATGAGTGCAATTAGAAAAAGAGGAAAAAAATAACCGATATGGAAAAATGGGGATTTGAACCGTGGTCTTCTCGGTCGACCCCGACCGGCCGATTACCCACCTGAGCTAGTACAGCTTTATTGACAATTGCGAAATTAAACTTCGTATTGTAACGATATTGCAGCCATTTTTCCATTGCCTAAAAACAAGGATAAAACGACATTTTCTAAAAATTAATCTAGGATTATATCGATTTGTCGCCCCCGAAATCCCTTTCATACTAAATTTCATGAAAATCGTATTAGATAAGATTAACAGTGCGCTGATGTATAATCAATTAATCAGTCATACCTAAATCAAATAACCTATATGATGATAGTTAGTTTTTTAAGAGGACGTTATTCTGAGAAAAAATAAACTCTTGAACATTCTCAATGAGAATTGAGATTTCACACCTATAGATCAAGAGTAAGATTAAATTGTTGGTACCTACATTAGCATCGTTCGTCCTTTTTATATATTCTAATTTTTGTAGAATTTTGCATTTGTACAGTCGAGAGCACAACAATGTGATAATCGGTGCATAAACTAAAGAATAAGACAATTTTTATATTGAATAGGTACACTTGAATACTAACGTTATATAATTGTATGCAACTTAACTATAATATTAACGCCTGATGGTACGCGGATACCGTAGCCTATGGATGCCTGCAACACTAGGAGCAGTGCAACGTTGCCGATCATAACCTCGACCCTTCCCCAAAATAGTGGCATTTAGCTGTCATCTTACCAAAGTTTTAGTTATATCTTCATTCGGACTGCTCCAAATTTTATGCAAGGTATTTACTGCTGTGCCCTGCCTCATAAAAGAGTGCTAAAATCTTTTATGACAGATGAGTATATATTTACAAAACGAGATAGGAGGTGTATTAAAAATATTTTATGGGAGGTATAAGCCATTGGAAGAGCCCTA
This sequence comes from Melitaea cinxia, assembly GCF_905220565.1. NCBI lineage: Eukaryota > Metazoa > Arthropoda > Insecta > Lepidoptera > Nymphalidae > Melitaea > Melitaea cinxia. The sequence goes on along the minus strand of NC_059399.1, from coordinate 2,971,593 downwards.
AATCTGACAAATTTTCGCATTTTTCTCTCGTTTAACCTGTGATAGACACGAATGAATAACTTTAAATATTTGTCGTATACGGTAAACATAAAAGAAAATACCTCGTTTTCAATCGGGAGCAGCCTACTGGGAAAGTTTACAAATGAATAAAGAATAATAAAGCTCTCAATCAAACCTTGTGTGGTGAGTAAAATAGAGCTTTTGAGGATGCGTTGTCTAATAACGGGGTTAGCGTCAGCAATGCTCTTGGTAATCAATTCGCATTTCACATTCGATTACCGCTTTTAAACAAACAAGCAAACAAACTTTTCATCTTTATAATATTAGTATATATTATATAAAATAATTAATCACCATGACATAATTTTTATGATTAATTTTATATAAACGTAGTTACAACTTAAGTAAATATGTGATACATCTTATATATAAATATCTCGTGTCACAATGTTAGTAAAAATACTCCTCCGAAACGAGTGGACCGATTTTTATGAAATTCTGTGTGCATATCGGGTAGGTCTGAGAATCGGCCAACATCTATTTTTCATAACTTTAAGCTATAGGGCGGGATTAAGGGGGCTAATAACATATTTGGCGAAACAACGTTTGTGGGGTCAGCTAGTCATATGATAAAATTGTAACTGATCAAAGTCTCTACTTGAGAGGTATTCATAAAAACTTTATTACCTATAGTGATCCTTTCCAGAGCAAACGAAACCAAAATGTTTATTTTTTAGAATTATATTATATTCACCTGTATTTTTCCCCCGTACACCGCTAAATCGGCAGCAGGAAAATAATAATAAATAATTTTGTTTGGTCGCAATCGAAAAAAACTAACTTTTCTTTAAATTGACAAATAATAAAATCCAGGTAGACGAAAAAAGGAAATTAAATACGCATTATTAGGAATAACTCAAAAGTACTAGTCAGATCTCGAGAAAAATTTTATGAGACCACTTGACAAGAAATAGCTTTCAGTTAGAAAAAGAATTATCAAAATCGGTACAACTAGTAAATAAATCTAAGGTAACACATATAAAATATTACGGACGATCTTTAAGCTTTATTTTATAATATGTTTGTGGTGTACAATAAAGTATAAAATAAATAAATAAAATAAAGTCGACGTTTTCTGCAATATAATTTTTGACAGTCAAGATTGAAATAGTATAAATTGCGAATAGGTTTTTTACAAGCTTAAGCTTAGAACTCTTCACTCCATTAGCAACTGTTACAGGTATAGTCAATAATATTCGCAACGCTATCCATACATTTAAATAAAATTCTTGTAAGTTGCAATCTTTTATATATAATAAAACTTGATGGGGGCAAAACGATTTTAGATTTATGAATTCCTCACACAAAATACATCCATCTATATCTGATTTAGAATCTATATCTATGATCTGTAAATATTTGTGTAAGCACTAAAAATAACTAATCGATATCAAAAGCAAAAATCTTAATAATTTCCAGGTAAAGTGGAAAATGAGCGTCATACACTTCAAAATATCATTAAATGTACCTGTAGTAGACTAACGATGATATTAAAACCAGTATAGTAATAGTTCAAAATCGATTTATCGTTTCTGAACTATAAAATAGCTTAGAAAGAAGTTTTTGTTTAAATCGTCTTTTAAAATAATTTTCATTATTTCTTTAGTGGCGTACATAAAACGTGGAAATTTAAAAAAAATTCTATTACAACAAAAGCTCAAACCGCTACAACTCATCTCATCTTCACTACACTTAATTATAAGGTATTAATCACTTACCAAGCTTATAAATTATTATTTTTAGGTCATTAGATTCCTATCTGGATCCCTCTTTGTCGAAGAAAACGGTACCATATTGGAATTATTTTATTCTGAAGTATCAATTTTTCATTCTATACTTCATGGCGGGTATGAAAAAGGGAACAGCTGAATGGTTGACAGGATACTCCGTGCAGAATCTCAGCGAGCACTGGGTATTTAGCCCTTTCAAGTAAGTACAAGCATAGTAGCTCATAAATAATAATTAGTTGAATAATACAATTTAGTTAAGTAATCGTAAGCGAGAAATGAGCAATAATAATATTTATCGAATTAACCACATTTGGCAATTTGTTGTACGTAACTTGTAAGTCGAAAATTATTGGATGATTTTTTTTTTTTTTTTTTTTTGATAACATGGCATTTAAAGCAAAAACATGCCTGCCATAACCTGCGTCATATGTAATAACATGCCTGCCATAACCTGCGTCATATGTAATAACATGCCTGCTACAACCTGCGTCATATGTGAAACAAACATTAAAAAACTGGTTGGTAAAACGCAAAATATTTTCAACCCTGTTTATAAAAATGAAATATATGTCTTAAAATGACTAGATCATTAAAAAAAATTGTTGAATATAAATATTACATGACATTACATACATGAATATGAATATTACATAATACCCGAATATCCTAAATTAATTATTTTACATACTGGATGTATTATATTTGCAAGTTGGTGTACTTCCTGTTTGTATTGGATTTATACTGTTAGGTTGATCATTTGATTTGATGTTGGTAAAAAATAGCCAAGTCAAATCTTGGACTTGATTTACATCCCGAGTGAAAACAAAATTTGGCACCCATTTAGATCTCAATTCTTTTGGCGGTGAAGTCGAAAACGACGCATTCTTCGATATTAGCTTGGCTCTCATTCCTCGTCTATGTTTTTGATGGAATATTATTAGTTTTTGTAAAGATATTGTAACTGATACTGGTTTTGGTCTTGAATAGATATATTGTTATTGTTAAAATCGCTTTATGTATCTACATTTACGCCATATTTATTGTACGCTTTGGTTGATGATCTTTTAGCGGAGGGTTTGTTTTTTGCTTGAAGGACTCATTATGTGTGTTATGAGTACAAGACATATGTATATTATTATCTTCTTTCACTGAGACACAAACGCCATTAGACCGTGCTAAAAGGTTTTACCCGAAAAGCAAAGCGCTTTGTAGGATCCTAATATACTTATATCTTTACGATATACAAATCTTCTGCGGCATAAACTGCTCTGTAAGTCGTTGATCAGAGCATACTAGGATATATAATTGTGAATTTTGAATATTTACTTAAAAATACACATAGTACGTGTACTGTATAGGCGCTTAAATACCGGCGGTTACGGGTTCGATTCCCGCTCAGACGGATATTTGTGCACATATACAATAATGTATCATAGTATAACATTCAAACATTGGCTATGTGGCTACGGCATTAAAGACCACCACCCCCTCTCTTCCCATGGGTGTCGTAAGAAGCGACTAAGGGATAATAAAGTTCTACTACCACATTGGAACTTAAAAAGCCGACCGATGGCTTGACAACCATCCAACTGCTGGCTTTGAAATACACAGACCGAAGACGAGCAACAGCGTCATCGGTGCGTCACCAACCCACCTGCCCAGCGTGGTGAATATACGCCATTTTTGGCGCGAACTTGTGGAGGCCTATGTCCAGCAGTGGACTTTGATAGGCTGAAGTGGTGATTGAGGTCTGATTTTGTTCTCTCGCACATCTGTACCTCGCGATAACACCATCAGTCACTCCCATGAATGAAATTTAAGAAAAAAATATTTCACATGCAATACTTTAAATTAAAATTTAGTCAAGAAAAGAAATGAATTTAAATAAAATAAGGTTTGGTTCTAAAAGAATCATCAAAATTCGGTACATCCAGTAAAAAAATTACTATCAGCTAACAAACATAAAAATGTTAAATTGAGAACCTCCTACTTTTTTGACGTCGCTTAAAAAAGAGCAGTGGTTGTTAGAATTTGAAATAATTTTGTCTTTTCAGATTATTCTTAACGGTTCCACAAATAGATTATATCATAGTTCACTGGTTCGTGTTCACATTCGACCTCACCGTGGCAATATGGATGATGTGGTCTCGGACTCGGCACGTCGCTATGATCCTCTGCGCTCTCTTTCATCTTATGAACAGCAGGCTTTTTAGAATCGGTTTGTGTTGTTTAAGTTTTAGAATGGCGTATACTTACATACTTGTGCATTAAAACCGAATTTGCCGTTTCACGATAAAAATATCAGTGATAAATTATAATTTCAATTGTTAATGTTGAAATTTGGAAGTAGATATCGTTTTTTTTTTGCTGTAGTGACCTTTTAAATATCTTAGTTTGATTTTATACTATATTTTGTTCAAATTGTGCTTTTGTCATATTCGTTTAAAAAATAGGTAATACCATTCTTTTGAAGTTTTATTTTCGCTTTTTATATTTTTTACGCGGATTTCACTCATTATAATGAAACAACTTTTTCGGGTTTTTATCGCGGTTAATAAAGTTTTTTAAATGCCCGACGTTTCGGATACTTTACAGCAACCATGGCCACGGGGGGCTGGTCCTCCGAAAAAGTTGTTTCATTACACAACTAAGATATTTTTTTATTGCTTTAGTATATTTTACACTGACGAGTGCTTTGTACTTTTATGATTTGCTCTTACTCTCATATAAACTATGCTTCATGCGTTTGCAAATATATATTTACTCATATATGTTTTTTATTTTTTTCGTAAATCAATAATTTTAGCAAAAAGCTTTTTTTTATTTGGAGGATAAATTTCATTGGGTCTTAATGTACATATATAAACTTTTTTTATACCCCTAGATCAGTAAATAAGCGTACAACTGACCTGATTGTAAGCGGATACCGTAGGTTAAAGACGCCTGTAACGCCAGGATAATTACAAGCGCGTTGCTAACCCTTACCCTGACCCCCCCTCCCCCCCCCAAGAGCTCTGGCCACCTTACTCACCACAGAAACGCAACCCTACTCAAGTAGGTAGAGCAGTAGTAGAGCAGTTTTATTTAGCTGTGATCTTCTGTAAGGTTGAGGTACATCCCCATTCGGGCTGGTCCAAATTTTGAGACTACCTTAATAAAATTAATATATTGGGATTTTTATGGTTAGTTAAAAGTATTTGTACGGGATATAATGTAAATGATATGTAAATTTATTATACAGTTAGTTACCACCTTTATTATTATTAAATACACAATTTTAATTTGAGTTATTTGGAACAAATCACCGATTACGTTTTTTAGCGTGTGATGAACAATAAACAATGAAAACTAAAAATAAAACTTTTTTTGATTAATGTAAACAAAATATTTTTCTGTATAATAATATTGTGAACAGATGATTCGAAAAAACAAAATTAATTTATGTTACTTAGTATAACAATCGTACTCTAATTATTTAGTTATAAAATTTTCCTTACTTAATAGAGGTAACGTCTTATGTTTTTATTTACGTTTAAATTATTGTGATTTTATGGTAATTAATACAAGTGATGATACAGTCTGTACACAGATGAAGGTTAGTTAAGAAGATCTGACAACGATTTCCAACATGTGCATACTTATGTATTAATTAGGACATTGTTTGCAAGTACCTATAGACTACTTCCATTACAAACCAAAACTTTGTCTATTCGGCGGGCAATATCCTTTTTTTAGAGTATCGATCGTTTTCAGGTATTTGTGATAACAATTGACACCGAAAGTTTTACGTTAATTCCAAGGGACAAGTGGAAGATTTACACAAAAATTCCCCAAAACAGAAACAAATATTTGTACAAACATAAATATCTACCACGCCTTTGAATCGAATCCGCGATCGTTGGCGTGAAGTGACAACTCGTAACACTATACAATACAAGTTTTTATAACAACGTTCGAACTTAAATTTCTTATTTGTTTATCAATTACTAACTATTCTTAGTTTTATGGTTTCCGACAATCAAATTGTAAATTATGTATTTAAAACATTACGGGTGCTCTGTGCACTAAAATTAATTATACAATAGCTCAACAAAATACGAAAACAGCTATATTAAGTCACGTTTTAGAAAACATAACTTAGTTATGTTACTCATAGTTTATTTAAATAGATTATTTATTTATATTACGAGTGATTTTATTTCAGGAATGTTTCCATGGGTCTGCTTAGCAACAATGCCCCTGTTTTATCCTTTTGACTGGCCAAAAAGAACAAAAATTTTTGCAGAAAAAGTTATGTCGAAAGTAAAAGGAGAATTTTTCAAATATACGAAAAAGTTTAATATTAATACAACTCATCATAAAAATCATGCTGTTGAAGAGATAGAAAAACATGTAGACAGTGTACATAATGAAGATAAATCAAAAAGTTCGTCGGATGTTGATAGAATTAAGGAACAAAATACTAACGTAAATTATCCCATTGAAACAAAAATTGACGGCGAAAAAATAGGGAAAAAAAAAGAAAAGTCGTTTGATACAAAAAATAAAGAATTGGATACGAAAACTAATGTTGCTGCAACAACAGGAGAAGATACCCAACGTCGGAAGCTAATCACTTTCATGTTTATCGTCCTACATGTGCTATCTCAAGCTTTCTTGCCTTATTCACACTTTATAACAAAGGTAGGCTCTTAAGAAAAAATTTAATATAAATTAGTTTTACTGTGTCGTTACGGCAGTAAGAATATAGCCACCACCTCTCTTCCTGTGAGTGTCGTAAGAGGCGAGTAAGGGATAACACAGTTCCACTACCACCTTGGAACTTAAAAAGCCGACCGATGGCGGGATTACCATGCAACAGCTGGCTTTGAAATACACAGACCGAAGACGGGCAGCAGCGTTTTCGGTGCGACAAAGCCAGCCCTACGGTCTATGGGTAAAACACATGAGTTCACGCCATTTTTGGCGCGAACTTGTGGAGGCCTATGTCCAGCAGTGGACTACAATAGGCTGAAATGATGACGATGTTTTTTTAACAGCTCATTCGAGGTGTAACCTCCTTGAGTTTTCTTATATATTCCTCAAGTATTTAAAAAGTGGTATAATGTTGTGTTGTGTGTCAATTAATAAACGAACGCTTTACACGGACGACAATACACTCGATTCAAAAGTAGAACACAAGCGTCCAGACCGCGAAACTTCATTATCTGTGAGCTATGCAAAAGCGCACCAGCCAATTGCTAAGATCAAAGAGGCAACCCAATTCCAGCATTTGTAATTTAAACTTAGCGTAGTTTCAATTCCGAACGATATATAAAACAGACTAAAAAAACATCATGAATTGTTATTGTTTTGCTTAAAACTAGCTTCTGCCTGCGACTTCGTCCACGTGGAATAGTAACAATTCTGTTATAGGTACTTGATTTTTGCAAAACTTTTACTGTTTACGCAGGGCACACAGGGGAAGCTCTCAAAAGAAAAAAAAAACGATTTAAAAAACATTCTTTATTGGTGCTCCGCTCCTGTTGGTCTTAGCGTTATAATGTATACCTCTAGCCTTCCTCGATAAATGGGCTATCTAACACTGAAAGATTTTTTTTAAATTGTACCAGTAGTTGCTGAGATTAGCGCTTTCAAACAAACAAACAAATTCTTCAGTTTTATAATATTGGTATAGATGTATAAGCCTTATACCATATTACCTTTATAAATTAAATTAATGAATGCTGAAAAAAATATATAATTATGTTTAGTACTAAAAAATAATTTATTTGAAAGTGAAATACGATGACACACTTCTTATGATTTGTTTACAGTATTAGTGTCATCTAAAAATTTGAGAACGTTATTTCGGTAAATAATGCTCTTCTTAAATAAAAATATTTAATAAGACAATAATGTTATTTATAACGATTTGTTAAAATTCTTATAGTTTACACAGTAATTATAATAACTTTTCGGCTTGAATGAACCTACAGTTTTCATTTTCTACTCTCGTGTAGTCCATATTAGCCTACGGTTGAGAAATATGATTGATATAACGTTACACTTTCCTTTTTAAAAAGTTTTAACGAAACTGTCAAAAGTCCTCCTCGATCGGAGTGTCGAAATAAATTTTGTTATTATATCCAATGTAATATAATGACATTGACATTAAATTAACTTTTCAGGGGTATAATAATTGGACAAATGGCCTATATGGTTATTCTTGGGACATGATGGTCCATACTTGGGAAATCGAGTCAGTCATTGTCAAAGTTGTTGACAATGAAAGCAAAAAAGAATTTTACGTTGATCCGTATATTTATTCACCAAACGATAGGTGGACAAGACATGGTGATATGGTCTACCAGTATGCAGGATGTTTAAAAGACAATATAATAAAGAAAATCAAAGAGAAAGATTCGAACCGTGGAAACGATATTTCTGAAGATATTTCAATTTACATCGACGTTTGGTGTTCGATGAACGGAAGATTTACACAACGTATGTTTGACCCTAAGACTGACTTATTGAATACGTCTTGGTCTCCCTTTGAACCTATACCATATCTGATGCCTTTGCTCGATGAAGCATTGGATTGGAGAAATATTTTACAGGATATTAAGGACGACGTACATACTTGGAGTGATTATAGTGACGTTACTTTCATTGCCGATTTTCCAGGTAAACAAATTTTGTAGCATATCATTATTTTTTGCACTTTTACTCTTGGAAATAAAAACAAATAATCGTAAGTTTAGTATAATAAAAGTATTTTTTCAGGATATTATTTAGAGAAATTTATTCCAATTGAAATATCAAATGTTACGATGACTGTGTTAGATGGGTTGGTTGCCTACGAACCCGATGAGACAAAGTTTATGCAAGGACAGTCTTTTAAACTGAGTAAAGGAAACCAAGTTATAATGAATTCGGGAACTTTCCATAGAATTATCAATATTGGAACTAAACCAGCATTTTATGCTTATACGTTTATTAATAGTTCAGAAGCAGGAAACACTGAATCACTTGCTGCACATCCGAAATTACCATTGGGTCAAGAATTATTTAAACGTTTTCAAAATATGTTTAAATTTTTTAAAAATATAATTTCAAATGTTTTTAAAGTATTTTTCCAGTGTTGTTAATAAATTTTAAATAAATTTGTCCACATTTTAAATGTCTATATATCTTTTTATCATAAAGTATGTATTTGTAGCGTCATTCGCATATGTAACCAAAGTGAATTCTTGAAATTATTTAACTCTAATATTCGTTGTAATAATTACTTATTATACATTATGTACGTTTAAATGACGTGTAGTTTCATTTCAAATCATTATTATATTGTTGAAAGTGTTTTTATTATTTTAAAAACAGATACTTAACATAATTCTAAAAATAAGGTTATATAATACACAGAGAAAAGAGATCTTGAATTAAAAATTTGCCACGCGTTTATTTTTTTCCTCCTACCTTTAAATTTTTTTTTAAATTATATTATTAAAAGAGGGGTTTCATAAGTTTAACGCGTCTTTGTAACTGTGTATCTGTCTATCTGTCTGTGGTATTGTAGCTCCCAAAGCCCAAACGGATGATTTTCGTTTAGTTTTTTTTTGTGTCATAGATAATTTTACCCAAGTGTTCTTAGCAATGTCTCATTAAAAACTGTTCAGCCGTTTGAAGATAATCAGCTCTTTTCTAGTTGATTAGGGGACCTGACTAACTTCCTTAAGTACTATAGATTCGAAATTTGGTACCGTGCTAGTTCAGTGATATTGAAAGTAAGTGGTAAGGTAACCATGACCAGATCAGCCGTTTAAAGATCCTCAGCTCTTTAATAGTTGATAAGGGAATCTGACTACCTTCCATATGTCCTATAGATTCGAAATTTGGTAAAAAATTAAAACTAATATGATATCTACCTAATACTTAACTAAGTTACTAACTTAAACTAATCACTATAAATACCTTCCTAATATTTATGCCTACTTTAAAAATATTTATACCACTTTAAAAAGGACAAAATGAAAGTAAAATTAAAAAAATTAAATCCCCGCAAAAAAAAAACTCTAAAAACTAAAAAATAACGTTCTAAATCTATTATAATTATTATCTTCACATCGCGTCGGGGAACCGCTTACTGCTTAGTGAGAAAAACAGGTGTATTATAGTCACAAATTACAACGACCCTCGCGCCGCGTACCGCACAGCGCACACCGAGCTCGCTGTGCGTAAGATCGCTCGTACCTAAATGTAATTCGTAATAAATATTTAGCTGTTGTTGGAAAAAATACTTTACAATCTTTAGCGGTCCCCCAGCGCGACGACGCGCGACGCTTCGAAAATTAAAATATTTGAACTTATATATGTGACGATAATAATTATAATAGGTTTAGAATGTTATTTGTAGGCTTTTAGAGTTAATTTATTGTGATGGGGAGTTTTTAAAATTTTTAATTTTGCTTTTATTTTCTTATTACATTAATTTTTGTATTGAAACATATCGGAAATATAAGTCTTTCGGCGTCGCTTTATTCTCTTACGTTGACGCAGTGGTAAATACAAACAAAGAATATACTAAAAAAACTTAAAATTTTCAACAAAACTCTGCGGCTGTATATCTAGTAGGTAAACCACAATAAGGCGTTTGTTTTGGACTCAAAATTATAATTTAAAAAAAAATACGAGCATTTATAAAGGATGACATAAATTCTTGTGAATTAAGGTTATTTAATCACACAGACCATGGTACTTTAGAGAGACTTAACTGTTAATAGTATTTTATTGAGGTAGAGCGCAGCGTCTCACACGCTGATTTTCAGTGACTGCACATTGTCACTCGCTTGGAGTGACATCACTGACAGCACCCAACCAAACACACACTCCCACAAATTATAGCTCACTTAACCAAAAATTAAAATAAAATAAATATAGACTATACTTAGAATTATATAAAATAATGTCATCATAAATGAAAGAGCTCAGCAAAGTAAATACGGCTTATCTAGTGCAAAACAATTTAGCACATCATAAAACCAGAGAAAACAGAGCATAATACGTTACATATTATAATCACACTTCAGCCTATCGCAGACCACTGCTGGACATAGGCTTCCGCATATTCGCGCCAAAAATGGCGTAAATTCATGTGTGTTGCCCATAGTCACCACGCTGGGCAGGCGGGTTGGTGACCGTAGTGCTAGCTTCGTCGCAGACGCTGCTACCCGTCTTCTGCCTGTGTATTTCAAAGCCAGCAGTAGGATGGTTATCCCGCCATTGGTCGACTTTTTAAGTTCTAAGGTTCTAGTGGAACTGTGGTATCCCTTAGTCGCCTCTTACGACCACGGGAAGAGAGGGGGTGGCTATATTCTTTACTGCCGTAACAACACAGCTATTAAAGAGTTATTTTAAAGAGTAATTGCAGAGTTTGAGGGAGCTGTTTGTATGCTTAGATCTTTAAAACTACGCAACTGATTTTGATGTAATTGAGAGGAACACTGATAGTTTTAGAGGTTTCTAATGTGATGTTGTCAATAAACACAATTTTTGCGCTTACATTTCAAATATTTTATATTTAGTATCAGTATTGGGTTACTAGTATTTTATAATTTTATACTTATTACAGTCTAGCTAATTAATGAAAAATGTGGGTGAATACACATTTTCTTATACTTACTTATTATCATTTTGATACATTTCGACTATTAAGAATAAATGCCATTTCGTTCACACGAAGAGTTATATCATTGATTAAGTTGGCGTTAAAGGAAAATATGATTTTTATGTTTTCTTGTGAAACAATTCTAATTTTTCTTTTCACGAGATCCTTGATTAAACTGCAACGAACATTCGAAAAAATAGTTTAATAGATCCAAACGTTTTCGAGTTATACACTAACACTAGCATAGCTAGTCATGTAAATTTACATCGGTACATACTCTTAGAACATTTATTTATACTTTATTGTACACCAAAACTACATCAAATACATTAAACATAGTAAAGTTTAAGATATTTACGGTATGTACATTACAGTGGGCGAACTTAAATGCATTTCTTTCAGACAAGCCAAGTAAGAAAGATTTCATTTTTTACTTAACAAATACGTCGCATAGCTTTCTGCGTAGAAAATATTCTGTATCTATGCAAATTCACATCATTCACACAAAAACACATCAAGAACTTTAAAATATACTCTTAATTATGTTGTATAAATAAAGAAATAAACAATATAAATAAATATCTACACAATACACACACGGTCGTCTGTTCATAAAGTAAGCAACTTAATGCTTGTGTTATAGGTAACAGCCGACAGCTTCATGTTTCTTTTTTCAATAAACATACTTATAAATAATACATATATAAATACATAAATAAATACATATATTACACCCAGACTTGGGGTAGGAATCGAACGCACAACCCCCGGAACAGAAAGCAGGGTCACTACAAACTGCGCCAACGGGCTAGTCAAATATATAATGTGACAATTTGTATAAAGTATTCAATTATATTAAATCTAACGATTACGTAATTCTTTATCATTCTATGATTCTACTTAAAACGTAGTGGTTTTATTCTATTTGATTCTACTGTGTGATCCGTTCGGAAACGTGCGTGAGAAACTGTCAAAATTTAAAAAAGTTGGTACTAAATAACAGTTTGGTATGTTTGGTTGGCAGACATTCTTGATAGACTAATAAATATTTAAACCAAAACTATCTCTAAATATTTAATTCTTAATTGTGAATTGTAAATATTTAAATCATTTTAAGGTTGTCAGGGCTTAGAATACCGTTTAACATTCGGTAACGTTAATTTTTCTCTGCAAACATAACGCTATTTACCAAATAACGCCAGTACATTTTTTACCGGTATTAACTCGTATAAATATAACGTTACTTATCTGTACCGTTCGTTACCTTAAAATGCATCCGTTAATTATAATATCTTTATAAAAATATTAGGCTCGTACAATGGATGAAAAATACAGATTATATTATTATTTTAGAATCATTTTTATTGGTTTTTAAATATTGCTGAATACGCTCGGCTTACTTTTTAGTTTGCACATTTGTGTTTTATTTTCGAAAACAATTATCGAATATGAAATAAGCCACTGTTAATTGTTTGTTATAATTTTTCTGTTTCAAAAGGTATCGGAAAAAATTTACGCTATTTACCGGTATTTTATATGTTAATTGGTAACGTTTTCACAGCCCTGGTAATAGTGTCATGTGTGGCGTGACTATGGCGTGAGTAGATTCTGAGTTCATTCATCATTTCGTCTTGAGGCTGTGACGAGTAAACTAAGTTCGGGCTCGGGCCGACGCCTCGTCATTGCGAATATATATCCATCGTTTCAACATTCCGCAATCATAACAAGAAATAGTGTCTTGTCGGCAATACGCCTTACCGCCCCCTGAAAATATTGACATTTTAGCCATCTGTGATATAATAACACCTAAGTATCTTCTTAAAAGTTTTGAGGTTAATCCTTCGCCGGTGATATTAGTGAAAGGTTTTTACTCATTTGTGACTTTCTTATTTTAATTCGGTGATTTAGTTACGGACAATAATTCCAAAATGGAATCGTCGATGAGTTACAATCTAGACGTAACGCCGAATTATTCCTACATTTTTGAATTTGAAAACGAGTTCATACACCAGAATTCAAGGAAATGGATGAAGGAAAATTGGACTGTGGCTTTTTACTATGTTGGAATTTACATGGCTTTTATTTTCGGAGGTCAATATTATATGCAGAATCGTCCCAGGTAAGTGATTTCAAAAACTTATTTAAACTTCCTATTCTTTTTTTTTTGTGTATTTTACCTCTTAAATATATATACACAAAATTGAAAATAAAATCATTTATGTATTTAAAAAAAAATCGCGTTAAAAATATTTAATAAAATTAACACAAGTAAAAGTGTTAATTGTCATAAAATAACACAAGTAAAAATTATTAAATTTACGTCTAGAACACCTCTGTTAAATTTTGATTTTTTAATTTTATATTCCATTTAATTAATAATTCAATCTAGCTTAAAAAGAGTGTAACAAAAATTTGCAAATTAACATTTACACTAGTATCAACAATAGGCAGCATTTGCATATGTCAACATGGACCAGATTATTCAAAAAAGCATTTTTATCCAATTTGTTAGTAAAGTTTACTGCAATAAAAACTGCATAAACTATTTAATACTTCCAATTTTGATTGCAAGATTTACACAATTGAAGATTTAGATTTAACGGTTTTTAATATCAGTACAGTTTTGGTAACAATAAAATCATGCTATATTTAACATAACAATTACATAAGTGTATCTGTTTAATTTTATTAGTTTATTTATTAATCACAAAAGTACAGAAATTAAGATAGAAGTAACTTATTTTATAACTAAGTATGTAGAAAAAAAACATTCTTTATATGATATATTATATCATATATAAATGTAGGTATTACCAGAATTAACTAAATTTAATTTAAGTACTAAAGGCATCCTACAATTTCAATTTCTTTCCTCAAAACACTAACATAATTGTAATTTCACAATAATTCAAAATACTATTAATTATACAAAATTGAGTATTAGTAATGTCGATTACAAATACCTCAAAAAATTAATTACATCAAAGTATATTTTTCCAGCCTAATTTAATTTAAACTGGTATTGTTGTGTGCCAACTTCAATATAGACACTAAAATCTGTTTTATTCTTAATTCTACATGATATTGGCCAAATTATGTGTGGCCTATTTTTGTACTATTATATTCATACGAAATGAATTTATTAACATTCGGTTTCTATCAACAATGCTAAAACAAAAGTTACACGTTTAGCTCCAATGTCTCTTGTGTCTTTGCAGCTCGCAAAAAACGGGCCGATTTTGAAGCAGTAATTTTTTCACATAATTGTAGATTCTTAAATAATTCGGACGTACACAAATGATGCAAAATAAGTTCTAATCGTTTAATTTGCACAATAAATAGGTGCTACTAGATGTAACATCTCAATGTTTGTTATACGTGATAGAATGTGAGAATGTGGAAAACGATAGCGACATTATAATACAATTTTGTTCTAGTGAAATCTTTAATACTTAATAAGATTTTCTTGAAATTGCTAAAAATGTATGTCGTAAATTTTTGGAGACTTCAAAATTCTTTATTATCAATTAACTTCCAACAAACACAATTCTAACACGTAGGTAATAATATATTATAGTCTGTATTTTGTAGCTATATATGTTTCATAGCCGATAGTAATGCGACGTTGCATTGTTAAAATAAGTATAAAATCACAAAAATTAAAGTTTCAAATTAATCTTCGTTTATTTTATAATGTATATAAAATTTTCTTTAAATTCATTTTACAAATACTTGGATTAACCAAGTAATTTGATCACACTTAATCAGTATGGTCACATAAAACTTGCCGAAGACGTACCCGACTGACACCGATTGTTTAGTAGTGGAGCCATACAAGAAGATGAATGTATCAATTGGTCATCAATTTAAAGTCACAAACCGTGAATTATTTAGCGCCGATTCGTAATACAGTGCCGATCATAGTTCGTTTTTGAGCTAGTGTTATTAATAAAATTGCTAGTAGTATTATTAATTGCGCATACGAAAAAAAAATCAATTAGGACGGCTGGGTCTCAGTACCCGGCCACCCGGGTGACGCTGTAAAGGCCGATAGGACCAACAGCAATACACAACCGAAAAAAATAAATAAATCAATTAGGTACATCGACAAGTTATGCAACATAGGTAGACAAAAAAATTTGTCAAGTAAATACGCATTATTAAAGATCACTGAAAAACTACTTCTCAGATTTTGATTAAATTTAATGGCACCGCATGACTGGCACCGCCTATCGATTGACAAAAGAATCATCGAAATTCGTCTTTCCAGTAAAAAGTTCGGAGGTAACACTTTGTCCCTTTTTTGATTGGTTAAAAATGGTTTAACAATGAAGTCAAAGTTTTACTACTCAAGTTTTAAACTCAGATTTTTAACCATTTCATGGTGAAATTCGCTTAGGTACAAAATTTTAATGACAAAGCCAAGTAATAAGAACTGAGCGAAAAATATAAAATTAAAAAAAAACACTGTTTGACTTTCATTTTCATGTGAGAAAAAAGAGATGCCATTTATTGCTTGCATGTGATCACGACAATCACATTTTTGTGTTGCGATGTGTTTTTTGTTTTGATTGTAGTAAAATATTATATTTATTATACGTTTTCGTTAAATCAGGACCTTAGAAAGAGAATACTAGGAGGTTGATGCAATGAGCCGTTTGAAACTAGATGGTGAGACTGACTATAGGAGTTTACTACTTACTCATTTGATCCAATCCACTCGTCACTTTCTCGTTAGAAGCGTCACTATGTAAATTATCCGCAACAAAAGTCCAAAGTGCATTTTAAAGTTCGTTTAATGATTCCTTTCCGTTTCTTCTGCTCGCTAATTTCTTTTCATTGGATTCGATTGTAGGCTAGATGACTTGTTGCTATGCTTGCAGTTTCTCACTGCAAAGTGGGCGAAAAAATACACGCCTTTATTTTTGCGAGTTATAATGGTTAAAAAATTAATTGAAGCAATATACGTCAACACAATTTTTTCCTTACAAACTCATAAGTTCTTGGATAAAGTTCAATAATTAAAATAAACTACTTGGATTTGCTAGCAAACGAAAAAAACCGACTTCAATTACATCGGCAAGTAATACAACGTGAGTAGACGAAAAAAATTAACAAAACGTACTAGTCGTCACTACGATTTTCGAGGGATCCCCTCGATTTCTCTGGGATTCCATCATCAGAACCTGGTTTATATATATGTCGGTTAATAAGTGATTGATTTACAAAATTACGATGTAGACGGATTTAACTTCTTACATTTATATTTATAGACTTCATTGTGTGCCTTATTATAATCGATAAAAAATTAGAAGGGACGTATGTGTATTGTCTTTTGTTGTAAAAATTACTTTCATATTCTTATAAATCGTATTAATTTGTTCATGTTAATAGAAAATATTTTGTTTTCCGGTTCAATTATATAATTATTAAAATTATTGAAATTTATCTCATTTACATTCACCAGAAATTTATAACACATTGCTTACGTTAATTTACTACGGAAACTACGGAACGACCTTATTACGTGCATTTACATTCAGTTTTTCGTCCAAAATGCATGTAGGTACACAAATGCCTTTGAAAAGGCGATCTTATCGTTAATGCTCATGATAAACGCCTTATATTTCAAGTGCTCTAATATCTGTGGTTTCAGGAAAATGTATTATTATTATTTCAATAAATTTTATTCATGTCTGTTTGTGTGTGTGGTCAAGTATGTATGGATATGTTCGTTAATTCTTTATAACGGCGAAGAGGAAACTGCCATTTTTTCTGTTTCTGGATTGTGAGCTCTTTAAGGAATTATGTTATAATTTAGAAGCTTTTGAATGATAACGTTTCGTCGTAATTGTATACCTACCTACGTAATTAATATATTTATAACCAATTTAAAAAAGGAGTAGGTCCTCCAATTTACTGTTTTTTTTTGTGTTTGTTACCTCAGAACATTTTACTGGGTGGATCGATTTCGATGATTCTTTTATTAATCGAAATTTTGTGCTTGTCATTGTAGTCCCATTTAAATTTAATCGAGACTTTCGAGTTATATCTAATAATACGTATTTACTTGACAATTTTTTCGTCGACCTACGCTGTATTACTGGCAAGTCGGATTTTTTTTTTCGTTTGCGAGCAAATACAATTATATTGAAGTACCTAAGAAAGATTTTTTGCTTTTTGTATGTACTAGTGGTAACGTACCCCACACACAATTTGCACATGCAATGGACAATGATTGTATATTATAAAATATTATTATAAACTTAATATTATATTCGTTGGTTCGTTTAGCGTGATCGAGTGAATCGAGTTTAAGGTCTACTAGTACCATTTTAAAGTAAATTTTAGCCTTTGAAAGCTTTTATATGTAGGAAGGTTATTTTGCTATAACGAGACAAACTTCAAATTAAGATGGCGAAGCAACAATCTCTTATATTCAACACAACTTAAATCACAAAGAATGCTTTACAAATCGGTCTGTAACATCCCACTGCTGGGCATAGGCCTCTTTCTCCATGTAGTAGAAGGATCAGAGCTTAATAAACCACGCTGCTCCACTGTTGATTGACGACTATATTACCTAGTATGAGTAACGATCGCTATCAGGTTTATATGATAACAACCGGAACCGACAGCTTAACGTGCGCTCTCTGAGGCACGGCAATGAGACTCACAAGGACAGACATCCGAATCGGAACGAAATATCTGTACGAATACAGGCATCCAACCCGTGCGGGAATCGAAGCTGTACGCTAGAGCGGTTGTCAGACAAAATGTTGCTTGGTAAAATATAAATTTGACAATATATGTATATTATGTATATTCGGGGATAACTTCTTCGATTATGAACCGATTTTGATCATTCTTTTTTTGTTGAAAAGGAGATATCCTAAGTGATATAGAGTAATATCACTATACTAGCTCATAAATGGACACGAGTGCACAGGTGGACATAATATATACTGATTTTAGTAAGGCCTTTGATCGTATTGACCACTGTATTCTGCTTCAAAAAATCTATATGGTGGGAATACACGGAAATCTATTTCGTTGGTTCTCGTCCTATATAAATAATCGTTCCCAGGCAGTAGCTTTAAACTGCTACATCTCTGCCTGGGTGTCAGTTCCCCCTGGAGTGCCTCAAGGCTCATTATTGGGGCCACTTCTCTTTGCCCTATTTCTGAACGATGTATCATCATGTATTCATCATTCTCTTTGCTTATTGTATGCTGATGATGCTAAAATAATAAAACGTATTTCTTCAATGGATGATTGTCGATTACTGCAGGATGACCTAAACAGATTCAATAATTATTGCGATACTATATATAAGAAAACCAGAATCTGATTATGTGTTCCCAGAGAAATCGAGGGAAACCCTCAAAAATCCACATAACTTTTTACTGGGTGTACCGATTTTTATGATTTTTAATTTAATCGAAAGGCGATGCTTATCATGTGCTCATTCATTTCATTGAGATCTGATTACAACTTTTGGAGTAATCTTTGATAATGTGTATTTACTTGACTATTTTTTCGCCTACCTATGTTGATTACTTGTCGATGTAATTGAAGTCGGTTATTTTTCGTTTGCTAGCAAACAATTATATGAGTAATTTTATGTTTTTATATATTGTATATGGTCTGAGCCAGCGATAAGATTTAATAACTACGTTCGATAAAAATATACAGACGTCATTTGGTTTATAGACGCTATTGATATAATATTATACAGATAACTTTGGTGTCTGATATTGTGATCCTTATGATCGATGACTGTTTGTTGGTATTTGGTTGTCCTATATATATTTTCAAGTTGTTTAACAATAAATTTAGTCATATTGTATAATAAATAAATATCTACACAAGGGTCAAAATTTAGGGTTGTATGTATTTTTCAACGCCAAATAATAATAAAATAAATAATTTATCTAAAAATTAAAAAAAATATTTAGGGGTGGACTACCCTTAACATTTAGGGGAATGAAAAATAGATGTTGTTCGATTCTCAGACCTACCCAATATGCACACAAAATTTCATGAGAATCGGTCAAGCCGTTTCGCGGTGTTGTAGCCAAATTCCTCCGGAGTTTAACTACAAACACCGCGACACGAGAATTTTATATATTAGATAATATATAATATAATACATCCAGACTCGGGGTGGGAATCGAACCCACAACCCCCGGAGCAGAAAGCAGGGTCACAACACAAACTGCGCCAACAGGCTAGTCATATTTTGATTAGTTTTATTGTTCGTTCTATACTAAGAAAACTATTAACAAGTAACATTTTGTATGATTGTGTGGGTATCTATGTTTCGTGTATAGATACGTGGGTTCTATGTATTATACAACTAGCTGCGCCCGCGACTTCATCCGCGTGGAATTTAAATAAAAATTATTGTTCAGTTCGAAGAAGTAATAAAGTATATAAATTTCTAAAATAAAAGTACCTTAAGTTACTCCTTATTACGTCAGCTATCTATCTGCCAGTGAAAGTTCTGTCAAAATCGGTTCAACCGTTTCGGAGAGTAGCCGGAACAAACAGACAGACAGACAGACAAAAATTGTAAAAAAATGTTATTTTAGTACATGTACCGTGTATAAATCCATATGTATTTAGTAAAAAGCGGTTATTTTAATATTACCAACAGACACTCCAAATTTATTTATTGGTATAGATTTGAATAAGGAATTTAAATTTACGTTTAAAAGATAAAAATCTATGTTAGATTTTGCGTCAACTGTCTGTTTTTGTAATCTCATTTGTAATCTTATTTTAAGATATTATCAGACAATGAATCACTACAGTAATAAAACTTCGCTTTAGTGCGGTCTATAAACCAACTTAGATTATTTACTTATTTTTTTTTGACGAAATTAATTTTTTCTTAGTTCATCATTCGACCGTTCCAAGTTCTGGTACTGGTCAAACCAAATTTTTTTTTGCCAAATTTAGTATGCGGGATATTCCACTGAGTAGATAATTAACAATGATATTATGATTCTGGATTTTGAAAGAATTCATATTGAGTTTTTGTTTTAACAAATCCTTGAAACATACTTTACCTTATGACTGTTACCTGACCTGTTACTGAAACATAGTTATTGTGGCATAATTTAAGTTACAATGAGAGAGTCACCGACGATTTCTCTACCCCATATCATCACTACACATACGAACAGTAGCGCTATATATTTCTTTTTTCAAAAAGTTTTTCTTCATCGTCACATTTCCGAAAGAATTCCGAAGAATCTTGTATTAGGATTTAGATTATCTGTATATTTCACAAATTCTTCATACTGTATAAAGCATTAAAATATGTATTATAATTATGTTAGACACTGAAGCATAAAATTCTTCTAACTTGAGTATAATGGTGATTTGAATTTTTCCATCCGTCAGCCATTCTTACACTTTTTATTTCAGAAATAATGAAGAATTTTTTTTTACAAAAAAAGTATTTTTGTGTTCAAAATAATTAACAGATAAGAAATTATGTCATGGTTTACTTTTAGTATAATTTGATGATGATTATTAAATTGTTTTAAAAGTGGCGAACAAATTTGATTAATTCGAGGTCTAAGGTCAGACTATCAACCCTTAAGGGAACCATGGATGTCAAAAGATTAGAGTTAGAACAACTAACAAAACAAATTTCTACGATTTTTTTTTAACACTGCACTTCCCTAGTTGATGACGAAGGCAACTTTTTTTTTAACCTTTAAATTTTATATTCAGACGAAGGCAGACAATTATCTAACATTTACAAAGTTACCGTTGTTAAAATTTAAATTATGATAATTTCTACCAGGCGGCACTTCTCATAATTAAATTACTTCTCAGAAGTAAATAGAAGAAATATATATATTTTAATTTCCTGAAACAACAAGTCGTGATAAATTTAATTAAATTATGGTTTGTACAGTGATACAGTAATTGGACTTCATTATCTTAACCAGTTGACGTTAAAGAGTAGGTACTCGTATGTGGTCGGTTTTCCAAATGTAGGTACAACGTGACCCTTGTCAGCGGAACTAGCAAAATTAATGCCATAATTGTTGACACTATTTAAGCTTAGGTTTTTTTATATTAATGATTTTTTTTTCTTTAGTGAGAGTGAAACTTTGTTAGTTTATATAAAACCTACTTGGTTGTTCACTAATGTAAAAAAAAACAGTTTAACGATTCATTAAATAATAAAATTACAATTTTTTAAAAATTCGCTCTCACTATAACCGTAAAAACAAATTTCGAATCCATTTTATTACAACTCATTATTACTGCGAATAGTGAAAAGTATTGTTTTGCGCTTTTATAAAATTGACGTAGTTTTAATATTTTTTTTGTCGTTTTGATCGTTCGTTGAAACTGGTACGTTTAATTACGTAGCACGACTATTAAAATCACTTGATGACGCAAATGGATTATTTACTATTTTAAAATTTCATTTAAAAAAGCAAATCCGTTCAAAATAATTACCAATTTAGTGCGTATTTACAAACAAAAGTTTGCTTGAAGTTTGATTTATGATGATTATACAAATAATCGTTGGATTGCTTGTCTTAAATATTTATAACGCTATTTGACGGATGACGACGTCGAACAGATAAAAGTTTTTGATATATTTTTTTTTTTACGTTTGAATTCTAATTCTGAATAAAATGAATGTAACATTTTGTTATCGTTTACGTAAGCAATGCGTGCGTTACGCGCTATCCATTATAGAGTAATGCAATTAAGTACTATGTCGACGCATTAATCGATTTCAATTTGATATAGATAAGTAGGGCAAAGATTTAGTAGTACAGGTCAACTTCAACGGGTCTATGATTTATTTTACTATATATTATATAAGGAAATACATAGCCTATATTTGTAGTTGAAAACATATTTCGTGTGATTTTACTTGTGTTCAGACCCTATAAAAATTTTGCGATATTCTGTAGGTATTGCTTATAACAATATAAAAACAGCTTGTCTAGTTGCTTGTAAAAAAATATCCAAATGGTGTCATTTAGTTTCAGCGTGAAAGTAACAGTGTAAGCTTTATCCATCTATCTATCCCTTATCTTAACAAAATTTCACGATTTTGATGACGTGCGTTGATAACGTCTATCTTGACCTAATCAATAATTAATTTGTTAGGAACAATTGTCCTTGTTAGGTAATTGCTATATTTTTGTCTGTTTACTGTAATACCATAATAGTTCAACGACCGGTCGGAAGACTGGCCCTGAGGTAACCTTAGTGTTTTCTCAATGCTATAGCTAGTACGAGGTATTTTATTGTAAACTTTTTATCTGAGTAATTACAGTTCATTAACACTTATATATGTATATTTTTTGTTTGTTTTAATTACATCTTGCGGATTTAAATTTATTAGCTCTACGTACAACGATATTTTCGTACTAAGAATTCGTTTGAATAAAATTATATAAATGGTTGTTGATGTATATAAGAGGAAAATTTTTATGTAATTATGTTGTAGTTTATCTTGCCGTGATCTTTGTCATTTCGTTCAATGCTAACAACCCTATTATAATGTTACATGTGTTGATTTGATAACTAAACAGCAACAAATACATAATAAAAAAATAAGTTAACAATTTTTGCTACCGATTGTTACAAAAAATTCCTTAAAAAGATTCTAGTAGATTCTGAAAGGGTGACCGATCAGAGCGTAGATAATATTCATTATCAGAGACAGATTGTAATATTGATTTTTTTTATTGGATAACACATACATATATTCACATACGGTCATCTGTCCCTAAGGTAAGCAACTTAATACTTGTCTTATAGGTAACAACATACACAACACAAGCATACTTTAGGAACAGATGACCGTGTGTGTATGTTGTAAATATTTATTTATTTATTTAATTTAGATTCCTTGCTACGATGTACATAGAAATAAAATATATAAAATACATAAAATATATATCGTAGCTTTTATAAAGTATATCTGAAATATTAACGGAAGCGTTGCGTTACTTCTCGTATAAGTTTGAAGTTGTTTACGGAAATTAAATATTTTTAACTTTCTACCTTAAATTCGGCTAAAAATAACTTGACAAATATATTTATTCCGGATTTATGTTACTGACTTTAACGTTACGTTAACATAAATAGCATTAACATTATGTGTTAACTTTGATACTGGCAATAACTTGTACACAACGTCGTAACTTTGATTACAGTTTAAATAGAAATTCAAGAAGATATCTAAATTATCATACTAAAATAAAATTAAAAAGACATTGAAAATTTTAGAGATACGTCTTTGTTGTATTAATTATGCGTTGCTGTACTTACGAGTAGTAGGTACTTTAATGTTGGCAGGTCAAGTACCAGAATCACGTGACACCAAAGCATTTAAATTAATATTGTATAAAATTATGTTAAAAAAAATGTAATATATTGTTTGATAATTACTAATTGATTAAATAATAACTTTTTAAAATACGAATAAAATTGTAAATTTGATCATGTTTGTATGATTATGATAAGGAGGTAAGGTTAGTTTCTTAGTAAAAGAACTTTTTAAGGGTCATTGAAAGTAAACTATTCCTTGCGACCTTTCACCCCGCGTTACAAGTTTAGCGGTACCAAGGTCGACCAGACTTAAACTTTTGTTTTAAAACTAAACTTATACTTTCATTTACACACATTATTAATTGTTTACAAGAACATTTTTTTATCAATTATATTTCTAATTTTTAACTAATATTACTCAATTATCTCTATATTAAATTTAGAAAAATTGATTAATTATTTAGTTAAATGGATACAAAATTAATTTGTTTCTTCTATATCAAGTACAAATGGGATAAATGCCTCTTAAACTTAGTCAATCGGCCAAAAACCTCGCACCAATGAACGAACTAAAGGTTACATGAGTCATTTTATATTTACAAGATTTCTATTGTTGGTACATTAGCACAAGCACACCAATACTCACAACACTAAATAAGGTTCTCAGTGTGCATATGTGAATACGCTTATCAAAGGAAATGTCAGTCCGATATAAAAAATATTCTGGCTTAACTGTAAGGACAATAAAACATAGGACAATAAATGGTAAGTAAGACAACTCAGAAAATATTTTGCAAAACTAGTTAATTACCTGTACGTTTCCACAATTCCATATTCGACAACATTGGGATGTAGACTCTTTTGTAAGGGATAGGCTGTATTAAAAAAAAATTGGAAAAATTATGACAGGGACGGATATTTTAAAAAATAGCCTATAATATTTTGTGATAAATAATATTTAAATAAATAATAAACAAATAAATATCTACACAAAACACACACGGTCGTCTGTTCCTAAAGTAAGCAACTTAATGCTTGTGTTATAGGTAGCAGCCGACTGGCTACATTTTTTTTTTTCGATAAATATGCTTATATAAATATATAAATAAATATTTATATTACACCCAGACTCAGGGTGAGAATCTAACTCACAACCCTCGGTGCAGAAAGTAAGAAAGGTCACTACCAACTGCGCCAACGGTTTAGTCATATTTGTCACAAAATATTTTGCGTCTAATCAAGCCGAAGCCTTCTTCGTCGAATCTTTGCTGAAGTTGCGGCAAATACATAGTTTGTTTATTAGAAATGTTGACTATGTTAACGTTTATGGGAGTGATGACAACCTGTAACCTCTGGCTTACTTGTCTGGTTTTCGTCTATGAAAAGCAGTATCTAAATCTTGAGATGGGTACTACTTACGTATGTAACTTACTTTGATTAGTTTATTTATTTTTTCTTATGTTTTTGTGTTGGAGTTTGTACTTCGAAGCTTCAAGCTTGCTAGTAGGTACTTAGTAGGTCGGTATATGACTTTATTTTTTTTTTTCAGTCAAAGTAAATTTTTGCGTACAATTTTGAATTAAGCCTTTATTAGATTAGTCTGAGAAGAAGAAGAATTTGATTATTCTTTATATCATTTTTAAAAATCTTAACACTTCTTTAATAGATTGCAACACTATTAGTGTCGTGATAAGTAAGCAAAGCAACTTGAAAATATTTAAGTTATCTGTGACATATATTATTTTATTGTTCAAGTTAGCTAAAGATATATATCTTCTATACATACAACAATACAATAATTATTATCATAAATGAGTTCAGTTTTTAGGTGTTTTTATGACAGGTCCGTTTTATATCAAATACTTGATTGCATTATGCAAAACCAATATTTTCATAAAAGTATCTTAAAGTGCAATGAAGCTCGGGATGAGCTTTCTTGAACATATTCTATGCTGTTTGTGGATTATCGTCTTTGAATCAGTGCCAAGTTCGCTCCAACAATATGTTTACTTTTCTATGGTTATACATAGGTTACTATTTTGTAATCAGTCATTTTTAATATGTAATAAAGTCGTATCTGGACCAATTTTATAAACATTGAATATTTATCTAAACCAATCATTGTTTGTCATTATAACATTAGCAACTACATTTTTTTTTTTGTATTTCTATTCGTATGACTGCGATATCCTCAAAAAATTTAAACCGGTTTGATAAAACTTACCGCAATAATAACTTTTTAATATTAGACTGTAAAGTATAGTGACGTAACTCAGAAGCAGAGCAGTAACTATTTGCTTTAACAGGAGCAAAGCAGATTGGCAAGCAGTATGGAAATCAACATACATAGTATACCTCCATGAGATTTATTTATCACTGACAATAATAAAAACCTTACTATATTCTATATACTTGGTTATTCTATGTTAATTACAAACTTTACTTTTCGTGATTGCTCTGCAACTATTATAAATATAAATATTAATTTTGTATGTTAAATACAATACACATTCGTTACCACTATAAAAGTACAGAAGTAACTAGGTCTAACTAGGAATGTCTGTGACACTTTCATTTAATTACAATTTTGGTTTATCAATGGAAAATTTTTAATCCTTGTATAGTGAAATATATAAGACACATCAGTTTTGTTATAATGTATCAAAATTGCCACGATGAAACTGGCAATGACCTTGCTTTTTTACCACTGAGGTTTTTTGCGAAAAAAAATGCTCGCGTTGATTTTGCTCGTAAAACGACGAACTAATAATCATGAATTTGAACCGAGTAATAAAGTATGAAATATTAAATGTATGTACCTAATATATGTATCGTTATTTCCAAAGCATTCATTCGTATAGGAACGTAACGGTATTATTAATTTATAATGTAGATACCCAAAAGTTCAATGGGTCGAAGAACAAGTCCTTAATTCAATCTCAAGTGAAAACCGATTCAATAATTTTCTTCGATAATTAAAGGAATCGGTATGTCGATACTCTGAAAATGTCTTAGGCTTAGGAAATCAAACGCTATTTACACGTACCCTCTTGGATCGGTTACTGAAGTAGAAGTTATTTATTGAAATTTCGAATAAAGATGAAATTACTTAGTAGAAATCATTTCACATTCTTGAAAATGGATTGCACTAATTTATAACGAATACTAGATGTGTCTATTTAGTTAATGTTAATAATAGAGGATATACCTATAACACACAATAGTTACATTCTCTTTTAAAGCATATATAACGTGTAGATAGATATATTGCAGCGTTTATGCTGAAGAAGTATTATATAATTGACTTTATATTATTTAATTACGGATCAATACTAGCTGACCCCGCAAACGTTGTTTTGCCATATGTTATTTATAACACCCCCCCCCCCCCCCATAACAAAGGGTTATGAAAAATAGATGTTGGCTGATTCTCAGGCCTACCCGAATGCACACAAAATTCAATAAAAAACTGTCCAGTCTTTTCGGAGGAGTATGTTAACTGACATTGTGACACGAGAATTTTATATATAAGGTTAAATTCTCTATCCGTCTTACAGTTGAAACATATTTAATAATGTATCCATATTATTAAGATGATTGTGGTACGAAACGTGACATAATAGATATTCAATGTTTCTATATAAACACACGGTTAGAGTAATTACAATATAGTTTATTTCCAATTGAAATACCATATAAGATGAATTCGTTAATAATTCAACGATTCTGAAAATTCCCATATCGTTCCCAACAAATAAGGTAGATTTTTAATACCTTGCATTAACATAGAATAAATCACACGTCTAAAATGTAGGTATACATCTATTTTGTATTCATTCCTATGAATATTTTAAAATCGTACCAGTCCAGGTATCGACTCAATATAACCAATTAATATAACCTATATAATATTTTCTAATAGTTCATAATGTGATAGTTCAGAATAAAAATTATGGTTATTGCGAAAAATATAGGAACAATTCAGTAAACTTAACAAATATTTACTTTCATGCATTTGACAGTTCACAAGACGACTAACTAAATCAAATCGTTACTTTTCTGTTTAGAGCCTTTTTTAACTGGGCCGGTAGGGCACAGCAGAATGTATCCTGCTCAAAATGTGGAGTGGCCCGACTGAGGTAGTACTTCGGCCTTACAGAATATAACAGCTGCATAATACTAAAGGGCCTGTTTTACCGGTTGTTGATAGAGTTTATCATACACAAAAGTTACGTAAGACACAACAAGAGGTAAAACAAGCTACCTACTAAAGACCTGTTTTGCTTCAATTCATAAACTACTAAATTTAGATTCACAATTGCGATTAGAAATATTCCAATACCATAATTAAATTCGACGGTGAAAAAGAATAATATATCATAAACTTTTATCTATTGGATACCGTCAACCGTTAGATAACAACAGACGGTGAAACAGGCCCTTAATAGAATAGGATATCTGGCACATAAATAATAGATTTTTCTGAATACAAATATCTAGTTTCTTTTTTTTTTCATCTAATATTTAAACATGTTGAAACTTATTATCCCGATTCCTGAAGGTCACAACTTGTTGATAAGAATTTCTGCCATTTTACATGTAAAGAGACTTTTCAGTATGTACATACGTTTTCATATGTTTATCCACATTTCCATAATCCGTTTGCTATTCCGATCTAGATTTGACGTCTACTGAACAGTGATCGCTATCTGACATTTCCTCTTATGAATAAACCCACAACGCTTAGAATAATTTACCTTTCGAAGTCAACCTATATCATATGTCGGTCAACAATGTTGCAAAGATTTCTGATTGTACAAAGAAAACACCTACAAAAAATATAAATGGCAACTAAAGAATATATTAAACTAATGGAACCATAGGTATATGTCGAGATCTAATCTAATCGACTAAGATTCGATTGAAATTCGGATAAGGAATTCATGTTTTAAGGATATTGTGTCACAATGATTTGAAGTTTTTAGTTGTAATCATCATGATTAGTAGTCTCTAAAACGTTGGGCAGCTCTCAACATATTCTGAAATTAAAATTGAGTTTCGGTTGGAAATCCAATCATAAATCTTTTTATTCTGAAAATCTGAAATAACGATTTGGTTTTCTATATCGAAAGTTACCGATATTTTTAAGCCGAATTAGTTGTTTAACGTAATAAATTTTTAACAAATTCATTTCTCACATTGCGTAAATAAACAGTTCAGAACTGCTTCAAACATTTAAATGTTGTTTTATAAAAACATACATAATAGAGAAATAATTACAATTAAAACCAAATGCTAGTTGTAAATAATTACCTAAAAACTTGGTTTATTTTATTAGTTTAGACTAGCTAAATTCCAACAAAATTTATTTCATATGTTATTTATAGTAGAGTAGATAAAATAAACAAAAAGTCGGTTAAAAATATTAACGAAAATATTGACCTTGACCTTGAAATGGACTAAGATTAGTTAGGTCTACTATTGTGCGCGTATCATAGAAAGTCCTGTTAAATTAAGTCTTAAGTTTTAAACCGACTAGAAATAGAATGACATGTTGGCCCACTAGTGTTTATTTTTGTTAACCCGGATGATGTAATTTTTATACCTCATAACTTTTTACTTGGCTTACCGATTTTGATAATTCTTTTTTTAATCGAATTTTGTCATGTAGTCTCATTTAAATATAATCGAGATCTGACGAGTCCTTTTTGAGTTATCTCTAGTAATGCGTATCTACTAGACTATTATAACTATAGATACTACTTATAGTCCTTCCGTTTTTTTTTTTGTTTTCTTTTTGTTTTTTTGTTTTTTTTTGTTTTTTTGACGAAGACGAATTCGCTAGTATAAGTTAATATTACACAATGTTTCTGAGAAACTTATTAAGTTGTCACTTATAAATATTTCATAAATCTAAGAAACAAATGACACGTCGACAGCTCATCAACTGCTTAGGAGAGGGGTTCAACCGGGTCAATTATATGACGTCTGTATATTCTGCGTGTTCGTCATAGTCAAATGTTTATACGAGTATAACTCTCTATTTTGTATTCATAAAATAATCCCTTTAAGTTTGTTTTGGACGCTAACGTTTGTCTACTTATAACGTTAACACAACAGTTTTCAATAAACATACTCCCTTACCGCTAAATTATTTTGAATAGAGATCTTGGGTTTTACAAGAATTTTCTTTCTATTTTTTTTTTTTTTTATATTATCATAAAGTAGGTTTCGACACTCCACTTCTTTCCTGTTAAAAAGTTAATTTTATACTTTGATTACACGTGTCACAGTAATAATTCAGTAAAAAAGTAAGTTAAAAAAGTAATTTATTCGTGTTATAATGGTTTCATGGCGATACTCCAATTATGTGCCAATGAAATTAAAACCGTAATAAGGGAACATCTCTGTTACAACATAACTTCTAAAGAATCACATGAAGGTTGCAAATAGGAATTCACATATCACACCCTCTTTTCTCTTATACGAATATCTAAAACTGATGAGCTATAAAACATTAACGATACACACCAAATACTAACGATAAAAACTAAAAAAATATTTTAATCAAAATAATTTACAGATACCAGTGTCTTTAGCGATATTCCTACTATCCTCGTTAAAGATTGAGTTAATCTTTCGTTTTATTCTTTTATTAATTTTAGGGACTTTTGTCTTACACGGACACGCTAGTCCCATTGTAACTTTTACAAAATAATCGCAACACGCACAAAAAATAAACGAAAATACCTCAATTACTAAAATCTAGTTACATAAATCAACAAGGAGTAATTTGTGAAAATCAAAAATCATTCTAGCAGATTCTAATAAGGGATCCGATAGAAGAGTTAATCTTGTAAATATAAAATTAGAAATCAATGCATTTTTTATTTTTCTTTAAAAAAAAAATAGGAATTGTTTTACCAGTTGTAAATAACGCTGCTTGACGGATGACAGTATCTGACAGTAAAAAGTTTCATTATTCTTTTTTACCATAGAATTATTCTTCTAAATTTATGAAATATCTCTATTCGCATATATTAATTTTAAAGCTGTAGTTTATTAATTGAGGAGAAACAGATCCTACCGGCGTATTCTAGCTCCCGCTGTCAAAGTCTATTTGTATCATCATGCGTCAAATAGCGTAATCCACAATTGGCGAAACAGGCCCGTAGAATACAGTGTCGGTGTTTGCTTACGACATTTCTATATATCATGAATTGACATTACTTAGTAAGGACACGTTAATTTTACTATTTCAAAACGTTATTATTCTATAAATTGTCAGCAGAAACGTAACTCGTTAGTTCCAGTTACCGTCGTCGCATCTGCTGTTTCCACTTTCAAGTGATTCACCGTTACGTAACAACACGTTGCAGTTATCTCCGGTAAGGTCAATGTTGGCCTCGTTCTGTAATCACGTGGACAACGGACAGTATCGCTTATGTAGGTTTATTATGTATTTCAGATATTGTTTTCGCTTATCAATTTAAAAAATTATCGCTGTTTTATTTAACATGTGAAATTAATTTACAATAAAATTATGTATTGTTGGAATCGGTGTGATTCTCTTTTAACCACATTTATGCTTTAATAATATCCTATTGTGTAACATCGAGAAACTAATCTGAATAACTGATATACTTTCGGAAACATTTTAATATGATAAAAAAATTAAATACAATAAATTTAAAAATGCTGCATCGTTATAGCGTAGCAAATTGCATAGACGACGCGACGGGTCTTTTATCGGCAACCTCACGGAACGAGCAATACTTTTAAAAATAACAAAGTCATTCTCTTCATAGTCCTTTGGGAACCTACCTCGGTGAAAAAGTCCTTAGAATATTTTTTTGACTCTAAATTCTAGATCAACTTGTAGGTAATTGAGCTTTTTAATTCTAAAATGATCACCGTGTGTACGCGCACAAGGAAGCGCGATGACGTCACGGCGACCGGTCTGCGAAAAATGCGAAAATGAGAAATAATTATTATTGTATACTTATTATTATGCATTAAAGTTGTCTATATTAGTACTTCTATTTATTTTGCTGAATCCATTGCAAATGGATTCAGCAAAATAAATAGCCGTGCTAAAGTACAATTTTTCCTCTCGCTTCAGCCTGTTATATCCCACTGCTTGACCTCTTTCCCCATGAAGGAGAAGAAACAGAGCTTAATCCACCACGCTGCTCCAATGCGGGTTGGTGGATATATTCCCTACTATGAGTAACGATCGCTATTAGATGTACGTGATAACAACCGGGACCGACAGCTTAAGGTGCTCTCCGAGGCTCGGTGGGGAGGCCCACAAGGATTGCACAAACACCCAGACCACGGCAAACATCTGTATGGCCAATACAAATGTTTGTTATGTGCGGGAATCGAACCCGCAACCGCCAGTGCTACAGCCACATACCAGTGCTGTGACCGTTGCGTCAACGCTCCGTCTTCGTCCGTCTGTCATAATTTTTCCTCTACTCGTTAGGTATATATCATAGATCAATTACAATGTAAAATTTATATAATATTTGTTGATAAGATAAACTCGTATGATCTTTGACGGAAAGGTCGGCAGTGAAATTAAGATAATAATTTAATGAGTAATTTATGTGATTAATAATAATTATTACTTATTTTATATAAGAATTTTATAGTGCTATGTTTATTTTTATAGTGATTGGAAATGTACGCTCTATTAAATAGGAATATTTAAAGTGTTAATAAATTATCTTTATTTATTTATTTATTTTTTGATGATAATTATTATTAACAATATCAGTATTGTGCATATTGATTATAACTTAATTTATAATATTTTAAGAAAATGTTATAAAATTGTCATTGTCCGGAAATTTTCCTAGTCTGTAAATTTCAGAAGAAAATTCATATAAGTACCTGAAAGACAAATTGAAATACCTGAAACCTAGTGGTGTCAGTCCGGATTATAACTTACGATTATTTGATCCATGATTATATGGTTATTTCGGCTTGATGGGAAACATAAAAGTGTTGGTCACCTTCGATTCTTGTTTTCTGTGTTCCGGTAAGGCCGTTTTTTATGATGTTATTTAATAAGCGTGTCTGAGTAATGGAACTTTCGGGAAAAACGTATAAGGAACCGCGTGTCGCAAACACGAAAGGTTTTGTACGGTAGCGTTATTGTGTTGATAATTTACGCTGTCGCATATAACTCAAGTTGAATATTTATTGTATGGTACACCTTTTAACGTCTATTCCTGTATAATATATATAGAAATTAAGTGTACTAAGGTCATCGACAGGGATATTGGTCGGAACTTACGGTATCGCAAAAATATATGTTGCTAAGATGTAATAGTAAAATAATTCTTTCGTCCATCATATGTCGATAATTAGATTTGAAATTCTAAAATGATCAAATACAATAAATTTAAATGAATAATCTTCAGTTTGTAGTATGTGACATCTATTTATATACATTACCTACGTGTAATTTGTATTTAATCCATGATCGATTTTTCTAAGCTATCGCTATTCGCTATCGCTTAAAGATTGCGTTGCTTTTGCAAATGTAATTTTATTATTTGTTGACTGTATCGCACCTTTAATAAAACAAAGATGTAACTCAAAATTTGTGGATTTGGAGATTTTACAAGAAAACCCGTCTTCGTCGTGTAAAGAATAGGTAGACTTCGACTCCGGCGTTTTAACTATAAGATACAGAGAGATACGCGACTGTTGCTCTCTTTTCTATGAACTGGAACTGACAAGTCAGTTCTTATAAAGTGGCGTGATTCAGAGATGCACCGGCAGTGAGCGGAGATTAAAGTGCTGCCGTTTTGAGTAACATCAAATAATTCGATATTAGATTAAAAGGGATTTAAAATAAAAAGATGATTTTTGTTATACTTCATTCTCTCAGAAAACGTATTTGATAATGATGTGTAAGATTTGGATTTACTTCGGTTTTGTTTTAAAAATTGACAAATTTTACAAAGTTAACGCCTAACACTTCAGTTTTATATTGAAATATATGCCTTAGTTGTTGGAGTAATTGGTTAAGTATCACTTTATTGTAATAAATAAGGCTATTTATAAAAGTCACTTTTGTTTACTTCTTTTTATTATTTAGAATGACGAAAGATAAGTAAAAACTTTCAACATTAATTCCCTTTTCGTGTAAAAGTTAAGAATAACTTGTAACTGTTGTGCTTATTTGTATAGGTTTTGTAAAAGGAATCGTCTTAGAGCTCACAATTTTTGTTAAGTTTCAGCGTATCGAGCGTAAAAGTTATAAGATAAACATAATAGTGTATCATTACAACCTATACAGTCCACTGCTGAACATAGGCCTCCATAAGCTTTCGCCAAAAATAGCGTGAACTTATGTGTTTTGCCCATAGTCACCACGCTGGGCAGGCGGGTTGGTGACCGCAGGGCTGACTTTGTCGCTCCGAAGACGCTGCTGCCCGTCTTCGGCCTGTGTATTTCAAAGCCAGCAGTTGGATGGTTATCCCGCCACCGGTCGGCTTTTTAAGTAATATAATAATAGTGTAATAAGTTATAATTTTTTTTCATCTGATTACTGTAATTAATGTGAAAGTTTATGAGGATGACGTATGGATGGATGATTGTTACTCTTTTATGGCAAAACGACTGAATAGATAATTGTCATTCAACAATGCTGCTATTTTGACGTTAAATAATTATGATTATTATTCATCCTTAAAATATACTACAGTGTTATGAATTATTGTTATTTTAGACTAAAGAAGTTATGCAGGTTGAAGAGGAAAATCAACAAAATACATATATCTCCAGAGGCCAAAAATGTAACTGCAGAGCTGACGAAAATGATGACACCGACTCAATATTTTACTGTCACTTATGAGTTGACGAGAAAAATGACACCTAAATAATACTAGCCATTTACAGTCCTCTAGTTCGTCTTCAAGATCATCTTAATCTAGTTCCGATTCATCTAGCTCATCATCGTCAAGCTCTTCTAGCTCATCTTCATCCAGTTTTTCAAGCTCCAATAGTTCAATGCCTACCCAAAACCCTGCCCCACAAAACTTTACAACGGATTGTGAAGAAAAGACGTCTTACACCAATTCACCACAAAATACTGAGCAAAATATGAGCAAATTCAGCTGAGAGAGCGACGAAATTACAATAGTGTGGCCAGTTACAATATTTCTCCAGTATAATACACAGATCTAAGTGACGTCGACCTGAGTGACGACGATGCACTGTAGATTTTAATACGTTGTTTAATAAGCCTGTCAACAGAAGAAATTTTATGTTTGAAAATCAAAGTTCTTCTGACTCTGACTGCAATAATAAACCAAATATTTGTCAGTCAGTTCAGCCTATTGCAATGCACTGCTGGACATAGGCCTCCCCAAGTTCGCGCTAGACATCCCGGTTTTCCGCAATCCTCATCCAGCTTACACCGGCAATCTTAGGTAGATCGTCGGTCCAACGGGCCAGAGGACGTCACACACTGTGTTTGCCAAGACGCGATCTCTTCTCCAGGACGCGTCTGCTCCAACAGCCACCGGTCCTGCGCCACAGATGACCAGCCCACTGCCACTTCAACTTGCTAATTCTGTGGGCTATATCGGTTACTTTCGTTCTCTCGCGGTAGTCTCGTTTCTAATCCTATCTTTGAGGGAAACCCCAAGCATGGCCAGTTCCATTGCACGTTGAGGGACTTTATATTTGTGGACCAGTCCCTTCGTCAGTGTCCATGTCTCGGCTCGGTAATGTTAACACAGGCAGGACGTATTGCTCGAAGATTTTTGTCTTCAAGCCTTGCGGAATCTTCGAAGTGAAGACTCGACGAATCCTGCCAAATGCCGCCCAGCCCCACCGAATTCTCCTATCGGCCTCCTTCTCAAAGTTGTTGCGGCCTAGTTGGATAGTATGGCCTAAGTAAATATAATCCTGAACAACTTAGAGAAGGGTACCATCGACCGATACCTGTCTCGGTATGACTTGGTTGTTAGACATAACTTTCGTTTTGTCCAAGTTCATACAGAGAACGACACGTCGGGAGGACTCGTTTAGACCGGCTAGCATTTGGCCTAACTCATTTAACGTGTCCGCAAAGATGACGATATCGTCGGCGAAATGAAGGTGAGATGTATTCACCGTTGACATTGATGCCTTGTTCAAGGTCTTAAAGATATCCTCCAGCGCAGTGGTAAACAGTTTCGGTGATATTACATCTTGCTGTCTTACCCCACGCCGCAGGGAAATAGGTCTTGTTCTCTGGTCCTGGACATGAACGGTCATCGTCGTTGCGTCGTACATACATCTCAGTACCACGATATATCGCCAGTCGATATGACATCTCTGCAGAGAGTCCAGGACAGCCCAGGTCTCGACACAGTTGAAGGCTTTCTCGCAGTCCACAAATTCCATACACAGCGGCTGATTATATGTCTCTGTCTTTTGAATAATCTGTCGAACAGTATGGATGTGGTCTACGGTGTTGTAGTCATTTCGAAACCCAACCTGCTCTGGTGGTTGGAATTCGTCGAGTCTTATGGCGAGACGATTCAAATGTGCAGAAAATATTGATTGCGACGGTATTTAACTTAGGGTTTCACCAACCAAAAAAAGGTCAGTGTGATATATGTGTATCATATGATAATTCAAACAATGAGCAAAAACAAGATGATAGACAATATAAGAAAGAAGAGACTGCTGATTTTTATACTATTTACTAGCTGACCCCGCAAACGTTGTTTTGCCATATATGATAACTTAGGGGTATGAAAAATAGATGTTGTTCGATTCTCAGACCTACCCGATGCACACAAAATTTCGTGTGAATCGGTCTAGCCGTTTCGGAGGAGTTTAACTACAAACACCGCGACACGAGAATTTTATATATTAGATTATTTGTGGTTAGTAATTATTTGTGATTTTAGGAGATATTTACTAGAGACTCATCATCATCATTACAGCCTATACAGTCCACTGCTGGACATAGGCCTCCACAAGTTTACGCCAAAAATAGCGTGAACTCATGTGTTTTGCCCATAGTCACCACGCTGGGCAGGCGGGTTGGTGACCGCAGTACTGGCTTTGTCGCACCGAAGACGCTGCTGCCCGTCTTCGGCCTGTGTATTTCAAAGCCAGCAGTTGGGTGGTTATCCCGCCACCGGTCGGCTTTTTAAGTTCCAAGGTGGTAGTGCAACTGTGTTATCCCTT
Organism: Melitaea cinxia; assembly: GCF_905220565.1. Lineage (NCBI taxonomy): Eukaryota > Metazoa > Arthropoda > Insecta > Lepidoptera > Nymphalidae > Melitaea > Melitaea cinxia. Next base: position 2,934,627 of record NC_059399.1, on the reverse strand, counting down.
AGTCGCCTCTTACGACACCCACGGAAAGAGAGGGGGTGGCTATATTCTTTGGTACCGTAGCCACACAGTACTAGAGACTAATTGTACCTAATTCTTATAATAGTGTATAGTTTTTGTTTTGTTTAAAAAACAATATTTGTAGCCATAAAGAGATATATAAATATCGAAAGATTAATAAAAATTTGTTTAATTTAAAAAAAAGGTGATAAATTTCAGTTTTCGTTTTATAAAAAAATGATGCATTAGTACATACAACATCATAATTACAATTAAATAATCATAAAACGAAACATTGTGATTTATTTTTAAAACTTTTTGTTATGTTTTAATACTAAAGAGAATTTTTTTGAAATACTACCTAAAATATTAAGTAATTTTTGGCATAAAGAGATTTAAGTCGGAACTTTTTTTTCATCTCCATTTTACAGCTATTATAGATTTTAACACAGTTGTTTTTCTATTATTCTATTAATCTCTGTACTTTAAACTACTGATATCAATACTAAAAGTCATTAAAAGCATTACAAATAATTGGTAATTTTTAATCAAACACAATGCGGAAAAAGTGCTAAACTTCAAACGCCAATTCCCACAAATTGCGATTTTTGAGTTACATCTTTGTTTTATTAAGGGTGCGGTATAGTTATAGTAGAATAGTGATTGTGTATCTTTGAGTAAAAATCGTTAATGTGATTACGATTTATCAGTCTTGTTAACAAAGCTTAAATATATTTCATTTATGTATGTATGTTATCGTTTGATAAGTTTGGATAGCGACAGATTTTCTTTGTGAACGACAATAATTTACCGTTCATAATGTAAATAAAAGTATTTAAAGTGACAATAGCCATCATTAATTATATGTTTTATTTTGTTTCGAAGCATAATAGTCCGAATTAATTTATTTCCTCAGTTGAAATTACATTAACTCGCAAAAATCATATAAAAATTACATTATATTGTGATTCTATTACTTAATTTTAAAACAGTACCTATATATCTCTTGACTTTTGTTCAAATTGCTCTTTTTACGTTTGGAATAAAATATTGACAATACTGCTATGCTTTTATCACATTGAAACAATGATATATTTCTTTTAGCGTCATTATATGCGTTTTTAAAAGAAAAGATGTGGCTTCCAATTTTTTCTTTTTTTATAAATAAAAAAAAAATAGTTTTGAAATAACTTACTTTACTTAAAAATATCTTTTATTGACACTAGCAAAAGTATCATGCGTACAAAAATATATAAATATTTTTGTAATGTAAATGAATGTGGCCTTTTTTATAAATAATAATTGTTAATGTAAAGTTATTTTGTAAGGTTGTGAGGAAGTCGTACTTTTGTGTATGGCCTTCTATAAAAAAATAAAAGTTTAATGTTCCGTATTCGTGTAAAATGTTACAAAAACAGTCACTGTCTACTTGAGACTTACAGAACTATATTTTTAAAACTGTCAAAATTACAACAATTATATATTTAAAAAAATAACACAATTTGTTTTTAGTGTTTTTAGCTCTGTTAAAAATATACATTTTTAAATATTAACATATGGAACACTATATTAGGATTATTAATTGTCGTCTTGTACGTAACGTTGGTATAAAAATCTTGTCCATAAATTTGATTTAAGATTAAAAATCCTTAAATTTTACCTATGCTTCAATATTAAAGATTTATTACTTAGGCTTTGTCCCTTGAAATCTGGCCAATTCAGTCACTATTAATTCCTTCCCTAAAAATTAATTTTAGAAATCCTCTCTTTTGGTTTACACAATGAACATACAAGCATAATTTAATATTTTACAGACATTTAAATTCTCGTTTATTCAGTAACTTACTGGTGCATTTTTTTGCAGGTTCGAGTTGCGCCGTACTTTAATAGTTTGGAACTGCGCCCTCGCCGCCTTCAGCATCATGGGCGCTTGTCGGACGTTGCCTGAATTCATCCATGTGCTACGGAACTATGGGCTGTATCACTCGATTTGTGTGCCTAGGTAAGTGAGATTTTTTTTGACGAGACTACGTCTAACAAATCGATGAACGTCGGCTGCTTGCACGAAAATGGATTGTAGCGTTACGTTCATTGTCTCGTTGCGCTCATTGTACGCTTGCACCGCATCTATCTCTCTTCCACTCGATTGGCATATTATGCGTCTTAGCAGATGTATTGTTATGACGTTGTTACGTTAAACTCGTCCGTAAACCAACTTTACAGACAGCCAATTTTTTTTAGATAAGTTGTAAAAAAAAAATCAGATTAGTTGTAAACCAATAGCTTCGTAATGAAAATTTAAGCAAAAAGTAGCGGTTCATTACATATTTCTCGTTTAGAATCTAAAATAAAATCATTGGAAAAAAAAATTATGAAAAATAAATTTAAATGTTAACGTTATTTTTTGTTATCTGCTATTTTATTAAATCTTGGATAATGTAGTAATCGTGATTACACAATCGTGTAAAACAATAAATACTCATGTTATTGTAACAATGGCAAATTATCATTAACTTTAAATTTTTTTTACGAGTCTATTATAAGCACTTTTGTTTAAACTAAGTATAATACATACGCTTAGGTAGATTAACTAAATTCAGTATGCTTTAAACTTTCTACACTTTTTTCCGATTAAAATTACTTAAAAACATTTTTTATTGATATTACATAATCGGAAATATCTGCGATTCAGAATTACTTTTTTTACCAATTTTATTTACGCATTTACTGTAGTCCTTATTACTTATAATGATATGATACTGTTCAAATTACTTAAGTAACATAAAATTTGCACACAACTAAGAGAAAGCGGTTGCACACTTAGATACGAGAAAATTCCAATTATAATTCTTTAAAAATTCGTAACCGTATTAACGAATTTAATGCTTTAGTGTCGTCGTAAAATTAATTAATTAATTAGTGTATATTTATTACCATCAGTGATTATGATTATCATCAGTGACGTTGATGTTCAATGACTTAAAAAAAAATTATACGACTAGGCTGGCAAACAAACTTACGACCCACCTATTGGTAAGTGATTACGGTCGTCTATAGACGCCTGCAACAAAAGAAGCATAGCAAAGACGTTGATTTTTTTCGCTGGGAAATGCTTTTACGCGCCCCGCCAACGAGGCCGGCGGGAGTGTGACCCGATGAAGAACCCAGACTACCCACTAAAACCCAGCGGTGCCCCCCATCGTCATAGCGTGGTGCCATAGGATCGCTTTCGCATGCTATCACGACGCCTCGACGGTTGGCCGCCATGTGTGGGGCCGCCTTTGTCCATAGAGCACCCAAGGGCACTGTAAGCGCTCTGTCAGCCCGGTGGTGAGTGGGAGGAATTGTGCCCTTCTTCCACTCTATTGTGAAGGAGCGCATAACGACGTCTCCTTCCCAGCAAAGACGTTGCTAACCCTACTTTCCTAACCCTCCCCAAAAGATGTATGATGATGATGAGATGTATATACTTGTGTAAAATCTGAACGAATAAATTCGATTTTAAGTCGAATAGACTGAACTGAAACTAATTTTAGACTGCTATAATTGTTACACAAAAGGTATGACGTTTTCCTGTATGCCTATATCAAATCGTCGCTTCGGATCACGTTGGTATGCGCGACGCGTAGCCGCGCGTGTCTACTACTTTATTCACAAACCATCGTCGAGCGAAAGTTTTATAGTTTTTATTTAAACAAAACTGACCCTTATGTTTTGCTACACATACACCTCTGTTTTCTTTGTAATTTATTTTCAGTTACGTCAAGGTAAAAGAAAAAAATATTTGAATATTGCTTCTATTACATGTCACTGATGCATTGAAAATAATGCAAAAATGTTTACTATAGAATACATTCTTTATTATATATATACCATAAAAATACAACTTGTACAGAGATAAAAGTAGAGGGGCAATAATTGATTCTTATGAGAGAAATTCTAAAAGGTATAAATAAGTACACGTAAAAGTATATATAATAATAAATTGTAAACAAAATAATAAATATTATTAAACATATATATATATATATATATATATATATATATATATATATATATATATATATATATATATCTATCTGCTAACGGCATCGTCGGGATTGTTCAGAGGTGAGCCGGACAGACCCCATGGAGGAGAAGTCTAGCCTTTTCGAGGCCAGCCTGTCGCTAAAGGGATCCTGTTGCCTGCCCTCCAATTAAAGCGGCTGTGGCTCCTGCAGAGGTTTGGTCGGTATTGCACCCCCAAGTGCTGACGCCGACATACGGTCTCGGACCCGGGCGTCCAAAAAAAAAAAATATATAATAACACTATCAAGTTATTCAATGACTGCTTATCTGCATAAACTATAAAGTGATACTTTTTATATCTTAAAATCATCTGATATGATCGATAAAATGATAAATTATAAACTTTGCTTTTTTGTGTTAAAAAATAAATTAGAAGTTCTCGAACATTGGGAAACAAAAACTGTTTAAGTACCATGCAATGTACGAGGAACATCCGTACGTGAATAAAAAAAGGTTTTATTACTACCTCGGAATTTTTTTTTTTTTTTTTACAATAAATTTGTTTTTGAGGCCATCCTGCATATTTAAAAGAATTAACGAATAAAATCAAGCGATAACTACAGCTCTTTCGAGAACTTTTTTAAAATTGGGGAATACCTAGTTTTATTTTTTTAGAAAGTATTTTTAATAATAAACTGTTACTTACTGACATTAAGCGTATTTTTTGTTAGCGCGAGCTTCGAACACATCTTCTTTAGCATAATAATATAATCGTTTTATTTTTTCGCAATTTTTTTATGATGGTCCTCGTGTGCCATAAATATAGTTAGGTGCTTCAAATTTCCGACGATGTTAAGAGTAAGACAAAATCTGCTATTTTATTTTTTTAATGTAAACTGCGCTTTAATGAATTATAAATTTTCCTATACATATTAATATCTATTACTAATATACTATGTTTTATTTGCAAATAACATTTGTTTAGTTAAATAGTTATTATGACGAGTGACATGACGTTTGTTAATGCTGTATGAATAAGAAAATCAAATACTAAGAAGTGATTGTCGATGGTGTCAGCATTTGAAGTAACAACTTTATTATTTACAAATAAATAAATTTTTCTACAGTTTTATCTGAATTCTGTTCATCATAATGTGGTCATTAGATTGGCTTGTGTTTTGAATACTCATGTGATAGCGTTATGTTTTATAGCCTATTCAATTCTCTATGTAAATAGGCTTGACGACGTGAAAAGTTTTTGAAGTGAAACTTCTTTAGACGCTTGAGGGTAAAAATTTTACGGATGAAACGGCAACGTTTTGATAAAATGGCAACGTTTTTGTCGATGGCACTGGAACGGAAATTTAAGGTTTATATTTTTATAAAAATAGACGAGATTTAAACATTAGTTTGCTGAAATGTTTCACTTCTGACATATGTACTTTGTACGCACGCACTTTTTTATCAGTGTTAGATCTGACATCAAACGAATATGAGAAAACTTTTGAAATTAATTGTACATAGTATAGTTTTAGTTATAGTTTTTTACACAATACATAGGTGATACTATAATAATAAAATAATAGCTTTTTTTAAATTATTATCTTTATGAAGCAAAATTATATACATATTGAAGTAATTGCATACAATGCCTATGTATCTTTATTGTATTTTATTTCAACAAAGGCAAAGGTATTAAATCATTATTGTACTTATGATTACTAATAATTTCGCAATTTTCCGTAATTGCAATTTGCTGCAGTTTCTAAGTAATGTCATATGTTTTATCGAAAAGTTCATTCATGTTTTTCTTCATATAAGTATCTTTTAGTTTCGTCTTTGATTGCTTTAATATACCTAATTAGTCTTTTAGACTGTAAAAATATTTCTTAAAAAATTGTATTTCAAAACGTCGATGTATAACCATATGTAAACGTATACATATAATCACATCATGGCCGTTGCGGGCCGCTAAGTGTGAGGCATTATGTTAACTTTGTCTACGATTTGTTTGAATACTTAGAATTAATTTCAGTCAACTGTTTCACAAATTTAGTCTTGCTATCGATACTAGCCATACCACCACCACCTAACCCACCACAACAACACCTAATATAAAGTTCAAATATAAGTTGTTCGACTTCTAGCTGCGTTCCTTCAAATGGGGGGTTCGGTACGTGTACTGACTGCTTCCACGCATGCATCATCAGAAAGCGGTGTGCCTCGCGACTATATGCTCGAGTACGCGGAGCATCGAACACCATCCTGAGCGAGTTGGTCGACCGATGGGACTTCCTGGGTACAGCTTTCTGCTCTTTCTGCTATCATCTTTAGCACTGGAGTCTCATCGGAAGAAAAAAAAATATAAGTAATACTAACGTAGTAACTAATATAAGTAATTCTAATGTAACTAACAGTTGGACTGTGTCTCAAATAAATAAATATTATTATTATTTATAGCCGTGCTTTAACGCTCATGAAAAGTATCATGCGGAACGAGTCTATTAAAGTAGCTCGTCTATTTAAACGAAGTCAAATTAAAAAATGGGCTAAGAATTTTTTTCCACTTTGAACGTAATATATAACACCCACTGACCCCCCATTTGAAGGAACGCAGCTAGGAATCGAACATCCTATATATTCACAGCAATCTGCAAAAAGTACCTATTTGTAAAATTAAGTAAGTATTTAGTCCAAGTTTTACATATCAATTGCATTTATATTGATTTTCCAAGCTCAGTTAGTCTGTTCGCTTCACGATATACGAAGCTAGATGAAGAACGCGACCTAATTCCCATCGAGACCTATTTGTCATCATTTATTTGATCTATCTGTCACTGAAATATTAACAGCTTCTCTTTTAACACGATGTAATTTTTCTGTAGTTTCATCTGATTTGTGTTTGCCATTGGTTAGCTTAGATTTTAGTAGTTGGTAGTAAAATATTTTTCTATGTACATAGGCTTATGTCAACCAAAAGTTTTTTTTAAATCAGTTTTACGATCTGATTGTTTTAATAGTTGTAGCGTTACGTTTATACCTCTACAGCCTGTTATTTTTCTGTTCATTTGCACGTGTTTTTATTTATTAAGGACCTGTTTCTTCGGCACTTAATAATGTTTATCCATATATATAGGTATATAAAAATGAATGTTTGTCTGTATGTCCTTTATAGAATCGTAAACTATGCATTGGATCATGTCATGATTTTCAGTAAAGTGTTGTGCATGAGCCCACAAAGGTTTTTGAGTTGGTACGACCAAAAAAATAATTAAAAAATTATGTGGTGTCATGCGACACCAGGTAGGAACCAAGTTCCTTCGGATAGTAAAGAAGCAAGACAATTTGAAAAAAAAAATGTTGATTTATATATATTTTCTAGTTCTTGATTTTTTTTTTAATGTTGTTGATTAGTTTTTAATTAAATACATAAAAGTATTTAGGAAATTTAGTATTTTAGAAAATAACAAATACCGTCAAATAAAATAAATCAAACAAAATAATAATAATAATAATCATTCAAACTATTAAGTGAAAAAAAAACACGTGTTTATTTACTTTTGTCGACAGTATAAAATTACATAAATAATTAAAAAAAAAGTTTACTAGTAATATTTTAGTTTTACAAACGTCATATTATACAGTCGTGTGGCTGATATTACGCCACTTCCGTTATATATTTTTCTTACGGTTTTAGTATCACATTTTTTTTAGTTCGGTCGCCCAGCCAAATGTCAAGCCTGCCGTAAGGAACTTCGTTCCAAAAAAGCGTAGCAACGCGCGCAGGGTACAGCTAGTATCGTATAAAAGTTACGGATAGGTTTTATCAGATAGAGATAAAACAGACTAGACTAGTAGTGTCTTTTAGACTTGTGTCTTTGAGACTGTGGATTTAATGCTACAAATAGAAATATTTAACAGATACCGTGGAGTTTGATGGAGAAAAATCTGTTGGGTGCCCTTATAAGTATGATATCTTTGTCACAAGTCCCAAAGTTGAATAAAAGCGTTGTGAATATTTTTGGTTAGACTGAAAACATGTACTACTAGCAGAAATAGATGGTCGTCTCGTGTTAGCCGTGCCTTGAGACTTTGTATTCACGTACTGGCAGTGAAGAATCCTTGAAAGAGGCTTATTCTATCTTAAGGTTGATTCGGAATACAACGACTCTCACTGTTTTTTAACCGACTTTATAAAGGAGTTTCTCAATTCGATTACTTCTTTTATGTGTGTTCTCGTAACATTTTACTGTGTTACTATATTTGTTTTTTTTTTTTTTGTTTTTATTCAATGTCGTGTGGGACCCCACTTTAATTTGAGCGTGATCTGATGAGTAGTTATTGAGTGATAAATAATGTGTGTTTTACCATACTTGTAGATGTAATTTGAAGCCGATTTTTTTTAAATTAGAGAATAAACGAATAGTTTTACTATTATTTACCTTATCATAGAAATGCTAATATTTTTTTTTAATGTTCAGACTAAGATCGCTTACGCAAGCTTAAAACATTCTTGAATAGGTATATGTAAAGAATTAATATTATTCATTCATTCATCACATTGTGCTTAAAAAAATGGATTTTTTCAAAAATGTATGGAATTTTGGTTGACGTTCTGCGTTAGGTATAAGTTTGTATGACAAGCTAGGTCAAGAATAATTTTATTTTAATACAATTCATAAATGATAAAGTAGGCGAAATAGTTTACTCAGCCAGTTTCTGGTTCGTCTCTTATCAAGACTTGACCCTCGCGTGCAGGAGTGGTTTGAGGGCTCTTGTATTTTGTCTTTTAAATTTCTTTTATGTTTCCACAGTTTATTAAGGGGAAATATCGTTTACTTGGCTATTTTATTTGTTGAGTTGGATTTTTATATAATATTTGCTTTTAGGTTAAAATTAACCTACATAAATATCAAGGCTACATAAAATTACATACACATACATAAAAATATTTGTTACTGAAAAATTTACTTTTTTAATTTCACATGAATATTAACTCAATTATTGGTGTTAGCATACCAACTTTGTTTTAACGCACTGTCCTTAATAATTTTATGTTAATGATTATTAGAATATAAATAGTCATTAAAATTTTAATTTAAGAGATATATTTGTACCAATTAAGTCTTAACATAACATTAATCTTGGTTTGGTATATGTTGGTTATCTATGCCCCTATAATTCTTACCTACAAATTAAGTAATAATAGGTGTATTCTTTAATCTATTTTTGTATAAAAGAATACTATAAAAACGTTTGAACTTAATGATAAACGGATGATAGTTTTAGCATATAAAAAATATCTTTGGGAAGATCATAATTCTATATTTAATTATCGAAGCAGTTTCCATCACGTTTAAACCCACGTGTCAAGGACGTATCTTGTAAATAATTTCTGGGAGAGGTCACATGAAGGGGAGATTTATCACATTTAGAAATAATGAAACGTGCGTGTAATACCGACCTCTTAAGTTCAATTACGATAAAATTAAAATATGAATTTATAAACACGCGTGTTCTTAGATACACGATATTAATTAAAAATATATATATTTTTTCTTATATTAGAGGATCATGAGAGATATATTGATTTATAGAATGTTTATTCATATACTGAATATGCCACCCTCACAGGAGCAGAGCCCGATAACTTAAAAATATATATATTTTTTCTTATATTAGAGGATCATGAGAGATATATTGATTTATAGAATGTTTATTCATATACTGAATATGCCACCCTCACAGGAGCAGAGCCCGATAACTTAAAAATAAATTTAATAACTTGCCGCTTCGATTGTTACATCACATGCATATTTACACTACTTATCTTTACCGTTTCGTAACTATGTACTTATACCTACTATTTCGTTTCTATATGTTATAGCGTGATTTAACATGGCCCATTTCTTCCCCATTAAACATACTGAAATCGACCGCTAGTAAGCGTTGCAAAGTAACATATAAACCTTGGCGCAGTTTGCAGTGATCCTACCCTGCTTTCTACTCCGGGTTTATGGCTTCGATCCCACCTCGAGTCGCCTAGAGAAAAAAATAGCTATATCGGCCGACTGCGACCTGTCACACAAGCATTAATTTGCTTGCTTGCCTTAGGAACAGGCGACCGTATGTGTATGTCATACATGTGTATTTATTTTTGTCATATTATATGTTGATTGATTGATTGGTTTAATTGCTATCATATTATATCTTAATTCAGTGCTATCTGTTGTAATGATATAATTGAATTTGATTTCAGTTCTATAAATATGTATTACCCATTTTAAATTTATTTACTTATTTATTTATTTATTTAACAATTTATGTACACTAGGAAAGCAAAAGGAAATAGCTCTTATAAACAATGCTGGTACAAAGGCACGTAAATTTTAATAATATAACGTATTTTATTTCATCAAACGACAATTTAGATCTTACACTGTTAAATATATTTAAAATGAACATTTTAAATCTTGTGACCAAATAGAACTTTATAACACAAAAATTTTGTGTGTATGCTTAGTATTAATAAAAATAATCTTCATAAATGAAATCTATTATTATTTTTCTTGAGTAGTATTTATAATTTCGTTAGTAAAAATACGAATTATTTACGAATTACGAATTATATTTATTTATTATAAAGTAATATATATTAGGTATCACAAATAAATTAACATAAAGACATTGTTATTTTTATAAATGGTTACATTTTTTGATCATTCAATAAAGGTTAAAAACTGAGCTTTGATACGGTGAGGTTTTTAAACAAACTTTGAGTTGTGATATGCGATCTCGAGTCGCTATGACAGTCCGCCTACGATGATTAAATTCCAATTAATTTATAAACGCTGTTTTCGATAGAGACCGCGGAACGACATTATCTAAAATTAAATTTTCGTATCGCTAAAATGACGTAAGTTTATATAAAAATTGCCACAAATTATACTTGATTTTTTTAAATAAATTTGATTTTAAAATGATGACTAATCTTTCATATTAGACTAAACAATTCCATATTGAGTAAAGTAGTCTTTTTGGTAGTATGAAAACAGTTTTCAAGCACTATCGCGAATCCCGTGCAATTTTTTACTTTACAATATATACCTATATGGATATTTAGGTTACCTTCAGTTAGTGGTAGAATTTGGTTTAATAGATTAGGTGCTTCTTTTGGTTTCATATGCCTTAGATTGTATTTTAATGGTGTCTCAATTTGAGCAATAATCAAACCCCAAGGTAAATAGATTTTTTGTCACGTAGCAAGCGTCACTTCACTGACTATTTTTGCTGAAAGTATTAAAAATATGGAATTTTTTGAAGATTGGTTAATGAATAAACAGATCGGGGTATAGCGGCAGATAGTTATACTATGTACTTTGTGTATTATATGTATGATACATATGTATCATACATATATATATATATATATATATATATATATACTAGCTGTGCCCGCGGCTTCGCCCGCGTTGAAATCAGTGTGTCACAAAGTTTTCCCGGCACACTTCCAATTAAACAATCATTATAATCGGCTTAGCCGTTCCGTAAACCTTCCTCTTGAACCGCATGAAAATCCGTTCAGTAGATTTTGAGGAAATCGATCACATACACTTTTGGGGACTTTGTTTTATAATACACTAACTGTTGCCCGCGACTACATCCGCGTGGTTATGAAGATATGCATTACTATTAAGATGTTTAACGCATTTTTTTTATTTCAGTCACTTGAAATGCTTATCACACTGAGTAACTTTTTAAAAGGCACAATTTAGTATAATTTAATACTTGTTTTTATAAAACCTCTCTATACACCACATTTTTAGTTTTATTTTCAGGCTGTATATGTTTCATACAAACTATCAACCCCAATTAAACCCCCTTAGCGGTAAAATTTGTTCTTAGCGGATGTTTAAGCCCTATAAGAAACCTACCTATCAAATGTCAAATTTGTAGCTGTTATAGTTTCGGAGATTTCGTGATGAATGAGTCAATCTACCATCCCCCGTTTTAACCCCAAAAAGTAGTTGATTTCTAAAGATACATTGTTTGGACACGTCCTCACCATCTATAGAGCATACATTTTAAACTTCAAGTCGTTTACTTCAAAAACATAGGACTTTCATACAAAATTCCAACCCCCGTTTTATCCCCTTAGGGGTCGAGTTTCGTAAAATCCGTTCTTAGCGGGTGTCTACGCCCTATAAGAAACCAACCTGCCAAATGTCAAAGGCCACGGGCGAAAATGGGCCTGAACTTTACTGTCCGTTACATCATTGAAATATTTATCAATATTCGTTTCAAGTTTTTTCATTCCCAATGGCGAAACGATTCGTTATTTTACCATGGGATAGTAATTTGATTAATAAATTGAAACACTTTTGTTTTCCTGTGTCCTAGTATATTTTTCTGTCCTATAGAAACACTTCAAATGTTGCTAGCTGAGAAAAACGAATTATTGGATTGCCGATTCGTTTCATTTGTCTTTATTTTTAAGGTTTTTTATTATGTACTTATGTTGCACAATAAGAGTATGCAATGCTATCGTGATTTGCAATGGGTATAATGGTTTTATCTAAAAAAAGAGACTAGTATAAAAAAACGACTACCTTTATTTTTTAAGGTGGCAATCAAAGGCGTAAAAACATTAAGTCAGGTGTAAGTCAAGTGTCAAAGCCATTCACTCGTTTTGTTCTCAGCTTGCGGCAGTGAATATTTTTGTGTTTTGTGCATTTTGTTTGATCTTTTGGTTTTCTTTCACGACTTTCGCGTACGTTTAACAACAACAGCACAACAACAACACACAACGACGTTTTTTACATATTAGTTGACAATTCTCGCAGAGGAAGGAACGCCATCCGAGTTTATTATTGTAATTGTGTCTTAGGTAGACGAACAGTAGGTTGCTGTTGCCATTAATGTCCGTAATATGTACGGACCTAGGCTAGGCGGTACCTAGGCTGGGCAAGACATCAAGAAAATCTAATACCACCTGCACAATTTTTTGATAAAGTTCTAATAATTTATGATGATGAATAAATAAATGTTAAAATAATTAACCATTTTTTATTTAACTCTCCCCTTTATTATTGAGAAATGAAAAATAACAAATACATAGATTCAATTGTAATAAACATGATTTATCATTGAACCGTAGGTGTCCATAATCGTGTAATTGTACTTTAAATAACACAAGTACTGAGTGACTATAACGATTTGAGGTTATTTTTTACTAAACAAAGTCATCTTGTAACTTTTTTCTCCCATGAAGGATTTATTCAAAATGTTCTGTATTTGATAAAGGACGATAGTTTCTATAGAATAACACTAAAATCATCAATGTAACGTTCAGGCCCAACTTTCTATGGACGTTCGCCCGCCTCCTTTGTAGCGTTATAGTTTCGGAGATTTCGTGATGAGTGAGTCAACCTACCATCCCCCGTTTCAACTCCAAAAGGGAGGTTATTTTTAAAGATACATTATTTGTACACTTTCTCATAATCTATAGAGCATACATTTTAAATTTCAAGTCTCTTACTTCAAAAACATATGACTTTCATACAAACTTCCAACCCCCATTTTACCCCTTTAAGGGTCGAGTTTCGTAAAATCAGTTCTTAGTAGATGTCTACGCCTTATAAGGAACCTACCTGTCAAATATCAAATTTGTAGCTCGTTTCGGAGATTTCGTGATGAATGAGTCAATCTACCATCCCCTGTTTTAACCCCAAAAGAGAATTTATTTCTAAAGATACATTATTTGGATACCTCTTCACCATCTATAGAGTATGCATTTTAAATTTCAAGTAGCTTACTTCAAAAACATAGGACTTTCATACAAACTTCCAACCCCCGTTTTACTCTCTTAGGGGTCGAGTTTCGTAAAATCCGTTCTTAGCGAATGTCTACGATCTATAAGGAGCCTACCTGCTAAATTTCAAGTTTGTAAGTGTTATAGTTTTGGAGATTTCGTGATCAGTGAGTCAACCTACGAACCCCCGTTTTAACCCCAAAAAGGAGTTGATTTCTAAATATACGTTATTTCAACACCTTCTCACCATCTATAGAGCATACACTTTAAATTTCAAGTCTCTTACTTCAAAAACATAGGACTTTCGTACAAACTTCCAACCCCCGTTTATCCCCTTAGGGGTCGAGTTTCGTAAAATTTGTTCTTAGCGGATGTTTACGCTCTATAAGGAACCTACCTATCAAACGTCAAATTTGTAGCTGTTATAGTTTCAGAGATTTCGTGATGAATGAGTCAATGTACCATCCCCCGTTTTAACCCCGAAAGGGAGTTGATTTCTAAAGATACATTGTTTAGAGACCTCCTCATTATCTATGGAGCATACATTTTAAATTTCAAGTCGTTTACTTCAAAAACATAGGACTTTCATACAAACTTCCAACCCCTGTTTTACCCCTCTAGGGGTCGAATTTCGTAAAACCCGTTCTTAGCGAAAGTTTACGCCCTATAAGGAGCCTATCTGCCAAATTTCAAGTTTTTAGGTGTTATAGTTTCGGAGATTTCGTGGTGAGTGAGTAAACCTACCATCCCCCGTTTTAACCCCAAAAGGGAGTTGATTTCTAAAGATAGATTATTTGGACTCCTTCTCATTATCTATAGAGCATACATTTTAAATTTCAAGTCTCTTACTTCAAAATCATAGGACGTTCATACAAACTTGCAACCCCCATTTCACCCCCTTCGGGGTCGAGTTTCGTAAAATCCGTTCTTAGCGGATGCCTACGTCTTATAAGGATCCTACCTGCCAAATTTCAAGTTTGAAGGTGTTATAGTTTCGGAGATTTCGTGATGAATGACCTTTCGCGTTTATATATATTATAGATATGAATATAAAAATTTCGTGTCACGATGTCTGTTAGCGTTAAACTCCGAAACTACTGAACCAATTTTTATGAAATTTTGTAAGCATCTGTAATTTAGTCTAACTTGGGAGATAGGGTAGTATTTTTCTATACGATGGCGGGTTAGTATCTTAGTTGCACAGATATCCGGTAGATGGCGCTGTATTTCTATTTCTAGATTATAAATGGCGCGTTTGAATATGGAATTTACATATATTTTAATAAATTATAATTACTGAGCTACAGCAACGCGTGGCTGGGTCAGCTAGTATATATATATATATATATATATATATATGTATATGTATGTATCATATACGAGTAGATGATACATATCTATTTTTCACGCAATTTGCGCGTGTAAACTACGAGATACTGGTAGTTTCGTAATATTTAATGAGATGATAAAAGTGAAATATGTTTTAAGGTCATCGGATACTAGATATCTAACATTCTTAATTAAAATATATATAAAATTGTGTAATTGTAAATTTAGGAATATGTTTTAAAAAAATATTTTAATAATTATAATGAACGTAGAGATAAACATGACATGAAATGTTTTTACTCAAATGTCTTTCATACGTATAAAAGTATAGTAGTAGTTTTTTATTTTTTTCGGTCTTACCAACTCAGAAACCCTCGTGGGCTCATGCACAACACTTTGCTGAAGATCATGACATGATCAAATGCATAGTTTACGATACTATAAAGGACATACAGACAATAATTGTGTTTGCTTGCAAACTAAAAAAAAAACGACTTCAATTACATCGATGAGTAATAAACGTAGATCGACGAAAAAATAGTCAAGTAACTACGCGTTATCAAAGATTACTCAAAAAGTAGTTATCAGATCTCAATAAAATTTATATGTGACCACATGATAAATATCAGCTTTCGATTAAATTAAAAATTATTAAAATCGGTACACCCGGTAAAAAGTTATTGCGGATTTTCAAGAGTTTCCCTCGATTTCTCTGGGATACCATCATCAGATCCTGGTTTCCTTATCATGGTACTAAACTAGGGATATCTACTTTCCAACAAAAAAAGAATTATCAAAATCAGAACATCCAGTAGAAAGTTATGCGGTATAATACAACGTAGATCGACGAAAAAAGCGTCAAGTAAAAACGCACACGATATAACTCGAAAAGTAGTTGTTAGATCTCAAATAAATTTAAATGGGACCAATTGACACACACTACCTTTCAATTAAAAAAAAAAAAAAATTGTCGAAATCAGTCCACACAGTCAAAAGTTCTGATGTAACAAACATTAAAAAAAAATACAGTCGAACTGAGAACCTCCTCCTTTTTTGGAGTCTGTTAAAAATTAATTTTTATATATAGATTGTTATTTCTATATTTGTAACTAGTCTATTCTCAACTTATTAAGCTACCTTATGAACAAACAACCATATGTGTTACATAAACATGTTTATTATTATTTTATGAATACATAGTATTTGTTTTAACTAAAGTCGTATGACTTTGATAATATTAAATCTGGGAATTGTATAATAAGCGTGGCGTGATTATTTTACCGTTATCATTGACGCACTATCACGTTCGTCTCCATGGTCAATGTCATTGAAACAGTCGCCTCACTGTACCTCTGAGAGCACGTAAAGCTGATCTAATCTAATATTGATCCTTTTAGTCTGATCTTAATATTGACCTTGCATTGTACACACATTTTTACTACTATACTTTTATTTTTGGGGTCGGGTAGGGATTAGGTTTCAAATTATTTATTTATTTATTTATTTATTGGAGAAGAGGCATTTATAAACCAGTAAGAAGTTAACAAGAACAATTTTGACCGTTTTTATTTTTTTTATCGTAGGGTTTCGCATGATACAAAAAGTACGTAAGGTATTAAATTTTCTTAGATCTAAGATTTCTAGACTTGAATACTAAAAGGTTTTTAAACATATTCATATATACATCCTTTATGTACGAATTATTTTATACGAAATCTGTATATTGTAAAATATATTTTCTAAAAAAATTACTATGTTAAAAATTATTGTCACCATAAGTCATATAATATATATGTACATTATTATATAGCACGATGTTCTTTTCCTAAACGTAGTCTCAAGTTCTCAACGCGAACGTGTTAGTCGATTTAAAAGTCGACATTAAAAAAGTTTTCATACTTTTCAAATTAAATAATTTTCGAATATTTTTAATACATAATACGACATTGCTAATGGAATATATATTTACCAGCTGACCCCGCAAACGTTCTTTTGCCATATATGTTATTAAACCCCTTACTCCCCCCTCCTTATAACTTAGGGGTATGAAAAATAGATGTTGGCCGATTCTCAGACCTACCCGATATGCACACAAAATTTCATAAAAATCGGTCCTGCCGTTTCAGAGGAGTATGGTGACTAACATTGTGACACGAAAATGTAATAAATAAGAATAAGATATACGAGTACAATAACATATTGAAAAGCATAGGCTTACTTTTATATATATTGAAAGACAGCACATTAAAAGGTATAAAAATTGTAACCTATATAAAATATTCAAGCATATAAATCTAAATCAGAAAGATATGTAAGTCAACGAGCAAGAAGGGTATCGTTCCTACATTGTGTACGTACCACTTATATTAATGTACATACCGTTTTATCCCATTGTTAAAGAAATGAAAGACATTTGACATTTAAGACGGGCTGAGTAAAATTATGTTTAACTCTATACCGTTATAGCTCAGATTTTTTTTTTTTTTTTATAAAATATGTGCTCTATTCGGACTTACGCCTAAACTTTATAGGTTTTTTTTTTTTTTTTTTTTTTTTTTTTTTTTTTTTTTTTTTTTTTTTTTTTTTTTTTTTTTTGTGACTAAATTAAAACTAGACTGCCAATATTGTACAGATTAAAGTTTAATGTATGTGCAGTAATTAGAATTCAAAAAAGCCCGTTCTATGAGTATTATTGTAGTAAGAATGAAAATATATTTTACGTTTCAATATTCTAACACAAGTCTACCGTCCACGCTGTAAATACAGATCTGATAACAAATGGTAATCGTTAGAAAAGTCTAGTCTATTTGTCTGAGCAACAATAGTCCAAAGTAAAGACGAGTACCAGTCTATAACATGACGTCGGGAGCTAGTCAGTTTTTTTTCTTTACTACTATGTTATTAAAAGAAAAAAAAAAGCGTGAATTAAAATTAAACAAACTAATAGGTTTTGCCAAAGATGTAGATTACAGCCTGACTGTAGCTATTTGTCTACAGTTGTTATACTGGTTCAAAGAGATACCAATCAATATACCCTAACATTACCCCAAAATCAGTAAACAATCGCTCTTAGCTACCCTTTGTACGGTTAATGAGAAATCCGTAATCAACAATGAAATTATAAGGACATTCGTTCTTCTAAGTCGGCAACGCGTTTATCGCTTACTCTAATTCTGCATATATATTACGGGCCCGCGGCGATGACTTGGTAACATGTATTCTTTCCTTAAACATCAGATTAGAAAAATAAAGATCTACGTTACAATTATAATTATATTTGATAGCGTGAAAATTAAAAGTAAATATCCTTATAAAAATAATGTAGAGTCACTTAAAACTCATATAAAGTAAGAGTAGCAAGTTTGCACTTGCCAGTCTTAGGAGTTTCCACTCCTCTGAATTAAATATTGCCTAATTAGTATGATTTGCATAAAAGTAAACACGTCCTTGAGAGGTCAAATAGTAAATAATAGCTCGGTTTTACGTGGTTCACTAAATAAATTGTGAACTTGTTGTGGCAATAACGCTAATCAAATATTTGGTCAACTCGAAGTGACAACTCGTTGACGCTCATAGCTTCGTTAGATCAAGTCAAAGTAGGTACACACGTATTTTTCTTCTAACGTTTTGAAACAGTATGAATAATATGAATAATATTAATATGTATTATTCATCTAATAGCGGCGTGGAAATCGCATTTAGCATTTAATTCATTTGTATTTAATTGCGTGTTATGAAGAATTGAAAGAGATTTATGGAATGATGTGCAGGTGTACATACGCGTTTGCGTGGTTAAAATATATAATTTATAACCGATAAAGACAATTTATTCTGTCTATCCTCTTTTAAACAATATAAGCCAAATTTTCCTACATAATTGTTTCATGATAATCGTATTTACTAATTTTGTAATCTTCTTCTTCTTAAAGTGCCATCTTCTCACGAAGTCCGGCGATCATTTTGGCCAATTGATCCTGAATCCTTGATACCGTGGCCCTGAATAACGAGCGGGTGCTTTTCGCAAACCATTGGCGTAGATTTTTTTGCCAAGATGTTCTTCTACGACCTTAGATAGGCGCTTGCCTTAGATCTTGCCCTGGAAGTCGAAGCAGCTGGAATTTCAAAATGATGATTTTTTTTAAAGAGTACTGCATTTTTTCTTTATTACAATAAGTTAATTAAGTCTTATCTCACTTAGAATATCATCGAAGGATATACGAAATTGCTGCTCAATATAAGAATTTTCTTTTTGCCGTATATTTTACAGTATAGCTTATAAAACGTCTACACTATTAGGTATTCCTTTCAGAATATGAAGGCTAATAAATAGCCCAAGCAATGACCAAATATCATATTTGACCACTGCTTCTATTGGTGTTGGATGATGCATATGCTGGCCCTCCCGATCTCTTGATCTTATAAGTATCTAATTATAACTCTACCATAAACATTAAAACTTTCGTTTTATCTTGATCCTGCGTAAGTAAAAAGTTAGATAAATCTATTCGAAAGTCAATTAGGTTAATGTTTATCCATTATTTTTGCGCGCATAATTTATCTTTTTCTTCTTCTATAGATTTTTTATTTATTTATATATTTTTTTGCCAATTGACCTGATCTTAATTACCTAAATCTTAACATTCACCTTTAAATTAGCTATTAGATAAGAAAACTAAAAGAATCAAATACAATCCACTTAACACTCCTAAGCATAACTTAAGTATTACGACTAAAGTAACAAATCCCTGAAACAGTACAATTTTAAAGATTTGTTGTAAAAGCGTTATCAGACTTAACGCTGTTCCCATCTAGAGCACCTATTGAATTTTCACCCAATGTGTAAATACCTTCATTAAACTACATTATATATTCAGGCGTCCCAATTACGTAGTCTTTTACCCCCCTTAATGTCGATTGAACATTATTTCAAGAACGTGTAGAGACGGTCAGGGTCAAAGTCGAACTGAGAATAGAGATTCGTTTAAACGTATTCATGAATGCTGCTAAATTCGTCTATTCCATTAGTGAATTTAAACATTACTGCGGGTCTTTTATGAATGTACGTAGTTGTAGGTCATGATGCTAGTTTTGGCAACATTCACAACTCCAGTCGGCTGGGACACATTAATCATTTCATACATCGATTTATCAGTAGTTTCAGTCGGCGAAGTTTTTATTTTTACTATTAATATTTCTGTTACTTTATAAAAAAATCTATGTGATAACACGATTTTTAGATTTATACAAATTTGTTGTAAAATTAGTACTCGATTTTGCATGTTTTGAAATTCAACGAGTATCATTCTTACCTTTTAATATTAGACTTTTACGCATTGGATTCACTTTCATTCATCGCCAGCACAAGT
Source organism: Melitaea cinxia (assembly GCF_905220565.1). Lineage (NCBI taxonomy): Eukaryota > Metazoa > Arthropoda > Insecta > Lepidoptera > Nymphalidae > Melitaea > Melitaea cinxia. The sequence continues at coordinate 2,914,116 of NC_059399.1, read as the reverse complement.
GTGTTAATTAAACTTTTCTCGGCTGATGTTGTTCGTTCAGTTTTTGTGGTTCCGACGTTATGCAACGCACCACTTTCTACGTCTATCGGTCAGTCGAACGGCATTCGTTCGCGTAATATTTCGCATCTCCATATGTATGACATTTTTTTCCTTTTACGTTTACTACTTTTATGTTCTTGTGTATAGGTCTTAATATATGTAGTTATGGCTAAACCTATATTATTATTAGGCGTTACGATTAGAAATTTTATAATCTGCATATATGCGGAGTACTTTCATTCCTTTATTGTTTTGTAAAGTTTTGACAGGCCATTACTATTCTGTGTATCTATCTATATGGAGATAAAGCCTTTGCCCAGCTGTGGGATGGATTTCAGTACAGTTAATTTATTTTTATTTTATTATATTAATAACTACCTGTTAATAAAAAAAGGAACCAAGCATATTATTCATGTCAACTCACGCGAATTTATTAGTTGCATTGTTTTACAATGAAAAATAATAAAAAAAACTGTATTGCTTGTATAATGTCAATAATATGGTAAATAATACTCAACGAGATGGAACACTTAAGAAAATTGCTTGCGTTTTTACACAAACTGCGTTTCTTCGAGAATTTGATCATTCCTAAACGGTATTATTATTAGATAAGAACTGTTTATTTACTGTTACATAAGAGCTATTCAGGTCACTGATGTCACTAGATGTTATGGTGTGGTTACAAAAAGATATTCTAAAAAAACCGTTTCCGAATGCCAGAACCATGTGACGACAAAATACAAATAGGATAACATATTAAATTACTGCATCATTTATTAACAAGTGCGTCATTTTTGCATCATTGAAAAAGTTTTTTTCATAAATAATAAGTACTCGTTTTAGTTGAAATACAAGTAGTGCGACGTTTTCTGTATACGAAACAATAGAAGTTCTCGCAGTACTTCTGTAACATTGAGTTGAATTTAAAAAAAAAAAAACTTAACCTAAAAGCCTATGTGTATAATTTAATAGTTTGTTGAATTAAAATCGCTCTTAAATAAATCTAGTTTTATAGTAACAATGAAAGTAGGACATAAATGTATATACATAGATACAAACGAGTAGTTTTAACTTAAACCACATAAACTAAATGCCATCTCTAAGTTAAATACTAAATATAAGGTGTATACAAAAAGCAATCAATTACGCACAGTAGTTGTACCATACTGTATAGTTTGGAAATGGAATTTAGTGTATTTAGTTGAAATTCTCTGTATGTCCAGTCTGTATTGAACTTATGTATAATTGTGGTAACGTACCATCTAATATTCATCTAGTAATGACTAGACTAGACTATCGTCCAACATCATAATGACTGAACATAACATCCAATGTTGGATTTATTTATATAACACGTGGTTCAATAAGTCCCGAGACTAAGTACTAAAAAAAGGTCTTATTTATAAAATTAATTTTTATTCATCAACATAGTCTCCTCCAAGAGCGATACAGTCCCTCCAACGCTTTTCTAACTTTTCTATCCCATGTGTGTAGAACGATTTGTCTTTGGCTTCAAAATAAGCCTCCGTTGCTGCGATAACTTCACTATTTGAGTCAAATTTCTTACCCTGAAGCATTTTTTTGAGGTCTGCAAACAGCCAGTAATCGCTGGGGGCCAAGTCTGGCGAATAAGGGGGATGAGGAAGCAATTCGAAGCCCAATTCGTTAATTTTGGCCATCGTTCTCACGGACTTGTGACAAGGCGCGTTGTCCTGGTGAAACACCACTTTCTTTTTGTTCATGTGAGGCCGTTTATCAGCAATTTCGTACTTCAATCGCTGCAATAAGCACATGTAATAGTCACTATTTATATTTTGCCCCTTTTCAAGGTAGTCGATGAAAAGTATTCCATGCGCATCCCAAAATATAGACGCCATAACCTTACCGGCCGATTTCTGAGTCTTTGGACGCTTCGGGCGGCTTTCACCAGCCGTTCTCCACTCCGCTGCCTGCCGATTGGATTCCGGAGTGAAGTGGTATATCCAGGTTTCATCCATTGTTACATACCGACGTAAAAAATCCTTTTTATTATGATTCATCAGCGCCAAACATCGCTCTGAATCATTGATACGTTGTTCCTTTTGATTAGTTGTAAGCAAACGCGGCACCCACTTAGAAAAAAGCTTTTTCATGGCCAAATTTTTATGTAAAATAGTGAAAACACTACCAGCTGAAATCGTCACTATCTCGGCTATCTCTCGCACTTTTACCTTCCGATCTTCCAATACGATTTTGAGGACTTGGTTAATATTTTGTTGAGTCACTGCTTCATTTGGACGACCTGAGCGTTCCCCATCATTGGTGTCCATGCGACCGCGTTTGAAGTCGGCATACCACCGACAAATGGTTGCTTTAGAGGGAGCTGATCCTGCATAACATTTTATAAGCCATTGCTGTGCTTCAACGGTATTTTTCCCCATTAAAAAACAATGTTTTATCAACACGCGAAACTCGTTTTTTCCATTGTATCGAAATTACAACCGTAGCGTCACTTAAATGTTTCAAAATCAATAATTTTATTGTTCCATTTTTCAAAATTTGACACATATTCTTGTATTGATAGCCAGTACTTTTTAAAAATCAAAAGAGTTTTTAATATATGCGCCATTTCCAGGTTAGTCTCGGGACTTATTGAACGATCTAGTAGACCACTGCATCCCACTATGGAATCGTTTATTTCATAGAAAAAAAAAAAAAAAAAAACTAAAATCAAATACATTCATTAATGTTTCTTTCTTATCTTTTCAGTTTCATAGAACAAGATAAAGTCTCAGGGTTCTGGACGTGGATGTTCGTGCTGTCGAAGCTGCCAGAGCTTGGCGATACGGTGTTTATAGTTCTGCGCAAGAAGCCACTCATCTTCCTGCACTGGTACCACCACATCACCGTTCTACTGTACACCTGGTTCTCCTTCACTGAGTACACTTCATCCGCGCGCTGGTTCGTCGTAATGAACTACTGCGTTCACAGGTAATTGAAGAACACCTAAATTTAGTCCTAATTAGGTAGGCTAATGAGCTAATTTTGACGCACATTAAATTCAAGACCTTTGCTCGAAGACTAAGTCACGTTATAGAAAATTACTACCTCCTTATTACTTGTGTATTGTTTTGCTCAACGGCTTGGCCGCATAAGTGTCAGACTCGCGGAGATTTCGGGATTAAATACAAAGTCGAAATCCGGCATTAACATCAGAGTGTTAATCCGGGATTTTCACTAGATACATACCAAATTTTATCGGAAGCTGATGGTATTATATACCGTGAAAAAGTAACAAACATCCATCTTATTCAATGTGACGATTCATGCGAAAGTTAATATCGAAAATTGTGTGAGAGTTACGTGCCGTGTGTGACAGATTAGCATTTTGTAAGTTATTCCGACGACACGTTCGATAATTATTCAAATTAACATGCGAAGTAGAAACATTGTCAAAATGTTAATTTAATCCAATTTGGCAAAGCGATTCTATCTAATCAACATTTACTGTTAAATGTATATTTTAAAAATTTTAACTATTACATTTTAACTTTATTAACCATCTGTGGAGTATAATTGTGGTTTTTTGACATTTCTCATTCAGAATATATAAGGTAATAGGGTACTTAGTATGATAATTAATTAATTAAATTAGACTGTAAAGAGAATTACTCGAAGGGCTCGAATAACGACCCTTTAACGCCTTTAATAGCGAAATTTAATCTCACTAAATTGCCGAAGTGCAAATTTTCATAGCATCATTTCCAATTCGAAATCAATTTCGTTAGCAATTTCGCAATTAGTTCAAATAAAATGTTATGTAGGGCTATATATTTTAATTGATAGCATACCAAGTTTTGATCCTATATGTATTAAATAAAACTTTTCGTTTTTTTTTTCTTCATCTTTTTAGTCTACTTTCTTATAAATGTATATCGAAGCAATTAGCAATTCAAATTGAAAGAAAAAGTTTAATCTCTTTTGTATAATAATACATATTGATTTGCTCCATTGACTTCATCTCAATACAAAAAGTATTTAATAACGAAAGATTCGAAACAATTTGAATCAAGAATGAAACATTTCAAGTATAACGAGTAAGATAATTTATAACGTCAAATTCATATAACTCTTAAATAAAATTAATAAAAAAATAAGCAAGCTCTTCCGTTCTAACGTCGGAAACATTTCTTTTCATCGCTGAGTTTCATTTTTCCGTCTCGTTTCGTACGTTTAAACTGCACGGATAAATTCTAATTGAATACGTTTAGAATATTTTTAATACGCCTCGGTATACATTTTGCAATTTTAACCTAGAAATGTTTAAAGTATATTTAGATTTACCTACTAATATTATAAATGCAAAAGTTTGTGAGGATTAATGGATAGATGGGTGGATTTATGTTACTTTGGTATGTTACTATGGATCGGAAACTACAAAGACGAAACCGCTGGGCGCAGCTAGAGGTTCAAATGTTTATCAATCAATTACATAATATGTATTTTTATTGGAAGTTATATCACGGTCCGAAATAAAAAAAAATCTTGTTTTTAAAACTTGTATTAAATTAAAACAAGGTTAATTTAACTATAAGTATTTAATTTATAACTTTGAAACGAAAATTATTAAGTAAACATCATTTGTAAATGAAGGGAATGTTTCGTGAGGAGATTCACACCTAACCCTGGTGAACCGTATGTATTTATATGTATAATAACCCGAGAGTTAATTAATTTATGATATTTACTTTTTATCTCTTTGAAAAGTAAATACAATTAAAAATCAGCCAGAGTTCACGTGTTGTACATTTATGACCCGGTCGATATATGTAATATAAGCGAAAATATATTGTTATCTTATTACAATAATTGTTGCGAATAATTATATAATTGAAATATTAAGTTATTATTGACTAAATCAAGCCAAAACGATTAAGCGGATATGGATCAAATTTGACAAAGAAATATGTTAAAGTTGCTGGAATAGAACAAGGCTTTTATCCGACAAATATATAGTTTACTAGCTGCGCCCGCGACTTCGTCCGCCTGAAATTAAAAAAAAATATTGTTCAGTTTCAGTATTACATCAGTTATCTGCTAGTGAAAGTCCTGTCAAAGACGGTCCAGTCGTTTCAGAGATTAGCCGGAACAAACAGACAGACAGGCAAAAATTAAAAAAAAAATGTTATTTTGGTATACGTACCGTGTACGTCCGTATGCATTTAGTAAAAAGCGATTTTTTTAATATTACAAACAGACACTCCAATTTTATTCATTGTATAGATGGGATAGGTTTGTTTTGCTTTAGAGCAAGGGTCGACATGTCTGGCATAGTTATAGTTTTAGGGGTCGGAGAGTGACAGGCTAATGTTACCCCGCAAAATGCAAAGTTCCTATAATATCAAGTGTCAAGTAAACAATGTCGCAGGTAGGCAGGCAGTAATAGCTAGTTTATATAAAAATAACATGCGTTTTGATTTCCCCCTATAATCATAGAGTATAAAGACTAATTATAACTGGACGATTCAACTTGTTTATCAAATTATTTTATGTAAATGTGTTATTTTTGTTTAATTATACTTAACGAAACCTTGAAGTATATCCAGCTAGCACAATCACCTCGGAGGTATTTACCTTTTTACTCGTTGGATAGTTATTTAGCGTATTATAAGCAGTATATAGGCATTTATCAGTAAGTGTCTGTTTCAACGGGGACTTACAATGTTTATCACCTACGTAAGGTTTGATTGACTTAGCTTAGTTAGCGGGAGGTTATATAGGTCTTTACGATCTGTTGCATCTCAACTAATAACTACTAATTTTGGATTCGTTTATTTCGAATAGAAATATCAGACTGATAAATGGTTGTTTTGTAGTGTAATCGTAAATATAACATAAGCTTTTATTTGATTTTTTTTTTGTTTGATTCTTCCAGCGTGATGTACTCGTACTACGCTCTCGTCAGCATGGGCAAATACCCGCCGAAGATGCTCGCTATGACGATCACCGTACTTCAACTGTCGCAGATGGTAGTCGGCTGCGCTATCAACATCTGGGCCCACAACTATATGACCACCGCGCCCCCCCACACCTGCCACATCAGCCAAATAAACATCAAGCTATCGATGGCGATGTACTTCTCATACTGCGTCCTTTTCGCCCAGTTCTTCTATAAAGCGTACCTCTCACCGAAGCCCGGGAAGAAAGCCAAAACCGAACCTGTACCAGAAGTAAGTCCAACGAAGAAGATCGAACAGACGGTCAACGGTTACCCGAGACAGAGAAACGGCCTGGTACACTAGTCGGCCATGTGATATGTAGTTTTGTACAGGTTATACGCGGTCACCGATTAAACAATTTCACGATTTGAACGTCGCTCAGCTAGTGTTAAATTTTAAATATATCTTGTGACGTATACAGAAAAAGCACAAAAATTTATTTTGATTGATGGTGAATATAGGATATATTTCTAGAAAGTTATAAAAAAAAAAACGGTTTTGTAAGCTTTTAGCGTACATCGAATACATTCATCAAAGAATTAATTTCTGATAAAAAATGCTTATCAGACAAAAAAGTTAATAGAAACAGTTTTTTTAATGAATTAAAAATTTTGAATTATACGGTTCTTCGTCTGCTGTGTTCCTTCAAATGATGGGGTTTTGTAGGGGTTACAGATCACGATACACGTGAAAAAATTTCCTAATCCTTTTTAAATTTTACTTTATCTTAATAAACGTGCTACTCTGGAAACTTTCTTCTGCATAGCCGTCCAAAACTATTTTTCTTGGCACAAAAAAAAATCGTTGAAGTGAAATATTAAGACGAAAGGTACCTGAGAGACTTGAAAAATAGGTATGAATAAAATGTTCCTGTCTCGCTGTATACTGCCGCCGCGCCCCAAGAGAAGAAAGGGACAACTGCAGCTCAGACCGTTTTAGGTAGATAATTATTGACCAAAACAGCATTTCGTAGTAGACTATTTTCTCCCCAAGACATGCCAATTTTTTTTTTTTTTTTTTGTAAAATATTTGATCTAGTGTCATTACCCAGGGAGAAAACTGTCGGCCGGTATCCTTTCCTCTTACTACTAACTATCGCATACAACTAAAGAACAATATAAAGAAAAACAATTCTTTCTCGTATAATGTTTTTATTGTAACTTATAACCGCGCTTACGCGCACACAGAAGGTATCATGCGGGCGAGTCTATCAAAGTAGCTTGTTCATTTAAACAAAGTCAAATTTAAAAATAGGATTGGTGAAACCTTTCAAAAATATTTCAAGGAACGCAGTTAAGAGTGTGCTTGGACCATTTTATAATAACGGCTTTTTAGTTAATAGAGGACAGTTATGGCTAATACACAGTTTGTATCAGATTATGCAAATTGGTTAATTGTTTTTTGAACATCTTAGCCTTCCTTAATATTAGCCTTTATAAATATTTAAATTATGTTTATAAAAATTTTGTTTTTTTTTTCTTCTATATAACAACAAATGTCGATAAATTATTTTGCATCAAATCGCGTTGTATCAGCACGTGAGTTATTCAAGCGTGACATTGACCGTTTAGCGCTTAAATCGCTTAATTATGCGATAAATCAAGCAATATTTGATGACACTTGAATATTCTTAAATAATACGTGCTTAATTGGTTATAATAAAGATATGAACATTCTTATCTTATCTTATTATGTATATATTGATTTAAAATTGATATTATCTTTATTATTTGACAAAAACGATATGTTTTTATATGTTGCATACATTCAAAGGGGCTATTTTAAGCCTAAATTGTATCTAAAATATATAATTCGTTCTCCAATAATCGGAAATTGTTTATAATCGGTGTCGTTAGCTTAAGGTGCGTCGTCACGTGTTACATTCCACGCTAGGTCACTTCCGCTGGTATGTCTTTGGCTTAGATTTCTTACACTTGGTGACGCCTAAGCCTTAGCAATTTGAAGCTTCTACGTCAGTTCTATGATCATAGGAACCAAATCGAAAAATATTTTTAATCTGTCGAAATAGTTTTTTCATGTAGATTCGTTCTAATAGTAATTTGTAGATTGGCCTACAGTGTTATTAATAGTACATTTAAAAAAAATAGCAGTCTAGATTTTAAACATGAGTAATTATCTAAATTAGACTTAAATAATGTACACAGTTAAATAATTATTTAATTTTATCCATCGCTACGAAATAAATTAGATATAAAGAAAATTAGTAAAACGGTTTCCATGTTATAGCAGCCGACGTAGGAGCGCGTAACTCCTCTGTTGTTATCGTATTTATTACTTAAAAATAGTGACGTTTAATGTAATGTATTTGTAAAGGGTAGTCTTACGACTCGTACAGATCAGGAATCTTGGTTAAGAGCTCGGACTGTACCGTCGGTCGTTCAGAAGGACCTATCACCGCTCCGGATGAGGCATTGAATATTAGATTTTATATAGTATTTAACTAATCGGTTATATTGGTGATCGGTCTTTTTGGTATCGAGGTTTTTAGTTGTAATACTTTGGGGAACGCTTGTCAGACAAGTGCACAAAGTAATCTATAGATTAATTAACTTTCAGCTAGTGAACTAAGCGATATCGGTGTTATACTGACAATTACGGCTTTTTTTTTCCTTATCAAATCAATCGCTTGACTAGTTATTGACGATTATGTATACCGGCATATTGTAAATAGAATGTTTAGCGAGAAGTTACAAAAGTTATAGGTAAGCTAAATAATTCCTACACATGGCTCGTGACAATGTATCGCTTGATGTTATAATATGTGCCCAATGATGATGTACAAAGTTTAGCGTATTTACCTTATAAGCCCCACTCCGCGTGAACATAAACTTGTTAGTTAATAGTCTATTATAATCTGTTGTTTTGACGTTTATGTCAATGTGGCGGGAAGTAGCCGTAGGCAATTAAAAATCCCTTTTTATAACTCGTTTCTGACAAAATAAATCTTCTTTGTGGCAAATATTATTAAAACTCTGAATACGTCAAATAACCGTTTACTATTACAAAATATACTTAATATCGATTTTAATATGAGTAGAAAAATTCTTCTATATTTAAATTATCCGTAACGTACAAAACTGTTTAATGTAAGTTGAAAAGTTCAAAGAAGAGTCAAAATCAGGACGCCATATTAGTATGAGAATAATAAAATATGTGGGATACGCAAACCGAACGTTTGTTTTAGATTTAATTACAAAAAAAGTTGAATGTTACCTTCTTAAAACATTTTAGAATGTTAGAAGTCTTGTCCGCTTGTAACAATAACATTTTGCTACAAAGGTGTGCAAAATTAGGATAGTTTTTAGGCCAGGTCAATTGGACTAACAAATAGAAAATGTAAGGATTAGTATTGATAGACAGTTGATTGTTTTTTTTTTTGTTTTTGATAAATGCCCTTTTACGAACTTTATACAGGTCCGGATTATATTTTTTTTTTCTAGTAATATTATCATTCGAATTTATTATTATCTCATACGGGATATAGTTTATTTGAACAGGGGTATTTACAAATTGGAATTTCATATATTTATAATTTTTAAATTAAATTCAGTAGGTAGATGACGACCTCTTGTAAGTGATGTCTTTGTAAAATGATTTATTCTTTTCAAAAAACTTTTAACGCTTGTAAATATTGGTCGTTTATGTAATTATTATAAGTTTAAATTAATAAATGTTTGTTTTCATTACAAATATTACTCAGTTTTTCTTTTAAGTTTATTGTTTTTTACTCACGCCTATTGCTTTTACATAAATGTATTTGTTGTATACAATTACAAGAATTCGTGAAAAATATATTGAAAAAGAAACTGTGAAAATAACCTTGTTACCATCAAGTACGTCAATAATTTTTTATTTAATCTGTGAAGGTTTCAAATACAAACTAACAAATCAACATTTAGCATTTATTTCTATTAATAGTCATTTTTCTCGTAACAAGGGAGGTATAAATCAGCCTAGCTAAAACGAATTAGCGATTACAGTTCCATATTTAAAAAAGATATTTTAAAATATATTTTTGCGAAGGTGTTTTGTGGTTACAATCGAATGGTATCTGTTGTACGTGTACATTCAGAGATAACGTAATTTAAAAACAAAGAGAATGGAATTATTCTTGCAATAATTAATTTGTATTACTGGGCAAATAAAGCATTCTGTAACGACACTTAGTTTTATTATTTTCCCCCTTTGAACTAACTGAAAATTTTGTGTTATAACTCACTTAAAATTTTATGAAAACAATATATCTGCAAGAGCTACCCAAAATTTTATACATTTTCATTGAATTTTTATTTTATGTCTCAAGACTTGAAACAATACATTATGTTCATTTTTATTTATTCAGAATGATAAAAGAATCAAATGTGAAATTCTTAAAAAAAATGTTTTACACGCAAGCGAGATTCTCAAAATTAGATATCGAAACCTTTGACAGTATAAAATTAAACAAAATGTAATATTTCCGATAGTTACCACGCTTGATTGGGTTGGTGACCACAGGGCTGGGTCTTCGGCCTGTGTATTTCAAAGCCAGCAGTTGGATGGTTATCCCGCCATCGGTCAGTTTTATAAGTTCCAAGGTTGTAGTGGAACTGTGTTAACCCTTAGTCTGCTCTTACGACACCCACGGGAAGATAGGGGGATATTCTTTAATGCCGAAGCCACACAGCGTACATTTGAATAGGGGGTATTTACAAATTGGAATTTCATATATTTTTAAATTTAAATTAAATATAGTAGGTAGAAGACGACCTCTTGTAAGTTATGTCTTTGTAAACGATTTATTGTTTTCAAAATAGTAAATATTGGTCGTTTATGTAATAATTATAAATTTAAATTTATAATTATTTACAAATGTAACACAGTTTTTTTTAAGTTTATTATTTTTTTACTTACGCCGAATGCTTTTAAAGTAGTGGTCGCCCAGTGGTCGAAATTCGACCATAATTAATTTAAAATGTAAAATTATAAGTTTGGACATGTTGTCAAAGACTACACCTCTATAACAATAAACGAAGGCGACGAGCGATAGGCGAGAAGATAAAAATAGTATATGCACTCATATATTCGTGTGTGTGTCAAATACATGGAAATGTGTATAATGTTTAAAAAATTATTATAAATATTAGCATTCTACACTCCTTCTTTATATAAACTCTTACCTCTGGACGTAACAAACACAACATAATGAATCGAATGTAGTTTAATAGTAAGGTGCTTTTAAGTACGCCCTAAACTGGGAGTTACTATATAAATAAAATTATCAATTTAGTATTAATCCTTTTAATATTAATCCCTTTATTTGTTTAGATCTGCTCTATTGGCAAAATATTTTTCAAGGAAAACAGTATTTTACCGGATCGAGATCGGACCGAAAACGAACTGAGATCGACACTGTAATGTGAATCGGGCCTTAAGGTACGACCTGCGAAAAATTATGTGTGCGTATGCGTGTGTATGTGTGTGTGCGTGTATGTTACATTTCTTATCAATTTACGTTAGCTATAACAGTTGATAGTGATCCTAAACGTACGATAACTATCGTACATGTACGATAATTCAAGCCTACGTACGATCTACGATCCATACCCATTTTTTTTTAACGCAGGAAAATGCATTTACGCACTGACCCCGTCACCCGAAGGCGACGGGAGTGTGAGGCTCCCGGCGGAAGGTGTAATTCCGGACTATTCACTAAAAACCAGCGGTGCCCTCGTCGTCCTAGTGGGGCGCCACGGGACCCCTTATAAGTATTCGCCATGACGCCCCGGGCTAACACACACGATTGTCGAATGAAAATCAATTCATCGAACGTATCGCACGTTACTCTCGACGAAGCGCCTCGACGTAACGAAGCACCTCGCGAGACGTCATACCGTAGAGACGATCGCGTTAGACGCGTATCTCACAAACGGTTGACTAAGATCCATACCCTAGGATCGTACACGATTTTTAATAATATTGTCTGTCCTATCGAAATACTGAGAGTAACAATTTCTCCACAAATTATGAATTTGGAGCTACGACCTTTTTTTTGGCCAACTGAAATTTGTAATTTGTTGAAATTTTACGATAATCTGGAACAACGACGACTTGAACACCGAAAAACTTGAATATTACATATAATTATGTTTTTTTGGGTGTACGATAATTGTTCGGAAAGTACGATAATTTCACAGCACTTTGTCGAACAGACGGGCAAAAATTTCTGGTAGCACTGCTAGTTGACGTTCTAATACTTCAAAGTGACATTGACGTAGTTGATAAAGTTATTGTATTGTTGCGATAACACATTTCTTTGCAATTTTGCATACAAGATGGAATTAATTGACAACGATATTCGGCAGTGGGATGCGAATGATATTAAAGAGCAGTTTGGTGATAATCTCATGTTACTACCTTCTAACGATAACATAAAGGAACTACAAACGATACTTCGAGACAAGTAAGGTTATCTTACATTAACATTATGGAAAAAAAAACACAACAAATGTTTAACAATGCTAAACTATTTATTAATTTTGTTTTAAACAACTTCACTAAATCATAATATGATAATGAGTAATTTTTATTATGTCTCGTAACTTGTTTGAAATATTACAGTAATATAATATATTATTATTTACGTGATCAATCATATTATGATTGTCACCTTTAGAACTAATCTGGTAGACCAAATCTTTAAACATATAAAAGTTTTAGTAGTCACTAAGAAGGTTAATAGAAATCAATTCTAATAATATTTAAATTAGTACATGCTAGAACAAATGATATAATAAATATAAAAATTTACATACAGAAATACAAGTCGCAGTGATTTCAAGTTTTACGCAGATCGCTTAATTAGATTGGTTATTGAAGAGAGCTTAAATAAACTGCCGTTCACTGATTGTGAGGTAGTTACACCGACGGGAGCATTATACAAAGGTTTGAAGTATGGTTCGGGAAATTGTGGAGTTTCTATTGTCAGGTCTGGAGAGGCCATGGAACAGGTGTGTAATACAGTAATAATAAGCTAGCAATACAGCATCCTTGTGATTTTTTTTCTTAAAAGGGAGGCAAACATATTAACCTCAGCGCATTAAAATATATAAATTTGAACACTTGATATTTCACTAGGATTAACTCATATATTACTTATTTACGGGGTTAGAAAATACACCTAATACACAAATCTAAACGTTATGCCCTGGGCAAATATCATGAACTGGTTAGACACATTGTGTTAACAAATGTTCGCCATAGTGACACAAGTAATATATGATATAGGATAAAACTGTGTGCATTCCCTAAATGTACCTAATGTTAAGATGTAAAAAAAATTAAGTTCTTTGTTATTGTTTTTTTTTTTTTTTTTTTTTTGAGAATGTAGATACTTTTGTGACATTTGTTCAGTGTCATCACTCATCAATCACCTTATGGCAAATAAATATTTTATTAATAATATTATATTACTCGCATTAGCACCGGGGGTCTACAGTTATATTTCCAATCAGGCAGGCATTTGTATAAGTATTAATATTTGTTTCTGGTCTGGGTATGCTTCAGAGCAGGTAATAATTTAGCCAGTGTTATTATTATAGACACCTGATAGGAATTGCTGTGTGTTTACCGTAGTTAGAATATAGCCACCCTCTCTCTTCCTGTGGGTGTCATAAGAGGCGATTAAAGGATAACACAGTCACACTACCAAAGAACTTAAAAAGCCGACCAATGGCGGCATAACCATCCAAGTGTTGGCTTTTAAGATTATTGATCCACAGGCTAAAGACAGGCAGCAGTGTCTTTGGTACAACAAAGGCACCCATGCGGTTACCAACCTGCCTGCCCAGCGTGGTGACTATGGGCAAAACACATGAGTTTACGCCATTTTTGGCGCAAACTTGGAGGCCTATGTCCAGCAGTGGACTGTATTAGGCTGAAGTGAGTGATAGGAATTGTTATTCATGGAAGATTGGATTTTATCTGCTAATTCGCAGTGGAAAACCATAGTGGATTAAGAAATGACTAGCCCATTGGCCCAATTTGTAATGACCTCGCTTTCTGCTCCAGGGGTTGTGGATTCAATCCCTCCCCGAGTCTGGGTGTTATAAATGTTTTATTTTTATTTTTATAGAAGTATCATTTATTTAAATATATAAAAAAAAGACTATCAAATATATATAATATATAATATATACTAATAAATATATATAATATACATAAATATATATTATGTGCAATGGTGTGACTAGCTTTTTCTTATTATAAGGCATATATTTTCATAATAATTTGTGTATTATTTTCATCTCAGGGCTTACGAGACTGTTGCAGATCAATTCGCATTGGTAAAATATTAGTTGAAAGTGACAATGACACCCATGAAGCACATGTTGTATATGCCAAGTTTCCAGAAGACATAGCTCGTAGACAAGTATTACTGATGTATCCTATTATGTCCACAGGCAACACTGTTAAACAGGTATGTGTCATACATGTACAATGGCTGTCATACATTTTAAAATAAATTTACAGTAAATTTACAGCAATTTAGAATTCATCATCATTGTCTGGCAATTTTTTGTCTTAAAAAATAATAAGGTTGTGTCACATTTTACAATTACCGTGTATTGTTGAGCTAAGTAAATGGGTTGTGCCTTTTCATTTTTGTTTGTGTCTAGATAATCAAAAAAATTATTCACTCATTTTGAAATTTTTTACTTGGTTTAAATTTCTAAAAACAAATAAATAATAAGTAAAAACAAGTAAATGATCTGTGTAATTGCAGGCTGTAAATGTCCTCACGCAACACGGCGTCAAAGAGGAACGTATAATTCTATCAAACCTCTTTTGCACTCCCGCTGCCGCACAAGCAGTCGTCGATTACGTTCCTAAGATGAAAATACTAACTTCAGAACTACACCCCGTTGCTCCAAACCACTTCGGACAGAAATACTTTGGAACCGATTGATATGAGGATGACTTTGAGGCTTAAACCTCTTGTAGAGAGTATTAAAGATCTAATGGACTTGATCATTTACTTATCAGTGTGTAAAAATGCTTAAGTTGTGTTGCTAGTTATAAATAATTTGCTTTAAATGTGGCAACATTATTTTTAAAGTCAATAAATGTTATTTATTTAATAAAAAGTAGTGTATTGACTGAGTTTAACAAATGTGTATGAAATAAATATTTCTGATACTGTAATTTAGTTTTTATGTATTATTAATACAGAGCTTGTATGATTTATGCTTTTATAAAATGAGATCTAAACGTGTTAAAAAATTTGTGTCAGTCAGCATTCTGATTAAGATGTAAAAAATAAAAACAATAAAATAAGTTTTTTTTAAATACTTCTTTTTTGTTCTAATATCTATATTTTTTTTTCTATTGTATTTAACATTAAACTTGATCAATATATTTTTTACTGGCAAAGCGTTTAAATCAAATGCGTTAATTTAATTGTGAAAAAATACAAATAAACTGTTTAAAATTATTATTTTTTATTTTGTTTGTGTTGATTTATTGCGATGTTTTTACAAAACGGTCTTGAAAGCAATCCATTTTTTTGTCATTAGTTCCATAGTTTAAGTTTAATGTTTACTTTAGAAACAGTTCTAACAATTGTTTTTGTTTAGAATCTTTACATGTCGCGCCGAACAGTGCAGTGCATACACTTATTTGCATTAGAGAAACATTTTAAAATTCTGTTGGTTACGAGTTTGAAATTCTAAATTATTATTCATTTTTTTTTTAGAAATGTGTATTTATCAGGATAATAGATTTCTTCTGCGCCAGTTATTCAACAGACTTTATAATTTGTTGACACTGCTTTCGTCGTACTTTCCTGATTTTGAATACTCGTGTGCGCACTTTACAAAGTTCTAAACTTACGCTAAGTTTTGCAGCGATCTCATTATTGGTCTAAATTCAAAATTTAGTGAATCGTGTATTTGTAATTATCATATATAGTTAACTAATTACGTTGTTTTCAATAAAAATAATATTAATACGCTTTGATATTTTGTTTTTTAACCACTTCAAAAAAGGAGGAGTTCACCCAATTCGACCTAATATATAATATTTTTTAATGTATGTTCGGGGTAACTCTGTAACTCCGTCTTTTATGAACCGATTTTGAAAATTCTTTTGTTGGAAAGGTGATATTCCTAGTTTGGTACCATGATGAGGAAACCAGGATCCGATGATAGGATTCCCGAGAAATCGAGGGAAACTCGAAAATCCGCATAACTTTTTACTGGGTGTACCGATTTTAATAATTTTTAATTTAATCGAAAGCCGATGTTAATCATGTGGTCACATTTAAATTTCGTCGAGATCTGATTACAACTTTGGTTTGCCTGAAAAGACAATTATTATTTATTGTAAAATACACTCATCATTACAGCCTATACAGTCCACTGCTGGACATAGGCCTCCACAAGTTTACGCCAAAAATAACGTCAACTCATGTGTGGCTACGGCACTAAAGAATTTAGCCACCCCCTCTCTTCCCGTGGGTGTCGTAAGAGGCGACTAAGGGATAACAAGGTTCCACAACAACCTTGGAACTTAAGAAGCCGACCGATGGCGGGATAACCATCCAACTGCTGGCTTTGAAATACACAGGCCGAAGACGGGCAGTAGCGTCTTCGGTGCGACAAACCCAGTACTGCGGTCACCAACCCGCCTGCCCAGCGTGGTGACTATGGGCACATGAGCTCTCATCTCAAATGCGATATCGTTTCCTTATGTTAAATTGCACTTTAAGTGCTAGGCGCTACTGTGGGTGTACCTACAATAAACCAAAATAATCACACACTCGTTATGTTAACTTTTGAGTGTTCAAATTGGACTTCGGTACAATGGTAGGCAGTTCTCTTCTCTGAAGAATCTAGAATTGCTCTGGAGGTCCTTATGGGCGTCAGCGCGTGTATAGATGTCTCGGTGAAATGTTTGCTGAATATTTTGAGGTTGAAACAGAGGGCTACGTGAGACGCTTGATAATGGTCTAAGTTTCAACGCTCGTACCGAAATGGTCGTCTTTGATACAGACAGTGTTAATTGTTAGAAGTATACAATAAACGTCTAAGTACCATGTGTCATTCTGATCGTACCATGCTTGTGCACACGCCTCGAGGGTCGTTTGTGGTTACTTTGATGAAGTCAATATTCAGCGATTACCACGGTAGGTGGCCAGTTAATTGAGCCGCCGAGTATATAAGAAAATAATAATTCAGTTATAAAAAAATAGTATCTTAAAAAGAACGAATTGGGTAAAAATAAATAACAAACAATAAAGTTATTTCGATCATTTAATTCAATTTCATTGTTTATACAATCTATGGATAGATATAAGAATTATTATTAGATCAGATCACACAACTAAGCAATTTCAAAGTGTATATTAATCATAAATTAATAATATTTTAAATATTTGAATAATTTAACCCTTAACGATTACCCTTACAAAGTGTTCCCCTGACATGTCGTGGTCATTCCGCAACAGCGATCTCAAAACACAGATGTTACGCTCTTAAAGTACAAGTCTACATCTAAAACAATATTATCATTTAAAAATAGATATAACATTCGTTTACATTATTGTAACGAGCGGTTCCCCTTAGAGAACAAAAATATTTTATTTTTTATTTATTTTATTAGTAACTAGACGACTCGAGGTCACTTAATAATGTTAGGAAGCTATCGTCCGATGGAAAGTATGGCAACATTGACGTGTTAAATCTCATGTTGGATTTGAGATTCTACGGACCATCGGCGATCACTTACGTAAGTGTGTACTCGTAAATAAATACTTAAATAATATAAACATACATTAATTTGTCGATAATTTTATTAAATATACTTAAACTATGTTACGCAGTTTAAACAATGACAAGCACTTAACAGTTATAATCATAAAACAACTTGAAAGCGTCTGGCGACACCAGGCGTTTTAAGTTCGCTTTGTTTTCGCATATATAATAATGATTACAACAAAATATTCTCGATATTGACTTAGATATGTTATTAAGGCATCGTGTGAATTGCACTAGGTAAATTGACAAATACTCGTATAAGTCATACCTACGGGACTAATACAACAGCCAAAGCGAAATTATATGGCAATTAGCATAATTAAATAATACACTGTCACCTATAAATATATAAATACAGGTCGAGACGGCCTTTATTAGTAACAATAATTAAAACAAAATATATAAACACCTTAAGTAATAATCGAGTAAAAAAAGCGAAATTAGATATTTTATTTGTGCATTCACATACATATAGTTATATATATATATATTTTTTTGTGATTTTTCTCGTTTTTGTATAAAAATATCGTCAACAACTTGAAGTAACGAGTGACTAAAGGTTGACCTTACGAAAGTTTGTTTTGTCGGCAAGGTCGAAAAGTTGGTCGCTGGGCATGTCCTGCCTTCTGAACGTGCTCCAGTCTCTCGCGCTTTTGACTATCGGTAGGACGGTCTTATCGCTGCACAACACCAAAAACTTTAGTCCGAAGTTAGTCACGACAAAAGCGAAGCTGTCATGGCAACGTCCGTTAGGGTTTTAAAGATCTCGCGATTAGGTGGCACATTGGCGATATCCGTTTTTGGGAAGACCTGGTGATTATGGTCGAATAGTCGCATGTTGAGAGGATGGAAATATGTGACAACTAGGTGGCAATATCCGTCTAGGAAGATCTGGTTATGTCCGAATAGTCGCGTATGAGATTATGGGAGCGTTAGAGAAAGCGATGTATTTACATGAGCTTTTGCTTCGCGCACTCGGGACAGATGATGTCGGGGCCGTCGGTGATGAAGCCCTTGCCGACCAGCGACGTCTTGCACTGCGAGCAGATGAAGCAGTCGTTGTGCCAGTGACGGTCCTCGAACGAGATGAAGCGAGTGCCGCCGATGCCTACGAATTAGTTTATTTATGAGTCGTTTGAAGGTCTAGGTCAAATAAATTAGGTCAATATATTAGAGATTACGTAAAGGTACTAATACTAATGATATGATGACGAAAGATATAAATATGCGATAACCAAGTCAAATTCAATGTTATTGAATTTTTATACTTTCGTGCAAATTGCAGTCAAAGACATTACCTGTTTATAACCATTATAAGGAAAATTGGCAATGACACAAACTATACTGACCATATAGAGTAAATTAAATATTAGCTAAGAAATTTAGAACTTAGTCAAGTGAATTTAAGTTATCCAAAATAACTCTGCTTGCATGTAGTATTGTTTTTCTATGGTAAGGTAGCCAGAGCTCCTAGGTAGGATCGGGGATAGGGTCGGCAGC
Organism: Melitaea cinxia; assembly: GCF_905220565.1. Lineage (NCBI taxonomy): Eukaryota > Metazoa > Arthropoda > Insecta > Lepidoptera > Nymphalidae > Melitaea > Melitaea cinxia. The sequence goes on along the minus strand of NC_059399.1, from coordinate 2,894,783 downwards.
GTGCTGGAAATCCTGGTATTTACTGGCGTCCATAACTTACGATATTCGCTTACCATCAGGCCGTATCTTGTTTGTACCTTTGTGGTAAATATTTTTTAACTTAAAGATCTTTAAGTTATTTTAATCTATCCTTAGTTATTTAAACTGTGATTGTTGTTTTTACTGTTGTTTTCATTAGTCGTATTGAATTCAGTGTTGCTATAATAAGAGAAGCAATGACTCATGAAACAAATGTACGTATATTATTGGATAATTTTTATCGTATGGTCTGTTGGCAACCATTATTGAAATAAAACGAAACAAGTACGCTTTAAGTCTCACCAGTGATGGGCTTGGAGCATGAAGTACAGCGCTTCGCGAACAGTTCCCCGAAGCACTCCGCGCAGTACGGCTTCTCGTCGCGGGACGTGAAGCGCTGGCCCGCGAGCGACGTGTTGCAGTTCGTGCACGTGAAGCACTCGCGGTGCCACGGCTCGTTCTTGTATGTCACACCGCCTTGCGTTATGATCTGGAAGTTTGATTTGATACTAAGTTTTGGCTTTAATGTTAAACCCAAAATATTATCCTAAATGGATTTGAATTTTTGCGACCAGGGAGAGGATTGCGGAAAACCGGGATGTTTAGCGCGTACTTGGGGAGGCTTATGTCCAGCAGTGGATTACGGTAGGCTGAAGTGAAGTGAAGTGAAAATTTCATTACGCTTCAGCCTGTAATATCCCCCTACTGGGCATAGGCCTCTTTCCCCATGTAGGAGAAGGATCAGAGCTTAATCCACCACGCTGCTCCAATGCGGATTGGCGGATATTTTCTCTACTATGAGTAACAATCGCTATCAGGTGTACATGATAACAACCGGGACCGACGGCTTTACGTGCTGTCCGAGGCACGGTGGGGAGACCCACAAGGAATGCACAAGCACCCAGATCACGGCAAACACCTGTATGGCCAATACAAATGTTTGTCGGGTGCGGGGATTGAACCCGCAACCGCCAGCGCAACAGGTACAATCCATGGCTGTGACCGTTGCACCAACGCGGCGTCAAAGATTTCATAAGAATATTAAATTAATTAGCTATATATTTTTAACTATTTCATAAAAATCAAGATTGACTGAATGGACATGACAAGACAATTAGGACACTTAAAAAAATCTAATTTCAGCAGTACAAAATAATAACTTTAGTATTCACTTAGGAGAGTTTCAAATGAATAAGTTTTTTCGATTTACCAAATCCCAAAGAATACTCAAATTGCCGTATATATTTTCCATATTTTGTTTCTTTCTTCTATTACTTATTACAGGTACTTAAAGTTTTGACATACATATACATTACATAAATTCGATTTTAGAAGAATGATAATAAAATTAAATTAGTCCTACCTTGTTACACTTGACGCAGCGAGTGGCGAATTTGTCTTCATAGCAGCCAGCGCAGTAGATCTCCTGCTCACGAGGGATGAAGCTCTTGGTGCCAATCGCGTTCTTGCACACTACGCAGCAGAAACACTTCTCGTGCCACTGCTTCGTCTTGTACTCCATCTTCTTGGTTCCTATGGAAAACAAACAAGTTTAAGCTTTAAAACCTTTTAATAGTTATTACTTAGCATTAACGATTTACATTATTCAAATAGATTATACTGATGAATCACCTTTATTTATGATCATTTCCAAATGTAAAGTCGTAAAAAAACTAAATGAATTCGCAGGTTGAAATTTTCATCCCATACATTTGATCCTTATAGTAGTATTTGTAATTTATATTTATTAACAGAAAAAAAAAATTAGTTTTACAGTACTTTAATGACCATAAAAATAACTTTAACAGTACTTTAATTACCATAAAAATACAATTATTTAAGCGGATGATTAACGACAAGACGAAAATTTATTGGAAAAATAAATTAGGAGAAACGCAAGGTGAATACAATGCAGACTTGACCGCCCTGTGTCAAGGATTTGGAAGGTTCCATGTACGGTTTAACATTTGTCACAAGAAAAACTGGCATCTTAAAAAGTACCAGAGTATCGTTTAAGACTGATGATGACGTGATGCCTAACAAAAGTGGGTGTGACATAAACCCGGTCCTTCGGTAATGTAGGTGTTGTTTTGATTTATTGAGCTATTAAAAATTCTATTAATCAATTCTAAAAGCAAAATTCATTCGATTAAATTTTTGTTAATTTAAAAATTCATCGATGGTGATTGGAGGAGATTCGTTCAGTATTTGGCATAATCGTTTTTCGATTTTATCGTATATTGCATTGGTAGCGTGAGGCTAGGTCGATTCTGAATTTTATGTGTCATTGTCCTTGAAAAGCGACGGTACCAGGGTTGCACGCGGCGTTAGAGCCAGGATATTGGGATGATGCACGCAAATCCATGCATCGTTCAAGGTTCATCGAACCGTATATTTGATTTCAATCCAAATCAGTTTTCGTAATATTTACCTACAACCGAATTTTAAAAAGAAGTCAATGTGCATTAAAGTGTAAATCAGTGTAGAACTTTATTAAATCTATTGAAATTGCGAATGTTAATAATTTTTGCAAAAACAAATTTTCAATAACTTATAATTGAATAAATTATGATGAAGGTTTGATATGATCTAATTATAATATTAAAATTTATATTGATATTAGGGTATCAAGGTAAGAAAAATTTATTAATTAAAAATCAATAAATGTAAGGTTAATTGCTAATTTATTATTTATAATTATTATATTATTTGGTGCGACAAATAATCGATTAATAATTGACAAAATGCGCCGCTATTAAAATTTTAATTTTGGTACGTGAGATGTTGTTCATTTTGTATTTTTTTTCCATGAATTTAACAAGAAACTTGTAAGAAGGTTCAACGACTCAAAGTTTCAATCAACATTACAACTTATAAAACAACTTTAATGGTTAAAGTTAGATGGATTCGTGGAGCTCGTTGCGTGACGACACCGACTCTGACTCGGTATCTGTTTTGATCACGAAATGAGAATAAAACGTAGTCTGATCTGATGGTCTCGATATTGGACTTGATACAAATTAGTTCCGCCGTTTTAATATGGGAAAATATTTTATCATTTGCAGTAGTTATTAGTTACGTCATACTACAATACAACAGTGTGTTTTTTTTTTAAATTAAGTTTGAGGGTATTATCAGTTTGACGATGCCACTTAGGTCGCACAATTTTATACAGTATTCTTGTCTTTTTGATACTAAGCTACTACTTTTTAATAAGCTTTACTGCATTAATAAATCTAAAATTAATGGAAAGATTTTAAATTGTTATGAAAAAATGTATTATACATCGTATCTTTTGTAGAGCTATTAATCCAATTATTTATTTATAAAAATGCTAGCTATACCGATTTTCATGTATAATTATTTAATATTTGCGTGAACTGTTTACTTAACAAAAAAATAAACATTTCATTTACATTTTTATTTATATCACCATGTTCTTGATCCATTTTAGTTAGTTTCGAGATACGAATGATATCTAGTTTGCAAATTCCTACTATTACCAAAGCACCTACGCATAAGTCACTTAATGCTGTTTTATCGAGTCTACCTTGGCTTATCACCTTCATTATGTATGAAAACGAGCGTATATTTCAATATTAATAATTACTTAATTTTTTTAAAAGGCATAGCTAGGCCTTTTAAAATTTTGTTGAAATGAGAGATATTTTTGATATTAGTCATCGGTTCTATTAATTTACGAGAATTTGTAGAGATTTTGTTTTGTTTTAAAAAAGGTGACTGCCATTCTATTAGCGTTGGAAAAAGTGGTTTATGTATTGACTAGCCTGGTGGCGTAGTTTGGAGTGACCCTGCTTTCTGCTTCGGGGGTTGTGGGTTCGATCTGACTGGGACCCAGAGTCTGGGTGTAACTTATATATTTATTTATATATGTATTATTTATATGTGTTTATCGAAAAAAAATGTAGCTATACCAGTCGGCTGTTATCTATAACACAAGTATTAAGTTGCTTACTTAAGGAAAGACGACTGTGTATGTATGTTGTAGATATTATATTATTATTACTATTATATTATATTATATTAAATTGCAGTTATGTTCGAAAGGTTTTAAATAATAGCTATAAACAGAAGTAAGAAATGGGTTTATGTTAAAAAAATGTAATTGATCTTTAGAACGTTGTTATTCGTTCACACTTCAGATTAATACCTATGTATGTAAACTGCTTTCCATAAAAGGCACATGCAGATTTCGTAACCTCGTTTTACGAGAAATTCTTAGTAAGTATGCAAGATATTTTAATACTATTTTAAAGCAGTGTGTTCCTGTTGGCGAGTAAGGTGACCAGAGTTCCTGGGGAATTGGGGATAGAGTCGGCAACGAGCTTGCGATGCTTCTGGCGTTGCAGGCGTATATAAGCTATGGTTATCGCTTACCATCAGGTGACCTGTACGCTTGTTTGCCGACGTAGTTATATAAAAACAAGACATTTTTTTGAACTTCAAACAGCTTCAGTCAGAAAACTAACTATGTAGTAACGTCCATAAAAAGTAATACAGTAGATAACTAAAATAGCTCAGACTTTTTAAAAGCGAACTCAGAATATTACTAAATCGCTTAACAAACGAAATAATACCTTCGGTGCAAGTTATTTAACATTGTAAGAGTGTGACCGTCTGCTCGGTCGTTGGTTGGTCCATTGTCGTCTACGGGAACTTAATACCTTTGTGGTATATTCCTATACTAAAGCCTCACTTGACGACTTTCACTATTGTGAAAACTTTGGAACTAGCGTACTTTTACCGACTTTGTGATGTATTTCTACAGTATAATGAAAGGGGTTTGCTTAAATGTCATTGATACGAAAGTAGGTTGGCATGTTACTGTTCGATTAAAAAGTTAGATGTTGAATAGGTAATAATTAGCAATAATTTAATATTAATAGTTAGTAATATTTAAATATGAATAATTAACAAAATTAAATAAAATCCTGGTTGTAAAATAAAAAAAATTAAAAATTTGACTATTACAATAACATGTTTTGAGATTTCTGTAATACGTGTAAAATGTATAACTTATGTTTTCTTGTAAAATGTCATAACAGAAATAAAATCATAATTTAAATTAAAACATCATTTAGTAATTAGTAAGTAATTATGAATACTAATAATTATATCAATCGTTCGCTACTGTCTATAATTACGAATGTCTGGGTGTGTATCTAAATGATGAACTTATATTTGAAGGTCGTTAACGGTTTGTGGGACGGGTGATGTCAGACGTAACGTGTGGGAAGCTTTGTACAAACCTCCAATTTTGGACTCTACGCACACATACGCACGATCACTTTACACGTAAATATTGATACAGCATCTGTGGTATACGGAATACTAACTTTTATCTATGACTTAAAATGAAGTTTAAACCAAAAAGGATGTATATATAGATCCCTCAATATTCTTTTATAAGTCAATTTTTTTTTAATAATTACACCTATCATATAACAAACAATAGTAATTTTTATGGATTCAACTAAGCTGTACACATTAACTGGCTCGCTTTTTATTCCCAAGCTGTACACTTTTAATGTTCGATTAGAACAAATAATGAAATAAATAGCTCATATCTACAATAAAAAACTATCCTTGAAAATTTAATATTAATTTCAAACATAATTAAAGCTAACTCATACGTAGGAGCATTAGCTTACTTTCTGCTGTCACATCATGTAGTCAGATACTGAATAAATTATGTATTAATAGAATTACTTATACAGACTAATGGCATGTTAAGTTATTTTACGAGATATGCAATAGAGGTATATTAATATGTCTTATCGGCAGTGAAAGCTTTTAACTTAATATGGACAAGTTCTAGACTTGTATATTTTATTGGCTTGTTCCTAGCAATCTATAACGGAAACCTATTACGACTTTACTAGTATCTGAACATTATTAATACTATTAATAGAATTTTAGTGTTTGTTATTTTCTAATACATATTTATTATATGATTTTAAAATCACTTTTAACTTATGGCTCATAAGCTGCTTTTTTATATACTTACATTACATAATTTTAAATATATACATTATATTTATTATATATAAATCTATATGAGCCAGAATACTAAATATGTGTAGACTTTAGTTAGTCTAAATTTTCTATTTTATATTATATAATAAAATTGTTATTTGAATTGAAATTATTAGTTTTATATTTTCATAACTATCAATTATGGCTCACAAAAACGCACATTTATGAGCTACAATACTTTACTTGATTTTACTAATTCCAGTTTTTTATATAAAAATGTAATCACTATTATTAAAATTATATAGATTAAGATTAAAGCGACGAACAAGGCAGTACACATCACGATCAGATTGCCAAATACGAAAACGTGACGGATATTATACGATTAAATACAAAGCATTAGTGTTGTATTCGACGCTTATGTATTTAAGAGTTATAAATTGTAGCGTAAATATAACTCATGACTAATGCGAGTTAAAGACTTTGTTTTTGACATGTTAGTGTAGCATCAATCACGGTGAATTACGGTTTTCGTTATCTACGGAATAATATTAAATTTTAAATTTAATTTAAGGTTATTTGGAAAACTTATTTAGCAATAAAACCGCCTTTTATATAATAGTAATTTGTGTTAATTCCTTAGTGTGTTTATTAGTTTTTTTCTCTATATAATAGTCTCCGCTATCATAGTGCAGTGATATTTATCGTAATTTAAATGCATTCGTTGTTCTACGTTAACGGTAAATTATCAAATGCCTGTTTTATGGTCTTGTAAATTTTATTGAGGTTGTAATCTCGATCGCACTGATCAATCTCCTTCATGCCTTTTCTATTCCAAATAACATCGGTAAACTAATTCATGATATTTTGATACCAGTGAAAGCCTTCATTCTGATTAATCAATTTATAAAACTTACATACCAATGTACTAACGTTGATCATGTAATAAAAATACTAGGGTTAACTTATAGTTTTGTGAAATGGAATGTTGTTTTCTGATTTTTTTTTTTTCCTTGATCCATACTTGATTATATTTTACATCAGGCTATCCTTGTCTGGACCAGACCTGATCCTGATAGAGCTTGCTGGATCTGGCATGCCTCATTCTATCCTGATCCGGTCCAGATACATGATCTGGTTGAGCCTGACCTTGTTTCTAGTCGGGTATTGTATATAATATGTAATCGATATGAAAATTTCTTTAAAGTTTAGGAACCCGGTGAATAACCAAACTTAAACTTTATAACATATAGGCTTTATGGGATATGTTTCAACTAAACCGATTATTGGACTTTAAAACGAGCGAAGTTGCTTGAGTCGTCTAATACCTTCTTAACAATTCGTGTGATTAAAATGTATGTGTTGTAACTAGAATTATTTTGTATGTACACGATGTTTAAGAAAAATGTAATAGTAAGGCAACAAGAATAAATAATAGTAGTCGGTTCTTTTGTTTATATACTTGTTTTATTCATTACATAGACGGATGTTAATTTTAGAGTAAATTATATGTCTCGCCATATAATAATTTATCGTTTTCAACGTATTTATTATATTTTCAATTATTTTATTGTAAGAGGCGACTAAGGGATAATACAGTTCCACTACCACCTTGGAACTTAATAAGCCGATCGATGGCGGGATAACCATCCAACTGCTGGCTTTAAAATACACAGGCCGACGACGGGCAGCAGCGTTTTCGGTGCGAAAAAGCCAGCCCTGCGGTCACCAACCCGCCTGCCCAGCGTGGTGACTATGGGTAAAACTCATGAGTTAACGCCATTTTTGGCGTGAACTTGTGGAGGCCTATATGTTCAGCAGTGGACTGTGATAGACTGAAATGATGATGATGATGAATGTATTTATTTATTTATTTACACTTTCGCACACCAATACAAAGTTACAAGAAAAGATGACATTAGGAAAATTAAAGTTGCATCAGTTACAACAGGCGACCTTATTGCTAATACAGCGATCTCTTCCAAGCAACCTTTGGGCAGAAGACTAACGTAGGTAGTGTGGGAAGGGGTCCAAAAGTTTTATTTAACAGGAATATAATATATAATGATTTAAATAATATTGTTTGTTATAGAAAAGTGACAATGATTAACGTTTTTATAAATCATGTTCCTTTTAATAACAAATAATATCCAGTTATGGAAGAAAATACGCATTTGTGTAGTAGGTATGTGTTTTTTTTTACTTTGGAGTATTATTATTCTGGATGGTTTTAATGTTTTTCTTTGTATAAAAAGATTGTTTATTTATTTGTTGTAACATTTAAATACAGATTACAAATAAAAGTTTTAAATTTAGATTTCATAAAGCTTTACATATGTTTATAATTGTGTTTGTTCGTAAACGAAAAAAAACCGACTTCAATTACATCGACAAGTAATACAACGTAGGCAGACGAAAAAATAGTCAAGTAAATACGCATTATTAGATGTAGCTCGAAAAGTACTTGTTAGATCTCAATAAATTTAAATAAGACCAAATGACACGCACCACCTTTCGATTAAAAAAAATTGTAGAAATCGGTCCACACGGTCAAAAGTTCTGAAGTAACATACATTAAAAAAAATAAAGTCGAATTGAGAAACTCCTCCTTTTTTGGAACTCGGTAAAAAAATAGTTTATTTTATCGATTACAGTTTCTAAACGTCCAAAGTCGGCCATCTCGATTGTTGTTTGGCAGTAAAACGGCCACGTGTGCCGACCACGAGCTAAGTCTGATTAAATGGATTTGATACGCATTGTTCTTTTAATGTACGCTGAGACGAATTTACGATTGAAATTATAGTTAGAGAGAATTTTTTATATTTTAATGGCATCGATAAACGCATATTTTTAATTGATTTAAAACAAATTCTGAAATGAATTAACACTGTGAGATAAGATTATCTTCAATATTAAATTATTATTTAGTAAATTTAAATAACGAAATGAATTCGTTAAATACTTTATATAGTTGAGAAACGTTGTTTAAAGAGTTTCTTATTACGTGCGAGTCATTTATTTCTCACATGTTTTATGTTCTTTCATGTTTTGGCACACAATGTTTTCTATTAAAACTTTTGTTGAAAATACTGATACAGTACGTTCAACATTACTTTTTTTTTGTAATTCGTAATATTGTATATATTTTACTATATATTGTAACTGTAGATTAAAATTGAGATGAACATATTTCTATATATGTTACGAGAGATGTTATGAGCCCATGAAGTATTTATGAACCAAAATAATTTCAAAACATTTTTGTTTTGACATTGTATTTAATTTAATTTTAGAGGTTTCGTTGTTAGTGAGAATATAAATTAGTATCAGCGGTGAAAAGATAAACTAATCGTTAGTACCGATAACGTGAACATTATGAGCCCTTTGAGTGCATAAGGAATTACTAGAAAGTTACAGTAAACAAGTTGCTTAGACCTACAAAGTAAAGCCTGTATTTTGACATAATTAATTTAAATTAGTGAGAGTATAGCACAGCCTCCTTGGAGCGCAGTAGGATTCGTATTAAAACGTTGTTTTAGTGTCATAACATTTCATATTAAAAGTATTAAAAGATCAGACACTATTACATTTTTACCAAAGTATTTTTTTTTTTAAAGTTTTTGAGTAATGAAAGTACTTAGGTAACTTACATAATCTAAAGAACAACTTTGTTTAATTAGAATGCAGAAAAAAAGACGGTTTAAGTAACTAACGAAAAAGCTCTTGTCCCTAAATTACAAGTAATTTATCCGTAAAATGGCTGCATACTTAATCAGACACTAAGTAATGGCAGCTACCAAGCTACTTGAAAGTCTTCCGTGTACTCTTTATAAGGGAATCTTTATAAAAACAAATGACACTAATTTAACGCTGACAAGTAATATTATGAGGAGCGTTTTAAAATGAACATTATATACTATTATATACGGTAGGAAGCATCTAGATAACCAAGGTCCTGTTGCTGTGATATTATAGGACTTGTTTTACACTGTTTATATGACCTTAACAGCCCTTTATAGATGAATATTAGTATCATATTAGTTGACACGTGAGAACACTCGTCCTATTACACTTAGAATTCTGTTTTGAAGTAAAACTTCTTTAAGCACACTTGACTTGGGGAGTAAGCTGGTGAATGCGTGATGAGAGCGTTACGAAAAGTGTGATCGGGCGCGGCGAACGGAAGATGAGATGGAGATAAAAGTAAGAGAGAGAGTTACGTTTCGTAAGTTTTACTTCAGTCGTGTAGCCTCTAAAGCACATTGGTTTAATTTAAGGATCATCATTATCATTACAGCCTATACAGTCCACTGCTGGACATAGGCCTCCACAAGTTTACGCCAAAAATAACGTGAACTCATGTGTTTTGCCCATAGTCACCACGCTGGGCAGGCGGGTTGGTGACCGAATTTCATTTAATTTAAGGATATCTATTACTAATTATAATCATTTTAATATACTAGGTATGTACTCTGTGAAGATTTGATAATAAAACTGCTAAAAAGCTACTGCAAAATGCTCATAAAAATAAATAAATAAAAATATTCGTTTTTAATAGGACAAAAATAAAACATTTACAAGCACAAAAGCTATGGGTTACTTTTAAGCTAAAATGTACTATTGTATTAGGTGCCGCCCTAAACTTGTAATTTGTATAGAAATTGTAACAATATACAACTAGAAAATATGTTGTACGGGTTACTGCACATTCAGCAATGTGATTGTCTTGCAAACTAATCATTTAATTTAGTTTATTTATTACGAAACTGTTGATGAGACTGATTTCCCTGATGCAGATTTCTTATGAAATTGCTATTTGGATGGCGTCTGTACTACTGCTTATATATACTCAAAATATTCTTAATAAAGTAAGTGTTAGATCGACATTCGTTGGGTTTGGTTTCCCTTATGACCTTCCCTTACATGTCATCTCTCACTCAGTCATAGACTGTACCATACATATGTATATCAATCACCTCGAAGTAATGCTAACGCGGTTCCGGGGTGTTGGTTCTCAGAAATCCTCATTCCTCTCTAAAAAAAATGTGTATCAATAAATAATTATGTATTTGCTCACATTTTGGATTATATATGTATAGAGCAGGAAAACTGCAATATCGATAAACAAGGCCATGGGGTGAGACTAATCAAATATGATAAAACTGTGAAGGTTGAGGTGAACCGCGCGCCATATGTTCGCAAGACCATATACGAAACGCATACGTCTTTCTGTCCATTCAACTGTCGGCCTTAGCACGATCGAATTGGAGTTTAAGGAAATTATTACTGCACTAGCAACAGGCGTTGTCTTGATGTTAATCAATTATCTACTTCTAAATTTAATAATAATAAGCACTATAGAAAACACTATAATTTTTTTTGAGTTTTTCGGTCCGAATTTTGACCAAATATGCGCGGTATGAACATTACCTACTTTCGAGCATAACGCATTAAACGTGTTATAAACGACATTACATCTATAATGTGTTTCGTTCAGACATGTACATGTAACATATACTTGTGTATTTAATGTATTATGACAAAAATATATTTCAATGTAAAAATAAACGACAAAATGATATATATATATATATATATAAATGGCAAAATGGCCGGTCTCAAGTGATGTGCTTACCACAGAACAACATTTATTTTTTATTTATATAGATGATGTAATAACATTCATTAACTTGACACATTCATCTTGAGAATTCCTATATATCGCCTTCGTTATCTTATAAGGCAGAAAATTCGTTTTCAGTTTAATGAGCTATAAAATTCAGGTGACATTACCATTATTGTATAAATTTTTTAAGTCTCAAAATATATTGTCGACCTAAAATTTTCTGGGTCAATATCAATCGTAAATTCTTTGAAAAAAGGCGCGTTATTGTTATTATATGATACCTATCTAGACCTCCTCTACATCAATAGTAATAATGATACAAATAAAAGGCAAAACTACATTAAAAGCTAAGCAAGCTAGACACTTCTTAATCTTCAATGGTTCTTACATCAAATAATTGAGAGATTTTCAATATAGATATTCAATAAACATCTCTAGAGTTCAACATTAGCAGACATTTTTAAACCGATTTTAGACAATGAAGAGGTTCTCAATGGAACTGTATTTTTTACGTGTGTTAAGTCATAACTCTTAACTGATGTATTGATTTTAGATTTTTAATTTCATTTAAATGTTATCAAAACTTGACGAGTAGTTTTTAAGTTACGTCTAGTAAGGCGTATTTAATGGACTATTTTTTGACGTAAGTAGCATTGTATTATTTCTCCATGTAAATTAAAGCCTTTTTTTTCGTTTGCGACCAAAAACAATTATAATAAATCGATTACCGATTATTCGAAATCTTTTAAAATAAAACGTAGTTCAGTAGATTACATCGTTGATTTAAATTTATGTTAATTAAATACTTCTTTAAATCCGTAATTTTGTTCCGAACCTTGTATGGTAAGATGATCTATTACATTGATTTTAATCAAATACAAAAGTTACATAGAAGAATTCGTCCCAAACAAATTATAATGAAATAACTTTTTTACATTTTATCGTGGAGGACTGTCCTCCCGTAACCATGGTTGCTGTAAAGTATCGGAAACGTCAGGCATCTAAAAAACTTAATAATGAAATCCGAAAAAGTTGTTTCATTATATGAGTGAAATTCGTGTAAACATTGGAAAACAATAAACGAATTAAATTTATTTTTAGCATACACGGTCGTCTGTTCTTAAGGTAGGCCAATTAAGTGCTTAAACAATCGACTGGTATAAATAATTACATATAACTAATATATAAATAAATACGTAGGTATACTTGTACCCACATTCGAGGTGAGAATCGAACTTAAAAACTGGAGCAGAAGCCAAGAATTAGTAAAAAAAAAATATTGTGAAAATCTTAAGAATAAAGTATTCTCGTTAACTTGATAGATGTTACTCTCTCTCTCACTTAAACATTTCCTTAACACACGGTAAATTTTAAATACTGTAAAGAATTTATAGTCCATTGTTTATGATGTCGCGTATTGTTAAAATTCATTTTATTGCCGTCGAGCGAATCGTCAGATATTTGCGAGAAAATGTAATTTGTTTTTCTTTGTACACAAAGAGTAAAATGCGCGAACGTAACACGCGATTAGATGTTATTGGGTTTAGTTTGTAAGCAAGTTTTATTGCTTGATGTTTGTGAAAGGAAATAATTTTAAGGTTTCATGAAATGAAAAAAAAATTACATAAAAACCTTCTTTCTTGGAATAATTCTTTTACTGTATACTAGTATAGAATTGATACAACAATATCTCTGCTTTTTAGCGATAAGATCGCCTGGTTGTACAATTTGTGACTATAATTGCTTGTAATGTAAATTTTTTTCTGTATTTAAATGTGCAATAAAGTATATTATTATTATTATCTTCATTAATTAGCGAAATTGCAAAAAAAAAACAATAATATATAAACAGATTATGTCATGGTAATTTTATTGTTAGCAAAACAATAAAAAGTGTATTTTAAAATTTGATACATCACTAAAATGAAACTCATCTCGTACCTACGTAGAATAATAACAACATCTTAAGTTACAATTAAGAAATTTTCGCCTTTCTCTAGTCACGTGTGCTTATAGATATGATTCATAATTATATACATATTACTTTCTAAGTAACAGCTCCAAAAATTTAGGTATAAAATATTAGCTCGTGACCCCGACTCTGGTGTCTCTTATAATTATAAGTATTCTAGTTATATGTATACTAGTTATATGTATACTAGTTATATGTATACTATTATTATAAAAGAAAATTTTGATATATACATACTCGTAGTTTATAAAATTACATAATAAGGTTATAATAAATTACTTTTTAATGCGCTCATAATAATACAACTGTACACAATAAGAAAAAAATAGAAAACAAGTACAAAAGGTGGCCTTATCGCTAAGAGCGACCTCTTTCGGTGTACAGTTTTTACCCGACTGCCAAGGAAGGGTTATGTTTTTCGCGCGTATCTTGTATGTATGTATGTTTGTATGTAATATTCTTTACTACCTCATATTTCCAGAACCACGGAACGGATTTACATAATTGAGGTATCGTTAGGTTCGTCTTAGCTGCCCAAGTGTTCTTAGATAGGTGACATTAAAAAAAATCAAACATGGCGGCTGCGCGAAGCCATTGTAGTTAATGAAAAAGAAATTTTTTTTCTCGAATACTACAATATGGGTATCAAATTGAAGGGCACAATACAAGGATTTTAAAAAGGTATATCATGATTATTAATATAATTATTATAAGCTTATCTCAGAGATTAAAGTTCCAATTTGACAGTAATTTAAATTGAAGAGATTACCCATTATATTTTGTTTTGTTCATATATTTATTAACAAACGTCAACGTGACACTGCAATAATACATAATACATCCCTGTTGAAAATTAAAGGGTCAATCTATACCTATATACTTGTTACCTCATACTTCACCTCAGACTTTTAAAAAATATAACATAAATTACCCGCATACATTATATATGTATGTAAAATGTTCAAATATCAAAAAGACTTAAATATTATATAATGGTAATCAATACAATCAGAATGGTAATAATTTATCTAAACACTTAATAAAATGATTACACAAGTGTATAATTGACGCTCGCTGACGTAAAGAAATTAGCATAATAATTAGGTCCGTAAATATAATATTTAAGTACTTTATATAACTAAATAATAATATACGTAAATAAAATGATAGGAGTTTTCCATTCTGTTAGCTTAATTGAAAAACCACAACATAAATTTCAATTAGGTTTTCTAAGTAATATATCCAACAATTAGATAATTGGCACTGTCACAAATATCAAAAGTGCTGAGAAACTTTTAAAGGAACAACGCGTTTTATTTATTTATTTTTACGTAAAAATATAAATTAAATATTTTTTATTGCTATATTTTTGGTATTTTTATAGCACTAACAAAAAAAATTATATCGTAAGTTATATCGACAAAGTAGCTGGTAGTAGCTAGTTTTGTATTAAAAACGTGTTTAAAAGAAACTGTTATGCATGTTTCCGTAATGTTCACAATATTTACATAAAACGTTCCTCCGTGACTATTCTTTCTGTAGTGCTCAACATAATTTCAAGACCATTTATTTTATACTCGAGCTAAATTTATTTACGGGATATTTCAAGTGTAAATTATGTTTTGCGACATAATTACATTTTCTTTGTGTATAACAACCTCTTTACGGTTCAGTTAAATTAAAAAAAAAAACTAAACATTGTAAAATTATTAAAAACTAAACATTGTAAAATTATTAAATATGGGAAAATATTTTAGTTTTTTAAAGGAAGTATTAAGTAAAATTATTAAGTTTTTAGATATTATCGATAATCAGCCACCGCTGATTCATTTTCAGCTGCTTTTTGTTTGAAAAATTAACATATAATATTAATAAATTAATACACATGTAAAATAAATTTGGTTCTTTTAAAACTTTAATTTTTTTACGTCTTAATTTTTTTCGCAATGTTGTATTTCCAAATATTGACACGTAGTGGATAGAATATTTCTATTATAATTAGAAGATGGTACACATACATAATTATATATTGTACAAATATTGTGCTAAACATCTACAACTTTATCTTGTACTCAATGATGAGTGGAAACATAAAGTATGAATCTTTTTAGATATATTGGTATATATCAAATCCGCAGTGAAATAGGGCGGAATAAGCTTTGACCCTTTTCTTAATAAGTTAATATGAATATAGATATATGCCCAGTAGGAACATTATAGACTATTCATTATAATATAGTATCAGTTAAAGTATGAGATATATTTCGTATACAACAAAATGAATACGTTTTTACGATCACTTAAGGTACACTTGTGTTGGTTTCAAAACGAACATTGGTTTGATCAGAGTTAAAAATAAGTTTTATTACTTTTTACAGTTACATTTAAATGTCTGTAAGATAAGTTTGATTGATACGTTTAACACTATTAAATTTGCTTTCGTGTAATAAGTATTTATTTACTAATTTCAATAACATAAAGCTGTTTCAAAAACAATCTCCAATATAATTTAAAAGTATTAAACACCGATATTTAATTTTAAAGCGATTTGTTCGTGTTTGTAATAAAATAAATTTGTTAAAATCTCTTATTTAATAATAAATATTGGTAATTGCAGAACCAAAAACGAGGTGAAGGTTGAAAAATTATATTTACTAATAAGCATGAGTATGAGCTCAGTGTTTATACAGTGTATCAACACAGACTTACAAAAATTTTACACCACTATTTCTCCTGCCATAAGGATTAAATTTACCGACGTATATAATGTAATGCAAATCGATTCAGGTGTTACACCTTCGCATATTTACACTATAATAATATATTTATGGTTGTTATCTCATTCATTCATTCCTTGATTGATTTTTAAAGTATAACATTTCAAAAATATTTTCCGAAAATTTCTAGTTGATCCATTCAAAACCGTCTGCGTTAAACCCGGTATAAAGTACATACATATATACCAAGTAAGTACAGTGTACCCAATAAGAACATGTATATACATAGTATAAGATGTGCAAAATATGACTTTTAAATTATCTTCCAATTTTAAAAATCGAATCGTTTCATTGAACAGATTTATCGAACGTAATTTGTCACTAATGAACGAAATTAAATGTCGGCCTTCGAACGAATGTAAACGTTAATTGAATGAAAGGAGAGGACTTCATTCAATTACGTTCGAATGAATTAACGGGCGGATAAAATGAAAGCGCTGTGGACAAGCGTAAATTAATGTTCGGCGTTATTTTATTCGACTGTTTGTTTTGAATTAAATTGTATGAATTTAATATTTATGCGGAGTAATTTGAATTTATTCGAATAAATAAATGTCATATTTTTTTTGAATACATGATTATAAGCTATTATGAATAAATATGTTAAATTTTTAATTCTTACACCTAGGCTTAAATTTAATAAATGAATAGTGGATATTTTATTTTAGGCATTAAATAAATACGAAAGTTTGGTTAGATATTAGTGACTCAGTCACTCCAGAAATTCCTATATATAGGGATTTGACACAGAGATATGCTATGAATAGAATAGTACAAGGCACATAAAAGTATATTAAAAGTTTTACAATTGGATTGCGACGACCCTTTGTATGTACAGGTAAAGAATAACACTGGCTGTTTTTATCCTGAATCAAACGTTACGCGGGTAACCACAAAAGACGCTGCTATTAATTAATAAATGCTATTATTACACAATAATATACCTCCTTAACATTACCTATATGTTTAGCATCCTTATATGAACCACGTTAACGTAAAATTAAAATCGCATTAGACTGACAAGTTCCTGAGTCAACATAATAAAGTTTAAAATTTTCTAATTTTATATTATTGACTGGTCTTACAATTATGTATTTCAAATATGTATCAATATTTTTTTTTAAATTCGGAATTTCTCCTATCAGTTCACGTTCTGCCTACATATATTATATATTTTAGTGTATTTACGTATATATCTTGTTCAGATTTTAAACCATTAATAAAAAACTTTTGAAGTTACACTTTTTTATACTAATTCATTAATTTACTTAATTAATTTTACTTTTATAAGAGCTTTTTTTTAAACATAAGTATAGTAGAAATTCAATTATTCTTTTACTTGTTTATATTTATTTATCATTATAATACAGTGTATATACGAAAAAGTAACCTGCAACAGTTTTCCTCGGGTCGCCAAGCAAGCAGTGATCTTTCATAGCGCAAAAAAACTTCTTGTTTTCCCGCTCAGCTGTTGCGTTCGGGAGGAACATCGACAATATGGCGACGTCCTCATTGTTCTCCCGAGCCCTCCGTATCCTTTCCTGTCCCACCGTCTTTGTTGTCAAATGTAGACGCGACTTAAAATCGTCACTTAACACGTCCGCCGACATGGTACGAACTTATTATTAAAAATTAAAAAAAAAAAATTACTGATATTTAAAAATATAAAAAGTTTTTTTTTTTTTTTTTTTAATAAATTGTATATATTTTTTTCGCGCGGGAAGTTTGACGTTTGTTTATTTCCACGACCGCGGTGAGCAGGCTTCTCGGCTTGCGATGCGGTACTGAACTGAGTGCCGTGCCGTGTCTCGGCGTCCGAGTGAACGTGTAGGATGTAGGCTGTAGATTGAACTTAATTAATCGAATGTGATAACGCTTCGGATTCTTTTAAGAAACGCACAATGAGGAAGTAATAGAGTAACGTTGTTTAAGCTGTTCTAACATGCCGACATGAAAGTTTGCGATTGTTCTTAATTATAGTTGACCTAAAAATTGTATTAGTATGAGGAGGCAAGTGTTGCCATGTAGTGTATTTGATAGAGGACTTTTATAACTTTTTAATCTACTTTAGTAAGTAGTAATAAAAATTAAAAAAATAATACCCTCCATTTTTTTAAATATACCTACCTACTTTTTCATTTATAAGTACAGATAAAAAAGTAGTTAGACATACTCTAGGCAGCATAACTTTAAGCGCTTGGTTTTTAAGTGGTTCTACCTACTCGTATAAAAAAAGGGTGAAATGTTAGGAAAAGCTCCGTATTTAAGGACTTGCTTAATCGTCTAAGGATTTTTTATTGAATTGGGGAAAATTGTACTTATAGTCTTTAATTTAAAGTTCAAATTAAATAAAATAATAATCGTAGGCGAATCTACAAAGGGAAGAAATTAATTAGAATAGGTTAATGTGGAAAGTAAATATTTATCGCGTTTAGGTAAGGATTTGATGTATTACATGTGGGTTGTTTGTACAGATTTCGTAATCAAGGTAAGCTTTGAAGGAGTAGTCTAAGGCATGTTTATATTAATATTGATATTAGTATTATGTTATAATTTCTTGAAAGTAAATACTACTAATACGCAACGGTCTTAGGACTGGTTTGTGGCTGTTGCTCTGGCGGTTGCGGGGTTCGATTCCCGCGCATGACAGACATTTTTATGTGCCATACAGATGTTTGGCCGTGGTCTGGGCGTTTATGCTTGTGTATTGTGTGTTTGTTTCCAGACCTCCGACACAGGAGATAATCCTACTGGGGCCGTTGAGTGTGAAGTGTTTATTACTAATGACTCCGCTAAGATTTAGCATAGAGGTCATATAAAAACTGTACGCCATTACGTGTACTGTTATACAGTTACATGTAGATATATATCAAAAGGATTAAATCCGAATTTTGTGTCCACCACAACCACAGATATAATACTATAATATAATGTTAAGCGAAATAATTAATTAGACTTCTAGTGTATAATAAAGATTATATCGCTAGCTCTCTAGATGGATCTAGGCAATAATGTCATTACAGTTATCTCCAATCAAATGATAAATTAATGGCAATGATGTTCTTGAGATCTTATGTATTATGATGCGAGCTATGCACTAGTGGTCGTAAATAAACTTGCCTACATTTCACCTTGCATATTCTCTTAAGGATGTTTTAATGGGTGTCATGTCTACAACTGCATCATTTAGACATTCGTTCAGACGTTGATCCGCTGCTATGTTATATTAAATATAGTTAATGTTTGACTTAAAACTTAGAATGCATTATACACATCTCCATCTTATTTCTTTTTAATGTTGCTCGGTTTCAAGTTTTTTCAGTTGTTGGTTCGGTTTGTCATTCCTTATACTTCAGCTGTCGAACTTTAAAAAGAAAATATGGACAATCAATTAATTTTTTAATCATCAACCTACAATTTAGTATATTTTTCAATAAACGTCTCGGAAACTCATAATTTCTATTTTTATTGCTTCTGCAATTGTTAAAAACACATTAAACACGCACGCAAACACACGTTTGTACTTAAATACACATTAAATTAATATCAAAATCAATGAAATATCGGAAAATTAACGGTAAAACTAATTATATAGCAAAAATCGTCAAATGAATATTCACGCTGTATGCTTCAATATAATCGGTTTATTTATTCTGGACGTTAACAGCACTAACGAACGTTGAATGATTTAAAACGGGCATGTTTATTCAGCCGATGATGACTCTTTTTCAACCTTTAAAACATTTTATTTTTACTAGTTTTATTTGTTTATTTTTTTTTTTTGTAATTAATTAACACATTCTTTTAATTTATTAATCTTAAATTTTTATTTGTTTAAAAAGGTTTTTAATAAATTTTAATTAAACGTTAACAAAAATTGATTCAGAATCTTTTGTTAAGGAAAAATGTATGAGAATTGGCAACTAAAAAAAATATATATATATATAAAAGGAAATTAATTAAAATTTTCCAGTTATTTTATTAATGAGGACACTTTTTGTTGAACATCAAAGGCGTGTGACTGACGTGTCAAATCATAACGCAGAGGCGTTTGCATCTAAAGGAGAATATACAGACAAGTGCGTCACGTACGAGTATTAACAAGTACTGGCGTTAGACTAATTATCTTGTATATAAATAAAAATGAATCGCCGAAGCGTATGTACACGCATAATTTCAGAACGATTGCAACATTTTTTTTTTTTAATTCCTGTATTGTTAGGACATGGTTTGCATAGCAAGAAAATTTAAAAAAAGAACGATAAAATTAGGAAAAAAAGATACAATTTTGTTCGTGTGAAAATTTATTCTCAGAAAACCATTCATTATTCTGTTAAAGAATACTTTTTATGTCATATGCTATTCCAGACTAGCAGCAAATCTGTGCCAAAATTCAAGAACCATACTAGAGTGAGAGTAACAAACACCTATCCAAAGTTTGGCATTTATCCTATTAATATTAAGAGATTATTATAAGATTTGAGAATGAAAAGATGAATGGAATTTTTATCTTGCGAGTGTAATCGCAAGGCACATTTAGTATTAGTAAGTATATAGAGAGATTTTTTATATCATTATAACTTTAAAATTTTATGGTAAAGCTGCGTTTTTATTTATTGAATCATTATTATTTCTAAATAAATATTGATTAACAATTTATGACATGTTATAAATTTATCAATTAGTAATCATTACTGTCGACATTTTACGTGTATGTGTAAATAGTTTGTTACGATGTGTTATAATATTATGAAGAAATAATAATTTCTAATATAAAGTTGGGTAACAAGCACAAGTATATAATATACACATGTGTAATGAAATAAAATTAAATAAATAATGATTATTAATAATACATTACTACAATTATTAACTGAACTGAGTCAGCCTTAATCCTCTTTTTCCATGTAGAAGTTTCGTAGCTTCATCTACTAACCTGCTAGACTGCAGGTTGTCTGATACGTCCCCTACTATCAGTAACGATCTCTATCATATATCTATGATAACAACCAGGATGCACCAGGTCAAAAATATTATTACGATAATATTTTTACAAATATCTGCCTTGAGCATTAATGAAACCCGCTACTAAAATAATATAATAGGTGGATATATGCTATTATTTTGAAGCGATATTATTTCGTTGAAATTTTTAATCATCAAATAGCAACTAACGGTCAAAACAGTTTCAGAATTTTGCAAATCACGACACATTATAACGGTATCGTATCCTGGCTCACTAAAACGTATTATTTGAATGAAATCGCTAACTAGCGTGAGGCGTTCGGTTTTACTTAGTTCGGTTTTAGTTAGTTAGAAGTCAAGCTGTTAAAATAATTCCTGTGTTCAAAATGTATAATAAATCGCTTGGTAAGGCCGACCTTGTACATATATTTTATTTATTGCAAAATACTTTATCCCTATTACTGTATTAAACTTATAAATAAATAAATAAATAAAGATACGCCCCGAAACCGAGTACCATCACTATAACATATAAAAAACTGTCACTTGATATTTACGAGAGTTTGTATAGGAAACGACAAACTCTTTTCGCAGTCTTCTATGTATAGATTTGAAAAAAAAAAAACAATCGAACGTTGCCTGTTATGAGTAATACGCGGTCCTGTATGATTAATGTTATTTTAAAGCGTGGGAGGTAATTGATGTTCCAGTTTTAAATAAAACACCTTCATTATACATTCCTATTGTCCGGAAGCTGATGGATAAGCAATGTTTATTTTTTTTACTGTTTTTTTCGAAGATTCGACCTGTTTAAACTCGAGGGTGATTTTTTATATCCTACTAATCATAATAAATGTGAAAGTTATGCGTATTTCATCTATCCTCACTAACTTTCGTATTTTTAACATTAGTAGGAACTGGATTATAGGACTAGGATTTTTTTTTTACGTGGAACTTGATCTATAAAACCTATATACTGAGCACCCGTATAAAGGAACGTAGTTAGGAGTCGAACACCTTACCTAAAATAGATGTAGGATGTCTTCCTTGGGAACAAACAACAGTATCTATGTGTAATTTAGGAACGAAAATATGGTACACATCGTTATCATATTACCAGTCTAATTGGACAGCTAGGCCAATATTATGCTTAACGTTAACATTAAAAGCAAACTTACAATATTCAACAGATGTACAGTCAGTAAACTGCGAAAATGTATGTCATTTTAATATATACCTAATAAGCACAGATATGACTCACACATAAGAATCATCACACGAATGAAGTAAAACTTACGAAACGTAACTCTCTCTTTTTCAATTTTTACTTACTCATATCTCCCTCTCAACTTCCGTTCGTCTCACTCGATCACACTTTTCGTAACGTTCTCGTCACGCATTCACCAGCTTACTCCCCAACTCAAGCGTGCGTAATGAAGTTTTACTTCAAAAACAATACAAACGTATGCTCTCAGACCACGAGAAACATTTCTAAAGCCTATACAAAAAAAAACCTGAACAAGAATTGAACCCATGACTATTGCTATTGTTAATAATCAACTATGCTACGCGCTTCAGCCTGTAATATCCCACTGCTAGGCATAGGCCTTTCTCCATGTAGGAGAAGGATCAGAGCTTAATCCACCAAGTTGCTCCAATTTGGGTTGGCGGATATATTCCCTACTATGATAGTAACTATCGCTATCAGGTGTATACATGATAACAACAGGTACTGACGGCTTAAAGTGCTCTCCGAGGCACGGTGGGGAGACCCACAAGGACTGCACAAACACCCAGACCGCGGAAAACACCTGTATGGTCAATACAAATATTTATCATGTGTGGGCATCGAGCCCACAACCGCCAGCGCAACGCGTCGTTACTAGCCTCTATTTGATAAAAACATTCGTAATTTCATGCCAAATATATTTATAACTTTATGGAACATAACGTAGCTATTTTCGAAATAATGCTCTTTTTGAACCTTTGAGAAAATTACAGACTGAATACTCGAGACTTGATTAGGGAGGAACCCTTAAGATAATTTATAGTAGGGTAAATAATGTTATATTCATATGTTATTTTCTATAGAGAAATATAGAGTAACTTATTTCTAAAGAAAACCTTATCAAACAAGTTTGTATGTATATATTAAACAAATTAATTAATTTATAAAAAAATATATTAATTATCGACTTTTGTTTGAATTTACATCGTCAGTTTTATTGGTAGCACAGCGTAAATAAAAATACGAATTACACCCTATAGTTTTCTTTAATCCATAAAAAGGTAATGTCGATTAATCATATAAAACAAATTTGCTACTAAAACCTTTACAAAAAGAGCTTTTAATTCGAGCTACACATAAAACAATCGCCGTTTTCCATCCATATAAGTTGACGTGCGTTAGTACCGACCTCCCGTTTAATTCAATTTATTTTTTCAATCAACATCATGCATTAGTAAGGTATCGTTACAAGCTCGTGATTGATTGTTACTCTACGATTTACGAGTTCTGCGCGGTTTAGTAATATCGTATTCACTATTCTATTTGGGATTTTATTGGTTACGTAAAGTTTATTTAATTATTAGGCTTAATTAAATAGAGGATATATTCTAGTTTGTCTCGACGTTGGTAAAGATTAAAATATTATTATATTTAAGCTTTTGTACTTAGGTCATGACTGAAGACGATTTTGGTCGAAATAGGAAAAAATTAATTTAAATTCACCAATGAAAAGAAATACGAAAATTGCCCGTAATTATTTGTTATATGATTTCTTATAATGATGTAATGTCCTAATCTAATGTATGGAGCCAAATCGAAATGAAGACTATCTAGAGATATCATATTCGTTTTCTTATATATCTTATACGCATATTTACAGTATAATATTTATTTTATATGCATATATACAGATAACTGACGTCATTAGTACATTTTTTCTTGACATAACAGTTCCGTTTTGTTGTTATAATACAAAATTTTGAAACAAAACTTGAAGCATTACAAAGAAAATTTGGCAAAGTATAGATTATTACATTCATAACAGAATATTATATAAATTAATTTAAGTTTATATTTTTAGGTATAGTTATATAAAACCCTTTTTTCTGAGGGATACATTAAAAGTCAAAAGTTGTGCTGAAGCGTCGAGGTTGCAGCAATGACAATGGCAGGTTTTTGCTCAAATCACCTTACAGTTCCTTAAGTAGCAAGGGTATGCCACTGCCCGTATACGGGTCAGCGATTTAACTGCAGCTGTGTCACACACAGCACTACTATTTAGCGATCTTAACTTAAAGCTTTTAAATTAGCTTAAGGTTAAAATTTTCGGATAATGAAAAATATTTTTAATTAATACTACCAATTTCCACATAAATGTAAGGAAACCAGAGAAAAAAGTAAATCTGACAGAATGTACAAAATAAATCTGGACATCATTTCTAACAAAATGAGCCTTCAACATGATATGAAGGTTTGGTTTGGTTGATTATAATTGGTTTTGTGATTAAAATTTCTTTCAAATCATACGCAATGCGAACAGTAAACACTTGTAGTTTTAAAGGTCTGTGTGTCAAGTATGAATCAAGCAGTAGCATATGTTCCGCTAAGCCCTCTCAAGTGTAATATAACTTATATTCAATGTTCGCGGCATTAATCCTTTTACAGATGTGAATAATTTCACGCCTTCGTCGTTTAAATGTTTACTACAAGAATGTAATATAACACTCATAGAATAGTTGGTGCCTAATGCCGTGTCAATCAGAGACGATATTATCATCTGTTTATGGAGAAAATTATTTTATTTTAGTAGGTATATAAGAAAAAAAAAATCACGAAAGGTTTGGCTAAAAATTTCTGGCCAGGCTATAGTTGATTCAAAATTGAGAAAAAATAGTAAAAATGTACCTATGAGTTTAAAGAATTAAATTTAATACCAACCGACAGTATGAAGCCTGTAGAAAATGCTTACCAACGGTTGTCTATTATTTTTTTAGCATAACTACTTGGTTGGCAGATATAAACAGGTATAACAAATATTTATAGTTTTAGTTACTTTCACCCCATGTTTAATAAATAAATCTTAGATCAAATTAAGCGTTGTTTCGTGGCAAATACGGTGTGACATAGGGTTGTCTGCTAAAATCTGGTTTCAATGGCGGTTGGCGAATATAATATAGCCTGTCTGAAATTTTCCAGTCAACCCTCTCGCGATTTATCTCTAACATACTAAAGTAGAGATAAAATAAATTTTATCCGTAAAAAAGTTGGGTCCGTAAAAAAGTTGGGTGAAGATCCTGTCTAGTTCGGATCTTAGATTATAAAATCGTTATTTGTATATATTTCATTATTTTAAATTGATAAGATAAGAGAAATGCTTGCCCCTAAAACCAAAACATATCAAACTAAATAATATAATTAAAGTTATAATCCATATTAGCATAGTTATACGATTTGCTACTAATTAATAATACATTGATTATAATACGTACAGCACATTTATTTATAGTAGTAATACTACATAAGATGATTGGATCATATTTCATTCATAACCAACAAATCAACACATCTTCTATAAGACTAGTAGTATAACTAGCGATCCAGAACACAAGCAACATTTTACAACGTAATTAGCGTGAAACCGCGGCTTACAATCAGTTAGACAAAAAGGAAAACCGTTTCTCGCTCAACCGGATCCCTTAATTTAAGAGATCTGTGAGTAGTTGAAAGGCTTCTAATTAAACACAGTCCCTCTTTAATATTTCCATGGAACTTGTAACAAGGCAGATTTTATGTGAAAGTATAAAGGAAACGAATGCTTTTTTTTAGAATCAGGCTTCGCATTCAGCTTTGAATACCGTTGAATGTATATTTTATACTGTGGTTTATGTGAACGTGCCGTGATTATAGAGTTAGAACGAATTTTGATCCTCTTTCTGTAGACTCGTAGTTGTTTAGCACGGTTTTGTAATTGTTAGTAGTTGTTTACTACGTTGCAATGTCTTTAAGATATATTTGAATTTATAAAGTTCCAGTAATTGGTGAACACTAACTAAACTAAAATATCACATAAATTCAAAGTTAACAAAAATGTGATTGTTTAATTCCGATTATCTATACTGCTTCTAATATTATTATCAATTATAATGCCAATCGATGAAGACGGAAATTATTTATATATTTATTTTAGTTTTTTGGAAGATATTGAATTCTGAGCACATATGAATCTGGTATACTATTGTATTTATATCTTGAATAAACGGTTAAAAGCGAGGTAAAGCGTCCCTATACAATGCCACTTTCATTGTTTCATACGATTTCCTCTTATATAGTTAGTATACTTCCATAAAATTAATGCTGAACTCACCAGCACGGAAGACCTCGCCGCAGCCATCGCACCGGCTTGCGAACTGGGCGTCGTAGCAGTTGCCGCAGTAGATCTTGTCGAGTTTGGAGCCGAACTGCTTGTCCACCAGCGACACGCGGCACTTGGCGCAGAGGAAGCAAGCCTCGTGCCAGTGCTTGTCTTTGTACGACAAGTCCTGCAGAACGAGAGATTAATTGGTAAAGTTGACTATAGAAATATATTTCGATAATCCTTGTTGTAGAGGAATTTTTAGTCAAATCTTTTATGACTACCTTCTAGTAATACCCTAATCCAATAATAATAATTATTAAAATATTATAACTGTTTACAAAAAAAAAAATGCTTAGCAACAAAATGCTTTAAATTCGAAGTTTGTTAAAATGTTTATACCTTACATAACATTTATACCTTACGTGTATTTTTTATAATATCGTCAAACACGATTTCAGCTTAAGCTATTTTGTCCACGGACAAAATGAAGTAGTTGGCATATATTTTAGAAACTATGATTAGAGGAGCAAAGTTCGATTATTATAGATGATTTCATATTCGCAGTGACGTTACTGCGGATCAGCAAACATAAAATCTGGTTTAGGATAGGTTAAATTAGCACCCAAGTATCGTCTTTTATTTCGGAAACTATTTATTGAGAAAAATAATAAATATTTAATTTGTTATCGTAATGTTATTAAATATACACTATAAATTGAATACTCTACTACTAGGCTTCAATCTCCATGTATGAGAATGTTTGTTTCATGTTTCAATCGACCATGCTGTTGCAATAATAGTTGACAGACAATTTTCTTACGATACGTAACATAATCAAATATTTATGATAACAATTGCGACAGACAGATTAATATTTTTTCCAAGTCAGGTTGGGGAGACCCAAAAATATAAACACTCAGATCAGAAACAAACATTTGAATAAATGTAAATATCTAGCCTAAACGAAAATCGAAGCTTTAATTATCGTCGTTAACTTTACCAAAATATACTATAATAAATATTTTAAATACTGTCACATCATCTGTAAACATCTAATTCATACAAGTAAAGTCACACACAAAGATCCTAAAACATTATATAATCAATATTTACTTTTATACTAAGCAATTAATTCTTATTTAGATTTTAGAAATCAAACAGCGTTATTCATTTATTAATGCTAAAAGCATTGACAGTGCTGTTCATTGCGTGGAATGATTAATGAGTCGATCTGAAGTGATGTGCAAACATACACTGTTTATAAAAACGTAAATCAATTGGAAAAACCTTCAATAAAATCCATAGTTGTGGGCGTTAGAGTTACTACACATTTTTTCTCAAATTGAGTAGAATACCTACATCGATACTACGGATAAAGGAATAATAATTCTAATTTTACTAAAGACTAACCACTGTAATAACTTGTATCTTTGATAATGTCTGACGGCACTGTAAAAACTTTACCAGTTTTTTAGCTCACATACTGTCATAAGTTGAAAAGCATTAAATATGACGTTTTACTTAACGAATAAGTAAACAAGCCATGTAAACAGATACTAACCAAAATTTACGAAGGACGTAATCTCAGAGTTTCAAAATAAAGCCCCCTCATTATGTGTTCTATTCTTGGCACTATTGCGAGATCTGTTACAGAAACTGTGTTAAAACTAAACTAAATTCGATGTCAATAAAATATGAATGTTTATTTTAGCTGATTACGAAATACTAAGTGGTGTAATCGTGCATAAATCTCGAAAGAATCGTCGGATGGATCCACCCATAGCTTCTCAAGGTTAAAGCTAAATGAACATTAGAATTATACTGTTTCCGAACCAAAAATAGCACGTGACCAGCGGCTAGTTTGTTTTCGAGAACTGCCGCTATTTTATCTTGTCCAAATATTTATTATAAAAGCTCCAACGCAATATTTATTATTATAAACTGCTTCGGCAGAAATTTAAAAATTGTAACTAAATTAAATTTATGCTATTGTGCAATCAGGAGCCTTATATAAACAAATTTTGGTTCTAATAGTTGATTTTATTGTTTAATCATTATTGACAGAGGTTTAGTGTAATTCTAACATGAGCTGATTAGTTATTACATTTGTTTAGTTAGCGGAAAAAGTCATTCGTCGGTTGGAATAAACGTAGGTATACTCGATGTTGGCAACGATCAGCCTGGGGCCGTGTGCATAGGTACGCCCGAAGAATCTGGGCCGACTGGAGTGACAAAACTAAATTTGATCGTAACAAAGCTAAGCGATGCCACTGACTCTGATACCATTCTAATCTTGGTATCATTCCGTGTGATGTATTTATACGCATATGTTATTATATTTCTTTTAATTGGAACCTATACATATGTACGCTCCGTGTAACGTGAACGTACATTATGTTGTATGTCATGTATATTTATATAGTTAATTAAGTCATAGTAATAAATCTTCTTGTCATAAAATCGTTTGTAAGCATTTCATTACAACAATTTAATTCAAATAATTTACAAAATGAAACGCAATAGCTTTGCGCTAATTTTAAATGGTGCCTACTACCTAGTCAGAAAAACGTCGCAAAAAACTGAAATCGAGTATATTTTAAAAGTAGTAGTAAGTTGAGGCTAAGGTTGGCTTTTGTTCTGACCTTAGAATCGATTCCGATGGTCTTGTTGCATTCCTCGCAGCCGTTAGCAAATGCGCTTTCGTAGCACTTGATGCAGTAGGGATGCTCCTCCCTTAGCACGTAGCGCTGTCCAGTGAGTGATTCATCACACTGCCAGCAGCAGAAGTGACTACTGTGCCAGTCCTTGTTCATCGCCTTGGTGTATTCGCCGCTGAAAATAAGCTGTAAAGGGAAGGGAAGAACTTAATACAATAAAAACCGATATGTTTTTATTATACGCATATTGTAAGAACTGATTAAATATATTTAATGGCTTATTTTTATAGATTAATATTGTAAATAATAAAAAAAAAAAATGTTTCAAAGTTAAAACATTTTATTTCAAGTAAAAACATTTCACTTCAAGTTTCAAAGTAAAACATTTTATTTATGAAGTTAACACGATTTGAGTTTCGTGAAAGTCGAAGTTAATAGCACATTTATAGGCACGTTAAATGATAAGTACCTTAAATTAGGTTGGGTATGTGAGGGTGGCCAGTGTAGAACCTAACATGACTGTTAATACAACACAATAATAAACATAAGATCAACACATGACACAGACACTTCGGTCACATCGCACTGCCCACGAGGGTCAAGGTCTGGCCACCACTACACATACCCATCATCGGCGTTGTTGGTGGTGTTGGTTTGATCGATTTCGGTGACGGTGACCTCACCGTCCTTGGATTCCCTACGCTTGGATGTCTTTTTGACCTTCCTGGTCTTCCTTTCAGTGGTGGTGTACTGGACTTGTACGTCTACGTCAGCCATTGCAGGATTCGGGGTGCCTGATTTTGCAATGGAAACGATATCACCGAACGCGGTCGCGACCCGAATTCGAATGGCGAGTATCGGTGGGTGAAACACAGGAATTATTCCAGAATGTTTAGCGCACGCGCCGGTGGAGGGAGTTCAGGATTTAAATTTGGATGAGTGACGGAGAGGGCAGGTGCGCGGGCGGCGTTTCCATACGTCCGGAGAATCGCATGTTTCCTCCGATAACCCGTCCGCGAACAGTTACCCTACATCTGTCGACATTTAAAGGGATTCGCCTTTAACTCGGGATGATTTGATGCAAGGCACTTGTAAAATATAGGCCGATCATTTCTGAACTGTAGATATTAAAACAGAGCGTGAGCTTATCGTTTGGCTACGATTCAGCTCCTGTTTGATTGTAATTGTTTAACGATATAGTGATTAACATTCGATAGTCAATATAAATAAACATCGACCTAAATGAGTTAAAGGAGTTTGTAGTTTACAAAATAAGAATTTGGCCATGTCGTTTACGAATCGACGTCGCGTCCGCAAGATCTTCGTCTTTCAGCGAGAGTCTAAGTAAGCCAATGGCGTCATACAATAGTCATTGTTTTTGATACACTTCATTGGCACTAGTTCACATAAACAGAACTATGAGATGAAAAGATATTTAGTTTAAAGAATATCGATATTTTACGGTATCTTACTTAAAGCTGCCTATCGAATGTTATTATTAAAAAAAAAAAAAAACCAATGATGAATCCATAACAAACTTTTTGGTGCATTTTTTGTAAATGTAATAAACTTCCAAGCATTACCATACGTAAAGTTTATCACCATGGGTTTCCACTTTTTAATTGTTAAGTTTAAATCTCAGCATGGTTTAAATTGAGATCAAAGAAATTAAAATTTAAGAATTATCGTTATATCGTCTAATGTCAAAAATATAAACACGTCAATCGTGTATGGTTGTAGCAACTGACGAAAATAAACACCTAGGGGATACGCATCAAAAGCGAATTCGTTTGAAGATTCTCCGAAGTTAAGTGGTTGTAGACGGTACAATTTGTTACTTTAATTTGAAATTTATATATATGTAAACGTTTAAACTGAATTATATCTGAACATAAGATACTTATGATGATGTATTTTGAGCAGAATGAAATATTTCTATAAAGAACTTCTTAAATTAATAGAAAAATAAAGATAACGGGTTTGTGTAAGTGTGACGATGATAATTTGCTTCTTGGATAGTGTGCTGGAACTTAATATATATGTAATAATTATATAGAAAAAATTATTTTAAGTTTATTCAACAGTGAATTATCAAAATTATTAATTAAAAATAAATATAGTTTCAAGCTTTAAAACGGACATCGGCTACGCAATACGAAGATAATTGTGTTTGCTCACAAATGAAAAAAAAACCGACTTCAATTACATCGACGAGTAATACAACGTAGATCGACGAAAAATAGTAAAGTAACTAACTACGCGTTATCAAAGATTACTTAAAAAGTAGTTATCAGATCTCGATACAATTTATATGTGACCACATGATAAACATCAGCTTTCGATTAAATTAAAAATATTAAAATCGAGAGTTATTTCGAGAGTTTCCCTCGATTTCTCTGGGATCCCATCATCAGATCCTGGTTTCCTTATCATGGTACTAAACTAGGGATATCTCCTTGCCAACAAAAAAAGAATAATCAAAATCGGTACATCCAGTAGAAAGTTATGCGGTATAATACAACGTAGGTCGACGAAAAAAGCGTCAAGTAAAAACGCATTATTAGATATAACTCGAAAAGTATTTGTTAGATCTCAAATAAATTTAAATGGGACCAATTGACACACCACCACCTTTCGATTAAAAAAAAATTTTGTCGAAATCGGTCCACACGGCCAAAAGTTCTGATGTAACATACACAAAAAAATTAAAATAACCACTTTTTACTAAATGCATATGGATGTATACAAGGTACATATACCAAAATAACATTTTTTACAATTTTTGTCTGTCTGTTTGTTCTGGCTAATCTCTGAAACGGTCGGCCCGATTTTGACGGGACGTTCCTGGCAGATAGCTGATATAGTAAGGAGTAAGTTAGGCTATTTTTACTACACAATATCTTTTTTTGTTAAATTTCACGCGGACGAAGTCGCGGGCACAGCTAGTTTATCAATAAATATAATTTTAAATTTTTAACAGATTTCAAAAAAAGGAGGATTACTCAATTCGACCGTATATATATTTTTAATGTATGTTCGGGGATAACTCCGTCGTTTATGAACCGATTTTGATAATTCTTTTTTTGTTGGAAAGGAGATATACCTAGTTTGGTACCATGATAAGGAAACTAGGATGTGATGATGGAATCCCAGAGAAATCGAGGGAAACTCTCGAAAATCCGCATAACTTTTTACTGGGTGTACCGATTTTGATGATTTTTAATTTAATCGAAAGCCGATGTTTATCATGTGGTCACATTTAAATTTCATCGAGATATGATTACAACTTTTGGAGTAATCTTTGATAATGCGTATTTACTTGACTATTTCGTCGTCTACCTACCTACCCTACGCCTGCAAAGACAATAATAAGTTACGATATACTTAATATTTACAGTGAATACTACGTACTTATTACTCAAAGTATTAAAATAGGTATTGTTATATCACTGAATTAAATCATAACTCATCACATCAAAGTATTGCGAGGGTGCGTGTTGAATCAATCGGATTATAACACAGCCCACGGCCAGGTGTTTCCTACCAGTTCGAGCTGCATCTTAACAAAATTAAAAATAAAACGATGTACATTGACCAAGACCTTGTTTATGCGATTAACGCGTTCGTTCTGTCTAGACAAAAATGAAGGCTGCGTTCATTGATAAAGCTACGACAACTATTTGAACTACTTATAATCAAATTAAGAGTTATAAGTCAATCGAAATCAGAATTTTCTTATCTTTTTTTTAGTTTTGTTTTGATTACTAAATTAAATTGATAAAGCCAGAAGAAAGTCTTAAAAAGAAAATAGCCTTTTTACTATTTCAATTTTTTAAAATAAATGTTAGGTTATCATTCAACATAAACTTAATTTTTTTATTAAACTGACAGACACTTAACTGACAGTTAAAATAGATTCACGGAAACAACACTTGATTTATTTGCAAGAGTTATTAAAAACAGATTATTATCTAGATATACAATAATTCCTTATTTCCATGCACAGTTCATCACTTCATCACATCACTTCAGCCTATCGCAGTTCACTGCTGGACATAAGCCTCCGCAAGTTCGCGCCAAAAAATGGCGTGAACTCATATGTGTTGCCCATAGTTACCACGCTGGGCGGGTTGGTGACCAAGGGGCTGGCTTTGTCGCACCGAAGACGCTGCTGCCCGTCTTCGGCCTGTGTATTTCAAAGCCAGCAGTTAGATGGTTATCCCGCCACCGGTCGGCTGTTTAAGTTTAATGTAACTGTTCTGGCAATATTCGTTAATGTGTGTATCACAAAGCTGTTTCTTTGGAACGAATAATGAAGACATCTTGCATTTTTATGTTTTATGGATAATAAAGTTTAAAAATTAAATTGACGTCTATAGAAAAGAAGCGTTTTATGCAGTGTGTTTCAGCGCAATATAAATGTATGTACCTATACAAATAATATTTAATGCCTATAAGGAACCTACGTACATTCTGGTTTTTATTGTATAAAATTAAATTTAACCAATAAAGATTAATATAAATAATAATCATTGATCCTTTTATAAAAACATGCGTGACTACTATGGTGACTGTTATATGAATTTATTCAGAATTAATCATTTCTCAAAATAAGGCTCAAAGTAAGACACGAAAGAATTTATAAAGTTAAAACACCAACGCAAACTACAAAACGAACATGTATCAACGTTTCATTTATTATTCCTAAAAATAAAACTTGTATTCACCAGTCACGCTATCTAGTAATTCTAATATATATACATATGTACTAACAAGTACACTTGTGTACATACGCTCCTGTAACAGCCTAAAAATTTTACACTACAGGGCAGTGACGTGTCTTTTCTTTTTAAGGAACAGATTATATCAGATCAGATACATACACAGTACTATACCTTTAATAAGACTACAACAGCGTTAATTCCGTACACCGCAGATATTTTAAATTTTAAAAAGTTATTTTATACTGATACTGAAGTAGAAAATGTATTTTTTTTTATTGTCTGTATCATGGCTACCATTCTCACCAAAATTACTCTAAATGAATTTTAATAGAACTTGCTATGATTTGAGTTGTCATTACTTTATTATGAAGTTGTTATGATATTGATTGTTTGAACTGTAATGCAAAACATATTTAAATGAGTTCAGTTAAAATAATTAGGATTAGAAGTTACAAATAACGTCGATTTCAATCATAAAAAAAGTATTTCTGATTTCGCATATTATGGAAAGGATTTAGACACAATTCTTATATATATGTTTTTATGTAAAAAAAAATATTACCTACTAAAATTGGCCATAAGTGATTATGACTCACAATTGTATAAGTGCCAATATATTGTGTATCTGACTAAGGATTGGCAATCATACAAAATGTCCTAAAATGTTCTTTCTCAATGATAATTTTGGATAGCATGTACAGTCGATATTACTATATTTTTAATATCACGTACAAGATTTACTTTCCGAAAATCCAAGTGTAGTCAAGCTAACTAATCTTTGAGAAGAGCAGAGCTCTGTCAAGCTCAGGCCTAAAATGACAAACTCCAACGGTTACCGTGATATTTGTTGGTCCGCAAATTTCGAATACTTTTCACGTATATGAAAGAAGTAAATGGAAACATTCACAAAAATTTGTTAATCTGAAATTCGAACCACCGTTACAAACTAATTCCACGCATTCCGTCCACTTAGCAACAAAAACTTGTAAACACATCTATATTTATTCCGCCAGTGCATTTGAAATAGCTGGCAATTTGAAACTCAAAATAAATCAGTCACAGATTCAGATTTAACAATAAATCATTTTATTTTTAAGGATTCTCAGAATAATAAAAATCTTGTCTGTGATTTGACTATTGACTTTGGCTTGGCGTTGTTTTCAGTGTCTAATATTAGTCTGTGACGAAACCCGGCTTAGGGCGAAAATAGATTAGAAAGGGGATCGGTAATTTCATTTCTATGGTTTATATACAATTTCCTAAGTATGTCGGCTGGTCTTTACCAGACTGTCTTAATCTTATTTCTGCGTTTAATTTTCAAAAGCAAACATCTCTCATTTAAATGTTTTAAACAAAGAATTTTTAGATGCTTCAACTGATGGGAACCAATTTAATTTCCTTTCAACCCAAGGCATTACTCAAAGACAAGTCAAAACTATCAAACGTTGTCGTAGATGGAGTTGTTGAAGAGTTGACTTGGCTAATTTTGAAAATTAACGCCAGATTTATACTTATTACTAGATTACCTTTGGGATTTGATCTCTGGTAATGTTATGCTTATTACTCTATATTTAGTGCTAACCTATTTTTTATTTTATAAAAACACTAGCTGACCTAACACAAACTTTATCGTATGGTATTAAAGTTCAAATTGACTTTTAAGTATTATCACAAATCTTTTGAGTATAGAAAAGTGTGGTTTTTAGACTTTTTCAGGAAATTTTAAATTTTTTTTTTTGAATTTTTCTCTCCGTAAGAACCATCCTCGTACTTCAAGGATTATTTTAAAAAAAGAATTAGCGAAATCGGTCCAACCTTTCTCGAGTTTTGCGCTTAGCAACACATTCAGCGACTCATTTTTATATTATAGAAGAAGAGATGCAGCGCAATCCTTTGCTCATTTTAACTTCATAAATACACCTTTAAAATAAAATTATAATACTTAAAAGTAGACATAAAAGAGAGGAGTTATCAAAAAACGTGAAATTTGCAAATATAGTCTACAGCGACGAAGAGTTGGTTTAGCTAGCTTACCATATCTGCGGAAAATTATTTTCCCTATGAGTACATCCAAGCAGATCTCGGCCTGTTAATTGCATTATATCAGTTTTTTTAATGTCACTAGGTCGGCAAACAAGCGTACGGCTCACCTGATGGTAAGCGATTACCGTAGCTTATAGACACCTGCAACAGCAGAAGCATCGCAAGCGCGTTGCCGACCCAATCCCCAATCCCCCCCCAGGACCTCTGGTCACCTTACTCACCAACAGGAACACAATAATGCTTGAAAGCAGTATTATTTAGCTGGGATCTTCTGTAAGGTCGAGGTACTACCCCAGTCGGGCTGCTCCATATTTTGAGCAGGAAATTCCTGCTGTGCCCTACCTCAGTTAAAATATACAGCTATGGCCTTTTATACATATATTCAAATTACGTGATCTTAGAATTTTTACTTAAGATATTAGAAATTAATGGACAGTTCAGTAGTAAAAATAATATGTTCGGAAATAAAGTATAACTGTTTTATTACGCTATTGTGTAAGAGATAAAACAATGTGCCAAAACCGAATAGTAAATCTATTAGCATGAAGTTTCCTGTCATTAATGCATTATTTACATCAGTTGTAAATATAGTGGCTTGTGGTTAACTAAGTCGATAATCTTACACAAAACGACCACTATAATATCTTTGATTACTAGATATATACAAATAAATAAAATTGGAGTGTCTGTAATATTAAAATAACCGCTTATTACTAAATGCATATTAATGTATACACGGTACATATACTAATTAACCATTTTTTTCAATTTTTGTCTGTCTGGCAGTCTGTCTGTCTGTGTGTTCCGGCTAATCTCTAACAGTTGGACCGATTTTGACGGGATTTTCACTGGCTGATGTAATAAGGAGTAAATTAGGCTACTTTTATTTTAGAAATTTATTTATTTTATAACTCTGCGAACTGAACAATAACTTTTTGTTATATTCCGCTCGGACGAAGTCGCGGGCATAGCTAGTACAAAAAGAAAATAGTTTTACGGATTAGGTTAGATTAGGTTTAAGTAACCTTCTTGTTATAGTGGTATGTTTTAAGAACCATAAAAATTACATTGAAATTTTGAATTCAGCACGTTAATATCTAGTACAATTGCTATAACGATAAATAAAACAAATAATAAAATAAGCTATAAATTTTATGATGGCTTCGACACAAGTAATGTATTTTTTTTTTTTGAAATTTTGCACGAGCTTTATAAATATAAAAAGTACAATAAGGTACGTCAATACTGAATACGTTGATTTTTATTATTCTCTGGTTAGCTTAATAATGAAACAAAATGTTCCTTTATTCTTGCAAGGTGTTTGATGTTTCTGGTTTTCGCGTAAAACCAACCTACGCTAATTAAATTTGTCTTACTCTTTAGGTGAGCAAATCCGCACGGTATAAAATAATCTTTAAGATACATTATAGTCGGTCCATTCCAATATCGATTGCCGTGGCTATTACTAAAAAATTATAAATAAAATTTACTGAAAAATATTATGTACATACTATATACTACCTTCGTATAAATTGTTTTAAATAATAATAACTACAGGACAAAATAACAATACCATATGTGAAACTAATCCTGTCAGTATGACGTCGTGGCGAAACCTTAACTGATGTCAATGTTTAAAAACTTTTTTCTGTTTTTCAACTAGACAGAGATTGAAATATCGGATGGATCTTAGTATAATATTTTTTTTCTACTTATAGTCATTATATTTTTATTTAATAACTAGCTGGCCTGGCAAACGTTGTTTTGCCATATATGTTATATGTAACCCCCTTAATCCGGGGTGGACCCGATATGCACACAAAATTAAAAAATCTATCCACCCGTTTCGGAGGATTATTGTAACTAACATTGTGACACGAGAATTTTATATATAAGATTTAGATTTTTTTTTTTTTTTTTTCGTCATTCCGATCGTTTAGTTATGATTTTTAGAACTCTGTGATCAGTGAGTAGAAAAATTGTTTGGAAGGCCATGGTTAAACTGTTGATTTTTGAATTGGATTTTTGGATTGACTGTTATAGGATATAATTATACCTAAGGACGATTTTTCAACCCTTTGAAATATAAGTAAACAAGAATTAGCATAGTACTTACCTATTTAAGATAGTCCATATAAAAATAGTTTCTCCAAATGGTCAACAAAGTTTAAAATTTTCCATATTTTTGGAATTGCGAATTCTGACAATCAAATTAAAGATATGTTGTAATTATTTACATCAATACCGTTTTAGAAGCTGTAAATATTAAGTAACACTGAAAGATTTATCATCCTCCATTATCAAGAGGAGTGCCGCCGACAGAAGGTCGGTGTCAAATTAAAACCAACTGGGTCGAGGTTCAGACTGAGTATTTTTGGTTGACTTACATAAGTGTTGCGTTTTATTAGCTATTTATTTTATGTTGAGTGATAATTAGGAAAAATATATAGTACAAAAATATTTTAATGTACATTGTTGCACTGATCTTTAGAATATCGTTTTAAAAATCGATTTAAAAAGGCTATACGCTAAGTTTAAGTACAAATTATTTTTATATTCTTTAAAACACATGTGGTACTTTTTTTCTGAAGACTAATATTTTTTTTAAATGCTTGTCAGATTTTTATAGAGGATATAATGAAAGATTTGATAAAATTATACTTTCCTTGACATTGAAATAAAAATAAACTCGATCGATTAGACTAAATTTAATTTTGATTTTATATCCACTTGATGAAATGATTTGTAATATTATTAAAAATCTAAAAATTCTATTTTCTATAAATTCTCACTAGCAGCTTGTATTTATACTATAATAACTCTAAACTTATATAAAAGCCATTCAAAAGCTTAAAAACTGTATTCCTGTCTAAAAGGAAGGTATGCTGTGTGGAATTCGAAAAAACAAACAAAAAAGGGGTTTCGACACTTTAATATATTTCAATCAGTCATGCTCATCTTAAAGCAGTGGTGCGTTCGTGCTACGTTAGACAAGCGCCTCTAATCTTCAAGGTTACCCCAAAAATCAATTTCTTCCTCTTCCTCTTTTACCTCTGGCATTTCTTTCGATTCATCTCTTTCTAATGAAGACAGTTTAGGCACCTCTTTGATTTTTGCCTCACTTAGCCTTTCACCATCAACTGTGTTGTCGAAATTAGCCTCAGGAATCGGGCTCTCATTTCTCCTTTCCCTCGATTTTTCTCTCGATCGACTTCTGGAATAAGAACGCGCTGCTAAATTAGGAGCACTTCCAAATCCGCTGTAATTTTGGTCCCTATTCATGTTTTTGAATTCGGCTTCCTCGAGCGACGTAAACATTTTTAACTCTTCTTCTCGGGACGCCCGAGATTCTCTAGAAGAATTCGAAGAGGAAGAGGCACGCTTCCTGAAAGATCTCCGCCTAAAACTCGGATCGCTTCGCTGAAGAGGACGGAATTTAATTCCGTCAAGTGATCTTAAACAAATGTATTATAACATGAGTAGGAATATAATATAAGTAAAAGTATGAAATTGAATATAAGGAAGACAATTAATTTAATGTGAAGAGAATACACTCAGATGAAAGCTAGGTCACTACAGAGCGTGGTTTATGAATATCTATGAGTTGCGTGCAGTGGTCAACTATAATTAATATTAACCTTAAAAACTCTTCGCTGTAAGCTACTTCTCCATTTTTGTCACCACTGTATGGTTGGAATAGTATTTCAGGTAGTGGTGACGGAGGAGGGGTTTTTGGTTTGTATTCCCATGTAAGTTTTTCTTTATTAATTCCTTCATTTTCATCTGGAACATGTTCTGAATTTGTAGGAGATTTGTTTTTCTGTCCAACACTAAATGATTCTGATGTGTCAGTTATGATTGTTTTCGTTTTAGTCGGAATTCGTTCTATTCTATAATCACCGTTGGCTTGTGAATTTTCGTCAAATGAATCTTGACCGAAGCTAGATATTTTAGTAGAAAATAATATGGCAGTGGAGTTGGGTTGACGTTCGTAGAATTTGACAGCGGCGGACTTTAAAATTCCTTGTTTATCTTCGGTCAGACAGAGGTAGCCTTGACCGCATTCATTCGTCCAGTCTCGGGGCGGCGGCGTGTTCGCTGTCTTTTGGAGCAGTAGCGTGTAATATTCAACGAGATCGCTGAAGTCCGGATCAGTATCGGGTACTATTCCACTAATTATATGTTTCATGCACTCTAAAGCTTCATGGAAACCCACGTATGATATAAATACGGAGAGCAAGAGTCCCATCCTTCACAGGGCACTGCTTTAGGAGAAAGGGATAGGTAATAAGATTGATGATAGGGATCTGATGCAGCGATGTGACGCTGAGACAAGATATGACCAACTGAAATTAAAATGCATTACTTGCCAAACTTTGTGTCCGCTTTTAGAAAATGGTTTGGCTTGACGGCCAGGTATCATTACGTTGGTATAATGTTCCAAGGTTGCGCATTGTCTACTGTTTAGGCAATAAAAGCTGTTTCATGTTAATTGTTTTTGTTTAACTAGACATTAGATTATTTTAAAGCAGTAACGTCATCTTATTATACGGATTTATAGGCTGGTTAATAGTTTCATGAAACATAATAAACTTTAAATATTTAATGTTTTTGAATTTCAAACTTTTAATTGATTTATAATTTTATGTTATTCACAACAATACTCTAGAAAACTTACTTTGCTACTAGTTTTGCTGAAGTTTTATTTAGTTAGTAAGACCTGTATATAATAGTGATCATGGATATGAATGAATCTAAGAGCAATGTTAAAATTCCGTCTATTAGTGATACCGATAGGGTGTTAACAGATACATCCGCGCCAGGCGTCTGTAACTTGACATTGAAATATTTGGCGAACTCGGTAAAGAATTATTTAATTCGACACTCGATTCTGACACGAGTCATCGACCTCCATATACGATACGTCCCTTATACGATAAAAAAATGAGATTTTTGCACTCGTCTCGACATCGTTGTTAAAAAAGTGAAATTTTTCGAAAAACAGCGGAATCTTTTCTGTCATTCTGCCAACGATCGTTTTATTGCTATTATCGGCGCTTTTAATATTTTCAGAGCGTTATGTTAAAAACAATGTCTCCATAATTAATAGCTGTCGTTAATTTAAAGTGTCATAAATCTTCGTAAACATTCGAATAACTTTAATCGAAAATTCTATTTTAGTTACTTTCTCAAAGTTGATATTCAAGGACAAAAAGTTTTCTTTCTTTTTATTTTAAATAAAATATATAATACTAGCAAGTAAATTTATATCCAAACCAACCATTTAACAAATAAATTCTCATCCAGAAAATATTAAACGAACATGAACACGTTATATACACGTATTAAAAATGTCCTTAAATTCAGATTTTCTATTCATTAAAATGTGCATATTTTATATTCACTGAAGTGATGATATTATTTTAAAACCTAATTCATAATTTAAAAAGTTATTAAGCTTATTAATCGTGCACAGTTAGAACGGGCGGTCTAATTAGGGTATTATGACGTTAAGATGACGAAAAGTACGCTAGAACTAGGTTGTTTAGTGTGTGCTTAGTGCAATATGTGAAGCTGCTGGAATTAGGATCGACTGGAAACAAACGATGTTAATCATATATAAAACTACTATAATAAGCTACCATATTTTATTCCATTAAGTAAATTATGCGCATACATTATTAATTTATCTCTTTTTTAATATTACAATTTAATAAAAAAAAATTCTATTATATTATATACGTCCTATTAATATTTTAAATGCGTCGTTAAGCTCTCTACGAAAATATAACTTCCTAAATTAGAAACGTATTTTTCAATACCAAAACCGTACGAAAATCTAAAAATACTGTCAATTAACACATCATAAACATATCCTCGTCCTTGTCTCGCACGAGTATTTCGATATAAACAAAAACGAGACAGCAAGTCGTGTGTGCTGCGTGCAGCGTACGCGAATATCCCGAAAGTCGTGACCTTGCCTTTGGGATGGAGTGAAAGTTACGCGCTAGGCGGGCGGCGTAACCGGACACCCGTGACGTCACGCGCGGGCCGTGCGCAGTGGCCCGGTTTATGCGAGATATATCCATCTTGCACTTGAATTATGATTTAATGATCATTGTAGAGATAACTTGATAGTGAACCTTTTACGTCACAATCCATTAATTTGCTACTAAAGGCGTTTTTCATGATTGTTTTTGTATATTATTAAACTTCTACGATTTCATGTTTTGTTTACATTCAATAATTAATAATTTTGTTAATATTTATTTAAATAATTATGCAGTATAAATTATATTTAATTACTTTCAAAACATATTTACGTACGAGTAACATACGTGTAAGCAATCTGATATAATTTCCGATGTAAGCTGCTAGAGTAAAACCAATTTGTTATTTTTTGCGTTCACTATAATTAGAGGCAAAATGAGGACAGAATATAGAAATAAAGCTGTTTCGTGTTATTTATGAATAAAATGTTGCAAATTGAGCGATTAGTTTTAATGCTTGATAAGACCAGTAGTAAAAAAGTGTTTTATTATTACATTATTATCAACGAAAAGGACCATTGACTTTACAACGGTCATTTTTGGCATCTTCAACAATTCTATAACTAGAACGCTTTCCATTTAAGTAGGTATATTTATGACAAGATAGTCTTCGCCTATTGAAATATTTGGTCACGTAATGATTTCGGTCAATGACAAAAAGAAGTAAAACTAAATTATTAAATATTCTCCTTTACGTATTAATTACTTATTTAAATAAAATCATTTGAATTTAGAACAATTTCTGTTCTACGTCACAGTGATCTATTACTGGAACTAGAGATGTATGGCATAACAATATCCGGAATTTTATAGTTTAATACTAGTTGGCGCACGAAAATATTCGATTTTTTAGCTTCACGATTCACCTCGCCTAATTTACGGTACTCTTTATCATTAAACCTTAATTAATTAGGTAATTAACTTTGTTTTTTTTACATTTTTTACTTAATAAAATTTTAAAAATGATTGATGTTTAACACGCATCTAAATTGATAAGTTTAGGTTCTTTCATTAGATTTATGATATTTTTCCAGCACATTTTTCTTAACGTATACACGTAGTTAAATAAAAATATATTTTTTAACTATCGGAACTTACCGCAATTGTTATTTTGAAAAGAAAAGTACATGTGATACAACCGATATCTTATATAGGACGCTGAAATCTTTGAAAAAAGGCAATATCGATATTTGCTACGACAGCTCGATAATCGCAAGTTTTGAGGAATAACCACGATACGGCATGTAGTTCTCACATTTTTAGAAGTAGGTACGTTTACGGAAGGTTCACATCACCCAAAAAGTTTTGGGATAGTATAAAAACCTGACTCATTGATTTTTATCTATAACATATAGACAAATACATAAGGATACTGGAAATCAATTAAAGACAAGGGTTCAAGCGAGTATATCAGTATGTTTATTTTTTAAATTCATACGTAAACATTTGTCAACATCTGGAATTCAATTTTCACAAAGACATGAAATAAAACTAGCTAACTAATACAATTAAGAAAGGATAAGTTATACAACCTCTTTTATCATTTTGCTAGAAACATCTTTATTTTCTAAAGTATTATTCTAATTAAGAGTATATTAATTCACCAATTATGAACAGCTTTAAAAGTTTAGTACACTAATGTTTATCAGGATTTAAACTTTTGACTAAGACCTGTGTATTTAATACGCCATACCTCTATCGTAATTCAATTCGTCATACTATCGTGTTTATTAGTTTCATTATATTTGTTTTTACTTCGGCTACGAGTTCGATAACCTCTACAGACTAATGGATATGTGATAAAGATTCAGCGAATATTTTAGGCTTATATTAGATACAAGTGGCCTGAGTTTAGACCCCAAAACAAGAATGAGATCGTATCAGCATTAACAATATTTTAAGAAAATTATTTGTTTTACGAATTATATTATATTACTATAGCTGCCCGGACAAACTTCGTTTTGTCAAAAGTTAATAGTTTTTTTTTTATATTTTATATATTTTTAAAGTATTAAAACCTTCCGTGGGCCTTAAGGAACATACAAAAATAAATTAGCCGAATTGGTCGAGCCATTCTCGAGTTATGTGCTTAGCAACATTTTATTTATATACATAAGATTATTTGAAGCAAGTCTTACTGAACTTAGGTTTTAATTCAATTACTATGAGAATTAATATGTAATTTTTAAATTATTTAGTTTGTATGTATAAGTTCACATGAACATCATAATACATATTGTTATGTTCTTATTTGGAATTTTTAATAAACATTGAGTGATGGATCAGGTGCCAATTACAGGTAGATTGGCAATAATACACCAATCAATGGAATGTATAAAAATAACTGATCAGTTGTACAGTAATGACATTTCAAGTTCTGGGTCACGGAGCTGACCATGAATCACATGAATCAACGCAGATTTGTTAACTACGAACCAAATTTATGTATTCTTGTGTAATAGTATGACACATCCAAAGTATATGGTTAGCAGATTAAAAT
Source organism: Melitaea cinxia (assembly GCF_905220565.1). Taxonomy (NCBI): domain Eukaryota; kingdom Metazoa; phylum Arthropoda; class Insecta; order Lepidoptera; family Nymphalidae; genus Melitaea; species Melitaea cinxia. The sequence continues at coordinate 2,850,091 of NC_059399.1, read as the reverse complement.
AAATTTAAATTAGCAATAACATTTTGTCAGGTATTACGGTTATACGGATGTAATAATAAATCGTATTGTAATAAAAAGGGAGATGATAATTTATACTGTTTGTCAAATATACATAAACTCGAAAAATATATATTTTTTGAGCTTTTCGATAATACGTACAAAACGACTGTTTCTTTACTTATACGTTAATCTCATAACAAAACTTGCAAAGCAATGTTTTGTAATAAAATATTTTGAAGTAAAACTTCTTTACGCACGCTTGACTTGAAGAGTAATCTGGTGAATTCGTGACGAGAGCGTTACGAAAAGTGTGATCGTACGAGGCAAACGGAAGTCGAGACGGATCTATGAGTTATTGAAGATAGAAACAGAGAGACTTAGTTACGTTTCGTAAGTTTAACTTCAGTCGTATGGTTAAAAGCACACTCGTTTTTTTATTTTGTACATTTAACATAAATTTTTTAAACATAATATGCACATACATTGCAGAACAAAAAAAGTTGAATAGTTCTAATGTGAAAAGAATTTTGAATAGTGCATGAATCTTACGCCATCTAGCGTCGAGTAGTAGTACTCTTTAGTGCGAGATAAGTCTTGAATTTATTTTTTAATCGTTTTCTTTCACGCTGTTATTAACAATGTCTAATTATTGTTTAATTTATTTTTAATATATTGCTATATAATGTAATTTATATATAACTAGGTGGCTTATAGACGCCTGCAACACAAGAAAGATCGCAAGCGCGTTGCTGACCCTCCAGGAGCTCTGGTCAACTTACTCACCACAGAAACACAAAACTGCTTGAAATCAGTATTACGTAGCTGTATATCTTCTGTAAAGTTGAGGTAATTCCCCAATCGGGCTACTCCAGATATCGAGTACCATATATCCTGCTGTTCCTTACCTCAGTTGAAAATAATGTGATTTAGTTTTTACATGCCAAATAATTAAATCGAACACATTTATTAAATTAATAATATTAACTTAAATTATTTCTTGCCTCGACAAGACAAATGTTACAAAAATTTGTAGCTTGCATTTATTACGTTGTTTTAGTTAACTCATAAACTTTTAATAATGAGGTGGTGAGCCGAATAAGGACAAAAATAATTTAGTAAAAGGAAAACTGGGAAAACAAAAATTTAATAAGTTATAACCGCATGCACGTTTTAAAACATCACTCACAATAACTTATGTTCAATTGCTCGTTTCCGAATGCACAAAACACAATCGAGTGATAACTTCGCGCGCTTTTTTAAAAATCGAATTGTTGCACTATGACAGAACACTTAGATTTTTTTTTTTCGTTTAATTGTTGAAGGCACTGACTGGAAGAGATACGTCCTCGGTAGATGTCTAAAGAATATTGAGTTCACAGTTGGCGAACGCTGTACGGTTAAGAAGTGTTCGTTGTCGCGTGTGTGCGTCAATTATATTTATTACATCGAACTAGTGTCTATAAACAAGCTCGCACAACTTCAAAGATATCGATCGCTATTTAGGGGATCGGCGAAGGAATTCCTCGCTAGGCCGAAGTCGAACCTGTCGACGCTTCCGCGATATTTAGCGGAAAATTGACGACTAAAAACTTTTTGCTTGATTTTTTTTTTATTTGATTTTAAAATTCGAACCTCTTTAATAACTTTAGTACGACACACTTTTATTTATCACCTTAACCGTAGTTTAAAAAACTTAAAATTATTTATAGAAAAACCCACACGCAAATATAATTAAAATTCAACATATGAATACGTAAGATAGCTTTGATTTGAAATCGAGATGCGATACTCGTAATGTAGTAATAATTTGTTTGAAATTCAAATTAGGCCACCACTTCAGATACGTTCAAACACATACGTTGTTATAATTTATAGTTTCGAACCGCGGCTGTAGAATAAACAAAATAAGCAATATAAATAAAACATGAATACTTGCATTTTAGGCTGAATGTGTTTGACCGTTAACCACTAAAATTTATTAAATAAAGAAAAATAATGTCAAAATATTAAAGTTTGCGTCTTCGAAAAGCGCGCGAATGTAGCAAACTACGCACCGGCCACCGGTTACCGTATTACTGGAAAGGTGCGAACAAAGCAGTACTGTTTCTGTTCAAGTGTTATTTTTATTCCATAAGCGAATTCTGAGCAAACATTACTGGATTCGCGTTAAAGATATTTGTATCTGACTAACCGTCGATCTCCACTTCGATCGCGCGGAAATTCTGATATCATCCCTTATGTTATCTTATGGAAACTGTATTTTACTGGATAAAAACGTCCTGTCTCTCATATTCTGACCTCTATAAGTACTATAATTATACACAAAATAAGTTTTGCTCTATTAAAAACAAAACCAAAAAGTCTTAAACAAAACTTTATGTAACAATGGTCATTGTGGATCTCCCCAACATGCCCCGGGGAATACGTAAAAAGTTAGACCAGGTTCCTGAAAACGATCGTTACTCATAGTAGGGATATCTTCCAACCCGCTTCTCCTCCATCAAGATGGCCTATGCGGTGAGGTGTTACAAGCTGAGTGAAGCAGTCAATCGATTGAAAATTATTTTTAAAAGACTAGGTCGGCAAAAAACGTACCGCCCATCTGATGGTAAGAAATTACCGTAGCGTATAGCGTAGCCTGCAGTACCAAGCGTCGCAAGCTCGTTGCCGATCCTCCGACTCTCCCCAGGAGTTCTGGCCACCTTGCTCACCTCGGGAACACAACGCTAATTGAGAGCAGAATTATTTAGCTGTGATCTTCTGTAAGGTTCAGTAACTTCCCAGTCAGACTGCGCCAGATTTTGAGCAAGATATATCCCGCTGTACCCTTCCTCAGTAAAAATAATTACAATAACATTATGAGTCATTGACATATTTCGGGATGAACATGCTACAGGTTATGTAATGCGGTTGGTCTCAGTTTTGTAACTTGAGACCGTATGTTATAGAGTACACAGTTGCATACGATTGTGGTTTTGTCGTGTCATTTATAAATATTACAAGTGTATCAATGTTACTTGAACTATGAGTAATAGAATATTAGACGAATAATCATTAGAAAAAAATCTATCATACTTAAAAATAGGTTTTTATATGGTACAAGATTTTATTTGAATTTTGTTCATACCTACAGCGACTATTTAGGATTGCTGCCTCAAAAAACGTAAAGAAAAATAATCTTTGAGAAATTTTTCATTATAACACAACGCAAAAAACACAAGCACAGCAAATCGTAGAAATTAACTTATATGAGATACTACAGGAAAATAATATAAATTCTTAGTCATAACCGAAATATGTAGACAAAAAACAATCATTATTTCATTATTACTAGCTCTCCACATCGAACTTGAAGACATTCATAATTTTTTTTTATGAGAGTATAATAACCACAATATTTTCTTAGCCCCAATGGTAATAAATAACATAAACTAATAATAAATATATAAAAATCTCTACAGAATACAAACGAAATTGAAACATCTTCAAGTTCTAAGTAAGCTAACATTTCTCGTGGAGCCTTAAAAAAATGCTCATACTACAAAAAACAAAAAATTAAAAGAAAACAATTAAATCACTGCAAGAACTGGTTACAGTTCTTCTTAGAACTAAGTATTAGGTTGCCGTCGGGTCACTTTATGTTCAAAACATTTAAGAATCTATGTTGCAGATTTTACGACGTGCATTTCAAAATATGCTCGCCACACGAATGAACAGCTGTTGCACCGCATTAAAACGGTAAAGCGAGTTATAGGTTGTGTGTATAAATAATATTTATTAAATTACTGTTTTATAAATTAAATTAATAATATATTATTAATAATTTAATGCTAATAATGTAATGTAATGTTAATAATGTAATGTGTTGTAAACTGAATAAAAACACTTTGGAAATTCTAGGGAGTGAATTGTATGAATTACCTTTAAAATTCAAACCGTGAAGAAAAATAGGGGTTAATTTCAAATTTTCATATAAAAACTTACTTTTTCTGGTGTACCTTTACAGAATGTTTTAACAAACCGTGTAAAGATAGAACGAAAGAATAGCTATGTAAAAATAGTTATAAGATTTAATGATACAAAAAAAAAATGTAAACTTTTGTCTACACTGGTGGTAAAATTGTATTCACATTTACTCAGTTACTGAAAAAAAAATACAAAAACGGAAAATTACAAGCGATTTGCTTTCATAGTGGAAATTTTAAAAGCATCATTAATTAATTTTTCATACTCTGGAAAGAAAACATTATCAATTATTCTTGCATTTTAATTACATACGTGGAAAGTTTTTTTTTTTTGCGTTTCAGCAATCAATTTGAGCAGTAAGTGTATTCTTTGATATAGGGAAACCTAAGAAGATAAGTACAATGAAAAATAATTAACATTAAACTGTAGCTTACTTACTGCATTTATCTTACGTGATATTCCTAAAAAGGTCACAAAATTTGTCAATATCAAGAATTGTGACTAAACAATTTTTTCGACTTTTTCAGACACTATGCTTTGTATGTAAAACAGTATGTTAACCAGATTTGTCGTTGGAAGGTTCCCGTGACCATAGAGATCCAAATATCCCGTTTTACATACAAATTATTATAGAAGTAGACAATATTACTTTGGTTAGAAATAAAAAAGCTATCTAGCGCGAAAATTTAAATCAACACTATTCGACTTTGTTTTATTCCTGACTATTCCCTTTTACAGTATAAAATTTATGAAGATCCGTAAATCTTCTATTGTGTGAATGACAAACTAGGGCGATTGATTAACAACCATCTATTTAATCAACTTTCGAATTTATAAAAGAGGTTTTACAACTTAACACATACGACTAATGTCGCGATAATGAGGAGCTAGGGAATAGGAGGAGGATACGAGTGTGTTTGTCCTAATTTCACGATGAAAAGATTCTGAAACTATCAGCTCAGCAGCAGCAGCTCAGCCTATTGCAGTTCACTGCTAGACATAGGCCTTCCCAAGTTCGCGCCAAACATCCTGGTTTTTCGCAATCCTCATCCAGCCTACACCGGCAATCTTACGTAGATCGTCGGTCCAACGGGCCGGAGGACGTCCCACACTGCGTTTGCCAACACGCGGTCTCCACTCTAGGATCCGTCTGCTCCAACGACCATCGGTCCTGCGACACAGATGGCCAGCCCACTGCCACTTCAACTTGCTAATTCTGAGGGCTACGTCGGTTACTTTCGTTCTCTCGCGTATAGTCTCATTTCTAATCCTATCTTTGAGAGAGACCCCAAGCATAGCCCGTTCCATTGCACATTGAACGACTTTAAACTTGTGGACCAGTCCCTTCGTCAGTGTCCACGTCTCGGCTCCGTATGTTAACACAGGCAGGACGCATTGCTCGAAGACTTTTGTCTTCAAGCATTGCGGAATCTTCGAAGTGAAGACTATACAGGATAAAAATCGTCAAAAGTTGTCTAGTATTCCACGTCACGCGCCAAGTAGTAATGACACTCGTCGCTCACGTAGGTGATGAAAGATGTCACCTTGATACGTTCCACATCCGCAGTCGAATCAATCGATACTAATGCAACTGGTATTAGGATGACATTGTGGACAATGCCTGGTGCATGTATGATGATGGATATGTGACCTATTTATACTTCCTTTTGTTTGTTTATTAAGAGGATATTGTGTTAGTGTTATTGGATTTATTTATAATTTTAGGTTATTTAATTTTATTTATTTATTAATTGTTAATATTTATTCTTTAATACTCCAATACTATAAATCCTTTTTAGCTATCTGTAATCACGTACAGTAACTAAAAACAAAATGTGTACCTGAATAATGATATCACAGCAGTCTAAATCCAGCCTAACTTATTGAAGTTAGTCATACCTCTCGGCACAAACCTACGACCACGTATAACAGTAAGAATTAAATTTAGACAGTAATAATGGGCAAAGATAATTATATAAGCATCTATGATGAATGACATAATTATGTGAAGAGCAATTTATGTGTCTGGACAATGTCTCACTATATTTATTTGCCGTATTTTTTTGCCGTATTTAAAGTACCTGTGGTACCAAGCTCTGTTCGTCTGAAATCGAAAAGAAATTTTTAGAAACAATAACAGAATATATTACGCATCAATAAATGGCGATGATTGATGATGATGACTTTTTAGGTATATATATTTGGCGTGAAAGTACGATCATATTAACTTCTCCAGACTAGGATAGATCGATTTGTCGCCGGCGTAAACCCGTTAGAGCAAATTTTGTCAAAGTCGCTAAAGTCGTCTTTACAAATATAACTAAAAATTTTGCTCGTTTAATCGGTAGTTAGAACAAAGCTCTATTATGCGTTGGTACTCTTTTGAGTTAGGCTTATTAGTCAAGAATTTTGTTGGGATGTTAAAGCTGTCGGTATCAGCTGTTACCAAAAGAACTTGATAACGATTATTACTTTCGATAGGAAAATTATTTGAGAATCCGCAGTGGAAAAGCTTGTTCTCTCTTTTCTTTTCTTCTGGAAAATAAAGGCCCAGTAGTAGGACATTTGTTAGGTTGTGTTAGTTTAGTCAGGGCCGGATTCAGGACAAAAGACTTCAGAAAAAAGCGTCTTGTCTTTAAAAAAAAGTCCATTTTATTTAGAAAATAATTTGAAGTCAAGGGGCCTCTACTCCTGTGTTGCCCCGAAGTCTCCAGACTCTAAATCTGGCCCTGGATTTAGTAGTCTATTTCAGCTAAAAAATACGTTAAATGGATACGCTTAGATTTGTGTTTTCGTAATAGACCTTTCTTGGTCATGAAAAATTCGTAAACAATTTAATCGAATTAAACGTATCTTTGATAACTACACATTACACGACCGTGTTATATAATTAACGAATATCTAAACACGTAACTTGTTTCATATACAATTTGTCTCATTCGTTGGTTTAATTTGTATCAACTGGTAAATGTCAAACAGACGCGCGCGCAGAAATAGATGTACAGTAACTGTTTATACATACATATGTAAATAATTGATTAAAGATATTCAATATTGAAGGAGACGGCTCACTGGATAGTAACAAGTTTAACAGTTAATGATTCTTATTTCTATCTAATCTACATCTTATATATAAAACTCTTGTGTCACAATGTTAGTTACAATACTCCTCCGAAACGGATTTTTATAAAATTTTGTGTGCATATCGGTAGGTCTGGGAATCGGCCAAAATTTATTTTACTTACCCCTAAGTTATAAGGATGGGGGTTACGGGAAGTAATAACATATATGGCAAAACAACGTTTGCGGGGTCTGCTAGTAGCTATATAAATATTTTGTACTCTAAAGTAACCGTGTTTAGACAAATCACTACGTTATTCTCTACTTTAATGAAAAAAAAAATTGCATTCTCTTTGGTTTGGAAAATAATGCGCTATGGTGTACATACTTACTTTTATTATCTACGCATTATATACACGTTTCAGATTTTTTATCATACTTTGTTCTATCGAGTCACCATACATAAGCTTAGTACTTAGAATATTTAAGAACAATCATTTTAATTCCTGAAAGTTTTATTTTCTATTTAGATTTTAAATCACTTTTTTGTAATTCTTACAATGGCTTAGTAATATGATTATCTATATATTAATACGGGAATCAAAAAAAATGTAGGTACCTTTCTTTACGAAAATTGCGCGGCGTGAGGAGTATGAAATTTCGCACACTTAGGTTATATAGAATTAGTGTAGAATGCTAATAATTTTTTTTTAAATTATGCATGAAAAATACAACAAATCAATAAAAATAAAACATTAAACACATTACCATTTATTTGACAGACACACCCATATATTATACTATTTTGTTTATTATGGTCAAATTTCGACCACTGGGCGACCACTGCTTATAATTTCATCTTGATAAAACTTAGTCAGTACTTAAAATAAAATTACATTTATAACAATAAAATAAAACTATAATTCATTTTTTTTTTATATCACCAGGTCGGCAGACAAGCGTACGGCTCACCTGATGGTAAGAGATTACCGTAGCTTATAGACACCTGCAACACCAGAAGCATCGCAAGCGCGTTGCCGACCCAATCTCCAATCCCCCAGGAGCTCTGGTCACCTTACCCACCAACAGGAACACAATACTGCTTGAAAACAGTATTATTTAGCTGTGGTTTTCTGTAAGGTCGAGGTACTACTCCAGTCGGGCTACTCCATATTTTTAACAGGAAATTCCTGCTGTGCCCTACCTCAGCTGAATTCATAACGCCTTGCAATAAAAATCAGCCATGTTTAACAACAAATAACATTCAAACATCATTAATTTCAAGCATTCAATAGTGAAGTCCATATAAACTTAGGGTTTCTGTGTACATATGGAATAGTTCACCGTGAAATGGACAAACTAATGCATCAATAATTATCACCTCAATGAGTCACGTACTCACGTACCTCAACTAATTGGCATTAAATCAATCATATGATCTCATGGATATATTGGGATAGGTTTAAAAATGTACTACTAAGACCTAGACGATGAGTCACAGTACCTACTAAAACTACATATCTCTACAAATTTTTGGTAATAATGTTCCAGTATTGTTGTCTTGTAATAAAAAGCGAGTTAAATTTTTAGATATTTTTGTTGCTTTTCCTCAATATACGTTTGTATTAAAATAACAATTACAATCTAAATGTTTCTTTAATTCTGTACTTTTTACTAAAATTAGATATCAAATATTTTTGTGTGTCTTATAAAAATAACGAGTGTGCCTTGGACCACACGACTGTATTAAAACTTTAGCACAATGGCCCATATTACTAAATAGTTAGCACGTAAAGGCCTGCAGTGTCTTAGATACAGTGCCGGATTTCTATTTTTTACGAGTTTTATTTTTTTTCTTCACTTTATTTCTGCCGCCCCAAATAATATTTTTCCATTTGTAGTAAAGGGGCCTCCTGTACTACAAATGGAAAATTATTATTTAAATAAACGAATGAAAGTAAAATAAGCGAATGAATTAGTCATTAAGAAAGAGAGCGTAAAAAAGAAACAAGATGTACAATTTTTTACGAGCCTTTTTATTAGCAAAATCATTTATAATATCATCATAGTTTATGGTATTGATTATATCTGCTTCTATGTAGAGAAGAGCCAGAGAATTCATTTTTTCTTGAGACATTGAAGACGGTCTTCATCAATCAAGTGACCGTCCTCTGAAATCTGCCGCTTAGGACGCTAGGCCGCGGCCTATATGACCTATTTATAAATCCAGAACGTAGAAAAACGTAGATGGAAAATGTAGATGGAATGGAAACGTAGCTGGCTTTAAGAGAAAGAGAGGAAGAAAATGTGCGCTCGCATTTCTCTTTCTCACTTCGTTCGCCTCACCCGATCACACTATTCGCAACGCACTCGTCACGCTTATTACCCAAGTCAAGCATGCCTAAAGAAGTTTTACTTCAAAAATTTGTTAGATTTATTTATTTGGCGTGTAGAAACTAAATCATACTACATATTTTCAATTGAGATAGTCATCAGCATTCAAAACATCTCGTGACATGCATGCCTTTGTGAAATTGAAATCTTCCGCTTTTTAGGAGTCGGTTATAAATGATCAGTATCAAGTGTCGCATATAAATATTAAATGTACATTTACGTTCCAATTAATATATGTATGATATTCAACGCTGTGTAGCAAAAAAGGTATGTTTAGAAGAAAAACACAAGTCTTGACGTTACTATAGTGCTATTATTATCTTTGAATTTGAATTTTATGTGTAAAGCGTTTTGGTCTATAATTGTACACTATTTTTGATATACACAATAGTACAAAAATTGAGTATATTATTAGTGTAGGTAATACATTTTTGTTACCCTTTTCTTTTTTAAGAAGTTATGTTGTTACACTTACTTAAAAGTAACTGTCTATAAATAGCAGCGTCTATTAATACACATCCAATCTTTGATAACGATACAATATAAATAAACAAATAAGAAATAAAACAATTCTTAAAATCTTATAAACAATAATTGTATAAATAATAATGGTTCAAATTGTAAGTATAGAACTTATTTTAAATTACTCACCTCATCACAGGCATGACATCTCGGCTTGAGACGCTCTCCATAATGTCGAACACAGTAGAGGCGGCCGTCTAAAGCACAATAGGCGAGTTCAACGAGCAACTCGTCGCATTCGGAACATGTAAAGCACGCTGGATGAAAGAGGGCCTGGAAAAGAAAACGCAATATTGTTTTTAGCTACCATCTACCGGCGAGTAGTCAAACTAGCATCAAAACCATAACAATAGGATTGAATAAATAGGGGAAATTTTTAAAACAGAAATGTTCAAAAATATTGTTAATAATTACCTCTTCACCAATACGTGGCGCTTGAATCACAATATTGCCACTACGAATTGTTTTATTACAACCCATACATTCAACGGGCGGACCGTGATGTTGACATGCATGTCCTGTAATAAATGTATTCAGTTAAATTTTCTTTTGAAATAGTTCTAACTATTGCACGATAGATGGCGTTAATGACATACCAATATCTAATGCAATTTCGTTTCGGGCAGCTACGAAGTCTTCAAATTGTTTACGGTGGGATTCATCTATGTTTTTACAGTGAGCTAGCGACAGGTCTTGTTTTGGAAGCTGAGTAGCTAGGGCTCTAGTTCTCCACGCGCGCCACGCCGCGGAGCCGGTGGCGCCCCCCACTGCGTTCGGAGCTCTATCCGCCAAAGCCGTCCAGTAGAGTTCCGTCTGCAGAGGTAAAGCACAGATAATTAAATAAACACTACAGATTGTTGAATTTTCCCCAACCATTTGAAAATCTTACGAACTGTACAAACTGTTAAATTTTAAACAAGTGTTAAAACGCTTGTTCATGAGTATTACGAATCGCTCGGTGAGGGAATTACAAAAAGGAGAGGTTCTTAATTCCACTGTATTTTTTTTGTGATACTTGTCGTGTGGTCTCATTTAAATCTGAGCGAGATCTGACGAGTAATTTTCGAGTTAACCCTAATAATGTGCATACTTACTACTATTATAGTTTACATGTATTGACATGTCGATGTCAACTGAAGTCGATTTATTTGAGTATTAGAATAGAACTTTAGTAAATTAATAGTAGCCTTAGGTAGTGTAATCTTAGTATATTGTTACCTGTTTGGCGGTGAGCCCCGGCGGGCTGTTGTCGTACGAGATGTGTCCGCGAGACTCGCGTAGGCCGAGCCGGTCGCGCACCGAACCCAACTCTTCGTGGTACACCGAGTGTTGCAGACGATCACAACCGCATGACTTGCATGTCTTCCTGGAAACAATTAGAATAGATTTGTTACTTACTAAATTAGTACTTAGACTTAGAAGGCTAAATGACTTATACTTTAAAAAATAAAAATAAAAACGTCCTTAAGACAGATGTATATAATAGGTTATACAATAAAATAAATTTTTTGTCCAAGTAGATATCAAACTCGCGATCATTAGCACAACGGCCGATAGAACCCCAGATTATACGATATTCCAATAACTAAAATTTCGTATACCTAACAAGTTGTTATGAAAACTCTACTAAATTAAACTGGTACGCCATACACAATATTATAGTACTAAAACTTTCAAAAGCAACAATTATAAAATAAACTCATTAACCACTCATCTACAATTGTGAGACGATTGTAATAAAACTTGTGTTTACTTCCAAACATATTTTCGTAGCAACAACGAAAAGAAAATGTTCTGTTTGTTTTCTTCCCTAGTGCACTTTTCATTTTCTTCCCATTAGGCAAATGTGACTTCCCCTATGTTTTAGATAGAGCGTTGTCACAACGTACTTGACTATTCATGCATGCAATGTACGTACAAGAGCATTTTCTTGCTGTTGGTTATGAACGAAGCTTCTTGACAACGCACAGAGCTTATGTTTGCGTTCAATTTGTAACTAACTTAAAGATAGAAAAAAGTGCTTATTATGCCAGTTGCTCATTAATTTTATCGTATAAAATAATATTATAATAGGTCTGTTTTACGTCAACTAATTGCAACTTTTGGAATATAAAAATCTGACAAATAAAATGGAGTTTATGTAGTAAGTTATAAGCGTTTATCTGATGGAAGCCTTATTCGACAGTTATTATTACCAACAGCTCGGGAAACGTGAATAATAGTTTCAAAAACGAACTTCCGAGTATGTCAACCAAATAAACTAAGCACGTTACCAAAATTCCTCCTAATATCCAATACAATGATCCCTAAACTTATATAATATGAAAATAAGATATTTAAATAGTAGAAAAAAACTTCAAAAATGCCTATTTTTTCATTTTGTTAAGGAATGTATACAGTATGTAATAAATGTTTAGTTTTTCTAGCCCATTCGATTTAACACGAAGCTGTGGAAATATATAATAATATTTTTGCAATTAAATTTGTTTTACTTGTATGTTAATATAATTCTGTCTATCTAAAGCTAATTAAAAACTTAATTATTATTATTTGATATTTTAATGCTTTGCATGCATGCATTAAAATAAATCCCAACGAATTTATTATTACAATGTATCATTTTCATTTTTAAATTAAATTCCTTTTTAATTAAATACAATTTAACTAATGCTAATAATACATTACAGACCGGTAATTATTATATATTAATGTCCTGTTTAATTCAAATTTGTTTATCCTGTACAAAGTCTTACTAAACTTATATTTCATATTAATGTACCTAGAACACTGTACTGATTTATCGCTATACATTAAATTAAAAATAAGGATCTTAAATAAGCAATTAAAAATAAATTACTTTAAAAAAAATTTTGGTAAAACTTGCATCGTAATATTGGTAGCAGAGTCACCCTTTTTCCTGTAAGTGAAACCGGCGCGGCGGCGTTGACGCTGGCATATTGATATGTTAACAATGCATAACGACTGCCGTGATTGAATGAACATGGCGATAAATTATTATTTATATACTAGTTGTGCTCCGCGGTTTTCGCCCTCGTTAATTTGAAGAAAAAACGCACTAAAATATTATATAGCCTTATAGTCTTCCTCGGTAAATGGACTATCATTATCAACACAAAAAGAATTTTTCAATTTTAGACGAACCAGTAGTTCCACGATATTAGCGCGTTCAAACAAACGGTTCAGTTCAATTTTATAATATTAGTATAGATATTTATTTAATTATTGCTATGGAGGTGACATAGTGATAATATATATAAGTCTGAAAAGATGGTGAGTTGAGTAAAGCTGAAAATAATTTCTTTTATATATGAGTTCTACGTGCAAAAATTTAACGTTTTAACGTTCCTTATAATACATTCTTATATACAATTTTCTTATGTATAATTAATTTTTCATCAATCAATATTCCTTGCTTTTGATAAAAATTACCGCCTTTCTTTGTTATTATAATTATTGTCAAAATTGCATAAACAAATTTAAGCTAATGCTAGAATAAATATAAAAAAAAGTTTTTGGTATTTTAATTATTGACGGAATGCGCTGTAAAATATCGTAGATATGGAATTTTTCAACTTTGATGTGGTCAGAGGAAGCTAGATACAGCTCGCAGGAAACGTAACGAGTAAACAATGATAGCGTTCGTTACAATTTTTAATTAGCGCGTGCAATATACAATGTTTACTAACACAATTAGTGTTTGACAAAGTTATGGATCAATTTGTAATACACATAACCTACAATACATTCATAATACACGTAACTATTATATTAGAGAATTATAAATAGTGGTTTTTCTCTCTTTTGAATGAGTACTCGTATACCTGCTTAATATTAAGAAAGAGACAAAGAGAAAGAAAGAAAAGAGAAAGCCTTAGAATTAGATACTTTCGATGCATATCCTTTTAGTCCGCAGTATTTTTTTACCGGGCTGAAACTTTATCCTATAACAAAGATTAATCTGGACTGTGTCCATTTATTAAACTTAAATTCGAAAACAATAAAACTTTATTTTTTCTGCTTAAAAAATATCACTTATAGTACAACACTATTATAAATCAGCTAAAGTAGCATTCCCGTGAAGTGATTAAAAGCTTACGCTTCTCGGTATAATTTAAACTGCATTATTTATTAAATTAATTTCCTGTACATTATTTAGAAGAACTGACACATATGCACAAACAGGATATTTGTATCATAACCATTAAATTAAATACTTAATTTATTGTTTTATATTCGCTTTATTATAATATTTTTGTATATTATTCATTATAATACTGTATAATAGTTGTAATATTGATATTATTTTACTGTGGTAGAGGCCTATGTCCAGCACACACTTCAGCCTATCGCAATCCACTGCTGGACATAGGCCTCCCCAAGTTCGCGTCACACATCCCGGTCTTCCGCAATCCTCATCCAGCCTACACCGGCAATCTTACGTAGATCGTCGGTCCAACGGGCCGGAGGACGACCCACACTGCGTTTGCCAAGACGCGGTCTCCACTCTAGGACCCGTCTACTCCAACGGCAATCGGTCCTGCGACACAGATGACCAACCCACTGCCACTTCAACTTGCTAATTCAATATAATATGTATTAATATATGTCCAGCAGTGGACTGCAATAGGCTGAACTGACTGACTGACTGAACTGACTGTGGTAGAGCACAGCAGGAAATACCCTATTCAAAATCTGGAGCAGTCCTACCGGGAAAGTCCCCCACCTTACAGAAGACAAAACTTACATAATACTGCTTTCAAGCAAGTAAGTGGTAAGGTGGCCACGTGGATAGGGTCGGCAACGTGTTTGTGATGCTTCTGGTGTTACAGGCGTATATAAGCTACGGTAATCGCTTACCATCAGGTGAGCCGTACGCTTGTTTACCGACTTATAGTCCGGTCAAATTAGACCAAAAAATATTCTTATAGTTATAACTTATGTATATTTTATATTAGTAGTGTAAGTTACAATAACCGATAGAAAAATATTTTAACATATATTACAACTATAGAGATGTATATATACGTGGCGTATTCATGCATATCATGACGATTACAACTTTTACAACTTTTTGAATCGTTATATCTCAAAAACGGTGGCTCGTAGAAAAAAAGTATTAGTTAATTTTTTATAGATAATTTTATGATCTACAATTTTTGTTTGAAATATTTTTATGATAAAACTTACCGTTTTGCTGAAAATCGCGAAAAACTCATTTTTTTTACCTTTGACCTTGAATAAAAAATTTTCCTTACAGAGGAAAGATGGGGAACTTTCAAATTTTGTTTTTAATGATATTTCAAACAATCTTACCGATTTTCAGCTTGGTGGGAATTTAGGTAACTTCGAATGTCTAAATTGACCGGACTATTAGTTGTATAAATATATATTAATAAATCAGAAGTAAGTTAGTTGTGTTGATATAAACTTTTGTGAGGAAATCTCGTTAACTAGAACTTTGATTAATTGTACTAATAGTAATAATATAATGTTAACTCTAATTATACGAGTTTTAATTTGTAATGAGATCTCAACGTAAAACTATTACAAATTTATGATAATAATTAATTTTAAGGCCGTGGATATTCTATAGTCAAGACGCGTGTGTCATGGATAATTTCTTTTGTTAATTCATTTAAAAGTTTGTATTTATTAATAGCAACTAACTTTTTCGCAAAATTTCCAGTGTCGCTTTACCAGCCTTTCTATCTTCTGTCCATAGTTCAGCAAATCTCATAAGTAAAATTTTAAGGGCATCCCCTTCAAACTTTGAGATTGCTGGTTTGGAAGAAGCTAGAAACGCTTTCTTAATTGCATGCCCAGGTCAAAATTTTCCAGTTTCTCCAAATTCACAGAGGAGCTGGGACGACATAAACTGCAAATTGACTTATGAAAATCTTTTAAGCTGTAGTACAGGCTCGGCGCGTGCTAGGCTTTTGGCCATGGGTACGCATGAGGCCGGCTACTGGCTTCACGCGTACCCTTCGACAAATACAGGAACATTTCTTGAGCCTGACACGCTCCGAATCGCAACCTGTCTACGGCTTGGGGTTCCGGTCTGCGCTCCTCATCCCGAGTAGAAAAAAGGTCAGGCTCAACCAGATCATGTATCTGGACCGGATCAGGATGGAATAAGGCATGCCTGATCCGGCAAGCTCTATCAGGACCAGGTCCGGTCCAGACAAGGATAGCCTGATATAAAATATAATCAAGTATGGTAAGGCATAGTGGATCAGGACCAGGTCCGGTCCAGACAAGGATAGCCTGATGTAAAATATAATCAAGTATGGTAAGGCATACTGGATCAGGACCAGGTCCGGTCCAGACAAGGCTAGCCTGATGTAAAATCTTAACAAGTATGGTAAGGCATACTGGATCAGGACCTGGTCCGGTCCAGATCAGGATGGCCTGAAAGAAATGACGCGAACTGAGCCTGAATCGCGCTATTAATGTTTTTAAGCGCACTTAGTATATATACAGCTATCAGGACAGTCTAGCAGGGAGTATTCTACACAGGGGTATTTCTACACAGTGGAGCAGTCGTAAGTAATAGGAAATAGAAGTTAGTAGTTAATCATAAGAAGTTAATAAATAAAATTTAATTAATAATAATAATTAATTAATAACATAAAAATAAATAAAAATAATTAATATGTAAAGTAAAAACATAAATAAATAATACATTGGAAAAAATAAACGGAAATAAATATTATAATAATTATGTTAATACATATTTATATCAATTCGCTTTTTTTTTTGTTAAACAATTTTTTCAAAAATATATATTCGTGTTTTTTAAAAGGACCGAACTGAACCCGCTGATCAGGATGAGATGAGATTTCCTGATCAGGTCCAGATCAGGAAATCTCATCTCATCCTGATCAGGTCCAGACCAATCATCTGCGTTACATGCCTTATCTAGTCCTGATCAGGCATGCCTGGTCCGGTCCTTCTAAGGAAGACGAAAAAATTTCTACTCGGGATAAATGTCCCTGTGGCAGTGATATCGATAAGCTAGGACATCACGGTCTGTCATGCCTAAAAAGTGCAGGCCGCTTCTCGAGACATGCCGCACTTAACGATATCATACGCCGGTCCCTTGCCACCGTCAACGTGCCAAGTCTACTTGAGCCGACTGGTATTGCAAGAGACGATGGCAAGAGACCGGACGGTATGAGTTTGATTCCATGGAAGATGGGCCGGATGCTGGTATGGGATGCAACCTGTTCAGACACGCTGGCCCCTTCCCATCTACGTGGAACCAACAACAGAGCTGGTGCGGCTTGTGAAGCGGCGGAAAAAACAAAAGCAGACAAATACAGGGGTCTAGGCTCCGAATATGATTTTGTCCCATTCGGTGTCGAGACCCTTGGTCCGTGGGGTCCTAGTGCTATAACCCTTTTTAAGGAAATATCTAAAAGGTTATTCGACGTCACAGGAGACCGAAGAGCTGGCAGCTACTTCGGACAAAGAATTAGTCTAGCTATTCAAAGGGGGAACGCTGCCAGTATCTTCGGAACCTTGCCTAAAGGGACTCCTTTTAATAATATTTTTTAATTATTATATTATGTATATATATATACTTAAGGTTTTTTAGTTTAATGTTATTTATCTAATTATTATTATTATATTATAAGTTGCTATTTATTCATTTAAAATGTATGACGGTTGTATGTAATTCAGTATTCCTAGTGTTTCACAAAATATTTCTACTATTATCGTTGACAAAAAAAATACGTTGAAAAGTTTTCGTAAACTTTTCGACAGATGGCGCTGTTTTACACACAACTTCCAAAATAAGTGTACACAGTCTAGAACAATATCTATATACACATTAAAAATAAATCGCATGTAAATTATGTTCGCGAATAACTTCCGAATGATTGCACCAAATTTGATAATAATAATTTTTTTTTTGTTATTACCAGGATTAGGTATGTATAAAATTTAATTATAAAGGTCGATATATTTACGAAACAACAAAGTGCTGAAAAAAAGTTCTCAGCTCAGCTAGTTAGAATATAATATTAATTTATGTAAAATATATATATTAAAATATAATATTAATATAAATAATTAAATATATTAGTAACAACTAAATCATTCGTTTTTTTTTAAATGCGAAATATTTTTCAAAATTTTCGTAATAGAATAAATGAACAATGCGATCCTGCAACGTGTATGAAATTGTATCTATTTATGTTTTTGTTATAAATTATGTTTACTGATGAACTCACTAACTCCAGATTTATGTTTAACGTTAGGAAACCTGCCAAGTGACTATTTAAATTTATGAATGTATTATATTCGTTGCAAATAATATTGATTTGTTTAAGTCTGGTAAATGCATGAATGTTAGTAAATAAACAATAACACTCAAATTATTCTGTTTGCGGATTACTTTTAAAATTATAAAACGAACAGGTACTGTTTAAACTAGTGATAGTTTTTACATAGTTTATGCAGGAAAACCAAAATAGAAATTTTGCCTAACCTACTATCAATAAAGATTGCCTGGAAGAGATCGCTATAAGCGAAAAGAGCATCTTTTTTGCATGAAAAAAAATTATTAGTTATGACGTATTTTCGAGAGAATTGGGTGACAATATAGACGCTTCTGCCTGTGGTATCTCAGTGCGGAGCATAAGCCTCTTTCCCCATGTAGGAGAAAGATCAGAGCTTAATCCACCACCAATGCGGGTTGGCGGATATATTCCCTACTATAAGTAACGATCGCTATCAGGTCTGCATGATAACAAACGGGACCGACAGCTTAAGGTACTCTCCGAGGCACGGTGGGAAGACCCACAAGGATTGCACCAACATACAGACTACGGCAAACATCTGTATGGTTGGTGTGCATGATAACGAACGGGACCGACATCTTAACGTACTCTCAGAGGTACGGTGGATAGACTGTGGGTCTCCCACAACACCCTAGGGAGACCTACAAAGACTGCACAAACACCCAGACCACGACGATATGGAAAAAATTAACAATAGGTTATATCGCACTACAACTCAAAGCATAAATACATCAATGTAATAAGCGTGGGTCTAGCAATTTCACAGGTATATTGTAGACGTAAGCAAGCCGAGTCCAGTTTATTAATACATTTACCTGGCTCGCATCCGATCACGACGTCATCTCGACGAGATTATGATACGACTGGCGTGATACAAATAGATTCAACGTAGGTACTACGTAAATTAATGGATTTGATTTTGTCTATTGGGCTGTATGAAATATGTTCACCACGTGTTAGTAAAAGAAATATTTTTTTAATTGTTTTAAGTTTAGATAGATAGATAGATAGATAGATACTCTTTATTGTACACAACAACAATCAACACAATAACATATTACAAATAAAAAAAAAATAAAAATAAAACAGTGTACAAAGGCGGTCTTATCGCTAGAGTAGCGATCTCTTCCAGACAACCTTTGGGCATATAGGACACAGCGTAGTGAAAAAGCGGTAGGGAAGTGTATACAGAGAAGTGACAATTAGTGTCACCTAGAACAATATCAACTATCGAGTACAAATACACATACATATACAGCACAATACATACATACATACATAGATACATACATACAAACATATATATATATATATATATATATACACACATATATATATACACAGACATACATACACATATATATACATACGCATAAAAATACTATACCTACATATAAACGAAATACATATAATATGAATAATAGCATAGAATACAAAATACAAGTGAAGCGATACTCCTACAATATGTTATGCAGAGATAAAAACAATTATGACGTACTAAGTGACAAATAGTGCGCCTTGAGGTATTTTTTAAAGCAAGACAGGGATTGGGCTTGTTTTATAGGAAGAGGTAGAGCGTTCCAAAGTTGAACAGCTTTAACTGAAAAGGAATTGGAGTAAAAAGAAGTAGTGTGAGCTGGGGTTTCGAGCATCAAAGTAGACTCAGATCTAAGGGTGCGTTCGTGTGTATTACAAAGATACTTGAAACGCTCCTTAAGGTACAGAGGTATATCAGAATGAAAAAGTATACAATATAGTAGCGAGAGTATGTGAGTATTCCTGCGAAAGCGAATCGGAAGCCACTTGAGACAACTGCGAAATTCGGAAACGTGGTCATATTTGCGAAGACCAAATATGAACCGTATGCAAAGATTTTGAAGGCGCTCAAGCTTATTTAATTGCTCCTCTTTAAGATCAGGATAGCAAGTGTCAGCATAGTCAAGAATTGGTAGAAGGAGTGACTGTGCTAATGTAATTTTGGTAGGCAAAGGGAGGAAATATTGCAGTCGTCGTAGTGATCCGATAGCTGCAAATAGTTTACGGTAATAGTTGTTAATAGTTTTTTTTTAATTATGTTTTAATTAAAGAAATACAAACTAAGTATTTTTTTTATACATTTAGTCTTTGGTAATAGTACCTGCTCCTGCTCCTGATCTGATCCTTCTCTTACATGTGGAAATAGGCCTATGCCCAGCAATGGGATATTACAGGCTCTAATGGTACCTACCTAATATGTTAATATTAAAATAATTAAGTCCATTAAGGTTTAGTATTAATTAAAATACCACTGCAAATTTTTTATAGTATAAAACATCCGTTTTAGTTCAAAATACAACTTTTTTCTTTATATTTATTTAATGACTAGCTTTTACCCGCGGATTCACTCGCATTGATTTTTTTTTTCATAAAAAAATCCTATGGTACTTCTAATATCTCCAAGAATACGTGTACAAAATTTCATGATGATCGGCTAAGTAGTTTTCGCGTGAAAGTGTAACAAATAAACTTACATTCACATTTATTATATTAGAAGGGATAAAAATAAATTATATTTCTAATATTAGTTAATAAAATAAACGTATGTAAACATACAAAAAAAAATACCATTTCAAGTTATAGTATGATTGTGTATGTAAAAGATATTTATTTATTTATTTATTTATTAGAAATGTCCGATAAATCAGATAAAGTTGATCAACGGCAATATAGTCGGCAGAGAGTCAACGGCAACGGCAGAGAGATGACGGCAAGAGAGTCATGATATAAAAACCGCTTATAAAAATATAGATTATATATGCTGGTCTTGTCCACCTATTTTCCGATGCACCCATCGAGTATTGTGACGTTTTAATTAAAATGTTTTTTTAAACCACAATTGTATGCAAAAAGTTAGTTCTTAATACGCGGTGGCCAGTAAGTACTCTTTCAATTTGTTTAGTAATTTTTACGACTGAAAAAGTAATGTAATGTCAACCTTATTAATATTAAAACGTCATTTATAAAGGGCTTCGTTGTATGATGTCACCCCTACACATATATACTTATTCATGTTCTCGCTAAATTTAAAGGTTAGATATCCTTTTGAAAAGTATAGATCAATAAATTCAAAGCTTTATAGTTCAGTTCAAGCGCCTAAAGAGACATAACGCAAATGTCACGTTGTATTGCTAATATATATACCAATAATGGAACGATTTACACTTTTTCTAGCACGTGATAAATTTATAACACTTCGACAACGAAAGAAAATAGATATTTTTAAAGATAATAGTGCGAAATAAATAAATAAATAAAATGAAAATAATTTCATTCCAAGTGTAAATAAATAACCCTTAAAATAATAATAAGCTAGAAAACTTCTGTGGGTCACGTACCTATGTATTTTGTTAGTGTTCAATTTATAGATCAGTGATGGATCATTACACCATAATAATTGTTTTGATCAATTTTAGGAAGTGACGCATTGACAAATTATGTAACAATTACGTCAAAAATGTATTTGCTCTATAATCCAACGTGTCAAAACCAACCATTATGACAACAATGAATGTCCGTTTCAAAACAATTGCAGTAGCGTTTGCACAAGTCTTCGCCTCTGCTGTACAATACCGTAATTAGTTAAGATGTTTATAGCGTAATAAAAAGTGTACAGAGATTTAGTTTTAACTCCTTTTGTATTTTATTACAAAAGAAATAACTGTAAAACAATTAAACTTAATTCAGCACTGAAAAATATTTTGTATAAACTTGTTAGGATTCATCGTTTCATTCTATTCTATAACTAGTTATTACTGGCTCCATTAAGTCCGAACTATTTTTAACTATACATACTTTTTCATTTTAGAATTATATTTTTAAATATTGGTCCCTTATATATACATCTTATATATACTCCTACGAAACGGGTGGATAGATTTTTATAAAATTTTGTGTGCATACTGGGTAGGTCTGAGAATCGACCAACATCTATTTTTCATATAGTTATAGGGAGAGGGGAGGGGGATTAAATGGGTTAATAACATATATGACAAAACAACGTTTACGGGGTCAGTACTTGACAACGGTTATTTAGCCTTTTCATTCAATTCACATCTTAAAGCTTTTCTAATGCTTTTGTAAAAGGTTCTTAGGCAATGAAAAAAAAAAGGAAAAAAAATCGAAAATTTTAGAATCGTTTGACAGTTCGAAAGATGACAACATCTGTCTAAAATAAAATTATCTGTGTAAAAATAAAACACAGAACTAATTTGAATTTTACTATTGCCATTTTTACAGGTGTTAGACGATTAAATTTCTAAGAATTAATGTACCCAAACCGTAACTCATATGAAACAGATACACTATTTTAAGAGTATGGATCACACATTACTGTGACGCAATGTTACAAGGTGTTAAACTAAAATACTAGAAAATGTTACAAGCAATAAAGTTCTAAAAACAATAGTATTACATAAAACTTGTGTTAGATTGTAAAGGTCTATTTATAATTTTTACAACTAGAAGTCGGTGTGCATCGATAGGCAGTAAATCATTTTTGTGAATTTACAGTTTTATGACGCGCAATATGATACCTACTCGTATCTGCAACTTTGCTCGTTCGATCTTTGAAAAAACTTTTTTATTCAAGTTTTTTTTTTTAATTTTTCTATGTATGTAAACGATCTATTTATTAATAAAATGCTGGTCGAATTTCATGCTAAGCAAACTTTGGCAAGTAATTTCGTTTTTAAGTTGTCGCCTTATATTGTTTTCGAACTCTTGTTTTTATTCTTATGAGATACACGTTAAAATTAGTTAAAGATCACATTATGTCTCAACTACATACTGTCTTTGACGTTTGATTTGTCAAAACAGCTAATCAAATAAAAATAACAAAGTAAATTAATCAATTCATTTACTTTATAAAGCAATCAAAGTAAACAGTATTGTTTGTCGAAGACACCGCAGTGATATCATCTAATAAAAGAAAGTGCGCCGCGCCTATCTGTCTGTAACCCTAGATATAAGGCGAAAGGATTCCAATAATTGAACATATTTTATTTTTTTTAGTAACATCGCTGCCAACTAAACAATGACAAGTAAAGAAAATTATAATGTAGGTAATAATCTTTAATTCTTTACGTATTTATATTGTGTGTGTGTTTATATGGAGAAAGAGACATTTTCCCAGCTGTGGGACGTCACAGGCCGCATCAGTTAAAATAGGAATACTTATAATTTATGTCGTAAATAAAATAAAAATAAAAATAAAAATTGTCGAATATACTTTTAAACGTTTAGTGACAATCATATCGCGACATAAACCAATTGTTTGCCATGTGTTAATTGTTATAAAGATTTTAGAGCGTATCTTATACTGTCATTCAATTGTATGTATCCTCAAGACCATTTTCTTGGATATACATATGAACTAAATAAATTTGAAACAACATGTAATTGTGCTACTGCTAAACAAAAAAAAAAAAACCTCAGTTCTATATAGAAAAATGGTTAAAAGTTAATCCGCTACATAGCTCCCCTGCAGATAGGTGAATAGGTCTCCTGTCAAGAGTAAACAGAACACTTTGGGGAAAATGGGAGTAGGTATTACCTCTGAGTTGAAATTCTTCTAGGTACTCTGCACTAATCATACTATATAATCGACGTAGCGATAGCTATTGTTCGATATCCGTATGTGTGTTCGTAAGTGTGATGATATTCCGTAACATACGTGGAGTAAGTACGTGTTTACACTTTGTTCGTTACTCCTAAAGACTGTAAAAATGTATTAAAAATATAAACTTTGACACCTTGGATATCTTCGTCACACGAACACATACCCATGGCTATTATTCAAACCAGAACAAAGCGAGTTTACATAAATTCTTAGCTCCCATGGCATCTGTGATGCGCTCAATTGGTATGCGCGGTGACTATACTGCGCCGGCGCCATCAGAGGGTTCAATGACACCATGTACGTGTCCACTGATCATTTCTCTTAATCCTCGTCAACATTCGTCAACAATGTTATCACATGCATCTTCTCATCGCTTCATACTAATACGACCGTTATCTCTTCAGATTAGAGATGTTAATAGCTTGTACGATATTAAATCTAGCCCACCGTACAATCACATGCTAGTAGATCTTATCCTTAGCATAATCTACGGAGAATGTAATTGATAGAATTAATTTGCATTACAAGTCGTACGGACACAATATTTATGAATAACATCGTGATTAAAATCTGCATTTATATGGAAGTGTTCATTTGCATTTATCCCTGCTATTAGTCGATTACAGCATCGCTCGTTGAGGACGGGATCTGAGCATTTTCGTTTGAAGTTTCATAATGTTGATAATAAAAATCTTTTTTGATATTTATAGTAATAAAATTTTATAGTATTATTAATAGTTTATAGTTGATATTTAGTTTTTAATACAGTTGACATTAGGTACTACTTAGTAAGTATGTCCTTCTAAAAACAAATTATAGATATATGAGATAATGTCAGGAATTTATCGAAAACAAAAATAGTTACAAAACGATTTCTCATTGAAAAACAATTGATTAGGTTACAATGAATTTCTCTGCATATCAATTTAAGTCCGAGTACTTCATTGCAAAAATATTAAGCAAAGATAAGAAGCATGAGTAAGAAACCAAAAGTACTTGAAATCCAATATTCAAAACAAAAGAACATTTAGCGTTTTCAAAACAATTTATAGTTTCTAATTCCTTAGCAAAATAAAGAACGGTTTAAATAGTCACGGTAATATAAACAGTTCGTATTATGCACTGTCCTTAGAATGCATCTAACTCCCACTTGCCCTACATTCGAGTCGCACATGACAGAGCAAATCTTGTTATCCAGTCCGCTGCATTTCAATCACTTCTCATTACAAGTTACGATGTTTGGCCTCGTGACATGGTCATAAAATATATTCCTGCCGCTTTGTTAATATTTCAAGGTGATAGTCAAATACCAAACACTATGTGGGTTTATTTCATATTTCTGAAGTGCACAGTATTTCTTTTGAAGAAATGGAATATTATTTTTCTATCCGTGCTTTACAAACGAATTATCCGTTATCTGCTAAGGGTGTTATATAAAAGGTATATAAAATTTATACTGCTTTTTGTAGTTACATTAGCATCCTACAATACAATTACTACAAATCTTCTCTCCCTATTTGGTTTCCCGAATAGTTATTACTTTCTAAAATGGGGGTTTTATAGTTGCACTTACACTTTGTCCTTTGTTGTATTTACCGGAGTGCCTTTTAAGAAAATTAAATGTATCGAGTCAATAAATAAAGTAGGAAAATTTTACTTGTACGTGACAATTCTGCGGATACCCTACACTTGATTTTATTTCATCTAAAATATATTACCTATATTTTTTATCACAAACTACTTAAAAAAAATAATTATACGCAAATATTTTATTGCACCTGGATGGTGATGTGCCGTCTTAATTTGAAAACGCCTTTATATGAAACTACCCTCAAGACTTAAGGCAAAACTCATTAAAATTAGTTCACAGTTATAAATTCCGCTAGTAAACATTGATACATAAAGCATCTGTTTACCTTTGAAGCCATTCACAAGTATCGAAAAAAAATCTCAGCAGTTCATACCGAACAGTACCTGTAGTTGTTATATTAGTATGTACTCCTCTTGCACAAACATCAAAACCCCAGGGAGTTACCGTTTATACGCGGGGTGGAAATTGCGCTAAAACATATACTACCTACGTGAAGATAGTTCAAGGATGAAAGTCGTTAGTAAGTCTTTTCTAATGACTTTTAAATGTAATATAGCTGTAATGTGTTCTATTTGTTCGAGAGTCTTTTAACTTTAATAGGTTCTTAGAAGAACGGACCGAGCGCCTTTATTTTCTTTCAGAGAAAAATTACAATAATCCTCTCTTGATGTGGTGCTTGAAACTTTTTAGGTATAAAGATTCTGTGTATTTTTTTCTGAGATATATCTTTATATATGTGTGCTTTATGTAAATAAATATTTACAATGACGTTAAATTAGTAAAACGTCTAAACCATCATTTGGTATTTTAAAAGTCACGATGAGTCATACAAAATAAACATTAAAGTAAGTTGATGTACCATTAAAATTTTTTTGAAACGATATGAATGTAAGCAGTTGCCGTATTTGTTTCCTAATTAGAAAAGATTTCAAAGTATAAAACCTTTTTTGTGTATGAAAACCAGAAAGTTTATTTTGCTTTTGAAAATGAGAAGTCCAGCACCGATCCGCCTGATTGCTTTTATCCCTCTCAACAGTTATTTTTGAACCAAAAACCTATAGTTTTGTTTTGTTGAAGGATGAGTAAGCAAATATATGGCACAAAGAGCATTGCTCTTTCGTCTCCCGTCTTATGAAAATTCTGATCTGTGATGAAAAGAGCGGAAGAGATCTATCAACATTTTGCCAATATTGAATAGTCGATACATCTTTATTCCTCGATCATTAACGTAAAAACTATAAATTATATTTACTCAAACAATAAAGTCGCTACCGGATTGGATCACGTCCATAAATACGCCTTGCAAAAAAATCGTCACACGTTTTGTTTGCAAAAGAAATAAATAAATATGGAAGATTTATTTTCGCTAACAAAACGTATGTGCAGTAATGACGATTATAAATTAAGAATAGATTTATGGATGTTTGGTTTGGCTTCTGATTGTTGGGATCTGCTGTGTAGAGTGATGTGTGTTGGTCCGGCTTTACTCCTTGATGTTGAATTTTTTTAAATTATTTGCCTTTTTTCTACTGAAGAAAGAGGACTATGCTCAGCAGTGGGATGTTAGAGGTCACATGGTTTGAAAGATCGCTTAATAATAATAATAATAAAATGAACATAATATTGACTTTTCGGATTAGTCAGATTTGTCAACATTGATGTTTAGTGTCCCAATGTTATTCTTATAACTCACATTGTAAATATTTGTACCTACTATACCTTAATATACCACAGAATCCAAGAATCCTTTAACACTTATGTTAGGTTCTACGAGTATAATGTTAAATTTTTACATATACTCTCCAACCTTCTAGAATTCTAGATGATATCCCGTATAAAATAATAGGTACATCCAATACTGTATATCAGATCCATTCATGTTATTTAAACTAAACTTGCTTGGAAATAATTGTTATGACAGAACTGTCTTAAAGAATCGTACTGAATTCATCTTGAATGTTTATTTGTTACGTAAAATATAATAAACAGATCTTAAGCAGGCTCTCTATAGAAGATGGCGTGAAGGTTAACGTTGGTCTAATGCACTCGTATTTTAAATGTATTAAAACAAGACTATTAGATTTCGTAGCTCCATATTAAACCACTGATAAAAAAAACTAGTGCAGACAAAAATTTGAACATGTTACTTTTGGCCATTTTATTGATAGAAGTGAATAAATAATTTAACATATAGTTGAATCACAAGTGAGGTAAGGCACAGCACGAAATACCTTACAAAAAATCTTAAGTCATCAGACCGAAGAAATAACAGGAAGTAACCTTACAGAAAATCACAGCTAAATAAAACTGCTGGTGTAAAAACTACTTAGAAATTGCTCTGGCTGCATGCGGGACTCTACACTGCATGCAGTCGAAAACGTCGTTATTCAACCCTTAAGGCATGTTCGATTTAATCTATTTTACAAAAATTGTCGCATTTTCTAATTTCAAATTTTTCTTTAATTTTACAACAACAATAATAAAAAAAATAACAATTAAATTTCGAATCATTTTATTCTTTAGTATAAATAATAAACGAGACTATTTTTTTACTGACTTGTTTTATAATTTAAATTTTAATTCAAAATATACTCAATACAGGAGAGAAGAGACATATTTAAACTATTTTGCCGCCGGCAAATTATTATTTTAGTTTTCAAGTGACTACTCTAATATATATTTATGATTTGACAAATGTTCTAGTCCCACAGCGTCGCCAGAAATAGTTTGAACATATATTTACATGTAAATGGGACAACCCACATTCCAAAATTCATGCCCCCATTTAGATAAGTCTGTCGCCTTTTCAAAATAAAACATTCTATGTTTAATGCCTGTACAGTGAGCTCAGGCACTTATTTATTAGCAGAGATTTAGGGAACTTTAGAAGGGACACCGAAATGTTTATTCTCTGTAATATGTAGAAATGAATATTATATGTATATGCTTATATAATAAAGCCATGACGACGCGTTTGGGTAACGGTACTAGGGTTCGCTAGTTCATATCCCTGCACACTATTGTATAGGCCATATAAAGGTTAACCTTAGTTTGAGCGTTTTTGGTTATATTTAATGTTTTCTTCTGGGGCCGTTGACTTAGAAAAAATATTCATGTAAAGCTGAAATTTTTTTGTGCTAATTTAAATTCATTTGATAACAAATCAAAATATCGTGCTTTTGTACGCATGCTCTAAGTGTAAACCAAAAAGTTAGTACAAATTATTTTAACACATACTTAAACAGATAATACATACACACTAAAAGAAATCTTTCGGTGCATATTGTAATTTAGTTTTATTTCTGTCATTGCATCCACCGTGCCTCGATGAGTGCGTTAAGTTTTAATTTCCGGTATACCGGTAAACAATTATTTAGCATCAGTATATGCGACTGGTCATCGCTAACACTTGATAAAACATTCTGTACATGTTGGGTATACATTATTATTGCATTTCAAAAAATAACAAATACTGTATCATCTTATATATAAAATTCTCGTGTCACAATGTTAGTTTAAATACTCCTCCGAAACGGCTGGACCGATTTTTATGAAATTTTGTGTGCATATCGGGTAGGTCTGAGAATCAGCTAACATCTATTTTTATTATTTAAGGGGTACATATATGGCAAAACAAAGTTTACGGGGTCAGCTAGTATCTATATAAAATCCTGTGGCGAGTTTATGTGAACACAAATACATCATAGATTAAAATAAATATCTACATGATTAATACAAATAATTTTACTTACTTTATTTTATTTTAGTTTACTTTATTTTATTTTTATTTTTAATTTTAGCGCAGATCAAAACTTGAGTATGTATTGTTATAGACATCCATCCATCTAAATTTATCTAATCTTAATATTTATTTTAATGTGTTGATGTCAATTTTAAAATTCTATATTCTATGTATAAAACGATAGTGGCTAATATCATATCAATGAACGGCGCGTGTTTTGAACCAATTTGGCTGCGTTCCAAACATATGGCTTTCCCCGTCTATGCCCAGTTTCTGATACACTCGATGCTTTAATAGAAGAAAACGGAAACTGCCTATATTAAAACATCGCTTATTCTTATCTATATTTTATGATTTACAGAGACTCGTTATTTATTTTATGGGTCGATGGGATTTTTAATGTGTATCATATCTGTGTTCTCAATTTCTACGTACCATTTTCTTTTTATAGTTATTTTCATGATATGTTTATATAAAAAAGGGAACAAAACAATAATTGTGTAACTTCTACAATTTTCTTTCATATCACAAAGTAGTTGAATTGCATCATTTAATTAAACTTTAAACGCGGTTTTCTTACGATATCTACTGCCTCGGAGAATAAAAAAAAAAAGTCCAAGTGCGAGTCGAACTCGTACACCGAGGGTTCCGTAAAAAAATTAATAAAAATATTTTTATTATATGATGTAACTAAAAATTTATGCTTTTCCCAATTTTTCTTTTATCTGTGCTATAAGACGTTGCTTAGTATCAAATTTAAAGATTCTGAGTTCACGAGAAATACCTTGTAGGTTTTGATTCCCTTGCGAGTGTCAAAATTTGCAGTATAAACGGCCGTATCTTTTGATTGCGTTGGCTTAGAAGTTTGATTTTTTCACAGATTTGAGGATTTGATATGAATTTCAGCTTGATCCATGCTTTTCTGGCAAAAAGGGCCTTGACAGACAGATGGACAACATAGCAACCCTTAAGGGTTCCGTTTTTTCCTTTTGAGGTACGGAACCCTAATAACACAGAAATAACATTTTAAAGAAATTTATAGGCTATAATATATAATACTATAACTGAGCTGAAGAAAAAGTAAAATTACTTACACACATATATTTTATAACTGTACACTTTTATCAACTGACGAAAAACTTGTAATTTGTACAAAATCATAAGAAACGTCATCTAAATTACAAATACATTCATGTTTTATTATGTTAAAATTATGACACAAAAAGAAAAGAAAAAACAAATTTACAAAAATTCTTACTTTATAACACATTACCGTTTGAAAAATGATCATTCTCCACGAAAATAGTTCGGTTAAATATAAGAATACTGTTTATTTCTCAATGTTCTTCAGTTAAGACATCATTGGTAAGCTTCTGGTGACAGAGTTACACTTTTATTAATGCCACCATATATCCGTCGCGATAATGAACGGCTTTTGAGGACTAATATACTAAAATACATTGATTTTTTTCTTCTTTTATTTATAATTTAAAATTTGAACGACTTGGTTTAGATCAATCACAAACACATTTTTAAAATAAAATTCTTTACGCTCGACTTGGAGAGTAAGCTGGTGAATGCGTGACGAGAGCGTTACGAAAAGTGTAATCGGGCGAGGAGAGGGAGGGTATAAGTTAGATGGCGCTAAAGAAGTTTTAGTTCAGTCCTGCAATCTAAGCGCACTCGTTTGTTTCTGGTTAAGGTATAATTTATAATAATACTATAAAGCTGGAAAATTTGATGGATTTTGTTTAAACGCGTTGTTCTCAGGGACTGCTGTTTCGAATTGAATTTTTTTTATGTTGATTAGCCTATTTACCGAAAAAGGCTATATAGTCTATTTTTCCTTAAATTAACGTGGGTGAAACGAAACCGCGGGGTGCAGCTAGTATGTATAATATAATTTATAGTTTCTTGATCTATCTCTTTCTTACATACAATAATAACAAAATATGATACTAATTCCTGTTTATCTAACCATACATCCCTCATACTTTGATGTATTTGCTAACCAATCATTGAAATCGAAACTGTTTTTCGTAACATTTTTTTTAATGTTTATATTTGATGAACGTAAGGCTAAGGTTGTCTCCTATAGTTCCAAAAGTTTGAGCGAGAGTGCTTTTAGTATTTTTGCTTATAACATATATAAGGAAATCGTATAGCAACTGGAAGAAGTAACATTTAAAATTTCTGTCCTCATTTACTTAATTTTACTCTCAAACTAATCAGGTTTCACTTCTTGAGAAATCGCTCAAAAATGTAGAAAACGCGAGACAAAGTAGTAATTAGTAAATTTAATAAAAACTAGTTCCACTTGCTTATGTATATTTAATACTTGTAGGAGATTTGATTGATATTTTTGGCTAAAATTATATTACTCAACTCGGCTATTAAAATTAGAGAATTTATCAAGAGATGTTTTAGTCGGGAAATAATTAATTAACAAATGTCTTCGTTTTTCAAAGCTTTCTTTTCTAGAAATAGTATATTAATATGCCTCTTATTGACAAATGTTCGTTATATTTCTCCTTTATTCAAACTAGTGGTCGCCTAGTGGTCGAAATTCGACCGTAATTAATTTAAATTATAAGTTTGAACATTAGTTGTCAAAGACCATACTTTTATAATAACACACAAAAGAGTATTCGTGTGTGTATCAAATATATGGCAGTGTGTGTTGTTTTTTTTTTTTTAGTTGATTTAATGTATGTTTTATGGATAGTTAAAAAAAATATTAGCAATCTGCACTCCTCTCTCTAGTTACTATAAATGTGTGAAATTTCACACTTCTCCGTCCGCGCAATTTTCGTAAGCGGTACAAAGTTCTTGCTTCACGTATTAATATATAGATTAAATTCTTTATTATCAAAAAAGCGCTTTTGAATCTTTTTCAAAATATAATTAATTATTTAAATAAATAAATTATTAATTATGTGAAGTTATCATTGATTCGAAATATACATTCTGCAGAGAAGAATCGGTAGGACACCCCGCAGTTAGATACTCTTTATCTATAATATATATAAAAGCGAAAGGTCACTCACTCATCACGAAATCTCCGAAACTATAACACCTACAAACTTGAAATTTGGCAAGTAGGCTCCTTATAAGACGTAGGCATCCGCTAAGAACGGATTTTACAAAACTCGACCCTTAAGGGGGTAAAACGGGGGTTGGAAGTTTGTATGAAAGTCCTATGTTTTTGAAGTAAGAGACTTCAAATTTAAAATGTAAGCTTTATAGATAGTGAAAAGGTGTCCAAATAATGTATTTTTAGAAATCAATTCCTTTTTGGGGTTAAAACGGGGGATGGTAGGTTGACTCACTGATCACGAAATCTCCGAAACTATAACACCTACAAACTTGAAATTTAGCAAGTAGGCTCCTTATAAGGCGTAAATTACCGCTAAAAATGAATTTTACGAAAGTCGACCCCTAATGGGGTAAAACGGGGGTTGAAAGTTTGTGTGAAAGTCCTATGTTTTAGAAGTAAGAGACTTGAAATTTAAAATGTATACTCTACAGATAGCGAGAAGTTGTTCAAATAATGTATCTTTAGAAATCAACCACCTTTTGGGGTTAAAACGGGGGATGGTAGGTTGACTCACTCATCACGAAATCTCCGTAACTATAACACCTAAAAACTTGAAATTTGGCAGGATAGCTCTTTATAAGGCGTAGACATCCGCTATGAACGGATTTTACGAAATTCGACCCCTAAGGGGGTAAAACGGGGGTTGGAAGTTTGTGTGAAAGTCCGATGTTTTTGAAGTACGAGACTTGAAATTTAAAACGTATGCCTTATAGATGATGAGAAGGTGTCCTAACAATGTATCTTTAGAAATCAACCACCTTTTGGGGTTAAAACGGCGGATGGTTGGTTTACTCACTCATCACGAAATCTCCGAAACTTTAACAGCTACAAACTTGAAATTTGGCAGGTAGGTTCCTTATAGATCGTAAACATCCGCTAAGAGCGGATTTTACGAAATTCGACCCCTAAGGGGATAAAACGGGGGGTGGAAGTTTGTGTGAAAGCCCCATGTTTTTTAAAGTTAGAGACTAGAAATTTAAAATATATGCCTTATAGATGATGAGAAGGTGTCCAAATAATGTATCTTTAGAAAGCAACTTCTTTTTGGGGTTAAAACAGGGGATGGTAGATTGACTAACTCATCACGAAATCTCCGGAACTATAATAGCTACAAACTTGAAATTTAGCAGGTAGGTTCCTTATAGAGCGTAGACATCCGCTAAGAACTGATTTTACGAAATTCGACCCCTAAGGGGATAAAACAGGGGTTGGAAATTTGTATGAAAGTCCTATGTTTTTGAAGTAAGAAACTTGAAATTTAAAATGTATGCTCTATAGATGATAAGGAGTTGTCTAAATAATACATAGCAATGTATATATATAAAAAAGCAAGGTCACTGACTCACTCATCGCGAGAACTCAAAATTGGTGGATGGTCCCATCCGTCTAGGATGGACATGGATTGATTAAATTTGGCAGGGAGGTAGATTATAGTTAGTAGACGTCCGCTAAGAACGGATTTTGCGATATTCCACCGCTAAGGGGGTTTAATTGGGGTTGATAGTTTGTATGAAACATTTACAACAGCTATAAGTTCGCCTGATAGGTTTTTTATACTGCAGCCTGAAAATAAAACTAAAAATGTGGTGTGTAGAGAGGGTTTATAAATATAACTATAAATTGTGGCTTTTAAAAAGTTACTCAGTGTGATAAGCATTTCAAGTGACTTAAATAAAAAAATAATTGCGTTAAACATCTTAATAGTAATGCATATCTTCATAACCATGCGAGCGTAGTCGCGGGTAACAGTTAGTGTATTATAAAACAAAGTCCCCAAAAGTGTATGTGATCGATTCCCTCGAAATCTATTGAACGGATTTTCATGCAGTTTCACCAATGGAGAGAGGGCTTCAAGAGGAAGGTTTACGGAACGGCTAAGCCGATTTTGATAATAGTTTCACTGGAAGTTTGCTGGGAAAACTTTGTGACACACTGATATCAACGCGGGCGAAGCCGCGGGCACAGCTAGTATTTCATCATTATCATCATCATCATTACAGCCTATACAGTCCACTGCTGGACATAGGCCTCCACAAGTTTACGCCAAAAATAACGTGAACTCATGTGTTTTGCCCATAGTCACCACGCTGGGCAGGCGGGTTGGTGACCGCAGTACGGGCTTTGTCGCACCGAAGACGCTGCTGCCCGTCTTCGGCCTGTGTATTTCAAAGCCAGCAGTTGGATGGTTATCCCGCCATCGGTCGGCTTCTTAAGTTCCAAGGTGGTTGTGGAACCTTGTTATCCCTTAGTCGCCTCTTACGACACCCACGGGAAGAGAGGGGGTGGCTAAATTCTTTAGTGCCGTAGCCACACAGCACAGCACAGCTAGTATTTATACATATATATCCATTATTGTAATTATATTTAGCCACAAATCACAAATTAAGTCGTAACTTGTATGAAATACAGCGTTACTAAGTCCCCACACATTTATTCATTATTTTATTATTTCTTCTCAAAGCCGATATAATAAAGTTGTAAAATAAAATTATTAGCTTTGATAATTACGAAGCGTTCGCGCAGCGGTCACAGCACATTCCCGCTCAATTCAAACAGTTTTATAAATCCTACAGATGTTTGTCCCGGTCTGAGGGTTAGTCTATGTATTGTGTATGTCTTCGAGTTCCCGACACAAGAGTAAATAATTCTACGGGGGGCGTTGAGTATCTGGCGTGTATTTGTTATTTATAAGATGTACTATTTCGCGGTCTTGCTACTTTGTGTATACCTTTACCTACTTTTAATATTGTATCTATTAATATTATTGTGTGTAGATTTTTGTTTATTTTATAATAGATTCTTCACCGAAATTTCCACAATACGGTAGCGTGATCAAAGTATACATGTCGTAAAACAATCTCAACCGTTTGCGGTTGTTCGCCGCGAAACTACTCAATGTTTTACATTTCACTAAAGTATACCTATAAATCAAAAGAGATATTTACTTATCTATATAAATAAATAAAATGGAGTGTCTGTTTAAATATTAAAATAACCGCTTTTTACTAAATGTCCATGGATGTATGTACGCGATAGATATACCAAAATAAAAAAAAAATACATTTTTTTTATTTTTATTTTTTATACAATGATAGGCATGCATTTGACCACTATTACACCTGATGATAAGTGAAAATGTGGTCTAAGATGAAGCACGCTTACCTAGAATTAATTAATTTAATTAATTTTTGTCTGTCTGTCCGTCAGTCTTTTTGTTCCGACTCGATCTCTGAAATGGCTGGACCGTTTTTTACGGGACTTTCACTGGCCGATAGCTGATGTAATAAGGAGCAACTTGGGTTAGTTTTATTTTAGAAATTTATTTTTTTATAACTCTGCGAACTGAACAATAATATTTTTATTAAATTCCACGCAGACAAAGTCGTGAGCACAGCTAGAATTACAAACATAATTAGTTAATTCGTGCCGAAATTTTAGCAAGGTAAAAAATCTTTCAAGTTCGTATAATTCATGACGTAATCATGTCATAATAATTGGCATTTCAGTTACAGCTCTGTTCCAAAATCTAGAAGGATTTATTGCTATCCTATAAAATTCCTCAATACACAATATAATAGTGAGGAAATATATATTTTACGAAACTATAAGCTCAGTGTTGCCAACCGTACGATTGAAATCGTATTTATACGACATTTTTGGCTCTTGTACGATGTACGATCGAGTAATCGAAATCGTATGCAAAATATACGATTTTTTTTCAAATCTTATACCCATCATCATAACGAAGGAAAAATAGATGACAATTTAAATTAATTTTTGATATTATAAAAAAAAACAACATTGATTTTTAATTAAATACTTTAAGGTGAACATTTTCAAAGGTCAACGTAGTTAAATTGAGCTGTTGAAAATCTAACGTTAAGATATTTTTTTATTACAAATATCATTATTTTGCAGGCTGGGGTGGGGTAGGTGAAATTTGTTGGCTGCACAACATATTAAGGATGCTGGATCATGTATCGACTTCAAGCCATCTGACAAAATGTTACGCAAATTGACTTTAGCTATGTACAAAAGAATAAATACTTCCACTCCTGCATCTGCTGCTGCGTCTAATGACTCTGATAGTGACTTGACTAGTGAACAAAAAAATTTGTTAAGTCCATCATATTGTTAATTAGTTTC
Organism: Melitaea cinxia; assembly: GCF_905220565.1. Classification (NCBI taxonomy): domain Eukaryota; kingdom Metazoa; phylum Arthropoda; class Insecta; order Lepidoptera; family Nymphalidae; genus Melitaea; species Melitaea cinxia. Next base: position 2,813,590 of record NC_059399.1, on the reverse strand, counting down.
ATTTGTTTTTAAATTCGAAGTTTGTTTTTAACCGACTTTAAAAAAGGAGGAGGTTCTCAATTCCAATGTTTTAGAATATGCCTATGTAACTTTTCTCATATCTAAAAATATATAAATTATTAATGTTAAATGTTGATTCATGTTCCTTAAAAGATAAATATTGATTCAAAATTATAATGATATTCCGTTTAAAAATTATTTTCGTTGTTTTATTGAAATTTTATTACGTACCATTTTTTTTCCTTGAAATGTTAGCAAAAAACGATCTTTTCTAGTATATGGTACAATCTTCTGAAAAATTCTTTCAATAACATAAGAAAAATCAATAATATAGAGATTAAGGCACTAACGACTGTTAAATATTATCATATTATCATAAATTCATTCCTATTAATATCATTTTAGAATTATAAAAAATCGAACGTAAACAATAATAGAGTATCATATTACAAACACCTTTTATCTCTCACTAACAATATCCCATCCGGCAGAATGAGATATGTGTGTATTTCGGGAACGATTCATAACAATTGAATTATCGTACGAATCAAGGAAACGTGGTTATATGTATTTCATTGATTCGTTTGTGTAAACCGACTGATAGTTGCCGTCGATTAGTGTACCATAATTTAATATGCCTAATTTATTTCAAAAATACAAATTTAATTAAAAAAATGCATGCAAATAAATTACATGTAGGTGTAAATGTTTTAAGACGAAATAAATAATTATTGTTATTAACATATCATATTTTAAGCTTAAGATAATTTCGAAACATAGCTATGTATCAAATGTAAGTTAAATAAAAAACAGCAAATACATACTTAATTTTTGTTTTTGTTTTAGTAGCTTTTTTCGTATTTCACAGATTCAAAACACCTGTTTAATTTTGTTGAATTACATATATTACAAATAAATAATACAAATTGTTTATTTTTTCTTAAGCACGTCGACAATAATGTTTATAAACTGGGAATTCGGTAACGAAAAACAACATCAATGATGAATAACTTCATTCATCGTTGTTTGCGGTTTTGATTTGAGAAAAATTGTTTACCAAACAATTCATTCTTTCAATGCAATGTCCGCAATTGTTGGATATTGTTAACACATCAAAGGAAGGTCGATACGTCGAGGTTTAAGATCTTTTTATTGGCTAATTATATGCATTGTTTACAGACAACTAGGTGCTACCTGCTTTGACAATTAATACACATAATATTTTTTTTTTCGTACTGTGTGGCTACGGTACTAAAGAATATAGCTACCCTCTCTCTTCCCTTGGGTGTCGTAAGAGGCGACTAAGGGATAACACAGTTCCGCTACCACCTTGGAACTTAAAAAGCCGACCGGTGGCGGGATAACCATCCAACTGCTGGCTTTGAAATACACAAGGCCGAAGACGGGCAGCAGCGTCTTCGGTGCGACATAGCCAGCCCTGCGGTCACCAAACCGCCTGCCCAGCGTGGTGACTATGGGCAAAACACATGAGTTCACGTTGTTTTTGGCGTAAACTTGTGGAGGCCTATGTCCAGCAGTGGACTGTTTAGGCTGTAATGAGAATTAATTTTTCATTTGAATCAATATTTACACACGCTTGACTTGGGGAGTAAGCTGGTGAATGCGAGACGACTTGAGAGTGGGAGATATAAGTTAAATGGAGCTAAAGAAGTGTTACTTCAACCGTTCGGTCTAAAACACACTCGTTTTTTGTAATTCATCATCATCATTTCAGCCGATTACAGTCCACTGCTGGACATAGGCCTCCATAAGTTCACGGCAAAAATGGCGTGAACTCGTGTGTTTTGCTCATAGTCACCACGCTGGGCAAGCGGGTTGGTGACCGCAGGGCTGGCTTTGTCGCACCGAAAACTCTGCTACCCGTCTTCGGCCTGTGTATTTCAAAGCCAGCAGTTGGATGGTTATCCCGCAATCGGTCGGCTTTGTAAGTTCCAAGGTTTTTGTAATTACTTACGTTTATATCAAATTATCAAAAAACGTTATGTATCGTTTAAAAAGTGTCAAATCATGAAGTCATTTTGATCTTCCCTCGTGATTTGATCCTCATTTTTAATTACGCATGCAAATACGAAACGTTATTGTTTTACTATTTAAAGATGATTTCTTGGCAGAGGATAAGACACGATTGACATACGAAGGTCGCTTTGACTTCCATAAAGCTGGCGAAATTTAATGGAACCGAGCCACGTGTGTTTTGAGAGATCAAAAGGAAGTTACGTGTTTAATTATGAATCTATTGTCTTGATCATGTCGTAAAATGTGCTCGTATCATACGGTATATTCTAAGATTAATAAAACTGTAATTTTACTTGTTAATTTCTATATTATCATAATAAAACGGATATGTTAATCGACTTGTTATTAACTACACATTTTGTAAATTTTCGTTTAACTTTTTTTAGAAAATTTTGGAACGATATTATTAAATAAAGAAATAAATGAATATCTCATAATCAACGGCATCCACTAAGATTTACTCCTATGTTGAGGGTTCGAAATCACACAAGCACAAACCCAGACCGCGGTAAACATCTATATGGCCAATACGTATTTATGAAATGTGCGGGAATCGAATAGGCAACCAGCGCAGCTACCACAAACGCGTGCTGTGACCGCTGTCCTAACGCGTCGTCATAGAAATTGAAATGATGATAATGATAAAATTATTCATTATTAATTTAATCGTATTTTATTTAAAATATAAGCAAATACCTAAATATTTAGCAATAATTGTTAATGTTTTTACAATTATACATCACATAGTGAAAAAAACAGTTAACGAAAACACTTCAGAAAATACACCGAATAAGCTACAGACATACTTTCTCAGAAACTCCTTAAAATACGAAAACGATATTGTTATTTTTTACAAAAGAAAATTTTAAGTGTCTTTTATTGTTTCAGTGCGATATGTTTACGTTAAATTTTTACTAACCGACTTCAAAAAAGGAGGAGGATACTCAATTCGACCGTATATATTTTTTTCTTTTATGTATGTTCGGGGATAACTTCGTCGTTTATAACCGATTTTGATAATTCTTTTTTTGTTGGAAAGGACATATCCTAAGTGTGGTACCATGATAAGGAAACCAGGATCTGATGATGGGATTCTAGAGAAATCGTGGGAAACTCTCGAAAATCCGCAATAACTTTTTACTGGTTGTACCGATTTTGATGATTTTTAATTTAATCGAAAGCCGATGTTTGTCACATTTAGATGTGATTACAACTTTCGGAGTAATCTTTGATAATGCGTATTTACTTGATAAATTTTTCGCCTACCTACGTTGTATTACTTGTCGATATAATTGAAGTCGGTTTTTCTTCGTTTGCCTGCAAACACAATTATACCTTGTTTATTTTTAACTCAATATTTCTTAAATGTAATGTAACGTGTCCAATAAGCAGATCCGGAGTTTTGCAAATGTGAAACAATCTGTCAAACGTCAAATGCTATAAATCCAAATGTCTCGACATTAGACGCAAATTTATAAACTACAGCAACAAAACCGCTAAGAAACTATAATCAAAGAAATTTATTAATATTTCTTTAATTAATAATTTTATTTTAAACAAGAGATGATCATTTTTAATAGCTTTTATTTAACCTGGAATGTATGTATCAAGATTAACATATGAAGCCATTACACAATTTATTTATTATTAATTAAAAATAAAGGGATGGGTTCCAGACTACGCATCCTTGACTCTGACCTTTGGCACGGTTGTCGACGTCTAATGGAACCAATAATGCCAAGCCCACCGTGAGATTTACTTTGCATCTGTTCCATAGATAACATTACATATTACCTAAAAATATAATAAAGCTAGAGTGTTTTGTTTGTTTGTAAGACTATTATCAATGTGTTTAAATATTAACATGACCTATATACTGTCACGCAGTTTGGCGAGTTAAGAAATTGTAAAAGTACTTGGTCCAAATAAATAATTTATTATCATTATATATTTTGTTCTGGAAAGATGTACATTTTAAATACACTTACTAAATCCGTGACATTGTAATAATAAGCAATGGTACGTACTGAATCCTTTCTGAATGACTGCACAGCCTCCGCATTAATTGTAAGATAGACAAGTAGAGAAATTTTAGACCGAAGTCCTTTCAAAGTAAATATAAATTTTACTAACTAAATAATTAATCAGTGAAATAAAAATAGAATGAAGACGCAAAACACCATTGAATCATCGTAAGAAAAATGTAGGAAGTGATAGAGGACACATAATTTCTGTTTCGTTAAAAATAATCTCATCTTAAGAGATATTAGTCTCGTTGACATTAAGAGCTTGTCAAATAATCGTTTGTTTTATACGTTTCTTCCGTAATAAATTTTCTAAAGCATGCATTATGTGCCTGAAAATTTAAAAAAGATAAATTACCCGTGTCTTGCCAATAACATTTGGATGAAAACAAACAGATTTCTTGAGTCAATACTCAAGATGATTAAAAAATAATGACAACAATGAGAACCAAACACTGTCCATCATCTTGTTTTGATCGGGATTTAGCCTTGTATTTATAAGAAGTCGTTGCTTCAAAGATCTAAAGAAAGTTAGAACTACGAAAAAAATATAAATACTTAAGCGAAATTTAATTAACAATGATTGATGCTAAACATTTATTATCAGAAAAACACTTTAACCATCGCTGCAAGCGAAATGCTACAAAGTTAATTAATCATAACAGATTTAAAAAAAAAATTTACGACATCTAAACGTTACTCTATGAAAGTTAGAAAAATAAACAATAAAATTCTAAACCTAATAAAAAAAGCGATTTGCAATTTCGATTCGCAAACACAGGTATCTATCTACTAGTACTGAAATAATCACCACAGGCTCATTACGAATTTTATGTTCCTCGATCGTTTTTCATGTACGGTTGTAGGTGGCGACTTTCATTTCATTGTTTATAAGTCTGGAGTTTACTGAACTTAAACTGATTTTTTCTGGAATTTTCCATTAATACTCGATTATATAGTCATACAGATACTGGAAGTGTATTTGAATTTTACTATGAACTGAAGAATTTATTAGATCCGATTGTCTGAAAATTTGTACGATGACTTTCGCGCACGTTGTATCTGACGTTATTGAAATTTAATGAATTAACCTAATTTAAATAAAATATAATTTGAGATCTCTAAAAAATATAATAAATTAAATTAAAATTATAATAATTTTTTTAGTTATTATTATAATAGTGACAAACACTGAAAAATAACAAACGCACGGAAATTTTCATTTACCAAGTTATGTAAACAATATTGTGTACTGGTTTCCTCAATTTGATCGAAATGGGCGATGATGGCAACATTATATGTTTTTGCGGGCATTAAACTTGGAATCGGTTGATCGTAACTTTGTTAATGGATGAGCAAACGAGACACACGGCATCGACAATATTAGAGATCCCACGTCGTAAACGAAGCTTATACTCGTACAATATACCTAATTAAACGTGTGCAATTACAAATTGTTCATTAAAACTTATTTTGCTTTGTTTTTTTTACAATTACAATTAAAGTAAAATTTCTGCTAGTACAATAAATGTGTACGATAATTAATCAACAATTAACGTCTGTAGTTATTGCATGACGTTCGTAAACACTTTCTATATGAAAATATATTTTAATGACGTAAATACCGAATAGGCATCTAGTAAATCAATTCTCAAACTACATTTTATGTTTTAGAGATACGAAAATGTTGAGTGAGATGTGTGTTTTGTCTTACCTTATAACCATTTCAAAAACATCTTCCCTCTCGAAGACTTTGCAATATAAGTGCAGAATCTTCAGGCACGTGTACTGCAGACCTGTCCAGGTTATGTCTGCTGACTTCAAGGCTTGGTCCCAGGGGCAGTTATCATGTCTCGACAGGCACAACATGCCGTCACGCGAACTTTCCGTCGGAGGCATTTAATCTTTATATTGAAATATTTTAAGGAACTAAAGTTTTTTTTCAGTCTTATAAAGCACTGCCACGTTTGATATTATAGTGATTATTCATAAAGGAAGACTGGTTACGCTAATTCATTAAAAATTAACAGATTTTAGCCATAGTTATTTTTTGACTTTGTACATGCTTTAAAATAAAGTGCCATATAGTCTTGTTAAAAAATATAATAATAATTATAATAATAAAATAATTAATTATAATAATAATTATAATAATAATAATTGTGTTTGCTCGCAAACGAAAAAAAACCGACTTCAATTACATCGACAAGTAATACAACGTAAAAAGTTGAGTAAATTAAGTTAGTAAAGATATTATGGTACACTACAATTATATCAAGATCTAATACTACCTATTAGATCAGACTTTGATAACTAGTACACTTTTTACCATCGTTAATTAGAAACAATTGCCTAGCAGCTTTAGATTTTGTCACACGCCCCATTGGATTTTTTCACTGGCAACTATTTTAACAAAAACAAAAAAAAATTAAGGTAAAAAAAAAAACAAAAAAAATATTAATATAAAAAAAAGATTCACGGGGCATAACAAACAAGCATATTAGAATTGCGACCAATAAGAACGAAAATTGTGACCAACAGACTACAATATAAGCTCGTCAGGAAGTTCCAATTTAAACAATTCAACGTTGACAGCTATTGTTACTGAACTGAATACTTCAGATCTACAAGGCGATATATGTTTATATACATAGACCCAACATCAATAAACAGCAATTGACGACAAGACACAGACTTACTTATTAGTAGTAACTAGACTGAAAAAAAAGAAAAAAAATCAAACCAATAACAACATAGGTTTACTCCGTAACAGGGTAGTTAGTAAAAAAATAGCTGTCATGTTAAGAATATCGAATACAACCTTCTTAAAAAGAATCTTTATAGAAATTCGACCTATTTTATGGACTTCTTTTTTGTCAACATTAATATTAATTATTTCTATTTCTGTTTCTGTGTAATGATTTTATATCCATATAGCGTTTCCGCTTATAAGGAAAATGTGCCCCTTAAAGGCTTGTTGACATTTATACATGCTATTATAATATTAAATATGATTTATTGTGATAACTATAATAGTGGAATGAGTTATTTATTTAGATTTATCCATAGTATATATTTTTACACACTAAAACTATAATATTAGAATATCGTGTTCAAATTGACCAGTTGAAGTAAATCGTTAGATGTTTTCTTTTGCAAAAATTTAATTGGTCAAGGGGCGTAGGTAAGATAACTGACAACGACGAATAACTAGTTTCTTAATGCGAATAGACTATGACTCACTTCACTTAACATTTTTATAACGGATATAGATAATTTTATATTATACATTTTCTTAAACCATTAAATGTCTAACAGTTTGTAATAACGCTCGCAAGCTTTAATTGATGCTAATTCTAAGATGTATCCAATTAGAAATTCCATCGTGTAGTTAAATGTAATAAAAATTATATTGTAGTACGCTTTTTATAATAATTTTTGAAACACTAGATTTTGCCTTCCATGTTTTATCGTTAAATTTTAAAAGTTTATAATTGGGTAGATAATTATGGTGGATCCTCCGCAGTGTACAATTTTATTAAGATCGGAGTGTATGTTAAAATAATATTTCCACTAAATATTTAAAAACAAGTTATTTTATATTGTTTTGTCACTGTAACGTTCGCCCTGTATAGAGAAGAGGATGCGACCATCGCGATGTCATTTCGCGCCCAAGCTATAGATCAATCCACGATATAATGATTATAAATCCAGCTGTTGTAGCTGTAACAAGTATGTACTGTTTTGGACATTTTTATTGATTGGAGAGATCAAATGCTGAAATCAATGCATAAATATATGCAGTGGTCCTTATTTTTTCCTTTAAATAAAAACACATTCTACTACTTTTTTTACTACTTTCAATAAAACATACAATTTACAATTAATAACTATTGTAATTAATTATAAATATAAGAATTTTAATATTTCTATTAAACATATTACCTCTCATCACATAAAACGTGAAATAAGTTGTCCTTAAATTTTACATAAAAACCTAAAATAAAAAATTAAATGTATTCCATTCGTAACAGGCTGGTTAAATTTATAATTTATTACTTCTTTCAGCAGATTTTTGATAGCAAGCTTTCAAGCGATGTTTTGGAGTCTTTTTATCGTTCAGAATTTGCGTTTAATAGTCATATTTATTCGCAATAAATTTTGATACATTACAGCTGTGATACATTTTTACTGCAAATTTACGATTACTACGTCCTTAACACTATGAAGATATTAACAATTGGAATATTCCGATTTCTTTCCACTTACGACTGAACTATATTTTCAAGTATTTTAAAATGCTTGTAGTGTAATATATGCTTCCTCAATAAATGTCTAAAATGTTAGATATAATGGCGAAGATTGTCCTAATTTTCGGGTTTCCATTAAAATTATTTTTGTCAATTGTCTAACATGAAATGATGCAAAAATTCGCACAACGTGGAGAAGTATTAGTCGGAAGGCAGAGTGTGTAAATAAAATCTGGGAACAATAATGACAAGCAGAAAAAAGGAAGACAGCAGAGTTTAAGTCTACAAAGCAATTGGGGTTCTTCGAAATTCAAACCCTAAGTATGCTGAACTGACTGACTGACTGACTTTATAAACACTATTGTGCCTACTATTCTCCGTGAGGTAGGCTAAGCAATGTCCAGTTTTTATAACCAAAACTTATTAAACAAGAGATAATACTACTTTAAGAATATCCTTGAATGACAAATATTACTCACAACAAAATCACTAAACATTATCTCAATACTCGTCGCTACTGTGCATACGAAATCTGTGTCAAGTAAAGATGATTAGCGGAGTGATGTAAGGTTTCAGTATAATGCATTTGTCAAGACCTTGAAGAATAATACTACGATGACCCATTTTAAAGCCTTCCTTACTGATGACAGACGTATTTATTAGGTGCGTTTCAAATTATAACTAAACGTTCTGACCAAGACAAAAAAGCTATAATAAATAATATACTGGAAGTTTATCAACATCCGACGTCATGTTTAGATGCCTAAGAATTTGAAATAAATAAATAAATGATAAATTTCAGTAAATAATGTAAAGAAAATGTTAAACAAGGTGCTTTTTAATGTATAAAAATTAAATATTCACTGTTATATACTCGTAAATGTATAATATAGGTTGTTATTTAGGGACGTATATGTATAATTGGTATTTTTAAGTTGGTCTAGACAAAATTCTCTGTATAAAATAATTTTAAGTAACTTTCGCATATAAAGTATAAATATTATGGTTAATTTTCAACAGCTGGATATTATCTAAGATTAAATTTGATCGCATATATTATTATTTTTGATGGAGAAGGTTACCTGCTAAAATTAACTAGACAGTTTCAAAAAGCAGCGGCACACGCATATAGACATTGAAAAGTTTGTACACAAATATAGATTTAATCAGAATTATCTAAGTAATACGGTTTAATTACGGTAGAGAATTTCATAGCTTGCAAAAATAGTAACTATTTAATAAATGTAGTCGTTCGTAAGAGATTAATTATTATCATAATTTTGACAAAATGTTGATTTGATAAACAACGAATTTGTCTTTTTTGCTATATTTGTGCCAAAAATGCTTAAAAATATTAAAACGCTATAGACAGTAAAGTAAAAAGTTGTGCGTTTATGATAGACAAACGAGGTATATATGTGCCTATCATACTTGGTGCAAAAGCTGCAAAAGGATTTTTATGACACTCTTCTAATCAGATATACTTATTTTAATTAAGATAAGGAAAAAAAATATTTTCAGTTGTCCACGTTTTTTTTTTTAATTTTTAATTTAGACAGCTGTTACACATGTATTCACACCTTAAATAGACTTTACGAGTATTTATTACGGGTTTACGTAACGAACGGCTTAATTTAATTAAAACGTTTATCGTCCTGTCACATACACGTCACACGTCAATGACAATAAACGCGGAATACATTTTATTTAATTATTTAGCGTTTATGGGAGTGTTGTGTGTATAAGAACAATCAGAATAAAGCTTTATGTCAGATTGGGAGGGGCAAGCCTTGACCGCGGATTATGTGATCATGTGTGACTAATTCAATATTATATAAATGTGAGCACTAATTTTTGACGTGTTATCTATTTGATGATATGAGAGAACGCTTTATAGAATAGTCCAGGCCAGCTCCTTAATTTTTGGTATTTTTTTATAATTAATTTATCTAATTTTTTTTTATTTTTTGATTATTTACTTATTACTTACAGTCATTATTTACAGTCTTTAGAGGTCACTCTGACCTAAGGCCTAGAACGGTTCTGAAAGAAGTTTTGACAAGCTGTCCTTTAGAAGGTTAATAAGAAGATGGTATGTAAGGGCGCGTTTTCATGTATATTTTTTTTTTTTGTTACTTTTACGAATTCAAATAGGTATCACTACACTGCAGTACAGTACAGGGACTAAAAAACGGTTTTATCTGTTTCTATCCTAATATTATAAAAAGGAAAGATCTAATATTTTATTTGTTTGTTTTGTAATAGATAAATTCAAAAAGAACTCAAGCAATTATCAAAATTCTTGTACTGGGAAAATCCAACGTTATTATTAAGCAACATGTGCTTTATTTTAACGGTACAAAACGGATCAGCCAAAATCGAATAAATCGTTTAATCTACTCGGGCAAGACGCGGGAGGAAATTTGTTTATATAAATAAAGTACAAAACACACACGTCATATAATATTCAGGTCAACTATAAAAAAGTTAGATGTACATCTTCTTGTCAAAGTGACAAGGTGCCTTTAGCGCGCCAATGTAACGTCAGGTTGACATGTCAAATTAGTTATTGCTTAAAATATATGACAGCACAATAGCTTTTAGACAATGCATAGCGTCGAATCATATTTAATGGAAAATCGACCGTAAATAATGACATTAGGTTTGAAATTAAAATGATAAAGTAAGACTACAAAATATTCTCTATTGAATATTTTGAAGCTCATTAATAAAAAAAGTATTCGTTATTGTTAAAAAACTATAACATTTTATTTTTGAATGGGAATAATCATTAAAAACAAAATATGTTCTATTTTTATCTGTAAGGGTGATTCCGAGCTACGAAAGTTTTGATACTTATTATATAACAACATATTGTATTTGTTAAAAATTCCTTTTAAATATGTATTGTAATAAATAACAATATTTTACATAAGTTTTAATATAATCGTCCACTTATTACAATGCGTTTGCATACTTAACACGTGATGTTTGATTTAGTTATCTATTAAAATATACCAGAACGACTGCAGGAAATTGCTAGATTATTTTTTAAAGCGAAGAGATTACACCTCGCAAGTAGTAACGGGCAACTTACAGTATAACTATTTTCATACCAATTAATATATACAATACTATTTATCTCACACATTTTATCTTTTTTAAAGCCTAAACAAAAATTATACATATAAAACCTCTATAGTATTGAACGGTTCAGTCTAATATTAAAAATAAAAACATTTATGAATGAACTCAAAGCAAACTCGTGCTGTGTGTGAAATAAATCATCACGCACTCGTTTCTTTATAAATAAACAAAAAAAAACGGTTTAAAAGTTCTTAACATTAGCGCTTTAGAGTTTAAAATAACATACCAAAAACAAAAATAACTGTTATATCTTAAAACTTTATTTGTATAAATAAATGAATTATTTCTAGGAAAGATTATGTTCTTACTCCAATTACTAAGAACAAAACGGTCGTGTTGACTTTTCAACGTTAAATATTGACCTAGCGTTGTTGACGACAAACACGTCGTTAGTGTAATGTGTCCTACGTGTCACGTAGATTTGTTGTGTAAAAGTTAATTTCAGACTAAATAAAAAAAAAAATCGTGTCAGCTCCGACGGACGACTGGAGTTTTCTCCTTTTTTTTTAATATATAGACTAGCGCTTGACTGCGATCTCACCTGATGGCAAGTGAAGATGCAGCCTAAGGTGGTGCGCGCTTGCCTAGAAGATTCCTTCAGATAGATGTCTAAATAGACACAAAAAGGCTTACTAGTCTAAGAAAAAGATTAATACCATATCAAAGGGTAAGTAAACGAATCAAGTAACGTAATGTATGTAATGTATTAAGTTATTAGAAAACGTCGTTACGCCTTTAGAATTTACGCTATAGATGGCGTTACGAGAAACGTAACGAGGTCATTCGTTCAGTAGATTTTACTCCTCATATTTTTTTTTCATACCAAGGGGCCTTATATGAAAATCGTTTCTTAAGGAGGAGAGGTAACTCCAAAAATGTATTCAGATTCGTATAATTTGGAAGATGATTGACGGTTGATGATGTTGTCTGTCTGTAGTTTTATGGAGCATAAGGAAGAAAAGACAACCAAGCGTTTTCTTTATCGCTACACAAATTTTGTGTATGTTATATATACCAGTGAAGAATTCATTTGGAACTGAATTGAATTATGTAATAAGTCAATTACTTTTTAGATTTATTAACCAACAATTAGTTAAGTTGTATGTAAAATGTTTTCTTCTTCTTCTATACTATTACTAAGAAATAATAACTCGTAATTTGTAATGAAGCGAAAATATGTTTTCGATTTTTTTTATTCATATTATTTGATAGTTTTTTAAGAGTGGTGTTAGTCAGTACACGCGGAAAACCAAGAGAAGTGAGAAATCAGATCATCGGAAATCAAAAGCTTGGTCAAGCTTAGGGAGTCGTCATCAACGAAGTTTATATTTTATTACTTCTAAACCAGTACAAAAAGAGTAGCTAGTAGGAATAGAGAGGAGATACTTAATTTTTTTTTTTTTTTTTTTTTGATAGAGGTCATTCTTCTAGTTTTTATTATTCTTTATTAAAACTAACTTTGTAGTTACAGATACAAAAAACTAAAACATCTCAATAAAATATGAGAACATAATTATTTTTAGGGTTACTTTTTTACATATTTTTTACATTAATAAACGACATTTAAGCATAAAAAAATTATCGACGATCTATTATAATTGAAGTCTGATATAGGTATACAAATTATTAAGCATTTTTCAAGGGATATAATTAATAATTTTATTAGTCTTTTAGATAGTGAAAAAAAGTATTACTGAAATTAGCACTACTTAAATGTTTTTGAAAAAACCCATTTTTTTTAATTTTATATTGAGTAATAATTAGATTTTACGTACACTAAATATTACTAAATAATTTTTACATGGTCGAATATTTAAGCAGTTTATTACGTAATATACAGCGGAAGAGCGTGTTTGTTCGTTTGTTCTATATCGAGAGCTAATGATTTAATTAATAAATCTTTTTTGAGATTTTTTTTTCTTATCTTTAAAATCACTGACTACCTGTGGCAAGTTTTGGAAGACAAATTCGTATTTCGAACAACAATAAAAGTAGGTAGTATTCGCATATTACACGTAAGTTTCTTACTCTTCCTTCTTACTTCGTTCAATAAATAAAATCAATCCACAATATCTACACGAAAAAAGTAAACACCATACCATACCATAGTTCTATCTGAGATACGTTTATATTTAGGTCAAACACCTAATTTAATATTATCAAAGTGAAGGTAAAGTATCTGTAAGCTACACATTAACGTATGTTAACACAATAAAAAATTTACAAATTTAAGTTGGTCAGCATTTCAATGTAATCCTTCATTTTATTCGTCACTCGCTATGATAAGATAACAGTGCAGTTACTGCTACTTTATCTTTTAATATTTACAATATTAATTAATGTTACGGAGGATAAATTAAAACTAAATAAATTAAGTTTAACAACAATTTTGTATCGTGATGATTTTCGTAAATACATTTCAGGCTTACTTTTAGGCTTTATACATTTAGGTCGCATAAATCTAGCTAAACATTCATAACCTATAATAACATTTTTTTAATAGGTACCATGGCAACCGAGTGCTGCTCGGATGAAAATTAAGAAAATTATTTGTAATAATAAGACAAATTTTATACAAGTATGTTACCAAAAATTACGTACTACTGTATATATTGCAGGATAAATCTTTACGCCTGCGATAAGGAAAAAAAAAAGGATTTTTCAAGACAATTTCTTATATTCAAATTATTATTCGTCGCTACAAAACTCCTAAAATAAAAGTTATGAATAGAAATATTGCTCGTTAATGTTTTATTACGAGTTAAAACATTACTTATTTATTTTGTATATGTAGTACAATACGAAAAATTAATCACGCATTTCTCGATATAACCATATGATGAATTATTTACAAATTCTTTTAAATCTATTGGAACGCATGAATTTTACTATCAAAGGCGGCACACGTCATCCTTCCACCGTGATTCATGAGTTGGGACCCAGATTTAGTGTTTATCACAATAAAGTCGACTCATTCTTTTTTCCTATGGTAAAATTGAGACGCGTATACGTACTAGTACATACTACTTGGGACCTTCAAATGCCCGTAGCTTTGTTCAAATGGAACCTACGTGTAATGTGAATTTTACGAGATAAAAAGTAGCCTTGTACGATTTCAGACTATAACCACACCTGCGTCATGTATATGTGTCGTGATTAACAAATCATCGATTGGTAATGATCGTAAGTATCAATAATTGTGTCTTCTTGTTAACGAAAAAAACCGACTTCAATAACATCGATTGCTTGTACAACGTTGCAACAACAGTCGATTAAATACGTGATAACTCAAAAAATATTCGTCAGATCTCGTTTTAATTTAAATGGAACCACATGGCAGGCACCAGATTTAAAAGAATGAAAAGAGGATGTATATAGAAGAGAATGAGAGAATACATATGAAAAGTTATGAGGTACGAACCCAATAATATAGTCGAATTGAGAGATTTTCCTTTTTTGAACTCGGTTGACAACCATCCAAACTTTCGTATTTATATTGAGTACATAGAATAAGACATTAAAATTCAAAATTGAGATTGGAAATAAGCGGATTTAAATTATTATTTTTTATATTCCTATCACTTACACACTGCAAATTTTGCATGCATTTTAACACTGCGGTTTCTGAATATTACGACGCATAGGTTATGTTGATAAATATGTGTGCTATGTGCTTATTTATATTATTTAATATCTAAATGAAATGAAAGATATAAATGAATAAACAATTTAGCTCTATTAGTATTTTCGACTGACTATTAAAGTTCTTTTTTTTATTTGTCGTAACATAAATCGTACTGACTTAAAAAGTAAAATATTTTTAAAATAAATCGGGACTGTTAATTTTTTTAAACAAAAAGAATAAAAACCGGATTTATTTTCTACAATTTTCGTACCTAGGATTGACAAACTAAAAAAATTAAATTAATTGAAATTGATAATATCTAACTAATATTTATATTATTAATAATAATAACGGGATTATCTAAAACATTAGCTATATAACTTCACGTTACGAAGCATAATAGTAAGCAATAGCAACGAAACTCAACGAAGGTGAAATGGCAAACCAAACTTTACCCTAATAAGTATACATAATGAAATAAAAGTTCGTAATGTATATGTGTGATACTTGCTTTTTATAACATACTGACTAGTTTCCATTATATTTAAAGGTGTGACTTTTTTATCTAATGTCAATAAAATAAAGTAAGTCATTGACTAAAGTAATAAATAACTATGGCAAAATCTATAAATGGATAATATAATAATGTCTATAACTTACTATTTTACCCCATTTATATTATTACAAAAATGGGGTTTTGAACTAAAACAGCTTCAACTCTTCGTAATGGTTAGATTAATAACTGTAATTTGCTATTTAAATGAATTTCTTATCGGTCATTTCCTTTTTGAACATCACTAAAATAAGTTTTCAACATTATTATGTATCATAACACAAAACGGTCACCTTTTTTAATTTTTAAAACACAACAAAAACAACACAAACTTCTTAATTTGAATTTGACAGTTGCGTTCGGATAATCGCGAAAAGACAGGCCGCTCCAGCGACGCGTTTACGTTCCGGCTACCAAATGACAAATGCGCGTCAACGAGTTATTCGACGTTTGTTTACCTCCGCGGTTTTGCTCGCTCAAGTTCAAGGGATTACGAAAAGGAACTAACGAAACGACCAGCTGACTTGACCGCCGATTACGCGTACATGTTATAATTTACGCGCTCTAAACACCAGGTGCGAGGGATCTTATACTGTGGTACGATTTTTTTTTTTGTGGCAATCGTCGTGCGATATCTAGTTAGAAATAAAAATGGAGGCACACACTAAAGTGATGTCATCAAGAATGTTTTATGATAACTGCAATCTACTATTTTGATACAAGATAAACAATACCGACGCTGAGAATAAGACTTGTAGTTCACTAGTGACGACACGCTTACTATGTATTTACATTAAACACATATTTCAAACCAGTTTGTTTTCGTGATTTCTAACATTTTATTACAATTAAAAAATAAAATGTTATAAATTATTTTTTATTTTATTTAAAATGTTCATGCTTATTAACATGGCCTAAATTATTAAAAGTGTAGGAAAATAATAATTATAATGTCTATTTAAATTTTTTCAATTGTCACAAACTAATAATAATGTGTGTAACGATGATGTGTGGTTACAGCAATATAGAACATAGCCACACCCTCTCTTCCCATGAGTGTCGTAAGAGGCGACTGAGGGAACACTAACCAGGCAACGTTTAATGGACACACTCTACGGCTGAACCACCACATCACCGAACTTGAAGTAAGGCTTAGTCACATTAAGTGGAGCATACTGGGGATGTTTGAAGTCCGAAGAGAGTGGTGTCGGTTTTCTTGTCCACAAGACTCACTAGCAACCTCGTGGAAGTCAGTAGTGTGTCGACCCGGAGAGCGTACCTTGTACTTAAAATCGCTGACCGGTACTCCCTAAAACTTATACAGGTATAAGCGCTGACTTCTGCACACTCTGACGATGAAGTAGAAGCCTTGTATAAGGATGTAATAAAAGCCAAACGTGGCACTACTTTGGCTTTCACCAACGTTGTTATGGGAGATTTTAACGGTAAAGTGGGAGTACAAGACCGTAATGAATCGAAATCGCAGGGGGGCAGAAGCTTGTAAACTTCCTCGAGTTGGAGAGACTTTTTTTGATGAATTTCTTTTTTGAAAATAAGCCCAAAGGTAGTGGACATGGCAGAGCCCGGTTACTGTGGTCTGTGATAAGGAACGGGATAGATTTTATTCACGTACGGGGACCCGTCTGGGCGGACGCCCTCGGACGCGCCAACAAAACCCTGCTGCGACGTCCGCAGCGGGTCATGGCGACGAGGGCTCACAACAAGGCCATCCCACCATTGTGCCAGGGCCCGGTGGTTTCGTCCGGGCCTGCCGACGGAGCGAGGTGGTGAATGCTAGTGCGACCCCATCTCGCCCTACCCAGGTGGACGTCTGACATAACCCTCTGACGCCCCCGTGCGGGAGGGTATCAATGATGGATTTTCCCACATAAAAAAAAGGATTTTGGAAAACTGGGATGTGTGACGCAAACTTGGGAAGGCCTATGTCCAGCAGTGGACTGCGTCAGAGTAGGCTGAACTGAACTGAACTGAACTGACCGATAAACTTAAACTTAACGTGTTAAAAAATGGTTTAAAGTCTTTTACTATTAATTTTGTTATACACTTTATGAATAGAAATAATTATAAAAATTAAATGACCGGAAATTTAAAAATAAATTGAGATAATAATAATTTATAACTTTGATTTACTTATTATTTTACAAGTCTCTCGCAAATTAGTAAACATATTTCTGCTCGCCTTATTAATCGTTTTATATTTTTATAAGAACTCAATAGCGGAAATAAAACTTCATCTTGTTGACTGTAGGCGGAAAAAAAATGTATCATTAAAATGTTATAATAACTCTCGCTAAGTGCGTGTCGGAGCTGTAGACTAATAGAATAATAAATAAAATATTTCATTACATTGAAGAACTGTCTGTAATCATTTTATATTTTATACGTATAATATAGGTACTTACAATATTTCGATGTATAATATACCAAAAAATTGTTTGTAAATTTGAACCCACAGACTACTGAGTTACAGAAACTGTTGGTACTTTTTTGACTACATGGTTTTGTTGCATAACTAGCAAAAATCTTTGATATTAAATATTTGATTTTTAATTAAAAAAAAACCTTTGATTTTTGTTAATTGTGTTAATTTCACCAATGGAAATCTTTAAAGTCGATATTTTAAATTATTGTTGTCAACGACCTTACGTTTTTTACAGATTTTTTATCCCAAAATTCCCGAGAAATCAAAAATTATGTGTCAATGAGACACGTGGAGACATATATAAACACTTTGAGGATTATTATTGTGATAGGTTGAACACAACTTTTCCAATTATTTTATATTAAAGGTTATCTGATAGCAAAATTAGAACATTATCTTATCTTAAACGGGCAGTTATCTATAAATAACGTTTACTTTACGATTAAATTAAGGCAGAATTAATGAAAATATTGTAATAAGTATCTACTCATGTTATGTACCTACGTCAGTGTTTAAAAAAGAGGGAATAAAGGAAGATTTGATATATACAGCTTCAAGTTAATTAAAAATAGTCATTCCAAACTAAAATTTATATATTTTTTCCACCCTTACAATAATATAAGTAATCCTTGTTATACGTAGTAGTAGTGACGGCTTAATTATCATGATTTTCAGAGAAGTGTTTTACTTGGTGTGTAAATTTAAAGACTTTTGTTTATAAATATTTTGATGAAATATGAGAACGAATTATTAGGGTGTGGTCTCGAATAAATTTTAGGTTTTTTTTTTTTTGATATCGCATTTATTTCAATACAAAAGTTTATAAATTTTGATTCAATATAAACCTGTAATTAACAATGTGAATTTCGCGCCATCTATTAACATTTAAAAAAACTAAATACAACCTTTTTATATGATAATTCCGCTACTCGATACGAGATGGCGTATAAATAAAACACGCTAGGTAAGTTTATCGAAATTATAATATTGTGAAAAAACAGACTAAAATATTTTGTTTATTATTTCATTACAAATTTTTTACTTTCCTTTGTACATAACTATTTTGTAAATTACTATCTCTTATAACATAGGTATGTAACTTAGGATACGATAAATAAATAGTCTATAAATAAAGCGACAAGTCTTTATCGCTAATACAGTCAACATACTAATCAACATGTTGGTAAAAGGAAGTCGACACTCGACAGCAAATCCTTGTGAGTGATCTATGTATAGACTGTATAAGTGTATAGTATAAAATATGCAGAACGTGTTTATTATCGGTGCACAATTATTATGATACAATTATTGTATGAATTGCAATTAAGTATACATGTTATTAAGTTACATGTGTCTCACGTTCTAATAGCGTGTAGGATATTTTGTTTCCATTTATATAAAACTAGATGGTTCGGCGAAATTCGTACCGCCATTTTAACCGTTCCCTAATATAAGTAACGATCGTTATCAGGTGTACATGATAACAACCGGGACCGACGGCTTAACGTGTTCTCCGAGGCACGGTGGTGAAACCCACAAGGACTGTACAAAGACCCAGACCACGGCAAACATCTGTATGGACAATACAAATGTATGTTATGTGCGGGGATCAAACCCACAACCGCCAGCCCGCATTGGAGCAGCGTGGTGGATTAAGCTCTGATCCTTCTCCTAGACGGACAAAGAGGCCTATGCCCAGCAGTCGGATATTATAGGCTGAAAAGAAAATTTACAAGAAATTATCGATTTTTATTTTTTTAAATATAAAACTTAACCTGATAATAACGAACAAAATTTTTTATCCAATTTGATGCAGACGTTTGGAAGTTTTGCGCGTAGGTACTTGTAAACATTTCTACAATTTATTTTTATTTATAAATGTGTTTTATTATTTATTAGATGTAAATTAAAATAAAACCTTTTTTTCAGTACTTAACATATTTCTTTACATATTATTATTATTTCTGCGATACAGATAATACAATGCAAATAATACAATGCAAATAAAGACAACAACCGTGTTAAAAATTAGCACTAAGTTTTCAGACAAAGACCGCTCGCTTTGTTTAGCAGATACATTGTATGATTCATGTGAGTAACACGTAGAGCTGCCGACCTTTAGACTTTTTAGTAGGGATAAATTTTAAGTAGAAAGGTTTTAAACTCTTAGAGTTGTTCTTTTTTATTGATATGAATATTCTTTGATATATTGTCTAGTTTTGAAAAGATATTTCCTTTTTTTGTTCTTTTTGTGAGTTTTTCAAATAAATCCTAATTTATTTATTTTTATTTTTCGGTGATGGTAGCCCTACTCACGATTGGTCACACGCTTTGTTTTATATGTAAATTTACTAATTATAATATAATATAACATTGCTTTATAAATATTTCTCTTTCTTAAAACATTTCGTATTCCATTATTTATTTTAAAGAATTATTTTGTTTTACAATTGTAATAAAATTATCAGTGTACGTATTTTTCCTGCGATTTTATTTATACCTTAATTAGCTCGTAGAAGCTTACGGTAGCGTCTTAATTTTCTTTGTGTATTTTACTTAAATGAAATCTTTAATAAAACAAAATAAATAGACGTTTCGATGGAAAAGTCCATTTGATTCATTATAATTGATGACAGACTGCGAAACTAGAAAATAAATGTATTATTATGGGCCTGGGTATTAAATATAGATTGAAAACTTAATGAAACCCACAACCATTGTTAGAAAAAACGTTTAGTAAAACAGAACCAAATATCAAATGACACGGCTATGTTCTGAAATAGGATAGTACAATGACATAATCTACTTTCATTGTTATTCGGGAAAACGACCTAAAATGATAAAACAACGTACGCCGATACGATGTCCGGTTGTTATCAGTTGTCGAAATAAATCACATACACCTTAAAAATTGTTGTAGAAATCGTATGTTTAAACGCGATTTACTCGAAAGTAAGCATTCACATCGATTATTTCTTTATTAATTTTGCAATATTTTTTCAAAATTATCGCGTTTATTACTTTAGTTACAATATGCTGTATTTCACTCTTAAATATAATTAAAATTTTAATTTGTAAAATGACGATACGAAAGTGCTCGTGAATAAAGATATTTTTGATTTTGATTTTTGATTGTGTAAATTGTATTTAGAAATGACTCAGACCAAAAAAAACCATAAAACTAATTTTTTTTTATCCAACTAGGTCGACAAACAAACGTATGGTTCACCTGATGGTAAGCGATTACCGTAGCTTATAGACGCCTGCAACACCAGAAGCATCGCAAGCGCATTTCCGACTCTATCCCCAATCCCCCCAGGAGCTCTGGTCATCTTACTCACCAACAGGAACACAACACTGCTTGAAAACAGTATTATTTTGCTGTGATCTTCTGTAAGGTCGAGGTACTAGCCCAGTCGGGCTGCTCCATATTTTGAGCAGGAAATTTTCTGCCGTGCCGTACCTCAATTACTTGTACTTAGAAAATTGAAGAAATCATAGAAAAAAATTTTCGGCATTTAAGATACAATAAAAAATAAAATGTGTAACACACACACAGTCGTTTAGCTTAGATTTTTTTTAGTAAATATATTTTTTTACAAATATTAGACCCAGATTCGGGGCGAGAATCGAACCAACATCACTGGTAAAGAAAATAGGCTTATTATACTCTAAACTATGTCATTATCAACATCATCATTTCAGCCCATTGCAGTCCACTGCCAGACATAGGTCTCCACAAGTTCGCGACAAAAAATGGCGCGAACTCATGTGTGTTGCCCACGCTGCCACGCTGTTCACCACACTGGGCAGGCGGGTTGGTGACCGCAGTGCTGGCTTTGTCTCACCTAAGACGCTGCTGCCCGTCTTCGGCCTGTGTATTTCAGAGCCAGCACTTGGATGGTTATCCCGCCATCGGTCGGCTTTATAAGTTGCAAGCTGGTAGTGGAACTGTGATATCCCTTAGTCACCTCTTACGACACCCACAGGAAGAGAGGGGGTGGCTATATTATTTAATGCCGTAGCCACACAGCCGACTAAACTACATTTCTGGTGTCCTGAAACACAGGCCTCGAGCCTAGCTTAGGCACCAGTCTCCCACAATATTAGTGCTCATGTTATTATGTACCTATCTAATGTCCTGTTAGCAATATTGTGGTGAGAAAATAAATAAATATTATTATTATTATTATTATTATTATTATAAGTTTATCCATTTAATTATATGTTATATTTCGCACGTGAAGTTGCAGGAATCGATTTGTTGTTTTATACGTAATGTGTATTCTCTATCTATTTGTAGATCGTTACTGTGATTAAAAAATACTCGTATCGTGTCATATCGCTAGCTTTGATATAAATATGTACGTAACTAAATATAAAGGCTTATTTTGTGTCTATGTCTTAGGAATTTAAAATATTTTATTATTGTGGTAGGGTACATTAGGAAATTATCAATTAAATTATAAATATAGTTTATTATTAATTAAATTATCAATTATTATTAATTATCTTAGTCTAAAAATTGAAGAACTCCGACTGGAGTAATACCTCGACCTTATAGAAAATAGCAATCAGATAATACTTCTCTCAAGCATTGATGTATTTCTGTGGCGAAAAGTTCGCCAGCGCTCTTGAAGAGAGGGAGATAGGGTCGGCTAAACGCTTGCAATGCTCCTGGTGTGAAAATAAGAATATCAAATAACTTTTATTCAAGATCTTCACCGCATACAAGTACGACATTATTATAATAAATATAAAATTAAATAGAAATAAAAATGTATACATGTATGATATCAATTATATTTTCCTACGTTTTTCTCAAATGCATACGTAATTGTTTTATTAAAATAATGCTTATTAACATAAACTGCAAGGTAGTAAGTTAATTACTCAGTTTACTTTATAATAAACAAAAAGATTTGCTATTTTCTTCATTTTAATTTACATGATCACAAATTAAATTATTTATTATTAATTTATTAAGTACCTAATTATAATAATTAATTATTTTAAATATTAATTGTTTAGGATCGTATAAAGTTCGTTACTCATCTGTAGATAAAGTTCTGCTAAAATTATTTCAATTAAACTTGCTACGTAGCAAAAAATCCAAAGTAACACATGCTACATTTTATCCCGGTATACCTACTTAATTAGGCATTATGAACAGACAGATACCTAATAGATAAATAGTTAAATATTTAAAATAAAATTTTATCTAGTCTTTTTCGATAAAAGTGTACCTTATTACATTTGATTAATTTTTTAATCATTTAAAACTATAGATATTCAAGATTATTATTGTTATTTTCACGCTGTGGGTATAACCTAATTAGAATAATTCTTAGGATAAGGTTAATGTGATCTCGCTTTGCTGTTAAGCTGTGTGGTTACGGTAGTAAAGAATATAGCCACCCCCGATCACCCCCTATCTTTCCGTGGGTGTCGTAAGAGGCGAATAAGGGATAACACAGTTCCACTACTACCTTGGAACTTAAAAAACCGACCGATGGCCATCCAACTGCTGGCTTTGAAATACACAGGCCGAAGACGGGCAGCAGCGTGTTCGATGCGACATAGCCAACCCTGCGGTCACCAACCCGCCTGCCTGTGATATGACATTCTTTCGTTTCATATTTATTTATATACTTAGCATAAATATAATTTTGTTTTAATGCAGTAGTATTCAATTCTCAATTCTCTGCTGTCATTATCACTCCTTGTTATGTTGTTGGCGCAGCGGTTATAGCACTAGTTGTTGCGCTGGCGGTCGCGGGTTCGATTCCCGCTCACGACGGACATTTGTATCGGCTATATAGATGTTTGTCGTGGTCTGGGCGTTGTGCTTGTGTATTGTGTGTTTTCCGGACCCCCGACACAGGAGAAAATCCTACTGGAGGCCGTTAAGTGTGAAGCATTTATTATTAATTGATTATTATTGTTGCAATGTGAAAGTGTTCAAGTGTTCGTGATACTCTTTACAACTGCATTAATTGCATGAGAGCGAATTATCGCCTGCTTAAGAATTCTGCGCAGCGCATGGTGTCATGCAATTTTGTAAATTTTAAAATTGTTTAGATTAATTAAAATCAATGTTAAACAAACCATTTAATTACTTATGAGATCTCGCTCTTTAAATTCGACCAATTGTACCATCATAAAGTACCATCGAAATCTGTACCACCGATTAAAAAGTTATGAAGTAACAAATACAAAAAAAAAACAGTGATTTGCGAACCTCCTCATTTTTTAGGAAGTCGGTGAAAAAGACCGTTTTACCAAAAAAATTTGAAAGAAAAATATTGAGATCTTTAATGAAAGATGACTTTCAAAATGGATTTATATTTTTTGAGACATCACAATAACAAACCTTTAATTAAATAAAAACAAACAAAGAAAAACATTTCATTTAAAAACATTTCCATCTTATTTGTGTAGGTTGTTGGAATGAATAGAGAATAATTAAGATATAAATAAGGATACTATTATATTGAACTATAAGAGTCAAATAATGACTGAATTTCAACTTGTTTTTCTTCTCGGTTATTTTTATTTAGACGTCAACGACGGTACCTAATTAATCCGATTTTTTTTTACTTTAATTTTATTAAGAGATTTGAATATATTTTTTTTTTACATTATTTTGGATTTAGTGTACAGAAAAACAAATTGAACTTTATATTTTATGATAAGCAATTAATTTATTTACAAAAAAAGTATAAAATTATGTTATTGTTTTTAATATTAATTAATTATTAACAGTAATCCGACATAAAACTTCTTATTCATTAGAATAATAAAATTGTGTTTTAAAAATGTGGGTGTTTTTTTTTGGTATACATGCACCAATTGATACGCCGTTAATTAATTAAAGTTGAGATAAACGGTCCCCATTTATCCGCGGTACAGAGTCCATCGCAAGATACAAAGTGCTTCTGTTTGATACAAATATTGAGTTATTGTATTTTTGTAAAAATGCATTCATGGATAACATATAATTTCATACAGATACTGAATAATTTTGAATAATAGTATTATTGAAAATATAGCTGATAATTTGTGTAAAAATTATTTGAATATAGTTTCTTATATTGATTTTATTTGTATGAGTAAATCAAATTTAATACTGATGTTTCAGACTTCTATAAGTTACGGTAATCACTTAGCATCGAGTGAGCCGTACGCTTGTTTGCCGATCTAGTTAAATAAAAAAATTAAAGGGAAATATGTTGAAATGTAAAAGCTATTGTTAATAAGTCGCGAGCGCGAATTCTTTATGCGTCTATGCGAAATCTTTTTGTTTTTCTTATAAAATACCATCATAAACGCTTTCATGTCGACACCTAATTTTAAAATTCATGTTCTCTTTGTAAACAATCTTTAATAGAGAATTGTTCCCGTTACAACGATTGTATTGTTTCGTTTCTTTTTAATATTACAACAGAATGGTATAGCAGAAGTTCTATGAAGAATTATAAAATAGACATTTAATGTCTGGATATGTTTTAAAACCTGCGCTATTTCGATCGCAACTTTTTTTAATGGAAACATTATTAAAACTTAAAACGTTTAATGGTCAAAATCTTAAGTTTTTGAAAAAAAACATTTAAAAATTATATTATTAGTTTTTAAATAATCTTAAAAAGTAGTGTGGCGATGATTCTATTAGAATTAGCATATTATTTTCATCTATTTTATTTATTATCAACACGAGGTCAAGAAATCAAAGAGGTTTTATCAACGTCATAATTATATTGTTTCGTAATAATGTTTTATAATAATATTTCGTAAATACATTCATATTTTAATACGATGACACAATATATTACAGGTAAATGCATATTTATAGTATTTTAAAAACATTTTCAAAATCAAAATATTTATTTTAACATGCTAATGACTACTTAGTTGTGGTTTTATTTGTGTTACATCTGTCGTTTTGTGTGATAAACTATTTTCAAGGTTATCCGTATATTATTTTGTTATTGCCAAAGTTTAGGTATCTTAAACTTTATCATTCGTTAAACAGAGGTCATACCTACGCCTTTATCTCAGTCAAAAGAGCAAAAAACGACAGATCAAAGACATTTTTTTTCTACAACTTAATATTTTTTATTTATCTATATATATATATATTTGTATTCGAGAACGAGCGGCCATTTTTGCTTTGTATTTTGTCACATTTAAACTGGTTTCGTAAAACAAATTAGTTTCAAAATGTACTTATCGCTTAAAACCTAATGTATAGTCCATTCTTTTGAACGTTCTTGTCTTACTTTCATCGTTATATCAAATTGTTTCGTGCCAGCACACCAGTTTATTTCTTAATAAGGTAGTAATAAAGTCAAAATTTCTATGAATTGATTCTAGTGTAAAAATATAGTTTTCTGTCGCGTATCTTATACAATGTAACAGACGTCACGAACTAAAATAACACTTTAAATATACGACAACGTAAGTACTCATAATTGGTAATTATATTATTATCCAATATGAACGTTATTCGATATATAAAACACACGCATAACATAATCCCGAAGTTCGCTGATTCTGCACTGCCATATCGAATGAAAGAGACAATTAATAATAAAATATAATCTTGAGCAATTGACGCAGTCTTTATATCAATATCACTTCACTGTCAGCATCTAAAATCTTGATAATTCACGTGTTTTCTTCGAGGGCTACTTTAGCACAAGTTTGGCAATTCACGTGTGATCTTAAATTGTTGTTGCTATTCTTTCGTCGGACCGCGAAATTCCTCTCCCTCGACGGAAACTTCTGTATCTTCCTCTCCTGCACATCTTCCTTGCCGGTTTTGATCACGCGACGGTATATTTCCGCCCACTCGAGTTGTTTCAACGACAGACACATGTTTGAATCTGACACGTCTGCTCGCCGTCAACTCGCGATTGACAATGAGTAATGACGAGCGGTTAGTGAATTTATCGCTCGTGATCCCGACCTCAGAATCGAGGCTGTAATATTTTCCTTCTGATCGATGATTGTTTACAAATTTATTTATTATATATTTGAGAAACGAAATAGTTCAGATAAACTATCGCCGACCCTGATAGTGATGGCTCAATTGTCCGATAGCGCGTCTCCGCCTGTGTTACTATTTGTGTTCATTGTGTATCTAATTGGTATGCTTGTTAACTTAATGATTGAGTCCATTATGGACTATTACTGTGTAGCGATGTTTATACTCGATTATTTACAAATATCACATACAGTCATGTATCCAAGCGTTTGTTTAAAAGAGAATTTTTTTTTAAATAAAAATCACTTTAAATAAAATAACTGACCTCCAAGGGTGTGAAATAAATCCGGGACAAAGCTCTGGACAGTTGTCACACGGTCTGCCCTCAGAAACTTCTTTTATCCGAACGCCCTGAGAACAAAGAAATTTTTAATTAAAAGAAAATTAAAAACTAAAATAAAATTAAAAATTAAAAAAAAGGTACGAGAAAAAGGAGTTCGAAAAAAATAAATATACCAGCAATTTATTTAATGCGTCAATAGTGGTTAAATCGTTAAAATTGTTAGTCATGTTCCAAATAATTTCATCGTTTTCATCTTTATCGTAGTCGATATCATCTATATATTTCGCTTCCTCGTTTGAATCACATTCGCTGTAACTATCCGAAGTCGTGTCGCTGTCTCTTCTGTTACCGAACAACTTAAATATGCTTTTTTTCTCGACCCACGATTCAGCAACACCTTCTCTAAAAGTATTTACTTTCTTATGTTTCTTGTGAATCTTAAAAGGAACTTGTTTCAATTTGGGATGGACATGATAGGTAGGATTAGGTGCAATGGTTCTTTTGTAGTTCTTTTCGTAATCATCCTCAGTAATTCCGCAGTGGTATATAAGATAATCTTTTCGGATTTGTTCTTTTCCTTCAGGATCCCTCCAGTAGGTCACTTTTTCTCTTACTCCTAGATAATAATCTAGATCTCTATCGCCTAAATCACTAATTCTATCACTTTCATCTTTCTCATCGCTGTTTTTACTATCTCTGTCAGTATTCTTTTGATATTCTTCAACTATTCTCGCTAAAAGATTATACTTTTTTGTATCTGGTGTCTTTTTTAAAAAGTTTGCAGTATTCGATGACAGAAATTTTGTTGTTTTTCTATACACCGATGCGACAGATTCTCGTCTTCGTTTCAAATTATACATATTTCTTCTTTTGTTAGATTTCCGATTGAAAAGTCGTTTAAGAAATTTTAAAATTTTGAATACTGGTCCATTCATTTCAGTCGTTAATCATTTTTAAAATTAAGAAAAACAAGGTTTAACAAAAAATCATTGTTAAATTGTTTTAATAAGACGGTTAAACACAATAAGATTTCAAAAAAGAAAGAAAAGGTTTAGTTATTAATAAAGGATAGTGACACGAAATAGCGATCGCAAGGGACTGCTCCGCTTTTACCGTTACGATTCAACTGTGAGGGTGACTGACGCGATAATGGTTGCCTGCCCTGTGGGCGTATGACGTACCTTGGCCATTATACATAGACCTCCAATCGTTGACATTTGTTCAATAACCATTACTGTCATGGGGTAGAGAGGATGTCAGGCGTAAGTGGCGGGCATGGTGGTTGGATATCGCACCATGGCGAGGGTGTGGACTCTTTACGATCATGCAAACAACGTAGCTAAAAGTGTCCATCGTAAATGACTCGACAAATTGCGGCACCCTTGGACTAAATTGCTTGTTAAATCCCCTTGTTAGTAATTTCTCTCAGCTCCAAGGTAATTGACATTGTTTTTGTGAAAAAAATGTTGTGAAATTGTAATAAAGACAATGACCAATTAATTAGCTAATTTATAATGTAGTAACTTTAAATTTTGTAAAACAATTAGCTATAACTTCTGCCATCTACATGTTAGATGTAGTACTAAAATTATACAGTTACTTAACTGTTCAGCGACATCTATCGACCAATAGCAGAACTGTTTAGGTAAAATTTATGTTTGAACCAATCTAGTGTTAATTTTTAAACATGAACCAAATTATATTGTAATTTTAGTAAATTAAAAAGCCTTTAACTATTATTTTTTGAGTTGTATCCACCTCCCTTTTTTCTAAAGAACTTTATAATAGTATACAATATTTTAGTTTTAAGGGTTTGTATATTTTGCGATTCAATTAAATGCGGGTCACGCTTCTTAGAATGTTTTAATATTTATTTATAATATGCGTAAAAAAAATGATGTAAGTGTTTACTTACAAGAGATTTTTTATCTACTTAAATACGTGTATTTATCCCCCAATGTAACAAGCTAATTGTTACTATAGCAACAGTTTCTATGGCAACGCCAAACGCCAACACAGTTCTAACCACAGAAGTCGTTGCTATGTCTATATTTGAAATTTGTATATATCTTCACATGTCAGTAAGTTTAATTAAACAAGAGTTTAAAATATATAGGAGGTAAGTAAAATATATATTTCATATTGTACAGCGATTAAATTTTAACGTTTTCTTGATTCGATTTTGTTTGGGTGGTAACTTTTCGTTAATTAAGCATTTAGCTATTTTTTAACGATTTAAATCAATAATGAAAAATAACTTAAACATTTAGCTATTTTTTTGACGATTTAAATCAATAATGAAAATCCACTTAAATATTTCGATGTAATAACAAACTCTCTGGTGTATAAGTGCGTGTGCTATGTAGGTACGCGCCCAAACACCGGCGGTTTGCGGGTTCTATTCCAACTCGGGATGGATATTTGTAGAAACATTTCTTTCCAGTTTGGATGTCTATCCTTGTAGGTCTCTCTGCCATATTACAGGATGAATCGTAAAAAGCAAAGTGCGATGTCTTCTTGATTTCTTCTTTTATTCGTACTTTACGTGAATTGTCTATACTCTGAAGTACAAAATAAAATCAGTATAACATTAAATGAACCGGAAAAATTAAATTAAGATACTTTATTTATATCGTAATAATTAATATATCATAATGATTATATATATTTTATTCTGTATTTATTTATATCAGTCATTATCGTATTTATACATTTTTATTTTAAAAGAATATTTTCAAATTAGCAAAACAGGAATTTACAGAAAAAAAAACAACGTTTTAATAATGCCAGTAACAATATAATGAAAATCTTTCACTATAAAATTTGTAAATTACACAACCAAAAATAAACAATATAGATTTTATTTTAAATTGAATTTCATAATTAATCGTACAAATAAAACTTACAATTGAAATACTGTAAAAACTTTTTCGATCCCAGATATCGCAGCTACGTCGGTGGTTGAACATTAACCGTTAATCTTTTTTGTTTTAAGAACTTAAGAAGCGTCAATTTCTACGTTATCTTTTATCTTGCAAATCTCTTTTCCGAAAGGTCATGTTACAAATCGTTTTGAGTGGTACTTGTGTATTTAAAAAGGTTAAAAATTTGCTAAAAATACCAACAGTTTGTATAATTCAAATATTTATTAAATTATTTAAGTATTTCTGACGTAAGTATATGTCACAGGCTATATAAAACCTTTATGTTCTATAAAAGCCTATTTATGAATGTATATATGTGCCTCTAAGAGTACGTGAGCAGTTGATTACAAATGTTACTATAGACACCTGCTATTGATCGTTAATTCGTTACTAATAGGAAATGTATCCGTCAACGCGACCAAACAGTTAAGCTGCGAGCTTTCTCCTGCAGGAAAAAAATGTCTTTGCCAAACAGTGGGATGTTACGTGCTATAAAAGGATGTAAACGTCCCACAGCTGAGCGAATACCTCATCGCCATTATTTACTTGTTGCATAATAACATAAGGAGTTGTGAAGTAAATATAGTGTTAGAAGAATAAAAATCAAAATAAATATTATGTTTTTTTTTTTATGTCACTAGGTCGGCAAACAAACGTATGGTTACCTGATGGTAAGCGATTACCGTAGCTTATAAACGCCTGCAACACCAGAAGCATCGGAAGCGCGTTGCCGACCCAATCCCCAATCCCCCCAGGAGCTCTGGTCACCTTACTCACCAACAGGAACACAATAAATACTGCTTGAAAACAGTATTATTTTGCTGTGATCTTCTGTAAGGTCGAGGTACTACCCCAGTCGGGCTGCTCCATATTTTGAGGGTCTAATGATACATATTGCGCAAATAATACATACATACATGTATAAATATAAAATTTATAATTTGTGTTATATTTCGAAAGGCGCGAAACCCGAAAAGCAACATCCCACACATTCTCTATCCTTCACTCTATGCTACTTTTTCGTCCCTTTAAAAAGTCGCATTTAAAGCTCATCTAGAGATATTAAATGTAGTAGTCGCAGATTACGTTCATGTTGCCAACACAACAAAGTATATTTATAAAACAGCCTTACAGTTTGATTAACAACAGGCTGTTGAAGTAACACTTGGCCTATCTCACTATATTAGTTCAAAATTAGTTAACAATAATAACGTAGATTATTATTGTAAAGTTTGTAATATCATTCGAGTTTATCACAATTATACTATGTAATCGAGAGTCTGCTTTAAGAGTTCGAATTGAAAGTCAGACGGTAACTTCCAGATGGTAATGCCTAGGCTTAATTGAATCGAGTTCTATATTATGCTTATACTCTATATATATACACATGTCTCACTACTCGTCGGAGGCGTCTTTCTTTATGTGAACGAAGGATCTGAGAGACCACCACCCTTTTCCACCGCGGCTTGG
The DNA here is from genome assembly GCF_905220565.1 of Melitaea cinxia. NCBI lineage: Eukaryota > Metazoa > Arthropoda > Insecta > Lepidoptera > Nymphalidae > Melitaea > Melitaea cinxia. Next base: position 2,781,788 of record NC_059399.1, on the reverse strand, counting down.
TGGATATACTCGTACTCTCTAATGGTAACATTACAGTCAACATTATCATCATCACTTTAGCCTATCGCAGTCCACTGCTGGACATAGGCCTCCACAAGTTCGTGCCAAAAATGGCGTGAACTCATATGTGTTACCCATAGTCACCACGCTGGGCAGGCGCGTTGGAAACCGCAGGGCTGGCTTTGTCGCAACAAAGACGCTGCCCGTCTTTGGCCTGTGTATTTCAAAGCCAGCAGTTGGATGGTTATCCCGCCATTGGTTGGCTTTTTAAGTTCCAAGTTGCTAGTGGAACTGTACCTTAGTCGCCTCTTACGACACCCACGGGAAGAGAAGGGGTGGCTACATTATTTACTGCCGCAACCACAGAGTAGATCACATAAAGATGTACGTTATTGAATTAATAAATTGATTAATCCCTAGAAGGGATTTCTTCAACCCGAACAGATGATACTTACAGATATTTAATAGACTAGACGTACCAGTTAATCTAATCAAAAATAAATTAGAATTATAATTACAAAGATAATTATAGACATGTAAAACAAAGCGTATATTTGCATACGATACATGCGTGTACTATAAATTAATCGTAAAATTATAAAATTTTAATTAAACCTTGAAATAAACTTAGACCGAATTGCCATTATTATGTTAAAATCGATAAGCCAAATAGTGATATCATTTCGATATCAGATCACCGGTGGCTTGTTCAAATAATGAGTAACCGAGGTTACCGATTTCCTTTCATATTAAACACGTGTCTTCATTCATTACGTTTTTACAAACATTACACATAATGCACATAATCGATGTTTATACAAATATTACACGGTAGAACCGCCTGGCTTTGTGTCAAAGCGATTTAAAATAAAGCTGACTTAACGGTCACGGGTTTGACGTGTAGGCTTACACATCATTCATTATTTATTTTGTATATTATATTTATATATACATTATAATTTTATATAGCATATCACATCAAAACATCGTACATTTATAAAATATTCGTATTTAATTAATAAAATGTTATAATATATATATATATATATATATATATATATATATATATATATATATATATATATATATACACATCCCTAGATATCGACGATGATAGTCTCGTGAAAAATGTCGTAAGCGCCACGCAAAACTCGTACCTTACGCGTTTTTAGCCCTAATGTATTCTATTTCATTCCCTCCTATACTTTTGTATTTGTTTCTTTATCGTGACGCATTTTCATTTTATCGAGTTTCAAAATTAAAACGAATCTAAAGAAGTTGTTTCACTTCGAAAATGATGGTTTGGGTACATGAAAATAATTTCTTAAAAATGGTTATAAAATAATTCATATAAAAGATATTGTGTTCTAACGGGAACAATCCTTTTTTTTTTTTTTTCTTCAAAATAATTACAACATTTGCTCGCACTTTTAAGTAGCGTTTTTACTCGACTGCAAAAGGAAAATAATATAAGGAAATTTATTTCCGCCGCTATCCAGAATTTTCCAATTCATTTGCTAGCTAGAACCAGTTTGAACTGGTTAGACAGTTGCACTAAGGTCGTGATATAATTAAAATTAGCTTGAAAATCATTCCAAAAATCCGAACTCATTTGGAAAGTTAGGAAGCGACCGGCTATTGAAAAGCCGAACCCTAACTTTGTTGAGTTAGCCGAATGACGTTAAAACAATATTTATCTAGTGACTTTTAGAACTGAGAAATCTGAAAAAAAAATATCAAAATATTGTTTAAAATAATAGTAATAATAATAATAATCATTTATTTCAGAAAAAATCCACAATCAAAATTAAATTAAATTTGATTATGGATTTTTCAAATGGATATTTATAGAATCGTATAAATTCATATCAAAATAACTTCACAATTACGCAAGCAAGATGTTATTATTCCGAATTCCATTTGAATAATCTTTTTTTTATTTGTAATTGTTTTTTTTTTCTAATTAATATTTTGTATTCATTGTGATTATTTACGTTTTCATTTTTAATTTTCTTTATAAAGAAATGGTAAACTTAACCTCTAAACAACGTCTAACGTCCACACAATGTAAGAAACTTGTAAACAGAAACAAAAAAATCCCGTAATTATTTTTTAGGTAGAGAGAAAAAAGAAATTAATTTACTCAAATACTATAGAGAAACGCTTGTTGTAGAGAATGCCTGTACAATGTTTTTCTTTCTCAAACAACCATCCAACTGTTGGCTTCGAAATACACTGGCCGAAGACGGGCAGCAGCGTCTTCGGTGCGACAAAGCCAGCCCTGCGGTCACCAACCCGCCTGCCCAGCGTGGTGACTATGGGCAACATACACGTTCACGCCATTTTTGGCGCGAGCTTGTGGAGGCCCATGTCCAGCAGTGGACTGCAATAGGCTGAAGTGAAGTGCGAAGTGAGCGTTACAATATTTATCAACAACGTATGACGAGTCAGGCTTCCTATATAATTTGTTCGTTAAACAAAAATTTACTCATATTCCGCCCTCAGATAAATTGGTAATTAAGCTCCAGTAACATACACATATCAGATTTTTTAATATTTTTTTATGTGGAATGAAACTTGTCAATTTTATTTATTTACAGCTTGATGGGTTTTGGTGTCACAAATTATGGGAGTAATAAATGCATGGTCATCCGATATGTGGTCAACGACGTCTATTTATCATGCATTGACGTTGTATGATGTATGATACTGTTCGTAAAAATTGTGCACTAAATACCTTGTAATGATAAATAAATTTCGCTTGAGGTTTTGGAGCGATTAAAATGTAGCCTAAAATTATTTAAATAACCAATATGAAAACAACCTGTATATATATGTAATTTTAAAGTAATGTTCTGTAAATCCGCGATTTGTAATCATCGAGATTTATATCAAAAATTTAACAGAGTAAACAAATACAAATGTCGAAATAGTAAGCAAGTATTTAATGATAGAATTTAAAAAAAGAAAAAAACCTTAGACACAAAAATAAAAAAAAGAGGTTCATAGTATAAATAGAATTGTTTTCATCATGTGTCGCATGAAACTTAATTAATAAAAAAAATAACAAACATACTTTAATTTAGATATACCATATAAGAGTGAGAAAATAAATTTCTATTTGATTTTATAATTATATAGATTCGAAAGCGATCCTATTGATTTATACGAATATCTTCCAATGGGATATTGTAGAATTATGTCAACTGCTCCAAGGCTTAGATCGGGAAATTTTTACCAGTCTTCATTCTACTTTGAAGGGCTTGGAACAAGCTACAGCTATAATAAGGTATCCTAGTTGATATCTAATGATTATGCGAATTTTACTCATTATAATGAAACAACTTTTTCAGATTTCTGTTTAAATTGAAAACAATCTTCCAGGCGGCGAATTTCATTTGCGATTTCCAGTCCGTACTGGTTTACATATTATTTTCTAATGTCAGTCTGAAACTTCGGGCATTTAACAAACTTAGTAAACCATGATAGAATCAGAAAAAGTTGTTTCATTATAATAAGGTACCTATCCTTAATATTTGCATGTTGTTAACCCAACACAACGCAACTGAGAACAGTATAAAAACATATATAGAGTTATTTAATTTTACACAAATCTCAACGTTACTGGTCCGATTTCAAACACCCCACAGCTGGGCATAGGCCTTTCTCTCCATATAGGAGAGGGAGATTTTTTTATTACTTTTCAAACATTGAAATCGTGTTTCAGATTACATAGTTAAATAAAAACAAATGTTATTGTATTTTCGAAACAAGGCTATTTAGAAATTTTTTCTAACATATTTGTCATACATCGGTTTTAGTCATTCGCATTTTCCTGTTCGAATGGAAACGGATCGTTCGTCATACTCGATCTGTTCAAATCGTTTTGTTGTTCTTATTAAAAGTGTTGTTTTAGCCTCAATAAATGACAATTTTATTACGACATAACCGCAGACAAATGTTACGATTTACGATTATTGTTAAAATGAGGTCACATTTTAATTGAAAATTTATTGTCAAGGATTTTTAGCAGTCAAAAGTATTCAATTTATAAAAGGCTGTAGAATATTGTACAAAAGGTATAAAACATTGCATGTAATTCCTGTGACTTTATATTGAGAAGACATTTTTTTTTAATTTGAAGTTTAGATCTTAATAAATAAAATATTACATGTTTTATTTTTGTATTTAATCCAGGCAGTAAATAAAACTAGGCAAAGTAAGAAATGTAAAAATCCTATAACATTCCTAATAAGATAAAGCATCACAAATCATCATCATCATCAACAGCAGGGCAAAAAATAAATTATTATTATATGGATATGATATATAAATACAATAATGTTTGAAGGTAATTCATTAATTCAATAATGAAAAATAACCTAAACATTTAGCTATTTTTTTGACGATTTAAATCAATAATGAAAATCCACTTAAATATTTCGATGTAATAACAAACTCTCTGGTGTATAAGTGCGTGTGCTATGTAGGTACGCGCCCAAACACCGGCGGTTTGCGGGTTCTATTCCAACTCGGGATGGATATTTGTAGAAATATTTCTTTCCAGTTTGGATGTCTATCCTTGTAGGTCTCTCTGCCATATTACAGGATGAATCGTAAAAAGCAAAGTGCGATGTCTTCTTGATTTCTTCTTTTACTCGTACTTTACGTGAATTGTCTATACTCTGAAGTACAAAATAAAATCAGTATAACATTAAATGAACCGGAAAAATTAAATTAACATACTTTATTTATATTGTAATAATTAATATATCATAATGATTATATATATATATATATATATATTATTCTGTATTTATTTATATCAGTCATTATCGTATTTATACATTTTTATTTTAAAAGAATATTTTCAAATTAGCAAAACTGGTATGTACAGAAAATAAAAAAATAAAAAAATAACAACGTTTTAATAATGCCAGTAACAATTTAATAAGCGAAAATCTTTCACTATAAAAATTGTAAATTACACAACCAAAAATAAACAATATTGATCTTATTTTAAATTAAAGTTCATAATTAATCGTACAAATAAAAGTTACAGTTGAAGTACTGTAAAAACTTTTTCGATCCCAGCTATCGCGGCTACGCCGGTGGTTGAACCTTAACCGTTTATCTTTTTTGTTATAAGAAGCGTCAATTTCTACGTTATCTTTTATCTTGCAAATCTCTTTTCCGAAAGGTCATGTTACAAATCGTTTTTAAGTGATACTTGAGTATTTAAAAAGGTTAAAAATATGCTAAAAATACCAACAGTGTATATAAATCAAAAATTTATTAAATTATTTAATTATTTCTGACGTAAGTATAAATGTCACAGGCTATATAAAACCTTTATGTTATATTAAAGCCTATTTATGAATTTATATATGTGCCTCTGAAAGTACGTGAGCAGTTGATCACAAATGTTATTATAGACACCTGCTATTGATCGTTAATTCGTTACTAATAGGAAATGTATCCGTCAACGCGACCAAACAGTTAAGCTGCGAGTTTTCTTCTACATGAGAAAGATGTCTGTGCCAAACAGTGGAAATATACGTGCTATAAAAGGATGTAAACGTCCCACAGCTGAGCGAATACCTCATCGCCATTATTTACTTGTTGCAGAATATAAGCGCATATCGCTTGTTGCAGAGCATAAGTAGTTGTGAAGTAAATATAGTGTTAGAAGAATAAAAAACAAAATAAATATTATGTTTTTTTTTTCATGTCACTAGGTCGGCAAACAAACGTATGGTTACCTGATGGTAAGCGATTACCGTAGCTTATAAACGCCTGTAACACCAGAAGCATCGCAAACGCGTTGCCGACCCAATCCCCAATCCCCCCAGGAGCTCTGGTCACCTTACTCACCAACAGGAACACAATACTGCTTGAAAACAGTATTATTTTGCTGTGACCTTCTGTAAAGTCGAGGAGTACTACCCCAGTCGGGCTGCTCCATATTTTGAGGGTCTAATGATACATATTGCGCAAATAATACATACATACATACATGTATATATATAAAATATATAATTTGTGTTATATTTCGAATAGCGCGAAACCCGAAAAGCAACATCCCACACATTCTCTATCCTTCACTCTATGCTACTTTTTCGTCCCTTTAAAAAGTCGCATTTAAAGTTCATCTAGAGATATTAAATTTAGTAGGCGCAGATTACGTTCATGTTGCCAACACAACAGAGTATAGTTATAAAAAAGCCTTACAGTTTGATTTACAATAGGCTGTTAAAGTAACACTTGGCCTATCTCACTATATTAGTTCAAAATTAGTTAACAATAATAACGTAGATTATTGTAAAGTTTGTAATATCATTCGAGTCTATCACAATTATACTATGTAATCGAGAGTCTGCTTTAAGAGTTCGAATTGAAAGTCAGACGGTAAATGCCAGATGGTAATACATAGGCTTAATTGAATCGAGTTCTATGTTATGCTTATACTCTATATATATACACATATTTCATTACTCGCCGGAGGCATCTTTCTCTATGTGAATGAAGGATCTGAGAGACCACCACGCTTCTCCACCGCGGCTTGGTGGATATACTCGTATTCTATAATGGTAACATTACAGTCATCATTATCATCATCACTTCAGCCTATCGCAGTCCACTGCTGGCTCCACAAGTTCGCGCCAAAAATGGCGTGAACTCATATGTGTTGCCCATAGTCACCACGCTGGGCAGGCGCGTTGGAAACCGCAGGGCTGGCTTTGTCGCAACAAAGACGCTGCCCGTCTTCGGCCTGTGTATTTCAAAGCCAGCAGTTGGATGGTTATCCCGCCATTGGTTGGCTTTTTAAGTTCCAAGTTGCTAGTGGAACTGTACCTTAGTCGCCTCTTACGACACCCACGGGAAGAGAAGGGGTGGCTACATTATTTACTGCCGCAACCACAGAGTAGATCACATAAAGATGTATGTGAAGGGATTTCTTCAACCCGAACAGATACTTACAGATATTAAATAGACTAGACGTACCAGTTAATCTAATCAAAAATAAATTAGAATTATAATTACAAAGATAATTATAGACATGTAAAACAAAGCGTATATTTGCATACGATACATGCGTGTACTATAAATTAATCGTAAAATTATAAAATTTTAATTAAACCTTGAAATAAACTTAGACCGAATTGCCATTATTATGTTAAAATCGATAAACCAAATAGTGATATCATTTCGATATCAGATCACCGGTGGCTTGTTCAAATAATGAGTAACCGAGGTTACCGGTTTCCTTTCATATTAAACACGTGTCTTCATTCATTACGTTTTTACAAACATTACGCATAATGCACATAATCAATGTTTATACAAATATTACACGGTAGAACCGCCTGGCTTTGTGTCAAAGCGATTTAATATGAAGCTGACTTAACGGTCACGGGTTTGACGTGTAGGCTTACACTTCATTCATTATTTATTTTATATATATATATACACATCCATAGATATCGACGATGATCATGGTCTCGTGAAAAATGTCGTAAGCGCCATGCAAAACTCATACCTTACGCGTTTTTAGCACTAATGTATTCTATCTCATTCTCTCCTATACTTTTATGTGTTTGTTTCTTTATCGTGACGCATTTTCGTTTTATCGAGTTTCAAAATTAAAACGAATCTAAAGAAGTTGTTTCACTTCGAAAATGATGGTTTGGGTACATGAAAATAATTTCTTAAAAATGGTTATAAAATAATTCATATAAAAGATATTGTGTTCTAACGGGAACAATCCTTTTTTTTTTTTTTCTTCAAAATAATTACAACATTTGCTCGCACTTTTAAGTAGCGTTTTTACTCGACTGCAAAAGGAAAATAATATAAGGAAATTTATTTCCGCCGCTATCCAGAATTTTCCAATTCATTTGCTAGCTAGAACCAGTTTGAACTGGTTAGACAGTTGCACTAAGGTCGTGATATAATTAAAATTAGCTTGAAAATCATTCCAAAAATCCGAACTCATTTGGAAAGTTAGGAAGCGACCGGCTATTGAAAAGCCGAACCCTAACTTTGTTGAGTTAGCCGAATGACGTTAAAACAATATTTATCTAGTGACTTTTAGAACTGAGAAATCTGAAAAAAAAATATCAAAATATTGTTTAAAATAATAGTAATAATAATAATAATCATTTATTTCAGAAAAAATCCACAATCAAAATTAAATTAAATTTGATTATGGATTTTTCAAATGGATATTTATAGAATCGTATAAATTCATATCAAAATAACTTCACAATTACGCAAGCAAGATGTTATTATTCCGAATTCCATTTGAATAATCTTTTTTTTATTTGTAATTGTTTTTTTTTTCTAATTAATATTTTGTATTCATTGTGATTATTTACGTTTTCATTTTTAATTTTCTTTATAAAGAAATGGTAAACTTAACCTCTAAACAACGTCTAACGTCCACACAATGTAAGAAACTTGTAAACAGAAACCAAAAAATCCCGTAATTATTTTTTAGGTAGAGAGAAAAAAGAAATTAATTTACTCAAATACTATAGAGAAACGCTTGTTGTAGAGAATGCCTGTACAATGTTTTTCTTTCTCAAACAACCATCCAACTGTTGGCTTCGAAATACACTGGCCGAAGACGGGCAGCAGCGTCTTCGGTGCGACAAAGCCAGCCCTGCGGTCACCAACCCGCCTGCCCAGCGTGGTGACTATGGGCAACATACACGTTCACGCCATTTTTGGCGCGAGCTTGTGGAGGCCCATGTCCAGCAGTGGACTGCAATAGGCTGAAGTGAAGTGCGAAGTGAGCGTTACAATATTTATCAACAACGTATGACGAGTCAGGCTTCCTATATAATTTGTTCGTTAAACAAAAATTTACTCATATTCCGCCCTCAGATAAATTGGTAATTAAGCTCCAGTAACATACACATATCAGATTTTTTAATATTTTTTTATGTGGAATGAAACTTGTCAATTTTATTTATTTACAGCTTGATGGGTTTTGGTGTCAAAAATTATGGGAGTAATAAATGCATGGTCATCCGATATGTGGTCAACGACGTCTATTTATCATGCATTGACGTTGTATGATGTATGATACTGTTCGTACAAATTGTGCACTAAATACCTTGTAATGATAAATAAATTTCGCTTGAGGTTTTGGAGCGATTGAAATGTAGCCTAAAATTATTTAAATAACCAATATGAAAACAGCCTGTATATATATGTAATTTTAAAGTAATGTTCTGTAAATCCGCGATTTGTAATCATCGAGATTTATATCAAAAATTTAACAGAGTAAACAAATACAAATGTCGAAATAGTAAGCAAGTATTTAATGATAGAATTTAAAAAAAGAAAAAAACCTTAGACACAAAAATAAAAAAAAGAGGTTCATAGTATAAATAGAATTGTTTTCATCATGTGTCGCATGAAACTTAATTAATAAAAAAAATAACAAACATACTTTAATTTAGATATATCATATTACAGTGAGAAAATAAATTTCTATTTGATTTTATAATTATAAAGATTCATACGGAAGAGATCCTAATAATTTATACGAGTATCTTCCAATGGGATATTGTAGAATTATGTCAACTGCTCCAAGGCTTGGATCGGGAAATTTTTACCAGCCTTCATTCTACTTTAAAGTGTTTGGAATAAGCTACAGCTATTATAAGGTATCCTAGTTGATATCTAATGATTATGGAAATTTCACTCATTATAATGAAACAACTTTTTCGGATGTCTGTTTAAATTGAAAACAATCTTCCAGGCGGCGAATTTCATTTGCGATTTCCAGTCCGTACTGGTTCACATATTGTTTTCTAATGCCAGTCATCCCGTTACCATGGTTGCTGTAAAGTATCCGAAACTTCGGGCATTTAACAAACTTAGTAAACCACGATAGAATCAGAAAAAGTTGTTTCATTATAATAAGGTACCTATTCTTAGTATTTGCATGTTGTTAACCCAACACAACGCAACTGAGAACAGTATAAAAACATGTATAGAGTTATTTAATTTTACACAAATCTCAACGTTACTGGTCCGATTTCAAACACCCCACAGCTGGGTATAGGCCTTTCTCTCCATATAGAAGAGGGAGATTTTTTTATTACTTTTCAAACATTGAAATCGTGTTTCAGATTACATAGTTAAATAAAAACAAATGTTATTGTATTTTCGAAAAAAGGCTTTTTAGAAATTTTTTCTAACATATTTGTCATACATCGGTTTTAGTCATTCGAATTTTCCTGTTCGAATGGAAACGGATCGTTCGTCATACTCGATCTGTTCAAATTGTTTTGTTGTTCTTATTAAAAGTGTTGTTTTAGCCTCAATAAATGACAATTTTATTACGACATAACCGCAGACAAATGTTACGATTTACGATTATTGTTAAAATGAGGTCACATTTTAATTGAAAATTTATTGTCAAGGATTTTTAGCAGTCAAAAGTATTCAATTTATAAAAGGCTGCAGAATATTGTACAAAAGGTATAAAACATTGCATGTAATTCCTGTGACTTTATATTGAGAAGACATTTTTTTTTAATTTGAAGTTTAGATCTTAATAAATAAAATATTACATGTTTTATTTTTGTATTTAATCCAGGCAGTAAATAAAACTAGGCAAAGTAAGAAATGTAAAAATCCTATAACATTCCCAATAAGATAAAGCATCACAAATCATCATCATCATCATCAACAGCAGGGCAAAAAATAAATTATTATTATATCGATATGATACATAAATACAATAATGTTTGAAGGTAATTCAAACAACGTCCACATATGGAATCTTGTACTACAATACTTTTCCGTAAGCCTTATTTGGTTAGACGACTAAGGTCGTTCGACTAGCTATTTGTGGGTGTATGACCTAACTGAACCTACTTAAGCCTATCTAGTACTTGTTTCTAATCTAAACGGCCTTAAGATTACTATGAAGTGATTACTTAACTCAGCTGCTAAGAAATTCCTTCTATACTTTGATTTGATTTGATTTTAGGTAGTACGAATTCTTTTTGTAATACATCATTAATTTAACTAAACGTTTTTTGGTTTCTTGTCAATAACAATCTCTGAATTTAATTTTCTTTTAAGAAAAACTGTTAAAAATATTGTCGCGGACTTTTTTGTAGGACTGATTAAGATAAATGTTTCTCTTATACATTGTGTACGTGTAAACTCTACAGTATTTGCAATGTACGCTAGAATAGCTAGCAGATGGCAGATTTTTTTCCGACTTACTTGACAATTATCGTTATATTTTAAACAATTCGAACACTATCTTTAAAAATTGTAGCTTATGTGTTATTCTGATGTATAAGCTACATTATTGTAAACTTTCATCAAAATCGATTCAGTAGTTTTTGCATGAAAGAGTAACAAACATCCATACATCCATACATACAAACTTTCGCATTTATAATATTAGTAGGACTATTACTGTGTTTATTATTAATAGATACAAATAAAGAACAATCACTTCTTTATTTAACCTTTAAACATGTTAAAGGTCAGTTCAAGAAAACAAATCATCAGTACCACTCAAGGGAGACAAATAGTCATTCCTTTACATTACAACTAAACATAGGTGACTTAAATATTTAACTTAATTAACGTTATAGCCAAGGAAATAAAGCAAGCAGGAATAAAGCACGTGGAGAGATCGCTATTGACCTAGAAAGCTTAAGCCTTCCGCGTTATAGGGAATGCCATATAAATGTCACGTGTAATGCTATATTGTAGCGTATTAAAATTTTGTCATATAAATATCTGTCTCTGTAGCTGGACTTTTTTACCGGTTACTGATAAACTATCTGATAAGTATAACGTATCCAACAGATAAATGTTTGTGACATATTTTTTCTTTACAATCAAGCATTACTTTTACAGTTTCTTGTGTTCATTTATTTCGTCTAAACGTAGACCTGTCTTGCGAAATCCATAAACTAGCGGATATGTTTTGTAAAATTTTCCAAGTTTATTAAACAAAACCTCAAGGTATCAGAAAACTGAAAAAAATTAGCCTGGAATTTTAAGCGGTTTGTAAAGCCGTGGAATATTTATAGATCTCTTCCAGTTTTTCGTTTAACAACAGCGATTCAGGGATTAATCTTTATTTAAAGAGATAAAGAGAGAGGGAGGGAGAGAAAATAAAGTAGTTAAAAAACGAAAAAATGTTTAGAAAAGTTTTTTTTTTCACAACTAAATTCTAAAATTTTCAGCCACCGATTTATGTAATAGCCTTAAGCCGTTGATAAAACATTTTTATAGCCTTTTAAACTACCGGAGAGATTTGCTTGAAGACTAAGCTTTATTGCTTGCATTCAGCGTTTTAAATTCACGTTAAATCTATCAAAGTTCAAAAGATTTCAGATGTGAATAAACAAATAAACCTAAATAGTGCTTCATTCATATATCTAAGATTTATTTCAATGTTAATATTATCAATATAATTTTTACATCGATTATATTATATTTTTGTATTTTTACAAATATTTCTTTTCGGTCTGGTTGTCTGTCCATCGTGCCTCGGAGAGTACGTTAAGCCGTCGGTCCCGGTTGTCATTATAGACGCCTGATAGCGATCGTTATTCATAGTTACGAATATAATCGCCTACCCACAATGGAGTAGTATGGTGAATTAAGGTCCGACCTTTTTTTTTATATAATTAGGTCGGCAAACAAGCGCACGGCTTACCTGATGGTAAGCGATTACCGTAGCTTATAGACACCTTCAACACAAGAAGCATCGCAAGCGCGTTGCCGACCCAATACCCAATCCCCCCCAGGAGCTCTGGTCAACTTACACACCAACAGGAACACAATACTGCTTGAAAACAATATTATTTAGCTGGGATCTTCTGTAAGGTCGAAGTACCCCAGTCGGACTGGTCCATATTTTGAGCAGGAAATTACTGCTGTGCCCTACCTCAGTTCCCTTCTCTTACAAGTACATGGAGAAAGAAAGGACCAGTGGGATTTTACAGGCTGAATCGACTATATCATTACCTTTTCACATTTTATATAATAGAAAAAACATCGCTTCACTCGCTTCAGCCTGTAATATCCCACTACTGGGTATAGGCCTCTTTCCCCATGTAGGAGAACGATCAGAGCTTAATCCACCATGCTGCTCCAATGCGGGTTGGCGGATATATTCCCTACTATGAGTAACGATCGCTATCAGGTGTATATGATAACAACCGGGACCGACGGCTTAACGTGCTCTCCGAGGCACGGTGGGGAGACCCATAAGGACTGCACAAACACCCAGACCACGGCAAACACTTGTATGGCCAATACAAATGTTTGTTATGTGCGGGGATCGAACCCGCAACCGCCAGCGCAATAGGTACAACCCATGGCTGTGACCACTAAAAAATCTAAAAAAATTAAAATATATATTTCTAAAAATGCACACCACAAATAAATGTTTATAAATTTTTGAAAATTATGAACTAAATAGACTCTTATATACTTTAAAAATATACTACGAGAATCGCTTAGTAATTACGGCTTTAAACCCAATTGGATTAATCTCAAGCAAAAACACATCAAATTCAAAATACATCAATAATGTAGTCCAGTTGAATAAATTCTCTACAAAAAGTTACCTTATTTCAAAAGCCTATATAAGTATGTTATTTGACAATGAATGACTAAGAGTAGTGCGGTTCGAGATCTCACCTTTCACTCTTATTTGCATTGCAAATGACATCATGATGTGTAATATCGTACCGATGTGTAATACCGTGTATTGCCAAGTATATTTGAATCAAGGAGTCTAGTCTATAATACAGAAAAAGAAAAAAAAATTGCACAGACAATAAAAAAAATTTAACACCTCAAATGCTTGATCATGCTTTTTGAAAAGATTTGTTTTTGTATTTTGATTTTTTTACGTTTTCGAATAATAAAATAATTTAAAAAATTATAAATTATATTTGGAATTCTTCTGAAAAGTAAAGCAAGGACCTAAAATTTGCTGACCGAGTTGAAGCGAAATGTGGCAAACGGTCTTGTTTATATAAGCTTTTATAGTTTATGCTGCATAAACACTGTTTACAAGGGACAAGTACTAACTCGTGTCACTGAATAGTGTAAAACATAAAATGGATCATATTATTTGATATCTATGTCAAAGTCAATTACATAAATCTATGACCTAGTTTCAATTAAATTCGGATATAACGAATCCGTTGTGAATTGGATCAAATTGACCGTCATAACTGCTGTATAATTGAAAATTTAAGCAACGGATTAATGTCTACTAGAACAAAGCTATTTTAACAGCTAATAGACAAAATACCATTGATAAATAATTGTGTTTGCTGGCAAATGAAAAAAACCGACTTTAATTAAACCGACAAGTAATACAATGTAAGTAGACGAAAAAAATTAACAAACGCTCTAGCCGTCACTACGATTTTCGAGGGTCTGCCTCGATTTCTCTAGGATTCAATCATCAGATCCTGCTTTTCTTATCATGGTACCACACTTGAGATATTTCCTCTCCTATCCAACCAAAAAAAAAAAACGAATTATCGAAATCGGTTCATAAACGACAAAGTTATCCCCGAACATACCTAATATATCTATGTATGTATACGGTCGAATGGAGAAACATCCACCTTTTTCACGTTTGATATGTAGAGTATGTAGCCATCTTCATTCAGTACAAATAATAAAGAAAGCTATCTTCTGTTTCTAAATAAATGTCAAAAGTACAAAGACTATGGTAATGAATGTATTGGTAACGTTAATACTTTTGTTTTTTCATCTTAATATAGAAAAAAGTCAATTTAATTAAGTTTTTCTTATATTGTAGTTTGCTGTGTGGTTACGGCAGTAAAGAAATACACTGTTAAAAATTTCTTTGGTAAACTTACTAAAAATGTGTGGGAAGTTTTAACGCAAAACAATTTAGTAAATTTACTAAACAGAATGCTTCAACTCAATTTGAGAAAATTACAAAATGTTTTTGGAAATTTACCAAGCAGTTCCAGAAGATTTAAATAGTAATTTTATCATACAGTTTTGTAATTTTACTCAAGAATGTATCATGAAAATGCTTAGTAAATTTACTATGCTGTTTTGTAACTATACTACTTAATTCACTTGAATTGAGTTTGATAAAATTGCAAAATATTTTTGGAGATTTACCAAGCGGTTACAGAAAATTTGATTAGTAATTTTACTATACAGTTTTGTAATTTTATTCAATAATTGATCATAAAAATGTTTAGTAAATTTACTACGCAGTTTCGTAACTACACCAACCAATTCATTTGAATTGGGTTTGATAAAATTACAAAATATTTTTGGAAATTTGCCAAGCAGTTACAGAAAATTTGATTGGTAATTTTACTATACAATTTTGTAATTTTAATCAATAATTGATCATAAAAATGTTTAGTAAATTTACTACGCAGTTTCGTAACTATACCAACCAATTCATTTGAATTGGGTTTGATAAAATTACAAAATATTTTCGGAAATTTACCAAGCAGTTACAGAAAATTTGATTGGTAATTTTACTATACAGTTTTGTAATTTTAATCAATAATTGATCATAAAAATGTTTAGTAAATTTACTATGTAGCTTTCTTATTGTACTGTACAATTGATTTCAATTGAGATTTTTAAAACTAGAGACATCTGATGTTATTTTACCAACTTATTATTGTTGCTGTTATTTTATTTTTGATACTTCCTAATATCCTGGAAGTCGTTAATTTAAATAATTTAAACGTTAAAAATATAGGACTTAATTGATTAATTTAAAATTAAAATATAAATAAATATTATTACATATTGTTTACGTTAATAAAACCATTTATTGAGGAAATAAAATAGTAATACTAATAGCAGCATAAAATAATATTGATACTTTACAAAGTATCATAAACAATTTACGCCAAAATGATGAAAACTCGACTTTCGAAAAACGGGGTAAAACCAATAACTTCCCGATTTTTAAAAAAAATTTTAATTTTTTTAGAGGGAAGTTAAAAATGCTTTATTAATCATAACTTTACTATATATAATTTTCAAATCAAAATTTTACATATAAATATGATATAAAAATATTGATAAATTTTTAATAATTTCAATAATATGTAAATAAACATTTTTCTTTGTAATCTTTCAAGAAACTATGGTAAACCGAAATACTAACAATTTTGGTTCATCTAAAAAAGTAGTTACCCTATTATACTGTTAATTATACCAAACACTGTATAATTTTACAGTCAAAATAATAAAATTAATGAGAAGATTATTGAATTTCCAATGAATTCATTAGAATTCGAATTTAACTATTGTTTCACAATCTTACTAGACCACAGATTAAATTAAAATACGCACAATGTTTGTAAATTTACGAAGCTTGGAAACGAAAGTCGACAGCGTGTTTAGTAAAATTAAACAAGGCTAAAGAAAAATAGTATTTTTTAGTAATTTTACAATACATTGTGTAATTTTACAATAAGAATAGTAAAAATACCAAAAATTTTTTTTGAATTTTCAATAATTCCATTGTAGTTTCAATTACAATATTGTTTTGTAAATTTACAACAAAAGTAGGAATTCAAAACACAAATAATGTTCGTAAATTTAAGGTGCTTGGTATCGAAAATTGATAACCTGTTTAGTAAAATTACACATGGCTACAGACAAGTAGTATTTTTTAGTAATTTTACAATACATTGTGTAATTTTACAATAAGAATAGTAAAAATACCAAAAAAATTTTTTGAATTTTCAATACTTTGATTGTAGTTTAAATTACAATATTGTTTTGTAAATTTACAACAAAATTAGTAATTCAAAACACAAACAATGTTAGTAAATTTAAGGAGCTTGGTATCGAAAATTGATAACCTGTTTAGTAAAATTATACATGGCAACAGACAAATAGTATTTTTTAGTAATTTTACAATGTATTGTGTAATTTTACAGTTCAAATTGTAAAAATAATAACAAAATTTGTAAATTTCTAAACACTTCACAGTAATTCGAATTATAAAATATTTGGTAATTTTACAAAAAAATATAGTATCTCAAATTACTAAAAATTTTGGTAAATCTTCAAAGTTTGTTATTAAAATTTAATAAACTGTTCCGTGAAATTACAATACAAGTAAGATTTATACTCTAAGATTGTAAAATTAAAGCGCATCTTAGCAAATTTTCTCATATGTCTTGGAAAATTACTCAAAATGTGTTATAATTTGAATTCATACACACTGATTAGTAATTTAGCCATCTCATGTTGAGTAAAAAAATGATAATTTTACAAAAAATTTTTACAGTGTAGCCACCCCCTCTCTTCCCGTGGGTGTCGTAAAAGGCGACTAAGGGAAAACACAGTTCCACTACCACCTTGGAACTTATAAAGCCGACCAATGGCGGGATCAGGACCCGGTCCGGTCCAGATAAGGATAGCCTGGTGTAAAATATAATCAAGTATGGTAAAGCATAACTGCATCAGGACCAGGTCTGATCCAGCCTGAAAGAAATTACGTGAACTGAATCGCGCTATCGATGTTTTTAAGCGCACTTAGTATATATACAGTTATCAGGACAGTCTAGCAGGGAGTCCATTTCTACACAGTGGAGCATTCGTAAGTAGTAGGAAGTAGTTAATTAGTAATTAATGAATAGAAGTTAATAAATAAAATTTAATTAATAATAATACTTAATCAATAAAACAAAAATAAATAATACATTGGAAAAAATAAACGGAAATAAATCTTATATTATATAAAATTCTCGTGTCATGGTGTTAAACATTGAACTCCTCCGAAACGGCTCCGACCGATTTTAATAAAATTTTGTGGGCATATCGGGTAGGTCTGAGAATCGGCCAACATCTATTTTTCATACCCCTAAGTTATAAGGGGGGGATTAAGCGGGTTAATAAGATATATGGCAAAGCAACGTTTGCGGGGTCAGCTAGTATAATAATAAAAGTAACATATTTATAATATCAATTCACTTTTTTTTTATTAAACAATTTTTACTAAGTTACTAACTTTTGTAATACAATACATAGCAAAATAAACGTATACCCATATAGATATACACTTCTTTACGTGAAATTATTGGAAACTGTAAGTAGCCTATTTTGATCTGCAAAGAAAAAAAAAGTAAAATAAGCGATTGAAAAAAGTGATGCAAAAAATTATCTATGATATAATATAATCGAACTGGATTGCACATAAATTGTTAGTACGTATATTTGAAAGAGTCAAAAGCCAAAATTTCATCTTTTATCCTTCTTTTCATTTTCTAGTGCTGTAAATCCTATTCATTATTTAAGGCTATTCATTCGTTAAGGCGTTAATTTCCGCACAGCTTTTCCGCCTTCATACGCTAGCTAATTGTAATCAAAATAATTATCATCTTCTTACAAATTAATATGTATATGCAACGTATGGATAATTAAGACATAATTTATGAGTTATATAATGTAAGGGGTCAGAGATACAGAGCTTGCCTTAATAGCGACCGTATGCCTTATGAAGCGCCGTTGATGCATCATATAAGATCGCCTTTTGCAATGTCAATCTCACCGGAATCTCATAAACCTTCTTGGATGTTAACGTAAGGTTGCCAGCATTTCATTCAATGTTTGAGATGACGTAATGAAAATAAATTCACTTCAGTCGAATTTCGAAGACCGTAATCGGTCAATGGTTTTTGCAGAGAAGTGGTATTCGGATAGTGAATTAATCGTTTAATTGGAATCGGCTGTTACGTGGTAAAATTTATCTGCATTGGGTATATTTATATAACAGGTAAAGCGGTTCTAGCTTAGTAAAGAATTGTATATACATTTTCTTGCGCTGACCTTTAAGGTTTTTCTTTTATTACTTTGATCAATAACTATTAACCTATTTCTGAGTATTCATGAAATATGTATTATTTTATTAAACTCGGTTTTAAAAACTGAAATTTGAAAAATTTCTGATATTGTAGATTAAAATAAAATATAAAAAAATGACGCATTTTTCACATATATTTCACATATGTGCACTTTACGTAAAAAAGTTTCTACATTTTTTTTTCCGTTTCGGATTACTTCCACTTTTTTAATTTCAAGTCAAATTAATAATGACAATTAGTAATTAATTTAACTAAAAAGGCAACCAACAAAAAAGATATCTAGAAAACTATCTTTACCTCTATTTCAACGCGGTAATCAGGTAACAGGGATTTAATAATTTAAATTTCATAATTCATACTAGAAAGCATACCCCTAGGGAGAAATAGTGCGCATTTGTTCAACTCGTGCCATGAATTTCTAGTTGATAAAAACGAATTAAAGTTGGAACTAATTTAGAAAAAATGTGATTAGAAAAGAATCACCAACTTAAACATATTATTGATACCGTATTGTATTCATTAAATAAATACTATCATTTATTTAATTCCCTTTTAGTTGTTATACTTTTTTTGACATTTGCCCAATAGGACGAAATAATGATGAAATGATGACCTCTTTGGTGTTTAGTTTGGTGTTATTATTTGAGAAATAAACCTACGGTATATATCCTTAAGTGAAAAGGTTTTATTGTAACTATTTTTTTTTAAATCAATGAAGAAAATTATACAAAATTATGAATTTTGAATAATTTATTTTCATATAAAAGTGACATTATTATATTATATTATTAACTTCCATATTTTTTATTTTATTTTAGAAACAATAGTTTAGTAACACAATAAATTAAAAAATAATACAATAAATGTATAAACCAATAATGTTTCAATTAACAAACATTTTATTGAAGAGCTAAAAAGCACATATTTAAAACAATTCATCGAAAAAATGCAATCAGAAACTAAGATATTACAAGTTATGTAAAAAATAAATAAAGAAATGAGTAAGTAATTAATTACGCAATTAAAAATTTCTATTCAATTATAAATAATTTTGACTGGCGTTGGCGCAGTTTGTGACCCTGCTTTCTGCTCCGGGGGTTGTGGGTTCCATTCCCACCTCGAGTCTATGTATATTTATTATATATGTATTCTTTATAAGTATATTTATCGCAAAAGAATGTAGTTATACCAGTCGGCCTTGTTTATAACACAAGCATTAAGTTGCTTACTTTAGGGAAAGATGACCGTGTGTGTATTGTGTATATATTTATTTATAAAGAATTAAATAAATAATGAAAAACTAGTTACAATATTTAAAACAATACAAATGTAAACTAACATTAAAAGAAATTAACCTAACTGCAATACTCGAATTATATAAAAATAAATACTGCTTACAAAATTATATAATATAGAATTCCTTATTTCTTTGTTTACAGTTTGTTTTGCGTGTAATCGTAATATACAGTAAGAAGGTATTTGTTATATTTTGAACAAGCTCTAAGAATAAAATTAATTTGGGCATATTTATAACCTTAAGTATATAAAAAGAAGCTTATCTATATATATAATATAAAAATGAGTCGCTGAATGTGTTGCTAAGCGCAAAACTCGAGAACGTTTGGACCGATTTCGCTAATTCTTTTTTTAAAATATTCCTTGAAGTACGAGGATGGTTCTTACGGAGAGAAAAATTATATATAAAAAAAATTTCATTGTGATTTTTTAGTGACTATTAAAAGAATTTTGTGAGTTTTATAATTTTTAATTTTTGACATAATGTAATTGTTGACTTATTAACTTAAAAAAATAAAAAATTAAAGAATCGACTGTTAGGCGATACGAAGTTCGCCGGGTCAGCTAGTTACAAATAAATAAATAATAAACGCTTTACACTCAACGGCCCCCAGAAGGTTTATCTCCTGTGTCGGGGGCCCGGAAACACACACAATACACAAGCACAAACGCCCAGACCATGCATGACAAACATATATGTGGCAAATACAAATGTCTGTCGTGAACTAAGGAACTTTACTTTGGGGAATATAAATAAAACTTTGCGTAGTTGATATGGGGATTCGACAAAATTACGAAGCAACTGAAAAAAAAACTTAAATAAAATAATAAATAACGATTTCTTTATATAAGTAATAGTAGTATATATAAGTAACGTAATATACTTAATTTGTCAAACTTTGTTTTATAACTCAAAGTAACATAATAGATTTAGATGACAATGATTCAATTTTTTTAATAAAATATATCAAAGTTTTTGATCACTTTTTGACAAAATGGTGGGTCTATTTTGTTTATCGATAAAAGAATGGACATCAGTAACAGTGGTCATGGTGTACATCTATCTACTTTTTAACCGACTTCAAAAAAGGGAGGAAGTTACTCAATTCGACCGTATATATTTTTTCATAGTATATCTATCTTTATATATATAAAAGCGAAACATCACGAAATCTCCGAAACCATAACACCTACAAACTTGAAATTTGGCAGGTAGGTTCCTTATAGAGCGTAGACATCCACTAAGAACGGTTTTTACGAAATTCGTCCTCTAAGGGGGTAAAACGGGGTTTGGAAGATTGAATGAAAGTCCTATGTTTTTGAAGTAAGAGATTTGAAATTTAAAATGTATGCTCTATAGATGGTGAGAAGGTGTACAAATAATGTATCTTTAGATATCAACTCCCTTTTAGGGTTAAAACGGGGGATGGTAGGTTGACTCACTAATCACGAAATCTCCGAAACTATAACAGCTACAAACTTGAAATTTGGTAGGTATGTTCCTTATAGGGCGTAGACATTCGCTATATAATATATATATATATATATATATATATATATATATATATATATATATATATATATATATAATATATATATATATATATATATATATATATATATATATATATATATATATATATATATATATATATAAAAGAAAAAGGTCACTGACTCACTCATCACGAGAACTCAAAAACCGCTGGATGGTCCATCCATCCAGGATGGACAAAGATGAAATTTAGCAGGGAGGTAGATAATAGTTAGTAAACGTCCGCTAAGAACGGATTTTTTGATATTCCACTGCTAAGGGCGTTTGATTAGGGTTGATAGTTTGTATGAAACATATACAGCAGCTATAAGTTCGCCTGCTAGGCTATTTATATTGCATCCTGAAAATAAAACTAAAAATGTGGTGTATAGAGAGGTTTTATAAAAATAACTAATAAATTATACTAAATTTTGCCTTTTAAAAAATTACTCAGCGTGATAAGCATTTCAAGTGACTGAAATAAAAAAATAATTTGCTTAAACATCTTGAATGCATATCTTCATAACCATGCGAACGTAGTCGCGGGCAACAGTTAGTGTATTATAACAATAAGTCCCCAAAAGTGTATGTAATCGATTCCCTCAAAATTTACTGAACGGCTTTTCATGCGGTTTTACCAATGGAGAGAGGGCTTCAAGAGGAAGGTTTACGGAACGACTAAGCCGATTTTGATGAGATTTTAAGTTTCACTGGAACATGTCAACACTCCAACACGCCAATGAGCCAACATGCCAACACGCCAATACACCAACACTCCAACACGCCAACACGTCAACACTCCAACACGCCAACACGCCAATACGCCAGCACACCAACACGCAAATACGCCAACACGCCAATACGCCAATGCTCCAACACGCCAACACGCTAATGTGCCAATACGCCAACACGCCAACAGGTCAACACGCCAATACGCCAATGCGCCAACACGCCAACACGCCAATGTGTCAATACGCCAACTCGCCAACACACCAACACGCCAATAAGCCAATGCGCCAACACGCCAATGTGCCAATACGCCAACAGTCCAACACGTCAAAACGCCAACACGCCAATGTGCCAATACGCCAACACGCCAATACGTCAACACGCCAATACGCCAATGTGTCAATACGCCAACACGCCAACACACCAACACGCCAATAAGCCAATGCGCTAACACGCCAATGTGCCAATACGCCAACACGCCAACAGTCCAACACGTCAAAACGCCAACACGCCAACACGCCAATGCGCCAACACGCCAATGCGTCAACACGCCAACACGCCAATGCGCCAACACGCCGATGCGCCAACACGCCAATACGCCAATACGCCAACACGCCAACATGCCAATACGCCAATGCGCCAACACGCCAATGTGCCAATACGCCAACATGCCAACACGCCAACAATCCAACATGCCAACATGCCAATGTGCCAATACGCCAACACGCCAACCGGTCAACACGCCAATACGCCATCACGCCAATGTGCCAATACGCCAACACGCCAATACGCCAATGCACCAACACGCCAATACGCCAACACGCCAACATGCCAATGCGCCAACACGCCAACACGCCAATGTGCCAATACGCCAACACGCCAACAGGTCAATATGCCAGTACGCCAATGCGCCAACACGCCAATGTGCCAATACGCCAACAGGTCAACACGCCAATACGCTAATGCGCCAATACGCCAACAGTCCAACATGCCAACACGCCAATACGCCAACACGCCAACACGCCAATACGCCAATGCGCCAACACGCCAATGCGCCAACACGCCAACAAACCAACACGCAAATAGGCCAACACGCCAACACGCCAACAGGTCAATATGCCAGTACGCCAATGCGCCAACACGCCAATGTGCCAATACGCCAACAGGTCAACACGCCAATACGCTAATGCGCCAATACGCTAACAGTCCAACATGCCAACATGCCAATACGCCAACACGCCAACACGCCAATACGCCAATGCGCCAACACACCAATGCGCCAACACGCCAATGCGCCAACACGCCAACAAACCAACACGCAAATAGGCCAACACGCCAACACGCCAACAGGTCAATATGCCAGTACGCCAATGCGCCAACACGCCAATGTGCCAATACGCCAACAGGTCAACACGCCAATACGCTAATGCGCCAATACGCCAACAGTCCAACATGCCAACACGCCAACACGCTAATGCGCCAACACGCCAACACGCCAATGCGCCAACGTGCCAACGCGCCAATGCGCCAACACGACAGGACGCCAACAAAAATAACAAACCTGTTTAATAACGAACCGAATGTACTGTGTGGCTACGGTACTGTACTGTGTGGCTACGGTACTAAAGAATTTAGCCACCCCCTCTCTTCCTGTGGGTGTCGTAAGAGGCGACTAAGGGATAACACAGTTCCGCTACCACATTGGAACTTAAAAAGCCGACCGGTGGCGGGATAACCATCCAACCGCTGGCTTTGAAATACACAGGCCGAAGACGGGCAGCAGCGTCTTCGGTGCGACAAAGCCAGCCCTGCGGTCACCAACCCGCCTGCCCAGCGTGGTGACTATGGGCAAAACACATGAGTTCACGCTATTTTTGGCGTAAACTTGTGGAGGCCTATGTCCAGCAGTGGACTGTGATAGGCTGTAATGATGATTAATAACGAACCGTTATTTATGATATTATATCTGTCCAGGTTCGGAAGAAGCCACTTCGCCATCTAAGGACATGAAAGGCAGGATAGGAAATTACCTTCCCCATTTTGCGCTTAATAAAGCTCCAAAAAAGTTTAAGGTTTGAAGACAAAGTTGTTTCCAGGCTATTCAAATACAATTTATAGTTTAGATTATGAAGCTTCGCGCAACGCTCCCTGAGCAACTTAAAAGTAATTAAATCACGAGGGTTGCCATTTTTACGATATTTAAATTTCTCATTGATGACTTTTATCAGTGCTGCAGAAAACCGTAGCGGATATTTACTAGACCGTGTTTTGGATTTGGGCACATGTTTAGCAATGATAATTCTCAGAACAGCAATCATAACTCGACAATTTCTTCTCCCAAGAATATTATTCAGGGCACTTGTAATTTTGTCATAGTCAGCTTTGTAGAAGCGGAACCTAGCTCCAATACAAGATTCGAGCTTTTCCTGAAAGTTAATTTTAACGGAAAACTCAATAGGAGGGTGTAATGGTTCTATCCCGGAAAGAGGGTCCTTGCTTTGGCTCAATTGGGAGATAACCAGAGAGCTAATTACTAGGTCTAAAACGCGATTTTTATATTTTTACAACAATTATACTGTGTAAGAGCATTTAATGACATTAAATCGGTAATCATGTTATTCAACAAATTATTCGTTGTTATCGGAGTCAGTGCAGGGCCAGTCGTCTAGTTCCAACACAGACCACCCAAGTTAAAATCCCCAAGAACGATTATGTTAAAGGAGCTAAGTTTATCAATTATATGATTTGTATTTAAAATGAAGTGTTCCAAGATATGTTTCTGTATCGGAGGGGGAATATAAACGGTGCAAATGTACAGATAATCAGTTCGACCATTGGTATTTAGCAGTTCAAGTTTAACCCATAAATCCTCACAGTGCGATATACAATTTATGTGGAGTAATTGTGAGATTTTTCCCAAATAGAAAGGCAAACATCTTAACCTAAATGTATAAATATAATATATGATATGATATTTGAGAGCCAATTCATTGACGAAAGCAATCTATAAAATATTACGCTACAACGATTAATAAAATAAAAATATTCCAAAATCGAAAAAATGTATCTATTTTTGTACCATAACAGATGAGATAAAAAAAATTATGCCAACTGTTATGATAAAAATAAGACATGATAAATATTTATGATATTTTTTATACAACTAGGTCGCCAAACAAGAGTACGGCTCACCTGATGGTAAGCAATTACCAGAAGCATTGCAAGCGTGTTGCCGACCTTACCCCGAATCTCCCCCAGGAGCCCTGGTCACCTTACTCACCACAGAAACACAACAATCATTTATTTGATCACCTATATAACCATTTATCCATTCCGTACTCTCAGTTATTTTATGATATTGAAAAATTAAAACGAACAAGGTCCAATAAAAAAAAAATTAAAGTTGTTATATAGCGAGCAATGAACACTTTGTGACTGTCACAAACAAAAAAAACTGTATAATTATTATTTTATTTATTTATTGACAATTGACTTATATATAAAATTCTCGTGTCGCGGTGTTTGTAGTTAAACTCCTCCGAAACGGCTTGACCGATTCTCATGAAATTTTGTGTGCATATTGGATAGGTCTGAGAATCGAACAACATCTATTTTTCATACCACTAAGTTGAAGGGGGGGGGGGGTTAAGAGGTTAATAAAATATATGGCAAAACAACGTTTGCGGGGTCAGTAATAATATAAATATAAACTTACTTTTTTTAATACAACACAAACTCGAATCATTCTCATCTAAATTTATTGTATTACATATTTTGGTTGCGTCTATGGTGCCAACAAGCCTGCCCAGCGCGGTGACTATAGGCACCACACATGAGTTCACGCCATTTTTGGCACCAACTTGTGAATCTGAAGTGATATTTTGGTTTGCAAAACAAAGTTTTTGTTGAACACCCCTATATTAGTGTGAATGGGATTCAACAGCTAGATTTAAATCCTGTGTTCATGGATTCAAGGGTTCAGAAAAACAGATTACACAATTATAAACCCCCATGACCACGATAATCATCTGTATGGCCTATACAAATATTAAACAGTATGTAAACGTAGTTTACTACTGTACCCACTGCGACAGCGCGTTTTCGTCGTTAAAAGAAGAAAACGATTACTAGTTAACGTGAATTTCATACTATCAAATAAAATGAAATAAAAATAAAAATGTTTATTAGTCGGACGACAAAGGATCCATAATTATTAGTAAAAATAAAAAGATAAAATCTTGACAATCTATCGATCTACTTATTTTAAAAGTAGTTCAAAGTAGTCCAAGATAACGTAAGTCGAGCAAGGTATATTGTAAAACTAATTTCCGTTAGTTCGTTGTGATAATATTTTCAACGATACTTCGTAATTTTCTTTAGACTTTAGAGTTTTACTAAAATGAAAATCGTGTCTAACGTAACATCGAGGTTAACATGGATTATGCTTTTATTACCTAATTTGCATAATATGTATATTTAGAAGTACTGATAGTTTTAATTTTATTTTCATCATATCTATTACTACTCTAAGGTTAAGATGTTTACCTCCCTTTTAAAAATAACCTTACAATCACTCCACATTAAATTATATATCATTTTATAGATAATTTCTTGCTCTACCGGCATCAACAAATAAAAAAAATATGATTGCTTTTGTTTTTGTAAATTATTTAATTATTAAAATTATATATACGACGGATTTAATTTTGAAACTACGTCAACATGACGGTCGTTAAATTATTTGTTCAATTTCAAATCAATATCAATAGTATATTTCATTACAAGTGTGGAAAGGCTGTCATTGCAAGGAGTTACAGTTGAGAGGAACAAGTTGCAATGACGGTTCCACACGTGTACTGAACGACTATTTTTAATACAGTTGCGAAAAAATGAAGCAATTTAATAACATAATAAAAAAAAAAATCTGAAAAATGGCGCCAACCGTAGAATATAAGCAGAGTTTTTTTTTCTTCACCCATTCTGGTAGGCAAAGGGAACTATGCCAAGTCTTCAGTAGAAGTTTTTTATTGATATGAAATGATAATGAAATTTAATGAGATGAAATGAAATGAAACCTAACAAAACTCATTAAATCAAATCATTAAATCTGATATTGAAACAAATTAGTAGCTTCTTTTTAGAAATATACGTATTTGCATGAATCATAAAAACTTCATGGTTGGTTTTTCTTTTTAATAGACATTATTTTGACAGTTGGGAAAGAGAACGCACGAGTTCGGGAAAGGAAAAAAAAATCACGAGTATGTAATAGCCCACATCCTGAACGCTATACGTCCCTGCAATACGCCACTTTTTGAGCAACTTTATTAAAAATACTTTTATTGTAATTTTATAATTATTATACTTAATTAAAGCGAATTATTCACACGGGTATAGCTAGTATGTGAAAAAGGATCAAAGATTCACTTTTGTATAAGACGATAATCTTACCCAGCAGTGGGGCTTTTTTATTACACTAATAAAGTTAGAATCAATCCGTCTGATGGCAAGCAGTTAGTGTAAACCTGAAACCAAGAACATCGGAATCACTTTGTCAGCCTTACCTACGATATTAATACAACTCATCTCCAGGAGCTCTGGCTGCCTTCCTCATCACAGAAACAATTACAAGATTAATCCAGAGCAATATTATAGGGCTACAATCTTCTGTAAGGTTGAGGTATTGAGGTATATAGAGATATAAAGAGACTATTAACATACATACTACAAAATTATAGGCAATATTTATATACAACATTTTAGGTTTTTCTTCAATAGAATATTTTCAAGAAATCTAAGTACTATGTGGAAAATTCGACGCCTATACTACCCATATACTAGACTAATTTTACCAAATATATAAGGAATATTCAAAATCAAAATCATGAAACACTTTCATATACGTCGCTAACTTTTTGTATGCAACAAAATTCAAAGTTCTTGTTCAGTCAGTCAGAACTCGACGACTTTACAACCTTTTATAATTTTATTAAAAAAAAAGTTTTTCAGAATAATAATATAATTTCTTTGAAATTATTTATAAGTTATTGAAAAAACGTTTTCATTATAATTAAAAAATTTCTAACATTGATAAACTTATATAATACAGAATTATAACTTACCAGCTGACCCGGCAAACTGTTATACTCGTATTTTTTTTGTGTATGTATATTTTTTTTATATTGCTTTTATGAAAACCTTACAATAACTATTACTATTTGACTGATTAATTTTTGTTTAATTTTTACATGATTAAAAAAAAAACAATATTTTTCATAAAAAAAAAAACTGAATAAAACTTTATACAGTTAATTAAATTATAGTTTTTCGTGTTTTATAAGATCCCTAAAGCATGATGCTAATGTTCATATATACAAATATGAAAGTTGTAAAAAAAATTCAAATGATATAATTCGTCGCCTTATTGCCTCCACTGGTGACAAGAGGGCTGGTGCATTTTTTGCCTAGAGAATCGGCATAGCGATTCAACGGGGAAATGCTGCCAGCATTTTTGGCACAATTCCACGCGGATATGATTTGTACCAAAACTATCTGTAAATATTTAGTTCTTAAGTTGGGAATTGTAAATATGTACAACGTTTAATAAACTATTGTTATATCTTTGTTTTTATATATTGTAAATATTATATCCCATGCGACTTCCAACATATCACACTCCTAAGCTTTTCAACCTGACCTTTATAGTCACTTCTGTGAGTCATCGCGTAATATTTCACCTATGAACTTCGATATTAATTATATTAATAAACGTTTTTTCTTCTAACTATTATTGTATATTCGATTCGACATGTAAAGAGACTTCATGGTAAAACATTAATATTTATATTATTATATTTTTTTTATATATGTACAATTAGGTCGGCAAACAAGCGTACTGCTCACCTGATGGTAAACGATTACCGAATCATCATCATCATCATCATTACAGCCTATACAGTCCACTGCTGGTCATAGGCCTCCACAAGTTTACGCCAAAAATAACGTGAACTCATGTGTTTTGCCCATAGTCACCACGCTTACCGAATCATCATTACAGCCTATCACAGTCCACTGCTGGACATAGGCCTCCATAAGTTTACGCCAAAAATAGCGTGAACTCATGTGTTTTGCCCATAGTCACCACGCTGGGCAGGCGGGTTGGTGACCGCAGTGCTGGCTTTGTCGCACCGAAGACGCTGCTGCCCGTCTTTGGCCTGTGTATTTCAAAGCTAGCAGTTGGATGGTTATCCCGCCACCGGTCGGCTTTTTAAGTTCCAATGTGGTAGTGGAACTGTGCTATCCCTTAGTCGCCTCTTACGACACCCATGGGAAGAGAGGGGGTGGCTAAATTCTTTAGTACCGTAGCCACACAGTACAGTACCGTAGCCACACAGTACCGAAGCTTACCGAATACCGTAGCTTATATAGACACCTGAAATACCAAAAGCATTATAAGCACGATGCTGACCCTACCCTCAATTTTCTCCACACTGGTTAAAATCAGTATTATTTAGCTGTGGTCTTCTTTAATGTCAAGGTATAGTCGAGTAATACTTTACCAATTCTCACGAGCAAATTTTATGATATCTCGCAGGTGATGACCATACTCGTTTTTTTACTCACGTTAATTATACATATAATATATATAACTAATTTTATCTTAGACTTGGCTAAATACTTTTACTTCGAGTCAAAATAAAACCCATATTCTTGAGCAATCAGTTTTCAACGAAAGTCTAAAACTCTAAATACACAGATAAAAACAGATGTATAATAATTGTAATAATTTCTGTGTACCATTATTACATGATATAATTCCTAATACTGTTCAATTACGATAATATTCAATACTTCCGATGAAGAATTGAATCGAGTCAGCAACTAAATTGATGGGTTTAGTACATAGAGTTATAAACACGCAAGACGCAGAGCTGGCATATCCAATTCTTGTTAAAAGTGCCTTCTCTGTGTATTGTATGAACCTGTAATAATCTAATATTGTTCTCTTGATTTTTTGAGTAGTATGCACTTTGTTTTGTTAATGTTTAGAAAAAAAATCATACCTATAATTTAACACTTTTAATTTGAAGCTGAAATCGCTAAAAATTATGAAGATGAAAATGGAAGATTATACTAAGTGATATATATTTAATCGTCATCATTATCAGTTCAGCGTTCATAAGTTCGAGCCAGACTTTTCGGTCTTCCACAATCCTCATACATCGGCAATCTTACGATATAGATTTTTATTATATATTCGATAAAAAATTTATATTATGATGACTATCGTTCGATTATATGTCACCTTGTTGTTAAGCACAAGAATTGACTAACAGTATCAAATCGTTAAATAATTTAAGACATCACAAGGACTTAATAGTGTTGTCATTGTAAACAAAACCTTAAATTTGGACTTGAAACTATGGACGTTTCAGTGTAAATAAAAGCTTTTAATATGAAAGCATCCATCCTTTACAACTTTTGTTGGTTATACTCTTTGAGAAACGCTTTCGACTTCACAAAGAATAGTTGATTAAAAAATTAAATCTCTATTTTAGTAACTTTTATCGCACTCATTAATTTACAAAAAGTCATAAATGATTGTTGATTTTTGAAAGAAAAATATCTTGTGTGAATATATCTATGTGTATGTAATGTGTGTATGTATGTATGTATGTATGTATGTACATATGTATGTATATGTGAACAATCTATCTATATATGTATGTGTGCCTTTTATATTATTGAGCGGTTTCACATTATTTTCTATAACATTAAACTGTACACCTACCTACCTTTAATACATCATCTCCTTGCCTGGAAGAGATTACTTTTGAGCAATAAGGCTGCTGCAATAGTGCTGTGTGGCTACGGCACTAAAGAATTTAGCCACCCCCTCTCTTCCCGTGGGTGTCGTAAGAGGCGACTAAGGGATAACAAGGTTCCACAACCATCTTGGAACTTAAGAAGCCGACCGATGGCGGCATAACCATCCAACTGCTGGCTTTGAAATACACAGGCTGAAGACAGGCAGCAGCTTCTTCGGTGCGACAAAGCCAGCCCTGCGGTCACCAACCCGCCTGCCCAGCGTGGTGACTATGGGCAAAACACATGAGTTCACGTTATTTTTGGCGTAAACTTGTGGAGGCCTATGTCCAGCAGTGGACTGTATAGGCTGTAATGATGTAATGAATAAGGCTGCCTTTTGTAAATTTTTCTACTAATTACTGTTAATGTTGCTTGTTTATTTTATTTCTTGTTTGGTGTACAATAAAGTGTAAATAAATAAATATAAATAAATAAATATCTTTGTCTCGGATGTAATTGTAATACATACAGAGACACAACAATCTATACATCTCAGAAACTATTGGTTCGCATTGAATTATTCTTTTTGTATTGGATAGTCCATTTACCGAGTAAAGTTTTAGGCTGTATAACATTTTAGTACTTTTTTCTCAAAATCAACGCGGATGATACGGCGAGACCCAGATAATAGCAAAATACGAGTATGTGTAGTTTAACTGAGGTAGGGCACAGCAGGAATGCAGCTGCTCAAAGTATGGAGCAGCCCGACTGGGGTAGTACCTTGACCTTACAGAAGATCACAGCTAAATAATACTGTTTTCAAGCAGTATTGTGTTCCTGTTGGTGAGTAAGGTGACTAGAGCTCCTGGGGGATTGGGAATTCGGTCGGCAACGCGTTTACGATGCTTCTGGTGTTGCAGGTGTCTATAAGCTACAGTAATCTCTTACCATCAGGTGAGCCGTATGCTTGTTTGCCGACCCAGTAACATAAAAAAATGTCTGTGCTATTACATTACAATATTAGTTTTTGTCATAAATATTATGAATGTGAAATAAAATACTTGGTTTTCTTCTATTCGATGATTATATAATATTGTTTAAAAATACATTTTACGATTTTAATATGAAAGGAAACCAAATTAATCAAAAGGTAAAGGACATTTTACTTCAGAAACCTCAGTGATATTTGATTTCATTTAAAAAGGTTTGAGATTAGAAAATCAAACTATTTAGTATCGAAAAATATAAAAAAGATATATATTTTTGGAAAGGAAGGGGCGACGTTAAGTGTGTTATCGAAATATAAATCTTAACAGGTTATTCTTGCCCTGAAATAAGATATTTGATTAATCAATAAACGTGTTTTTATGGAAAAGTACATTTCAATATAAATATTTAATATTATAAAGAAAATTTTTGAAAATTTCGCAGTAAAATTTGTATTTGACGAAAATAGAATGATATTATTTAAGCATCGCGATATGTCATCATCGTCATCATAATAATGTAGATATATAAAACTAATACAATATCGCTAGCTTTGCTAGGCAGTCACAGCAATGTCGATCTGTAGGTAGTCTTAAGTCATAAATCGTCCGTAGGATAACTATATTTAAAATGAATGATATTTAATAAGAGGCATAGGCATTTTAGAGCCCATGGATGTTAATTTTAAACAAAAATAGCTCAATATCGCTCGCTAGACCTCCCGCATAGTTTCAGCTGTGTTAACTTCCCGAGTTTCTCAGATTTTGTGAGATTATTGGTCAAAATACACTCATTATAATGAAACAACTTTTTCGGATTTTATCGCGTTTTCTTAAATTTTTTAGATGCCCGACGTTTTGGATACTTTACAGCAACTATGGTCACGGCAAGACTCATTGACTCATATGTGCGAAGTAACGTAATGTATGGTAAACCTGTAAATTATTTATCACTGTCTAACACGTGAGTATCTTTTTCGTCACAGACAATAATAAATAATATAAAAGATAAATAAATTTTATATATAAAATATATAAACTCGCAAAAAGTTGTTTTTATTTACAAAACAGAAAAGTTCACAAAATTTTCAGACCATTTAAAATATTCATACATTCTATGCTTGGACAATTTAGAACGACGAATTATTTTGGGAAAAATAAACTCTAAGAGCAATCGGTATTTAGGTCAATGATGTGTAAAAAATATAGTCAATTTGAGACCCCCCTTTTTATGGCGATTAAAAAACCGTATGCAAGCATAAACATTTTAACATTTATAATTTTTTATGCTGCTAACTCTGCAAGCTTTTCGTTTACATAATATATTATTAATAAAATTGATTCAAGATTAAACGTCTAGAATGATCGCAGTCTGTTACGGAAAATTTCAGAATTTATGTTGTATATAATTGTATTCGAAAAATCAGTAAAATAATTCTAAAATAATCTTATTTAATATCAGATCAAACAGAAGTGCATTACCAATCTGCTGTCACCTTTACCGTATCTTTCTAAAGTTTTTATCTAAATTTCATATTAAATCGATGTTAGTGAAGTAAGCGAATCCCTCGTAATGTCACTTTTGTTAACTATCGTCATTACTTCTGTAAGAAGACAATCAGTATTAAAACTCAGTCCTTAAATTGTAAGACTTGTGCAATTGCACTTTCTTGCGATATCTTATAATACGCTGTGTGTTTTATAAATAAATTTAATCTAAAAATTATCACAATTCAGCTTGTAACATCCCTCAGCTGGGCATACCACGCTGCTTCACTGCGAGTTGTCGGATATGTTCCCTACTATGAGTAACGCTATCAGAGTGCCTAGTGTGAGTTTTGTTCACAGAAACGCGTTTATTCGTGAATATTATTTTGTATGGTAATTTAAACAGTACAGCCTAGGCGATAAAGAATAGAATACGATACAATAGATACAGAGTCATCTAGTGACAAACGCGAGAACTAGGTTGTATGCTTATTCCTTCATTCCTTATTCCGAATTTCCCATACAAAATGAAGTAAAAATTTACGCTCGTTATTGCCAGGCGGATTAAACAAAACTCGCACTAGGCACTCAGGTATTTATGATAACAACCGACGGCTTAACGTGCTCTCCGAGGCACAACCGGAACGAAATATTTGTACAAATACAAATATCCACCCCGAGCGCGAATCGAACCCGCAAACCGTCGGTGGTTTTTGGCAACTACACGTTCCAATACACCAGAGCGGTTGTTATTAACAACTATAAAGTAAACTTAATAATTATTTTATCTAATCAAACTTTGGGATTTATGAAAAAGATCGCTTGTAAGTTGGGCGTTATCTTTTTTTTTTTTTTTACGTGTGGAAAATCCATCATGGATACCCTCCAGCGCGGGGGCGCCAGAGGGTTATGTCAGACTCCTACTGACTAAAAACCACCACGTGTTAGCAGTCATCCGCCTGGTTGGGGCGAGAGGGGTCGCGCTAGCATTCGCCACCTCGCCTCAGCAAGTTGGGCGTTATCTGCGTCAACTATGAATCGATCATGAACGGCTTTTCTTTATTTTGAAGACTCTGTGTCCAATAGTTTTAAATCTAGTTATGACAGTGCGAACGCAGGAAATCTACAAAATATCTCTCTGTGTATGTTGGCTATTATGAAATCATTGTGAAACCTATTTATAAACATGTTTTACTTAAGTACGCTCATTATATACAACTACATTTATATTATTTACAATAAATCTTTTCTAACTTTTGTCTTTTGTCATTCTTGAAATAAACTTGGTTAAGTTTTTAGGAGTTCTTAGTTTATTTTTAGTTAAGTAAATATACTAATGTAATGTGTAATCTCTAATAATATTATAAATCTGAATGTAAGTTTGTTTGTTACGCTTTCTTTGTTTGTTTGTTAAACTTTGTACACATATTCTTGGAGGTATGAGAAGTAAAATAGGATACTTTTTATTAAAAAAAATTAATGCGAGCGAAGCCGTGGGTAAAAGCTAGTAAGTATATAAATAAACTACAAAATGCCAAAATTAATTTATCCTTACCTAAATTAAATTGTATCCTCGCAACTGAAGACGAGAATACAAACTACGGTATAATAATGAACAAATTATACAGTTAGCGCATCTAGCGAGGACTGGACTTTTTAAAAGGGGATTTTCTTGTTGATTTTGTAATTTATTACTCTGTACCGTTTAGTTGTTTTTTTTTTTAAATAGCAATGGGGCCAAACGCGCAGACAAAGGCGTTTGATGTTAAATGGCTACCGTGATCCATGGACATCTGCAACATAAGGAGAGTTACGGGTGCGTTGACGGCTTTTAGGTAAAAGATCGACGCTTGAAACCCCCCAAAATTAAAGTGCTCAGGAAAAAGCTCAGGAGGAAGGTCATACCACAGTTAGCATGTACGTGGAAATAATGAGCGGGAAGCTCGCACATTGGTTGCAAACCAAGCATCCAAGTGGGGAGGATGAAACTTAGTCCTTTGGCGAAGGGTGCGATGGTAAAACGTGATGGCAACACCATATCAAAAAGTTCTTCAGAACACTCACCATTATACATACGGAAAAAAACACGCAAGGTACCAACATCTTTCCTTATTCTTAGAGGCTCTAAACTATCCGTGTTGGTATTGTCGACAATGCGAACTGCCCGGCGTTGGGTAGAGTCAAATGGGTGGATTTAGTATTGAGGGACACCTGTCTAAATGAACAAACAATACACATACATGGGGGCGGGCCTGAGGACCCGATATATAGTCCAATTTTAAATTTCCATAAGTACGACAGATTTAACCTCGGCTTGTTATTATATCTTTAATGAAATGCAACCTAAGATACTTTTAAATAAATAATAAGCCATTTATTTATTTATTATTATTAAAGTTAAAGATTCATTTATTACATTAAATGGATCTTTAACCTTTGTTATAAAACATTATTTACGCTTCAGCCTGTTATATCCCACTACTGGGCATACGCCTCTTTCCTCATGTAGGAGAAGGATCAGAGCTTAATCCACCACGCTGCTCCAATGCGGGTTGGCGGATATATTCCCTACTATGAGTAACGATCGCTATCAGGTGTACATGATAACAACCGGGACCGACAGCTTAACGTGCTCTCCGAGGCACGGTGGGGAGACCCACAAGAACTGCATAAACAACCAGACCACGGCAAACACCTGTATGGCCAATACAAATGTTTGTCATGTGCGGGGATCGAACCCGCAACTGCCAGCGCAACAGGTACAATCCATGGCTGTAACCGTTGCGCCAACGCGACGTCATTACTTACAACATTATTTATAACTTAAAAATAATAATTAAATTAACCAACAATCTCCCGATAGACATAAACTACAATATGTCTGAATGGTTGATCCTTGAGAAATAACTTTAACTGACTGTTACGCAAAGGGAATTGGACCCAACACAAATATTTGTATAGGTGGTGGGTATCGATAGTGTTCTTAAATATACTTGTTAATATATTTCTTCCTAGACTAGTTATCTAGTAATTTCCCTTGTCAGAAGTTGTATAACTTTGCATAATAAGTGTTTGTGTGAGCAACTGAAATTCTATAGAAGTAGTTTATGTATGTGTAAGTAATTCTCTCACAATGATGTATAAAAGTTTAATCAGTATGCTGTTTAATATCTTTTACACTGTCAACGGCCACGGGGAGCTCGTTTGCCAACTGTTATAAAAAAATATTGCAGAACAGCATTACTAAAAGACTTATTTCTAACTATTATTAACTATTCCATAATTCTTGTAATTGCATTATATTTTATTTCTTCACTGACTACAAAAATCTAAGGGACTAAAAATTTACAAAATATAATGGATAATTTTTTTTTATATTTTACGTTTTCGATTCTGATTTGATGTTATTATTTCTTTTTTAAGAGTAGAGTTTATTTTAAGGGTTATTTAAGCCATTCAAAATATTTTTAAATTGTGAAAATATTTTCAATTAACCCATCCAAAGACAGTCGATTAACCTCGAAGATTAAAATGTGTTACAGTTTAAATTTCACGACGTTTCAACTTTAGAATTATAGAATTAGTAGTTAGACTGTTGAAGTGAGTACAAAATACAAAACTGTATTAACCTATCGCAAGAGAAGTACAATCTCCACACATTCAAGGCTCTGTGTATTGTGTATGACATAAATGTATCAACATGACATGACAATATTCGTTTCCTTGTTGTGGTAAGTGCGCTGGAAATAGGGTTGCCAAATTTTCCAGCCAGGAATTATATACACATTTTGTTTAATTTTTTTGTTGCATATATTAAAAAAGGTAATAATTTTGTTAGAATAGGTCGTATATTACTGTCAATAATAAAAAATATTGTATAAAAAACTTGCTCGACATTTGTTGGGTAAAAAAATCCTTTAAGTTAATACTGTTTCAGAAAACGTGTAAACGGTCTATGATGTGTGATGTATGATGTATGTCTAAAAAATGGTAGTGGAAAACTCCTTCTTCTAAGTAAAATAATGAAACTTCTATAATAAAATATTAGAAATTTATCTTTGATTAGAAGTAATTAATACTAAGTAGAAAATCGGAGAATATAACAACTGTCACAAGACTCAAAATTTAGGAATGGTTGTGCAATAAAAAATGTCCGTTGTCAATCGCCTGTCGATCGAAAGCCTGAATGAAAGCCTATGATATTGAAGTGTCGAAATGGTTTGTGTATTTTGTCTCCGATAGTGTCAGAGAGGAATGCGTGAAATTTAACGTTTGATTTATTGATTGTATGGTATTACATTTGTGGAATCTCATAAAAGGGTTAAAGAATAGGGCCGTAGAGTTCAATAAACCAAATCAACTAAATGACATTTCAAAGTAATATTGTTTGTCAGTATGATTGTAAGTATATAGTGGTTGGTATACTGCTTTGTGGTGCCTTTTATAACATAGTGTAATTATTCTAGAATCTACGTTTGTCTATCTCGACGAAAGAAGTAGTTAGCAGTTCCTATTAAATGTAGTAAATATAAGTTTAGTAAGAGCTAATGTATCATGGTTATTTTCTCTGTAGAAAGTAGTTGAATACAGTAGACGATCTCTTCACGTAACATTAACTTTTTCATACATATTTCAAGTTTCAACGAGTTTGTACTATAAAATAATAACGTTTACATATGAAATTGTATTTTAGTAAATAAAACATTGATTTTTAAATTACTACGCTTATACAATAGAAAAAATACTTGTTTTATTATATTACTAGCTGACCTCACAAACGTTGGTTTGCCATACATGTTATTAACCCCTTAAACCCCTCCCCCCTTATAACTTAGTAGAATGAAAAATAGATATTGGCTGATTCTTAGACCTACCCGATATGCACACAAAATTTTTTAAAAATCGGTCCAGCCATTTCGGAGGAATATGGTAACTAACATTGTGACACGAGAATTTTATATATAAGATGTATATATGTATTATATATGTAACATTAGCTCATAGCTTTGAGATTAATCTTTTTAAAAGATCAATATACTTTTTTAGGCTGTCGACTACCGTAATTATATTTAATGAATAGTGCTTGTAGCGACATAACAAAATCGTTCAAGACACATAAAGTATCACCACTCGAGGTGTTATAATTGTCACCTATTACAATCACTTTTCATTATCACCTTCATCACTATAATAAGATACTCAAATTTTAATTCTAATATTTGATTTAATAAAATTTGCATAAGAAATGTAAATTAAACTATGGTTTGTAAAAATTTGACAATCCAGAAACATGACACTACATGGCCATCCTTACTATAACTTTTCACACCATAAAGCGCGTAATGGTGGGGATAATCTGACCTTGACGGATGTTCTGTAAAATTATATAGATGTGGTTGCAATCTGTTATTCAATGAAAAGCTTAGAATTTTATTAAAAACAAAAGAAGAGGCTTTTCAAAAGCACGTTATTTTTAACCGACTTCCAAAAAAGGAGGAGGTTCTCAATTCGACTGTATTTTTTTTTTTTTTTTTTTATGTATGTTACATCAGAACTTTTTACCGGGTAGACCGATTTCGACAAATTTTATTTTAATCCGAAAGGTGGTGTGTGCCAATTGGTCCCATTTAAATTTATTTGAGATCTAACAACTACTTTTCGAGTTATATCTAATAATGCGTTTTTACTTGACGCTTTTTTCGTCGACCTACGTTGTATTATACCGCACAAATTTCTACTGGATGTACCGATTTTGATAATTCTTTTTTTGTTAGAAAGGAGATATCCCTAGTTTAGTCCCATGATAAGGAAACCAGGATCTGATGATAAGATCCCAGCGAAATCGAGGGAAACTCTTGAAAATCCGCAATAACTTTTTACTGGGTGTACCGATTTTGATAATTCTTTTTTTGTTGGAAAGAAGATATCCCTAGTTTAGTACCATGATAAGGAAACCAGGATCTGATGATGGGATCCTAGAGAAATCGAGGGAAACTCTCGCAAATCCGCAATAACTTTTTACTGGGTGTACCGATTTTAATAATTTTTAATTTAATCGAAAGCTGATGTTTGTCATGTGGTCACATATAAATTTTATTGAGATCTGATAACGCGTAGTTACTTGACTATTTTTCGTCGATCTACGTTGTATTACTCGTCAATGTAATTGAAGTCGGTTTTTTTTTCGTTTGCGAGCAAACACAATTATTGTATTAATTTTTCGACGACTAAACTCGAAAACAATTATTTATAGCAATGAGAGAATGATGAAGAGTCCTTATTAAAAAAAACACATCAATAAGCTATAACATATCCTATCCATATCAGAGTGTTGGCCAAACAATTTTTCTTTTTAATTTCCAATTATTTATTTATCTTGTTGCCTCGTGATACATTATCGAAAATACATTTCTTAGAGTAGTTTTTCGAAAAACTTTCACAGTCGCGTTTTAAACTACTTTCTATAACTAGTGTAATTATACATTTTTATTAAAAAAAAAGAGTGTACTTTAGACTACACAACTGAAGTAAAACTTACGAAACGTATATCTCTCTCTTTCTATCTTCTCTAACTTATATCTCCTTCTCAAATTCCGTTCGCCTCGTCTGATCACACTTTTCGTAACGTTATCGTCACGCAGTGCCTAAAGAAGTTTTAATATGAAAGGTTTTTCACAACACTCAAAAAAGTGACAAGTATAGAGTTTTATTTGTATTGATATAATTATGTGCTATTTTTATCTGGAAGGGACTTACTTAATGCTATAGAGGCTTTTGCTTCTCCGTTTTAATCGAATTTGCTTACTCCAACAAAAGACATAGACATTTCGGTAAATTAAATTTTACATATGAGACAAAAGAAAGAAGACGAAGATAGTTAGATGTGATATTTAATGACGGTTGAAACCTTAAAGGTCGTTAAATAATAAAAATGTTTGCTTCCCAAATTAATGAATTGTATACAACCGTGACGCACACAGAGACAATTATTAAAGTTTTATAATATTATCGAATACGGAGCTTTGTTCGTTAATTGCAATAAATATAATATTACGTCATTAAAACTTTGACTTTGTGACGCTTTTAGTTTCATCAGTTTGAGTTTGACGCTCAGAGTTTCGTGTTTACGAGTAGCTTGATGTGAATATAAAATATCGTTTGAAATAAGAAAATGTTTAAATTAGTTTGGCAAACATTTATTGACAAGAAAATGTTCAATTTCTCAGTCATAAGTTATTTTTTTTAATTCGTGCCTTCAATATATTAATATTTCTAAAATAACTAATTACCCTGACTGACCATCGCCGATGCAAAAAGGTAGGATCTACACTCCTAATAAAATAAGATTTTTGGTTATAATTTCAAGTAATCCTAACCATACAAAACTTATTATACTATTTACTTGACATCAATACGATAGAGTATAAAAGTTTGTTCATTTATCTGCATGCATTATAAATAAAAAAACGAACAATGGTTTGAATTTTTTTTCTGCGTTAGAAAGCTGATTTATTGAAAAAAGTTATGGGGCACAAAGTATCGCGCTTCTATACTTATCGAGAAGGAGCGGTAAGCTGCCGCTCCTCGCTTGTAAGTAGACCAATCAGACAGGTAGAGAAAACACAACGTGAGTTAAATTACAAGTGATGTATTAATAAAACTCATTAATATAATGTATGAATAATATAAACGAATGAATGGCTTTTACTAAAACCAAGATAGATGATTTTGGTCGGGAATTAGGAATTAAAACATAAAATGTGTATATTTCTTTTTTCCTAAATTTGAGTTAACAAGAATTAATTAGCAAATAATTGTCGACACACCTCGAACGGGTGGCAACACTGGCATGATAAAAATCGTTTAGTTAATTAAATAGGGGTGCGGTTAATTTTTCATCGCACGAAATCCTATTTGACTCATACGCTTTGATGTTGATTTACTATTAACGGAATAAAAAGTACGACAAAATAATATTGCTAATAAGAAAGAATGAATGAAAACAAATACTTAAAAAAATATTTTTAAAAGAATTTGAATACGTCGAAAGGAAATATTAACTTACCTATATTTTTAATATGTCAAGAAATTAGGCAAAAATTAGTTTTCATATGTAATATTTTATTTATTTATACTCTTTATTATACACCAAAAACAATAAAAATATCAACAGAAAAAGAGCTTTACAAGAGGCGGTCTTATCGCTAAAGCAGCGATCTCTTCTATGCAATTATATTAATAATATAAATAGTATAAAGTTTTGTTTGAATGACGTTGCTGATATCAGGTACTACTCGTAACTGGTTGGAATTAAAAACAACCTATTAGTGTTGGATTTCTTGAGTATGTAATACTATATAACGTTACGGTCAGATCAACAGGATCGGAGCATCAATGGGCAATGTTGTAAACACGAGGGTTGATAGAATAACAAAAAAACAGGCGTACTAACAATGGTTCTCCTGGTTTTGTGTGGGCGAAGCCTTTCGTTGAAGCTAGATCCAATATAAAACGTGTACCGATACCAATAAAAATAAATTGCCGAACCTATCGATTATTATTACTGGGTAATTAATTTTTTGTGTTCGTTATTATCAGGACAACGTAAAAGAAAATAAAAAGTGTGTGTATGTGTGTGTGTGTGTGTGTTTGTGTGTGTGTGTGTGTGTGTGTGTGTGCAATTCACACATGGCAGAAGTGAAATTTGTGAAAAGTAATTAGTACGAGAGATTTTTTACCGAGAATATAAAATACTGTATAATAATAAGATACGAATAAAATGCCTGAATAAACTCGGTAGCTAAGGAGCGAACATGTCAAAATAAATGTTAGTAAGCGACACACGTTCATATAACATTCTACTATGACCACGATTCAAATGAATAAAGAGCTTCTGTCACACCGTTCATTGCATTTATATGATAATGATTAAGTTCAATTTTAAAAATATAAAGAAACAAAATTAGAATCAGTATTTCGTACAGAATTCATTTAAAATCTAATTGATCGATGTGTTATTTATTATAATTAAATCATTATTTAAAAATGTTATACATTATATACAAATATCCTACACTCTCTTTTAATTTTTATTTTATTTTAAGTAAGTATTTTTTTGTAGTGAAAGAAACAATTCATATCAAATATAAGAAGAATAGAATTTTCTTTTATTTTATTACTAAGATGTCTTATATTGTTATTAAGAGGTGAAACGTCTGTTACTCCTTCTGCGGTCTTGATATATTAGCAATTTTAATTTTAATCATGTTCACGGCTTCACTTCACCCGTACCTTACAAGTACTTTCTCTCTGTATTAGCAATTATCAAAGCTTAACAATGCTTACTACAAATATATTTTTTCTCACTTAATAATTAGCGATTACTATGTAAACACTTGCAATACTCTCTGGACTCTGGTTACCGTACTCACCACAGGAACACAACACTGCTTGAAAGCAGTATTATTTAGAGGCAATCTGCTGTAAAATCGAGGTACTTCCCAGCCCGTCTGCTCTAGATTTTGAACTCCTGTTGTGCCCTACTACTACCTAAGTTAAATTAAAATAATTTATCAAGACATAAAACGCGAATATTCAGCTACCACCAACTGATATACGCGTCGGTCTTACACACGCAACACGCTGCGAATATAAACGTAATGCGAATTCAAAATAAAATAAGCAACAAGAGTCGTCTCGCTTTTTATTGTTACTACGTGATTTTTCGCGTCTAATGGTTTCGCAATTATTATTATTATCCTTTTTACATGTT
The DNA here is from genome assembly GCF_905220565.1 of Melitaea cinxia. NCBI lineage: Eukaryota > Metazoa > Arthropoda > Insecta > Lepidoptera > Nymphalidae > Melitaea > Melitaea cinxia. The sequence continues at coordinate 2,738,279 of NC_059399.1, read as the reverse complement.
TCTTAAGTCTTGATTTTTGAACGTGTCTATATGGTTATACTTTTGTATCTAAGCTATTTTTTTATACTCTCAACGCAAAGGGATATTATGAGTTTGATGTTTATGTTTGTAACTGGCATAGTAGCTCTTAAATGTTTTACTTGTACCTTGTACTTTTTATCCGGGATTACTTCGTTAACTAGAGGTAGTCGTTCTGTCTTTAAATAGGATGTAAGTTTCTTTAACCGGCTTACAAATACACAGGATGAAGACGGGCAGCAGCGTCTTCGGTGCAATAAAACTAGCCCTGCGGTCACCAATCCACCTACCCAGCGTGGTGTCTATGGGCAAAACACACGAGTTCGCGCCATTTTTTGGCGTGAATTTGGGGAGGCCTATGTCCAGCAGTGGACTGTGGTAGGCTGAAGTGATGAACCGACTACAAAAAAGCAGAAGATTCTCAATTCCACCGTGTTTTTATAAGGTTTTTATAAACCTTTTTTATTCAAAAGCGGATTTTGTCATGTATTACCATTACATCTACATGTGGTCACATAAATTTGATCAAGATATGACGAGTAGTTTTTGAGTTAACCCTAACAATGCGTGCTTTACTTCTCATTTTATTACTTCCCAATGTAAATTGAAGTCGCTATTTTTGAAGTTAAACTTCTTTACGCGCATGAGGGTAAAATTTTTACGCATGAATGAAACGGCAACGTTTTTGTCGATGGCGCTGGAACGGAAATCTATAGCTTTAGATTTGTACAAATATAAACGAGACTTAAAAATTAGTTTGCCGAAGAAGTTTCACTTCTGACACGTGTACTTTGTACCCACGCACTTTCTTTTTCATTTGTGAGTACACAATCACTATGTTATTTATGCTTTCCATTAATTTTTTCTTTCTATAATATGGAGACATATTATAGAACCCATAGACCACAAATTAATTCAATTTTATTTTAATGTAAAAAAAATTGCGCTACGTTTATATTGACAATACCTATCTTTTCATCGGCGTGTTAATGTCTTACAATATATACTATACATATAAAAAAAAACATACCGATGTGATAGATTTATTACTATCATGATTATCTTGACTGTATTTTTTCCTATTATTTATATACGCTTCATAATGAATATATTACGCTTGATGGCTCTTCTTATTTGTCACGCTTAGAAAATAAATGTTTACTAATAAGAAAATAGACCATACTATTGTTACAAAATTACAAGTGAAAAAAGTAATTATGTTTATTTATTTATTTTCTATTTTGTCATAATTCCAGTCCATAAAACCAGTCTTTCAATAAATTTTAATTTACAAACTACTTAACAAATTTCTCATTGTGAGACTAACATCAATTATTTTGCCCACGAAGTTATTTATAGTAAAAAATATGTAAAATATAAAAAATCCATAGCTACTTAAAATTCTTATTTCAATTATATATACATATATATGGGTAATTGTGAGTATCCAACCGCCTTGGTCGGCCGTTTTGATGTATAAACTTGATGTATCTAGTTAATAAAATACTATTTCACTATAAATATTTCATGTTTAGAATATGTACGGCAGCTCCAAGCCGCAGCCGTAATATCCCTTAAGAACCTTTATCCCTTACGTAACGAAAAAAAAAACTATTTTTATGTCTAATCCTTGGAATGATATCTCGTGCAATGTTTTATCTTTACGTTTTCTGATGATATGACACCGACGCGTATGTTTTTAGGGTCAATGCAAGAAATAAAAAAAAAATAACGGCGCGTAAAGCCTCCGGCAGTGGATCGAATGAAATAAAAAAAAAAAATATCTTGCAATGACTTTGAAACTTTGAAACGACTCGCTTGAACGATGTTTGCTGATACAAGACTAAAAAGTTTCAATATGTTTACGTATACGTTTTAAACCCTAAACAATAAGTGACGACGTTATTTCGTTTAAATTTATAACAGACCATCAATTGATTAACTTTGGTTAAGATGTTTCATTTTCTCTTTTTCGTATTCAAATTTCATATTCAGTGTATTCAAAATTTCTTTTCCTGTTAATATTTTAAGCTTAATAACTGGTGTCTTATGTAATTGAGACAAAGCTGAAAATTAAATCAAGATTACACAAAAGGGAATCAAAATCATTATAAATTTTACAGTAACTCATTAACCTTATAAAATCCATAGCAGTGTAATAAAGTTCTCAAAATACTGGCAATATTACCTCATTGTTTCCCAAACTGATCCGTTGGTTGAAGTAAATGTAGGAAATTGGGTCCGCTTTGGACTCGTCGCCAACTCAGGAGCTTTTGAGTAATTAGACGACTGAAAATACTTATACAATTTTATAAATTATATTAATATATACACTATTTTTTGTTTTAATGGTTAGCAAAAATATTTTTTATAATCTTTACAAGAGTGTGCTTTTCCAATAAGTCATTTTTCAAGTATTTTAGACTTATTTATTATAATGAGAGAGAAAGGAAGAGAATAGTTTTTAATTGTTCGCAATTTATAACTATAATACCTAAAAATAACACTGTTTTACTAAACCAGACAAAAAATAACAACGATAACTCAATAATAATAATAATGAGTATATACTTTACACTATGACTTCACTTAGTAGGTAGTTGTAAAAAAGTTAAATGTTTTTGATAATTTTTAATAATTTCGAATGCAAAGAGCTTAGGTTTTACAGATTTTTAATCAGCGTCGTAGTTTCATAAAGTTACTTGGGTTGAAGTTTTAAACGGTTTTATTCACTATTTCTAAGTGTTCTCGAGTTAAAAATGTGAGCGTACGAGTTTTTATTGCGCTTTAAAACGTTACATTTGATATGGTTTTTATATACGTATGTTCCTAGGTCATAGCAATTATGTAGCTGCCACTGTAATACACGCTGTTACATTTATGACATAATGTCATACCTCTTTTCGAATATATTTACAAATAGCGTCAAATATTCATTTTATATTTTGTGTTTTTTTTTCAAGTTTTCTACAATTGTATTTTTTTCTTATTAAAAAATAAGATGAAAGTTTGGTTAAAATTATTAAATTCTAATTAGCAAATTCTAAAATAGTGAGAAAATAATTACCAACAAATACTAACGCGGTGATATATTTTCAATATGTCTCAAAAGTGTCGGAAGAAAAGTACGAAATTTACGAATAAAATTTTTGTGTTATAAAATAGAACGTATGTTTTCGAAAGTACATAATATTAACCCGTATGTTCATCCGCTGCAAAACGCAAGGCTCTGTAATGAAAATTACTCCTCTGAGTGCCTTTGAACGTGCATCGACTAAACAGGGCATAACTGTTTCAGATAATGTTATAGCTTTATACAATCCTCATTTTTTATAGCGCGTAAAGTTTAGTACTAGCTTAACGCTTCCAAGGCCATTCGGCTGCATAAGGTCAATGTCATAATGTTTAAGGTACTGTGACTTTAAATCTCGAAATAAAAGATATGCGGGAAATGATATTTTGTTTTAAAAATTATGACACGTGTAGTGAGCCTTTAACTGTCATTTGTTTATTCATACCTATTACACATTCCTTAGCATTTATTTATATATAACAAAAGTTTTAAAGAAATGTATTAATTGTTGGTATATATTTGCATGTCTTTGTGGGTCTGATAACCTTGGAGAGAACGTAAAGCTGTCATTGATCACGGTTGTTATTAAAGACACCCGATAGCGATCGTTACTTGTGATAGGATTTTAGAGTGAAAAAAAGCTCTTACGCAACAGTGGAACGTTTTAGACTAAATCAATCAAACAAGGAGTATAACGTTATCTGTGACGTACCTTTCTATTTAAAATTAGAATGAAATATCAAATATGACGAAAAAGATTGGAATCAAATTGCAAAAAACTCTACCAATTAAGATTGCGTCTGAGTTACTGCAGTGAGGGATTTTCATCTATCTTTCAATATGCATTTATTCATTCCATAGCTATCATAACGAAATCCAGTGGTGTTTTAAGCCAAGTACAAAATTATCAAGTATAGTACATTTTAGATTTTAAGAAATTTTTTCGAAATTTTATACAGTATATTTAGAAATAAACGAATTAGTCAGATTTTTCCCATATTTTAAATATTAACTCCCTCTCTGGTGTAGTGGTGCGAGTAGTCGCTTAAAACACTGACGGTTTAAGGGTTCGATTCTCGCTCCAGATAAATATTCATAACTGTACAAATATTTCTTTCCGGTTTTGATGACTGTAATTGTGGGTCTCACCAGCGTTGCGGAGAGCACGTTCAAGGTGTCGGTCCCGGTTTTTAACCGACTTCCAAAAAAGGAGGAGGTTCTCAATTCGACTGTATTTTTTTTTTTTTATGTATGTTACATCAGAACTTTTGACCGGGTAGACCGATTTCGACAAATTTTATTTTAATCGAAAGGTGGTGTGTGCCAATTGGTCCCATTTAAATTTATTTGAGATCTAACAACTACTTTTCGAGTTATATCTAATAATGCGTTTTTACTTGACGCTTTTTTCGTCGACCTACGTTGTATTATACCGCATAACTTTCTACTGGATGTACCGATTTTGATAATTCTTTTTTTGTTGGAAAGGGGATATCCCTAGTTTGGTACCGTGATAAGGAAACCAGGATCTGATGATGGAATCCCAGAGAAATCGAGGGAAACTCTCGAAAATCCGTAATAACTTTTTACTGGGTGTACTGATTTTGATAATTTTTAATTTAATCGAAAGCTGATGTTTATCATGTGGTCACATATAAATTTTATCGAGATCTGATAACTACTTTTTAAGTAATCTTTGATAACGCGTAGTTGCTTGACTATTTTTTCGTCGATCTACGTTGTATTACTTGTCGATGTAATTGAAGTCGGTTTTTTTTTTCGTTTGCGAGCAAACATAATTATTATCATAAATACCTGATAGCGATCATTACTCATAGTAGAAAACCTATCCGCCAACCCGCAGTGGAGCAGCGCGGATTAAGCTGTAATCCTTCTCCTACAAGAGAGGTTTATGCCCAGCACTGGGATGCTACAGGCTGAATCGTAATCATAGTCGTGAAATACTAGACTTGTTCAAATTACTAGGGTTGCATAAACCTTAGATACTTAGTTTAAGATTATCTATGGTCAAGGTTGCATAATAACCTTGTACATAACTTATTGACCCTAGAATCTCCATATCATAAATGACACATTTAGATAAAACATATCACGTATGTATTCTGTGTGATAAGATAACGGATACTTTTAAATTTAGAATGTAGATCTTGTTTTGTGAATGATAACGTCATATTGAAATTGTCACTTGACGTCCTTCATGGTTTCGTACACGTCGAGATATGGCTCTGATTCTTAGATAATTTTGGCACATGTTACACGACACAACACAGACATACAAAGACAACACAGTTACACAACACATGCAAATATAATTATGTCAAACTTATAAAGATACAGTAGTTGTGTGTGTGTGACGTGTGGTGTAGTCAAGTATATTATATATATATTTTTAATTCAAAATAAATTAATCGTTGCTCCAACCTAAAACAGTGTGAAATTTGGGCGACATATTGTCAAGTTACATGTTTATTGCCTGCATAATTACGCGCAAAAAACAATAAGAAAACGTGTTGCTCCAGAGATGATTGAAAGTTTGATACACAAATATTGTATCCATATTTACAAGAAATCTCATAGATAGTATAACTAACTATTTTCGTACAATAGTGCCAGGAAAAATAATATTATCAACGTGTACTAATAATAAAATTGATAAACATTTTAAAGTTAAACTAAAATATTACATATATACATTTTTATATTCGGTTTAATCTAACTATTATTTAAATAAGGATTCGGTTTCTCTGTAGGGAAAATTAAAGTACCACATCGTAGAATATGCGGGCACAGATGTTATATTCAGCGGAAGAAAATTATAAATGGTTCTCATGATAACAACAGACATTTTAATAATCTGTGTAATACTTAAACAGAAATTAAAACACATTTTATTTTGTTCGTAAATAATACTGTTTGTGATTAATGAAATAATTACTTTTTCTGTTCTTGACGCCATTCTTTAGATCTAAACAGTTAGTAATCGTGTTATATTTAACACTGACAATCAAAAATAATTAATGATGTTATATCAAAGAATCAAGCATCGCCTTGCTAATGACACTTAATCGACGCTGTATTACTCTGGTATATTAATATTTAATTACAAAAGACGTCATAACATTATGAAAACGATTATAATATAAAATAAAGCCTGTTAATACTTGGTAATACACGTTATTTTGCTTGCATTGACGTTTTTGGTTGTTTTTCTCGATGTTTTACTTGGTATAGACTACATAATGTTTTTAAAGGGGCAAATAAAAACTTTTGCAATCTCACACACATTTTTTAACTTTTATAGTATAGTATAAGACAATAAAAATTCTATTTACTTATAGTTTCCTTTAAATCATACCCATAAACATTGACCAAGTTTTGATTTTGAAAAGATATTATTATAGAAAATGTCTTTGTATAGCTAATTGTAATAACTGAAAACCACCGAACTTGTGCTATAGTGAAACCTTCTTTTACAATCCCCATCTATTTTTACACATTGCCATATTTCAACAAAGAAATTCAATTAAAATTGATGTATTAAATTTAGCGATTATTCTACTTGCAACTATCGATGTGCGGAGAGTTATAAAAACATAGTAAAAAGTTATGCAAATATTGTAAAATGCACCTCACGTTTTTTACTTTGAATTTAATTATTCTTTTAATAACTTAAAGTTTCTTATAATTTTATTTAAAGTTATTAATGATTGATTGTTTAATTTTCTACTACTGTAATATTTAAACTCTTTGTAATTAAAAATTATATTCTACTTTTTAGTTCGATTAGCTACAAAAGCGTGGTTTTTTAGTTTTTTTAAACTATAATTTATTTATACATAACTAGGTCGGCAAACAAACGTACGGCTCAACTGATGGCAAGCGATTACCATAGCCTATAGACGCCTGTAAAACCAGAAGCATCGCAAGTGAGTTACCGACCCTACTCTCCATTCCCCCCAAAAGTTCTGGTCACCTTACTCACCAACAGGAACACAACACTTCTTGAAAACAGTATTATTTAGCTGTGATCTTCTGTAAGGTGGTACTACCCCAGTCGGGCTGCTCCATATTTTGTGCAGGACATTTCCTGCTGGACCCTCCCTCAGTTAAGTTCTTCGTCAGTAGTTCAAAAAATGTTATTATTACATAGGTACAATATATGTATAAATTTTATAACAAATAAAATCTGTAGTATGCACTTAAATAATAAAATTAAAGGTTTGTTACGTTCGTACTACGTTTACTCGCATTGATCTAAAAAAATATTGACAGCGGTGAATTTTACGACACAATTTTTTATTACAATAAATTTTATATGATTTAGTTTGTGCAATTGATGGTAATTATATGTTTAATTTAAATGTATTTTAAAGTTTTGTTCAGTTTATTATATTCACGAAATTAAGGACGGAAACGCGCTTTATATGCTTCTGGTGTTGCATGGTTATATACACTACGGGTATCGCTTACCGTCAGGTGGTAAGTATGTTTTTCTTTATATTCTGGTAATACTAAAATGTTATAAATAATACAAATATCAAAAGGACACTGAAATATTTTTTTTTAAATAAGACGTTGTGAGTTGGAGGCGGTTATAGCTGAAAATTAACTTTAAAAAGCACTTTTTAAGTCAACTTTGTTCGTAACTGAATAACAGTGAAAAACAATATTCCATACTTCAACGTGAGTATTGTGTTATCTGTATATGAGTTTTTTTTTACCCGACCATGACAGGCCAAAGGAGGGTTATATTTTTAGTTATGTATATATGTTCATCTGTTCCCTCATATCTCCTAAACTACTTGTCATATTGAAACAAATTAGGTATCATAAGAAGCGTCTTAATTGTTCACATGTATTTTTATACAGGTTTATACGGTGTAACATAATCCCTACTAATATTATTAATGTGAATGTAAGTTTGTTTGTTACTCTTTCACGCAAAAACTACTTAACCGATTATCATGAAACTTTGTACACATATTCTTGGAGGTATTAAAAATAACCTAGGACATTTTTTATTAAAAAAAATTCGATGTGAGCGAAGCCGCGGGTAAAAGCTAGTATTGAATATAACGGCCTCTAAAGGATATAAAGTGTCATAATTTTTTTTTTATTTATCTTGTTTAAATTGTCATCTATCTGTTTTAAAACGACCTGTACGGAATTTTTTATAATCTGTGTAAAATCTTAGAAGGGATATATTTTTGTTTGACTAATGTCCATCCTAGTAAATTCTATCGTTTTCCTGTACCAAAGATCAATAAGATAAAGTTCCACCTAAACTTGAACAAAAATCCACCTGTCAAGGAGCAAACTTAACGGAAGAAACGCTTTAAAACTATCGAAAGTTTAAGTATTAAAAAAGTTGGAAGCGATGTAAAGCGAGGTCATCGCTTATTACGAATAAGACGTAATTCGGTGTGTCGTGACTTGTGAGGCGTTATGAGCGTTATAAATCCCAAATACCCACGTAGCAATTAATAGTGAATTGGTTCCACCCAGGTTATGTAACTAACACCCTCTGCTTGTTAGTATCTCGCTGAAACGGGATGTGATTTCAGTACGTTGATTGGATGATACTTTGTTCATAGTCATTACGATACAAGGCCGGTCGTTCGAGTTATTTTATGTAAATTAGGAAATCATTCCGAAAATTTAAAGTCAAGACGTTCTTATTTATTTCATCCGTCTCATTTTAATGCAATGAAATTATTTGTTATGTATTCTATGTATAAAACACAACTGAAAACACTCAATGTAACACTTATTTCTATTTCTATTTATTCATTAATTATATATTAATTTATTTATTATATTTATTTATTCATAATACACACTTTTAACTTCATTGAATAAGTTATCAAAGTAATCACTTATACGCCACGTATCGAGTTGCAACGTTAGCCGCACGATAATTAAACAACAACTGCTTCTTCACTAACAAATTATCCTATTTGTATTGTGCTTATCTTATGCGGCGTCAGCTTCGGTGGTGCGGACACGTGTCGCGTATGGCGGAGCAAAGAGTCGCTAAGCGCCTCTTCTACTCGGAATTTGAGAAAGGCAAGCGTAAGAATGGCGGTCAACTTCTCAGGTATAAAGATGTGCTCAAGCGACACATGAAAAGTTGCAGCATCGACCCGCTGCAATGGGAGCAGCAGGCAGCCGGACGGCCAGAGTGGAGGGCGCTAGTTAAAGCCTAGCGTCCAGAACTTTGAGGATAGGTAGCTCTATGAGCTGGACGCCAAGCGAGATGAACTAAAGGTTCAACCACCAGCGACCTTTAGATATAATTATGTTAACGGTGTGCTAGCGTGCCCGCAGTGTGCGAGGACTTTTACACAAAAAATTGGCTACATAAGCCACGCGCGAGCACACCAAAGACAAAAACGGAGTTGAATGCAGTCGCCGTGGCCGTAATCGGCCGGGAGGTGTATATATCCTATTTGTAGGAAAACAATCCCGCCAAAATATGACAAAGATGGCGACTGACCAATCAGAAATTTAGTATTAACACTAGTTAAGTAGTTAAGTAGTACCGAATACGGTAATTATCCATCTTTATGCTCTTCCGGTACTTCAACAACTATTAAACCAAATACGTCTCCGTCTAATCTTAATTTTGGATAAAGGAATATTGAGAAATATCTATATTTTTGAAAAGAATTTTTTATATAAAATACTTGTCTGCAATCTGTTGTAGATTCCGTTTGTTGCAAAGTCGTGGGAATTTAATAATAGTATGCTCCCAGAACTCAGTCTTCGTGACTTAATATAATGCATTTCTTCCTTCAGTGGAATACTCTGCAGAGGTCCTGTATATTTGTTCCTAATTGTTAATGCTAGAGAAATAAAGCTTAACAGTAACTACTAACTCATTTAATTAAAGCAAGTCGTAGGCATAAATGGTACAATTAGTGCAGATAATGGTTGCAGCCTCAATTGACAATTATTTAAAGTACTCTCTGAAGTACTATTCAATATGATAATTAGAACTGACGTTATTTTTGTTACCATCTTGAGTCTTCTAACTGCAATTAAGTGACAACACTGCAGCATAAATGTGATTTGACTTTATATTTTTGACTAAGGCAACGTTTCATTTAGGATGAATAATGTAGTATAATGATTAGCTACGAACTTGTAAGTAGTAAACGGAACAGTAGCTCAAAAAACAAACCAAGTCCAATTGAAATCGTCTACTTTAAGGACTACTAGGCTAATTCGATAATAGTAGGTTTATAGTAACCACGCTATTTGACAATATACATTTAGAAGAACGTTTTCTTGGCGTTATATATCAAAATATAAAATTCTCGTATCGCGGTGTTTGTAGTTAAACTCCTCCGAAACGGCTTGACCGATTCTCTTGAAATTTTGTGTGCATATTGAGTAGGTCTGAGAATCGAACAACATTTATTTTTCATCCCCCTAAATGTAGTCCACCCCCCACTTTTTTTAATTTTTAGATACATTATTTATTCTTTATTTTATTATGATTTAGCGTTGAAAAATACATACAATCCTAAATTTTCAAACTTCTACCACCAACCCCTATTTTTAAATAGCGTTTAGCGGCAAGACAACGTTTTCCGAGTCAGCTAGTATCAAGACAATTTTGAGTTCCTTCCCTTTAACAGATAACACCTGAAATACAAGCATTCTTTGTTTGTACGTAGAAGCGTCGAAATGAAATGTGTGTGTCAAAGTTTCGGAGCTAAAAACGAACCGACGAAGTATTTGTTGTACGTTTCTTGTACGATCATCTCCTGTATTAAGTTTAATTTAATTGTTATTATTATTTAGCGAAAAGTAACCATTATTTTAAGATGTCTACCTATTACATTTTTAAAGAGACAACTCTGTGACAAAAAGACGGATAGTCGGGTCTCAGAAGGGTCCTACACAATCTAATTAGATGAATTTTTAAATATGAACTTTAATTTCTATAGATTTTCTAATTTCAAAAATTCGAATATTTTGAGATTGGCCACGAACAATATTGAGATTAATAAAAAAAAAAAACTTAAACAATTACGACTGCGTAGTTACAAACGCATAAATGTATATTAGAAAGTAAAAAGAATGCGCTGATTCTGGAACACAGGTACTTCAAGTTTAAATGACGTCTGGTTAATATAGAATGATCGGGTTACACATCCATTCATAATGTTGCTAATTTGCTGACACTTGTGAGATAAAATACAATACGTTTATAATTACACTAGCTAACTCATTTTTACTGAAGTGAATCCACTACCATACCACTGCGCTTTAGTGGACAATTTTTTTACTACAAGGTCACATACAGATCAGATATCAATATTATTATACAAATACAAATATCCATCTTGACGGAAAATCTTACTCAAAATCACCGGCATTAAGGGGAATATCTACAATAGAACGGATGTGGTTTTTAATGCAACTAGGTTAGCAAACAAGCGTACGGCTCACCTGATGGTAAGCGATTACCGCAGCTTATAGACGTCTGCAACACCAGAAACATTGCAAGCTCGTTGCCGACCCTCCATTCCCCTAGGAGCTTTGGTCACCTTACTCACCAACAGGAACGCAACACTGCTTGATAACAGTATTATTTAGATGAGATCTTTCTGTAAGGTCGAGGTACTACCCCAGTCGGGCTGCTCCATATTTTGAGCAGGAAATTTTCTGCTGTGCCCTACCTCAGATAATTTAAGGATGTCTTTTTCATTTGTATTTTCAAAACGTAAATTCACACAATATAGACTCACTGTGTAGTGAATACACTGAGTATTGTGTGTAATTATGTGTCAATTTAGATATCTGTATTGACATTACAATAATTGTCAGTATGTTTTCATCATGACGTAACAGGAAATAATATAGAATACAAAATAGTTCTAATGAATCGGGTTAGGAACTTCTATAATACGCTAAAATGTTGTATTAATAAATTACTACACGACTCATCCGGTATTACACGCATCATTGGATACAGATCAACAACGCTTAGGTAACATTTACACGTAAACAAGAAAACTCTTTACAATAACTATTTACAGAGGAATTTTTAAAATTAAATACACAATGTTTTAAATTGTTACATTAATTATATATGAACTATTAATTTTTCTATAAAGAACACATTTTATGAAGTAGCGAAATATACCACCTGTTTTAAACTTTATTCAATAAAAGAGTCACAGTTCCTTCCATCCTTACCAAATGGCGCCAAGTAAGTGTAAAACACATTTCCCTAACATTAATTAAGATGTACTTGACATGTACGTAAATAAATATTTTTTTAAATAAATAAAGTGTTGTTCTACGAAATTCTATCATTAAAGCCACGTTAATATATATTCATTAAAACATAATAATTTACATGTTTACATTTTAAGTTATGTCACCTCCAATATGTTTCAACGTGGGTGGACAGCGATGACTTCACAGGTTCGGCTCAGCAAAAAGTCGCGTGGGTTCTGCAGTCGAAGGCCAACCCAAAATCCAACCTCGTTATTTTGTATTTAAATATATACGTCAGAATTAATGGATAATTGTGTCATTTGCACTTAACTTTGCAATAATTTTTATCTGATTAAACAATGATAGGTTACCAATTTGTTTATACCTAAGTAGTATAAATACGATAAATTAGTATAAGTTTAACTAAAATTAAAACTAGAACTATTCTAATAGTTGATATATGATCAATAAGCGTTATATCCCTCTTTTCCCGCGGGTGTCGTAAGAGGCGACTAAGGGATAACACAGTTCTACTACCACCTTGTGATTTAAAAAGCCAACCGATAGGATGACCATCCAACTGCTGGCTTTGAAATACACAGATCGAAGACAGGCAGCAGCGTCTTCGGTGCGACAAAACCAGCTCTGCCACATGAGTTCACGCCATTTTTGGCGCGAACTTGAGGAGACCTATGTCTAGCAGTGGACGGCGATAGGCTAATGATGATGATGATGATGATGATGATGATGATGATGAAACGTTACGTAACCTACTTCATGAATTTTCTTTATTTATGAAACTTAATGTGTAGTTAAAGACACTAATATACACATATTATTACTATTTTACCTTCAACTAGACATAAAAACAGGATTTAAATTATTTTACAGGATTTTTTTTCTGTAAGGTCAAGGTACCCCACACGGGCTGCTATATATTTTGATCAGGAAATTTCCTACTGTGCCCTACCTCAGTTAGTTAGTTAGTTCAGTTGTGTGTTTTTGTCATTGCTAATAATGATTATAAATCAGGTATTGTACTGTTCATGTTTGAATGCCTACAGGTATCGTCGAAATCCTTCCAAATGGTAAAGTAACGTGACTTTATCACTTGTGTAAACTTTTCAAGAATCTCGAAAGCGTAATATGCGGATACTTGTCCGCATTTATTGTGTGGGCGATTCCGTCATAGTACTTCATTCATTCGCTTCTTCCGATGACCAAATACAATTAATAACGACTGAGTGATGAGCAATCAATATCTGTAGTCATCCACACTTAGGAAGTTTGTTATTTTTGGTTGTTATGCCATCATAATATGCTGTAACATTTATTATTTTAAGAGTTCCGTTTATTGGCAGTGATGTTTAAAAACGGTATCCGAATTTGATATCATGAAAGTTACCTGATTCATATATTTTTTTATGTCACCAAACAAATATACAGTCCATTAGATGGTAAGCAGTTCCCGCAACTGATAATTCTCGTTTGCAAAACCAAGAATATCAGAAAAACAGCGACAATCCTTTATAAGCCTGTGAACTTCCTCTTTGAAGACAAAAAGAAGTTTTGTGTAAGAAACTTATTCGAAAAATATTCCCTTACCGGCAGAAGGTTCCTTCGAAACAACATTTTACATAACAACTTGAGATCACATCAAAAACACAAAAAAATAATGTCGAAGATGACTGTTTTTAACTCTCAAAAAAAAAAGGTGTTGAAACTATACATAATATAGATACGAACTCGTGTATATTAATGCAACTACCTTTTATATAATAAAAAAAAAAAAAAACTAATAGGAACATTTACAAAAACTGTTTCACTTGAAATTATAATTCCAAAGGACGTTTTAAGTCACGTTTTTGTCATAACTATTTTTTCGCTCTCAATGCCGTTTCAATTATGAATATCGATAAGTTATTGTATTCAATGTGTACCCCTACTACTAACTTTTCAACTATTTTTGGCATGTCAATTTTAGAGCAATAATTATCGCGTCTTTGTCTTCAACTGACGTAAAAGAATAATGTAGAAAAAAAGGTAGATTTATATTTAAAAAAGTTAAATGTTTATTATTATTATAAGCACTTAATTCACTGTTTAAACATATGATTACAGTAAAATAATAACACGTATATTTTCTTAACACTGCACATTTATTGTCAACTAATAACGACAGGTATAACAGATAATCATCAGTAGTGTCTGTTGTTAATGTGACTTGCATATCGCAAAGTCCATTGTTGTGAATAGAGACGAGTCGCGCGGCGTCACAGTTCGTCGTACCCAAAATATGCTCGAATTTCGTCGTGTCCGCAGACGAGTAACAGCTGCTTATAAATATTTCATATTTTTTTTTGGTGTGTTGCATTATGTTTCCACTGTAAATATAACCTAGGAAAACGAGTAAAATTAAGACCTGTACTTTAAATATGGAAATACAATTTTAAGTTATGATTAAGATACATTTCAAGTTATCTACATGAGTCGTAAATGAATGAAACTAAAATATTTGACACATTTATTTTGTCTTTTATGAAATGTCTTTACAAAAAGTAACAAAAACCTAAGAGGATTATTCAACACTCAACATATAGAAATTTAATTTATATTTATTGAACACCAGGTGGTAATAATTATGGCGGGTCAATTTTCTGTTTTCAGAAAAAAAAGTTTCTACTTCGATAATCATTAGTATCGTATTCCATAAAAGCTTTACATTATCCGAACAGGTGTTGAATTGGCACCAGTCGATAAATGTGAAGGGCTTTGTATGCTCAGCGGGTTAGCGGCCGCGTGACGATGTGGGTCACAACGTCTCAGCTATTATAATTATATACTAACTTTTTGTACCCAATTATAATGACTTTTGCTTCATTCTATTTTTAAATGTCAAGTTATAAGACATTATATGAACATACGTTTAATATAATAAGGGTGACGCTTTTTTAAAACCAAAAAACTATGATTCAGTCAAAGATTATAGACAAGACTGATTTCGATATGCTGACATTGGGTGAAACCGCGTGTGAGCTTATTCATTAAATAAAATAAACATATTTGCTTATGTATTAATAAAAACACATTAGAGTGTTAAAAAACTTTAGCAAATGACAATTTATGATAATGAAACTTTATAGCGATAACAACAGTAAAAAACATAAGACGGTTGCAAGATAAATCAAAAAATAACAGCGTCAACGTTATAAACGATTCCATCTAATTTAACTGTGTAGTAATTATAAGTACTAATCAAGAATTAGAGTAGCGTGCTATTTTGAGCACTAATTCAGTAATTTACCATCGCTGCTACTAATTACATTAACTAATTATGTTCCGGTTAGAAGTTGGTTCGCGAAACGAAAATGTTTATATTGTACAATACAATAACAAAACAAACTTGCATTGTACAATGAAATGCAGAAGGAATATTTAATTTCTTAATTACCTACCTCTATTGGCGAATTTACATGCAAAAATGGACATATAAACTACGTGTAGGATAATAAACACGCAGACTTTCGCAGAAGTTTTCAAGAAGATGAACCATAAAAAAATTACCAAGAAAATTGTGTGTAAACACCACAAAATGTGATACGTTTCTAGAAATATATTTGATTATATATTTAAATGATCAAGAGTTATATAATGAAAGCCAACATTTGCTCACTCGCTTGCTTCATCCTATCGCAGTAACTGCTGGACACAGACCCCAAGCTTGCGCCAAAAGTGCCAGTTTTCTGCAATCGTCATCCAGCATTCACTAGAAAGATGTGTTTCAGAAAAGTGACGAAATAATCGTGCACAAATAAAATAAAATAAATACTAAGTCTATATCACAACGTAAAAAAATTATTTACATATTTCATATAAATAATTAGTATATTTAGAGGTAACTTTTAATATAACACATAATGATTTTGTATAATAAAATGAGTCGTACAGAGACATTCAAATGAAAATCTCAGAACATTAAAGTTATTGACATCTCAGTCTCGGCACAGACGATAACAGAACGTCAAAGGTTAGACATGACTCAACTTTAGCGAGAATTATTATTGCTTCAGCGATGCCAATAACAATATAAGTAATTAACAAAATCTATATTTATATTCATTTCGACTAAATTTTTAATGTATAACAGCGAACATAGTGTTTATTGTTAAAGGCAATATCAAAATTGTTTCCAAACACTTAAAAGAGTATAAGTGCGTACAGAAAATTTTTTGCGCATATTTTTCCCAAATATAGGTGATACTATGTTCACCGGGAGATCTTATCTCTACTCGTACTCCAATATACGACTGTGCGTATTTTTCAATTGGCTCAATATTTTTTATAAGATGGTAAACAAGTGCATAGTCCATCTCATGTTCAGCCATTGCGGTAGCAGATGTCTGCAACACTAGAGGTAAGAAAGACGCATTTCCGATCCCATACCCGCTGTCAATACAATGTATTCTAAGGAGCTCTATCTTGCGCTGAGAACCACACGAACACTGTGTTACTTGAGAGCAGTATAACTTAGCTGCATTTATATTCTGTAAGTCATAAAATTAGTAATATAAGTAAATATTAAGGCAAAACCTATAAATTTACTATGGACATCGGTAGTGAAAGCTGCAAAGTTATAAACCTGTTTTGTTAATTTATTTTAATTTCTAATTATTGATACTAATTTGTTATCATGACTGATCTTATATTTATTTTGAATCCAACTCATTAAAAATGTCTAGCGTAGGGTTCCATTTCTTTTGGAGGAGCAGTCTGGTCTTTTCGCCGAGGCCAGCCTGTCGCTGGAGGGATCCTGTTGCCTGCAGATCCGGGACCCTCCAATTAAAGCGGCTGAAGGCTCCTGCAGAGGTTTTGGTCGGTAGGTCACCCCCAAGTGCTGAAGCCGACATACAGTCTAGGAATGCCTACCCGGGCATCCTGGATATCACCCGTAAATGGGTTACTCTGCGATATCAAAAAGAAAAAAAAAAGAAAAAAAAGGTTCCATTTCTTTAAAGCTTTTATATCGTATTTTTATTATGAAAAAAAAAAATCAGTTTCCAAAATGTGTAAGTATCATACAAACTTACGTAGGTGCTTGTTGACGATTTCTATTTCATTGTTTCGTATGTAATTATTTCATAAAAAATAAACAAAATTTACTATTTTCTTTTCATTCATAAAGAACTTGTTTTGTAGTTCAAAGGCTGATTAATTCCTTTAGTATATAATCTTCTTTCACTTTAATATACATATATTTATTTATTTATTTATTTATTTTTATTTGGGAAACAAACAGTAAAATATAACACAAAGTAAAAAAGAACAGCAACAAGATAGTGCATATACCAGTTAAGTTTCCACTAACAACTAACACATAATAAGCAGAGCGCAAAAAAGTTAACAATTAGAAATAAAATATCTAAAACAAGAAATAAAATACAAATGCAAAATCAAAATTAAATTAAAATCAAAATCAAATTAAAATTAAAATCAAATTAAGATCAAATTATAATTTAAATCAAAATAAATTAAATTAAAATTAAAACACAAAATTGAGTAACTTAACAATTGAAAAATGTTAATAAATAAAATGATAATCAAAAAAATAATAAAAAGCAAATAAAACATAAAATAATTAAATTCATTGGTTCATTAATTGATTAATGTTATGTCTAAAACTTAATAACGAACATGAGAATATATCAGCGCTATAAATTTTTTTATTATATATATTGCAGGAACGACGAATAAAATCATTTTGGGCATATTTGGTTCTAGTACTAGGCAAACAAAAAAGATCATTTTTACGTTTAAAAAATTTAGGGACATTAAAGTTCAAACAACTTAGTAAATAAGGACTATCAACAACATTATTGACTAACTTATACAGAAAGATCTGATCTTTCAATGTACGGCGAACTTCCAGTGAATTGAAACTAGGCAAGTCATGATAAGAGCGACAAAACCTATAATTCAAATGTTTAAGGAATTTAGCTTGTATTTTTTCAACGGACTCAACATATATCTTATATTGAGGGTTCCAGATAGTAGACCCAAATTCCAACAAAGAGCGCACCAGGCCATTGTATAGCATAATAAGAGTATAGTAATCTTTAAAATCTTTACCAACCCTCAGTATAAAGCCAAGCATCCGATAAGACTTAGCAACAATTTGATCTATATGGCTCCCAAATGTTAACTTATTATCCAAGTAAATACCCAGGTCTCTCACCCCCGCAACGCGGTCAATAATTTTGTCGTTTAGATGGTAGTTAAAAGAAATCGGCGTTTTTTTACGTGTAAATGAGATGACGCTGCATTTTTTAACATTTAGAGAAAGCTGATTATCATCACAATACTTGCATAATTTATTTAAGTCTTCTTGTAATAGCAAACAATCTGGCAGCACAGATACCCTTCTAAAAACCTTCAAGTCATCTGCAAATAATAATATCGAAGAGTGCTCGAAAACTTTACAAATATCGTTTATAAAGATATTAAAGAGCAACGGATCAAGGTGAGAGCCCTGTGGTACACCAGAAGAAACAGGAGTAAAAGATGAACAAAAACCTCTTATTGTCACTGCCTGACTTCTGTCCCGAAGATAAGACGATAACCACCTAAGTAGGTCACCGTGTATACCAACTTGCTCCAGTTTATTTAAAAGTATGTTATGGGATATTTTATCGAAAGCCTTCGAGAAGTCGGTATACACGACGTCCACCTGGCCACCACCATCCATAGCTTTCAGTACACG
Organism: Melitaea cinxia; assembly: GCF_905220565.1. Taxonomy (NCBI): domain Eukaryota; kingdom Metazoa; phylum Arthropoda; class Insecta; order Lepidoptera; family Nymphalidae; genus Melitaea; species Melitaea cinxia. Next base: position 2,719,176 of record NC_059399.1, on the reverse strand, counting down.
ATGAATCAGCTCACACACATTAGTTTCAACGGATCTTCTATCGACGAAACCATGTTGTTCATCAATCAGAATACCCCGTACAAATGGATAGATGTTATCGTAGATAATTTTTTCGAACATTTTAGCTATGGTACATAATTTAGATATCGGCCTATATTTCTGAACGTTATGTTTATCGCCTGATTTGAATACTGGTACCACGAACGAGCGCTTCCAAGCAATAGGCACAGAGCCAGACCTTAATGACTTATTAAAAAGGAGAAAAATAGGGTAGGCTAATGAGTTATAACAATTCTTTAAAAATATAGGTGGTATATAATCGGGACCATATCCCTTATTGACATTCAGTGATTTCAAATAATTTTTAACAGTAGATACTGACAAATCTATATGGCCGATATCCAAACCACCACAGCTATGAATTTGTTTCTTAAATGTTACATTTATGGATCCATCGCTGTAAACTGATTTAAAATAGTCATTAAACAATGAACATACCTCCTCATCGTCACTAGCAGTTTTGTCTTACCAAAACAGACTGTCAGGAAGGCCAGAGGATGTTCTTTTACTCTTAACAAAAGACCAAAAGAGTTTACTGTTGTTGCGTATCCTGACCTCCGTCATATGAATATAATCATCATAGCACTGTACTTGTACTAATTTTTGTCGTTCTCGTAAAAGGACAAATGTGTGGTAATCAGATATCCTATTATAAATCTTCCATTTTTTATGGTATTTTAACTTTTCTGCTATAATTTTTTTTTTTTTTTTTTTTTTTTTTTTTTTTTTTTTTTTTTTTTTTTTTTTTTTTTTTTTTTTTAAGGCTGGGGTATACCAAGACGGATAGTTTCCAACAGACTTTACAATCTTAGTGGGAACCATATCAGAGATAATTGAATCCACGGTCTGATAGAAAACATCAACTGCCCGGGATATGTCATGATCACTAAGAATGTCATACCAATCAACACTTCCCAGAGCACCGTTAATATCAACATAGTTGGCTTGACGGAATAAACGTATTGAACGTGAGACTGTTCTACCTCGTTTTTGCGTAGGTATCGCTAACTTAACCTGCAAAGCTGGATGGTGCGCATCCTCGATCGTCAGGGGAACAATACATTTATCGACCGCACAGTCACAATTACCAATAACAAGATCTAGAACCCGACCATTTTTATTAGAAATTGAATTAAATTGTTTCAAATCATTAAATTGAAGAAAATTGTACAAGCAGTTTACCAAATCACTTCCAGAGCCATAATTACAAATTTTCATATGTCCATATTCTTGTGACCATGTCGCTTCAGAGATATTAAAATCACCCACCAACAAAAATATATCGTCAACCCGACAGAGACACTCCTGTGAAATGATTTCGTATAATTCACATTGGACTTCGTACTGAGACCTGCAATGTGGAAAATAACAACAAAATACATGTAGTAGTCTTAAAACGGGAGAAGAAGTAGTCCTTATTGAAACTTTTAAAACTTCAGCCGCCTTATTAGTTAACATAATTTGCGAGGAAGAATAAACAGAGAGGTTGGAGTTAACAGCAATTAAAACTCCTCCACCCATACTATCACCTCGCAAATCATAGCACCTGTCACTTCTGTATACGGTGTAACGGGAATCGAATATTTCAGTATCAAAAATACCCCCATGCAACCAGGTCTCAGTAAAACAAACTATATCATTATCCTGTTGCAACAAATTTCTAAACACGGCGTTCGTTTTAGTTCTAAGTCCGCGAACATTCTGGTAATATACATTGAGCGAATTAATCATGATGGAAAGCAACGATAACAATTACATAGAATATTCTCAGATTATCCTTAATTAGCCTGAAATACCAAAGTCTAACCATAACATAAAATTCACCGATACCTAATGAGCTAAAACTAGTAAAGATTATTATAATATGCCCATTCATAATAATATAATTATTTAAAAAGTAAAAAATAGTCAGTAATAAAACAATAAAAAATAATAAACATCGAACAATAATCAATACATTCAAAATTAATAAAATGAAATTTAAATTAGAAATAACAATCAAATTAATATGTAAAAAAACATTTAAAATCACAATTAACACCATGTTCACAATAAAGACACAATTCAAAATCATTATATCAATTAAAATCAAATTCGTTATCAAAATAAAAATTAAAGTAAAAATCATAATCAAATGCAAAATATAATGCAAAATAAAATCCAAAATATGATAAAGATATAAATCGCAATCACAATTAAAAACCAAAAGTAATATTAATATTAAAATCAAGAATACGATAAAAATCAAATTCAAATTCAAAATCAATAACCTTAACAAAAAACAGACTACAGTTCCTTTAAACATAAAAGTAGTTCTTAAACCATCTTTTTTAAATCAGGAAGCGAAGTTATATGCATGACCGGGCTGGAATTTGTGCGACGAACCATAATACAGCATTTTTTAACCCATACATATTGATAACATTTTTCTTTAGCCATTTTCTTAACTGAGTGCAAGAGTGATTTATTCGAACTTGTGAGATGATCATTTAAATAAATAGGATTGTCAGAATCGAAACCCAGGTCATTGCAATTTAACTTACGCTTACGCACGAGTGATAAAAAATCGTCCTTCTTCCACCGGCACAAAAACCGCACTATAATAGGCTTAGACTTCTTATTATTATTGTTTTTTGGAGCTACCCTCGTAACGAAATCAATATCCGTGTCTATATTCAAATTAGCATCAGCTCTTTCTGCTATATTTTGTAGGACAGAATACAGATTTTCATTTTTTCTTTCAGGAACCCCATAAATTTCAATATTAGATCTGCGAGCCCACTGTTCCCTATCATTGTTCACGTTTTCCATGGATTCTAGTTTTGACTTCAGTTGTTCAAATTCAATCGCCCTACTAGAAAACAGCTTAACTTCAGCCTCACAATGCGTTAATCTGGCACTTAGATCCTCGAATTTGGTATTAAAAAAGTCTAAGCTTTCGCCTATACTTAGAAATTCCTGCCTCAAAGCTTTTACTTCATTTTCGAGCGGTAATATAAAAGATTTAAATTCAGCTTTGAGGCTGGAAATCTCCGTGGAAATAACAGATTTAACGATTTCAATAACAGCGGTGGTGTCAATCATTTTAGGTGTAGACGATTCGCTTTCAGGCGAAGAAACTACCGTCGATGACCCGCCTCTGCGCAGATTAATGTTCTCGTCGACGTTTGTATTACGAACAGGCGTGTTGTCTTTGTTCAAATGACGAGGCTGAGCTATTGAACACTCTGGGCATATCCATGATTTTTTGCTATCAGTAGGAATATCTTTATTATTCTTCGATGGAAATAAACATTGAAGGTGGTAATTTTTTTTGCACTTAGTACACATAATGCAGTCGGTGGCTCCACCTCTGGTTGCTTTACAACATTCGTACTTCATATTGATTTAATGTATTCGACAAGAAACAACTCAGAATATAAAATATGAAAACGATATACGTAAGAACTTTCGGGGTTTGAACCAAGGATCGGCGAATAATTGGTGCGGTAAAAATGCAAACGCCACTACACCAGCGTATCAGTAACTACAGATTGTGAAATTTGCGTACATATGAATACAGAGTGACTTGATTTGAAGACCTTAAGTTCTTTTAATTTATTCACGTTGGTTCACAATAAAGGTCACTTCAATATCACTCTTAATGAACTAATTTAGTTTTAATATAGCGGAAAATATCTTCAAAGTTATTAGATTATATATGCAAAAGTTGAAACACACATTAAACCAAAAGCTTTGTACTTGAAACACTATTGAAAGTTAATTAAACTTGAAATAGAGAATTTTTACTCAGGGAATACACAATAACACGTCTGCTTCCAACAATAGTCATGTGGGTAGGTACTGTAGGTAGGTGGGTAGGTAATACCTCGTATTAACAAATCATTGTCTTCGAAAAAATATTTTTTTTTTTTAACCTTTTATACCTGCTCAACGTCTTACAAACCGAACTGATATGTACGAATATATATGTACGAAAGTTTAGTATTTGCGTTATACCTTTCCATAATTGATTTTAATGTTTATTTCGAATCGATAAAAAGGTAAACATGTTTTCAATTACGTTAGCCTGCTTTCATTTGTGTATCATAAGGCACACATTTTCTGCGCTCTATTGTGTATTTTTTTCACTTAGGTACTGAAATAAATTACCATATTCGAAAAACGACGTAAAGCCGAAAAGTTAAAGCTTAATTCGCTAAAGTGTTCCAAAGCCGATTGACGTTTGATTTGTTACAAAAAGACGATGTCATTAATTTATGATAAATGAGATCGCGAGATCAACAAACGTATTCTCAGTCTGGTTTTGAGATTCATATTACCAAATATCTATGGACAACTAGAAGGCAAATTTATAAACATAATTATCTTTTTAGGAAATTGACCACACACGTACAGACAATACGATTAAATGTACTCCTGAGAGCTCTACATAGCTTGATAAGTTAATTTCAAAAAGTCATCCGTCTTGCACAATTTATTTTTTTTAAACTTCTTAAAGAATGAAAGGTAACAAGAGTTTCATAAAAATCGAGCTTCTGAAATAATACAAAAAAAAAATGAAATGTTAATACAGGGATCATACGTAATGTCGTTCGTGGGTTTGATCTTTGCTCAATACCAATTTTTGCACAGGTCATACAAATGCTTGTCTGTATTCTATGTATGACTCCCGACATAGGATTTTCTGCCTGCTGTAGGCCGTGGATTGTAGATCATATTATAATAATAATAATGATGTGGATTATAAATAGTTGACTTGCATCTCTTCAATCAGGCGTCATGATGTAATGTGTAACATTTTCTGTTTACATTATGAACGGATAATTTAATACAAAGTATTATAATGATATCGTAGTATATTATTTTATTATAACGTAATATAGTAGTATAGTACAAAATAATTATAGTAAAACGTGTTCTAATTTAAAGTAATAAGTCCGCCGAGGAGCAATATGGGAGAACTTTCTTATTACCAACACTGCTTCATCATCGAAGAAAAGTGCTATTTCCAGCAGTGGGAGGCTTACAGGTTGCTTCTGAACAGAAAAAAAAATGTATTTTAAATATTGTATTTTATGTCGGTCATTTTATAAATGTTGATATAACTTCCGGTAAGTATTTTTTCCTACGTAGCATGCGAACGTTTTTGATATTAATTAATTGATATTTATTTCACAAGAAAACATTAAATGTTTTCTTTAATCTTTTTGTTTCTTGTAAAAAAATAAATACTCACATTTTAGAAAATCTATAAAACTGCTTTTAATCTCATCAAGGTTACATTTTTTTATCTGCACTCAAATTAAGAGCATTGAAAAGAAATTATCACTATTACAATTTGATACCACGGTACCAGTAGTCAGACCGTTTTTTGCATCGTAGTTTAACATATAATTTATAACTAATAGGATAATTAAACAGTACACCGAATTTCGGATCATAAAGTCAGTATTTACAGTTACGGTTGACGTAGTCCGAGGACACCAGTAGTGAAAACATATTGGCTCATATCCGGACCGTATAAAACTTTAAATAATTAATCGTTCATTTCAGACGACCGATATCGTGCCTTCATATTAGTGGACATAACATTGTAAACTGTTCTAGATTTTTCGATGGGAAATTTGTCAAAGATATCCTCTATATTCTGCTTTTATTTTTAGTACTAGCAACGTAAACTAGTGACGATAGTGTTATCAATCGAGATGTTGGCATTTTCAACTACAGTTAGTTAATTTTTTATACATACAATACGTATTTATTTCTAGTATGGGGTTGTATGTTGTCTCTCCTATGTCTCACTATGGTGTCTCTCCTATTTCAGTGTCGACTATATTCATTATTATCATAATCAGTCATCATCATCAATAGTTCAGCCTATCACAGTCATTGATGGACATAGGCCTCTCCACAAGTTCGCGCCAAAAATGGCGTGAACTCATATGTTTTGCCTATAGTCACCACGCTGGGCAGGCGGGTTGGTGACCGCAGGGCTGGCTTTGTCGCACTGAAGATGCTGCTGCCCGTCTTTGGCCTGTGTATTTCAAAGCCAGCAGTTGGGTGGTTATCCCGCCATCAGTCGACTTTTTAAGTTCTAAGGTGGTAGTGCAACTATGTTATCCCTTAGTCGCCTCTTACGACACCTACGGGAAGAGAGGGGGTGGCTATATAATTTACTGCCGTAACCACACAGCAGATTATTATTATAAAATATCAGATAAAGATTGTTATGTTACTTTTAATAGGAAAATTATTAACGCGCCCGTTATGGACCAACGTGGCAGATTTGCCTCAAGGTTCCCATTTGGCGTTCAGATTAGTTAATAGCACGGCAAGATGTCTTTGGACTACGCAGATGTAAAAACAATATGTCATGTAGGTAAAACATCATTTAAAATATTACAAATATTAATACAAATAATCTTTAGTGTATTCCAAAACTTAATAAAAGAACATTAGAACCATGAATATGCATAAATGTACAAAGGGGGTTTTATCATGAAAAGGGTAATCTATTCCAGGCAACCATGTAAAAGATATGAAGAGAACAAAGCGTAAAGATAGTATACCAATGAATCAATAATAAAATTATAAGTATAAATATCAAAGATGTCACTACTGTAATTCACGGAGTCAGTGTGAGTTTTGAGTTATTAGGATCCACGTTTGTCTTCAAACGGATAAGAGAAGTTTGATTTAAAGTATTTTTAAGTATAAAAACTTTATTGTAATAATGTTTTTCTTTCCATTCTTTTTTTTTTTTTTTTTTTTTTTTTTTATTACATTCAGACGTTATCGATTAATATGGGACATGTTGACAGTGGACGCGTACCATAATTTATCAAATCTCGTGTAGGCGCTTAAGCGAATTATTACAAGGCTACTGAACATGATGAAGACGCTAGTAGAAATACTAAAATGATTTAAATTTTATTAAATAAAAAAAAATATTTTAATTTTTTTTAATATGCACTTAATATACCCAATAATAAAAGAATATTGTATAAATAATAAACGATAAATGTACATTTATCGGTACCAAATATGACTCGTCTTGATCTGAACACTCAACTTAAATGCTCAGATCATAAACAAATGGTAGAAGACTCTGACCAGCTGTGATATATGAAATGATTTTTTATTATGAAATAAAATAATCTTAATTAATTCTATTTTTATTGTTTATTATAATGTAAGTTTTTAAATTGACGTGTTAATATTTCACAAGGTTCGCTGTGAAATAAAATATTCATTTTTTATATTGGCACACATATACATATTGCTTTTTAAAGTTTATTTTTCTTTTTTTTTAACTTCACATTTTTTTTCTCTTACCAGAAATGTCAGTATAATAATATAAATAATATTCATATTTACTAACCTAAAACATAAACTGGGTCATAATTATGCTATAGTATTACAAGAAAATTCTCACACATTTGTTTGTGACTATAACGTTGTTGAGCATATAAATATAGCTATTCCGGTTTTGTGAATGTTTTCCGTATTTTGTTCAGGATATGAATGATCGACGTTATCAATAAGCTTCCATAAAGGTTGGCAGCTAATGAATATCTAAAATATAGTATAGTAACAATACCAATAGGATACTGTTACACATGGAATTTGTTGTAGGTTCTGTTTGTTACCACCTATTTGGGAGAGGAGTCATGGTCGTGATTATCCGTTGATAATGAAATAGAAAAAAAATTCTCTTGAGTTTTTAATTTTTAGCGTACCGGTCTTTCTTGTTTTCTCCATTTAGAGACACATTGGCAAAATCATCCGTACTATTTTCTAAAGGAAGATCATCATTATAGCCTATACAGTCCACTGCTGGACATAGGCCTCCACAAGTTTACGCTTTTATAGGAAGATAATATAATTCAAATCAATATTTGAACGACGATACTTTTGCCATTACTACACCAGAATACTTGTCAACGCCAAAAGGGTTTTAAATACAGTTCATATATACTGTTTTCATCTAAGTTTTTGATAAAGATCCACGTAGCCTGCTACTTTTTACTTGTATTCACGTCGCTCCTCAAAAACATATTCCTATATTAGCATTTTCTGGACGTAATATAAGCGTGCAATAACGTTACCGTCAAGTGCAAAGCTACTTATCAAAGATGTTAGTGTCATTTGAATTAAAGGAAATTAAGCAGTGTACTATAATCGTCTAGTTATTACGTCATTGATTGCTCTATATCTATATTCATAATAGATTACTCATCAGAGCCAACGTAATCACCACTTTCGAAAGTTCATTTTGGATTAAAATTTGTTAGCCCGAATGCACGATTATCGATACGATCACCACATATTGCAGATTTTTTTTCAACTGCACACAATCACTGCAAATAAAAATTAAAAAAGCCTTTAATTCAATAGACAAACATAACAAAGACATTTAAGACCAAAAATCAAAATGTCTGTAGATATATAGGAAATTAATAGAGTTTTACAATATTTCATTGGCTTCGATCAATTATGACTTACCATCAAGTGACCTAGTCAGTTTAAATGTAAAAGTATAGAAGCTAAGTAATTTAATTTCATGAAACATTTTTCATTCATATAAGCTTATTCAATTTTAGCCAGCCATTCTGTTTGTTTTAGCTGGCTAAATTAATTACATCAACGTTTAATAGGATATACCTATTCTTCTTGAAAAAAAGAATTTTATTTCTAACTAGCTGTGCCCGCGACTTCTTTCGCGTGGAATTTAACAAAAAGTTTTGTGCAGTTCACAGACTTATAAAATAAATAAATTTCTAAAATAAAAGTAGCCTTAGTTACTCCTCATTACATCAGCTATCTTCCAGTGAAAGTCCCGTCAATATCGGTCCAGCCGTTTCAGAGATTAGCCGGAACAAACAGACAGACAGACAGACAAAAATTGTAAAAAAATGTTATTTTGATATATTTACCGTGTATACATCCATATATGCATTTAGTAAAAAGCTGTTATTTCAATACTACAAACAGATATTCTAATTTTATTTATTTGTATAGATTCAGTTCGTTTCCCATTTTAAATGTTGCTGCAAAAGTTTATTGCCTTCAGCTCTAGTTATTTTGTAAATTCAATGTGTTCTTTATAAAATACTAGCTGACCTGGCGAACTTCGTATCACCTTATTTTTTTCTGAAATATAATAATAACATAATATATCAAAATAAAATATAGCCTATCTTTTAAGTTGGATCAAACTGCACACGGTGTGAAAATTTGACTAAAATCGGTTAAGTAGTTTAGGAGTCCATTGAGGACAAACATTGTGACACGAGATTTATATATATTAAGATATGTTTTCATTTTTTCCTTCGGAATCGTGTATTTCGATAAATTACATGAAATTCATGATTTTTTCCATTATTAAGACTCCGGATAGTCTTTGATTGATGATTGATGAAGCTTCCGAACGATTGCAGCAAATTAAAAAATATATATTAATTTTATGTAAAAAAAAAAAAAATTTCAAACATCGAACTATTTTAATTTTTTGTGTTCGATTCTTAAAATTCAAAGCGTGCCGTAATCCAATTTATAGCAGTCATAGTATAGAGATAACTGAAAATTAGACTCACCAATTATAAAACTCGTATGTTAATTATTGGACTCATGTGACACAAAGGTAATGAATGTAAAAAGTAAATTTTAGGTAGAGTGGGCACTTGTTGGAGCTATCTTATTACACTTAGCAAAAGATACAAGTGGCACACGTAATTGACCATTGTAAAGTGCTTAGAAAAGCTCACTTGAATTAAGAGTGTTTTTTATTTCATTTCACGCATACATCATACAAGTTATGTTTGTACATTTACATATATATTTTTAACTTGACCTTTTTATTACAATGCAAGTTCTTACTCAGCTACCTGTTTTGTTCTTTTAACTCTTTATCAACTGAGGTAGGGTACAACAGGAAATTTCCTGCTCAAAATATGGAATAGCCCGACTGAGGTTGTACCTCGATCTTACAGAAGATAACAGACAAATAATACTGTTTTCAAGCAGTTTTGTGCTCCTGTTGGTGAGTAAAGTGATCAGAGCTCCTGGGGAGAGTTGGGAATAGGGTTGGCAACGCGTTTACGATGCTTTTGATGTTGCAGACGTCTATAAGCTACTGTAATCGCTTACGATCCGGTGAGAGGTACGCTTGTTTGCCGACCGAGTTGTTTAAAAAAAAGTTATTGGTGATAAATTTTATTTCAAAAATTTAATTGTAATGTTACAAATAAATTAGTCTGTGTACAATAGATAGTTTTAAGAAGATATTTCTTCTTAATTTACTTCTAAACAGTGAAGTTTTTCTAATATACTTTGTCAAAGTATATTAAATTTTTAAGTTTTTGTGTATTATAGTAAATACATATTTTTTAATTGCGTTTATGTACGGAAAGAGACATCAAATTTGTGGTAATAAAAATAAAATTAATCTCGATTAATAAAATGAGTTTACATAATTATATGTAGACAATAAAAACATTTCAGTAATTAATTAAATATATAAAAAAAGTAAAACTCATATTTTAAATATTGTTCAAAGAATTGTTTGTTAAGAGTTCTCTCTGTTCTATTGTTATTTAGGAAATAAGAAATCAAACATTATTGTTTGCAGAAAATAAACAAGGCGAAACAAATAGAACGATTCTTGGAGATCCGCAGCTCGTTTCTGCTCTACAAAACACTGAGTCGGTGATATCAAAGTAATTGTGTTATTAACATTCCTGAGGACTACTCCTACCACTATATCTTCGGATAGAAAACTGAGAATTTTTGCTAATTAGTCATCTTCAATTGGCTAATGACCAGCTCGTTGACGCTTTTGGCTGTGACCATGCTTTACACGGCCTTTTCCACCTAGAGTTCAAACTCGAGGCATACTAATACACATACGAGCACAAATGTTACACCACACTGGAAATTCACATCTGATATTCATAAATAATAACATATACTAAAAAAAAATGTGAAATGTCTAAAGTATTATTATTTTTATAAAGTAATTCTAATCGTATTATAAAACATTAATGATAAGTTTAAAAGTTTAAGTTTTAAACCTTAGGAACAGACGATAGTGTCTATGTTGAGCATATGTATATGAATTATCAACTAATGAGTTTTTAAATGCATTTCTTTTTGGCTCACGCTCATTAGTGTTCATGTTTTAGTATGTATTATTTAAGAGAAAGCATTTTACGTAACTACTTTCATTAAAGCAGTTGTATTCGGGCACTAGAAACATGTCTAAGCAACGATTGAACAGATACATATAACTTATACATATGTTTTTCATGAGCGGAGATTGAACTCAAGACCGTTAGTTAACCTACCGCAGTAATCATAGCTCCAGTACGTCGCCACGTGATAATATAGTAATGATTCCAGGTACAAATGCGTCATGATAGAAAAACATCGAAAAATAAAAAACAAAAATAAAAAATAAAAAAAGTTCTTTTTGTCGCTGTTATCAGAATATGAGTACAATGAAATACTAATAAAAATGTATAAAGTAAAGAATTTTCTATTTAATTTTATGAATACGGCACGTATAACTAAATGCCTGTAGAAAAATTTATCCTCGATTCCTAGAATCTTGTAAGAAACGTATTATATTAGAAGTAAGAAAAGAGTACATTTCAGACGTATATAACATGTAACTTTTTAATAAAATATAATAATAATAATTAGATAAATAACATTAAACTAAAAAAAAAAACCTTAAGTATATATATATATATATATATATATATATATATACATAATATAATAATTAAAAAATATTATTAAAAGGAGTCCCTTTAGGCAAGGTTCCGAAGATACTGGCAGCGTTCCCCCTTTGAATAGCTAGACTAATTCTTTGTCCGAAGTAGCTGCCAGCTCTTCGGTCTCCTGTGACGTCGAATAACCTTTTCGATATTTCCTTAAAAAGTGTTATAGCACTAGGACCCCACGGACCAAGGGTCTCGACACCGAATGGGACAAAATCATATTCGGAGCCTAGACCCCTGTATTTGTCTGCTTTTGTTTTTTCCGCCGCTTCACAAGCCGCACCAGCTCTGTTGTTGGTTCCATGTAGATGGGAAGGGGCCAACGTGTCTGAACAGGTTGCATCCCATACCAGCACCCGGCCCATCTTCCATGGAATCAAACTCATACCGTCCGGTCTCTTGCCATCGTCTCTTGCAATACCAGTCGGCTCAAGTAGACTTGGCACGTTGACGGTGGCAAGGGACCGGCGTATGATATCGTTAAGTGCGGCATGTCGCGAGAAGCGACCTGCACTTTTTAGGCATGACAGACCGTGATGTCCTAGCTTATCGACATCACTGCCACAGGGACATTTATGAGGAGCGCAGACCGGAACCCCAAGCCGTAGACAGATTGCGATTCGGAGCGTGTCAGGCTCAAGAAATGTTCCTGTATTTGTTGAAGGGTGCGCGTGAAGCCAGTAGCCGGCCTCGTGCGTGCCCACGGCCAAAAGCCTAGCACGCGCCGAGCCTGTACTACAGCTTAAAAAATTTTCATAAGTCAATTTGCAGTTTATGTCGTCCCAGCTCCTCTGTGAATTTGGAGAAACTGGAAAATTTTGACCTGGGCATGTAATTAAGAAAGCGTTTCTAGCTTCTTCCAAACCAGCAATCTCAAAGTTTGAAGGGGATGCCCTTAACATTTTACTTATGAGATTTGCTGAACTATGGACAGAAGATAGAAAGGCTGGTAAAGCGACACTGGAAATTTTGCGAAAAAATAAAAATTAAAAAAAAAAATTTAAAAAATTTTTTTAATAAAATTAATTTATTACTGTGGAATTTAAATCATTAATTGGTGAATTTTAAAGCACCAGCTGTTGATCGCAGCATTTGTATTTTTCTTAATATATTCCACCAAAAAAGGAGGAGGAGGAAGGAGGAGGACTGTATTTTTAATTAATAATATAAAAAGTTGTTTATTAGAGTTAACAAAACGTTTTTATTGTGTTAAATATGTAAATTTCTCGCGAAGATCTTATATTATACCCGGTCAATGGCCGTTAATTTTAATTGATGTTTAAATAATTGTTTGTAATATTATTTTACCCACGATGTTATTAATTACGATAGTCTAAAGATATTTTTTTCTTGTAACGTATTTTTGTTCATAATTGTCAGCAAACAAGGAGGTGATTAAACTAATTTTAAATGATCACCACCGCCAGTAAGCATCACCTCAAAAGAGCTGCATTGATTGTAAAATAAACGAGTAGGAAGGAGTTATAGATGCATGAAATATACGAGAAGCGGTAACTTGGTTTTTGACTTTTTATTTAAAACAGCTAATCCACGCTGATTCTATGAGAGTGCTATATCACCGGCTAAAACAGCCGTATACGAGCTGCAGCTAATTAACTACAGGTCTAGTAAAATAATCTAAATCCATATGTAATATGTTAAGCATAATAATGTAATTTGTATTTAGTATCCAGTTCTGGCTTCATCATTTGGTATATTTCGGATGTCCACACTAGTAATTAATAAACAAGAACTTCGCAGAATGAAAGGCATTATGCATTGTCCATTTGACGACACGCTCGTGCAAGGGTTTTAGCGTTGCCTTATGGCTGTTACGCTGGCGGTTGCGGGTTTGGTCTACACACTTGGCTTTGAATTTGCCATACAGTTGTTTGCCGTGGTCTGCATGTTTGTGCTTGTTTATTCATATAGTCACCACGCTGGGCAGGCGGGTTGGTGACCGCAGGGCTGGCTTTGTCGCATCGAAGACGCTGCTGCCCGTCTTCGGCCTGTGTATTTCAAAGCCAGCTGTTGGATGGTTATCCCGCCATCGGTCGGCATTTTAAGTTCCAAGGTGGTAGTGGAACTGTGTTATCCTTTAGTCGCCTCTTACGACACCCACGTGAAGAGAGGCGGGTTGCTATATTCTTAATTGCCGTAACTAGACAGCCATATAACAGTAAATAATAAAAGAGTCAATTATAAAAAGCAAATGAAGAAAATAAAAACAAAATAAGAACTGTATTTGTACGTAAATGTAGTGCAGTAAAGTTTAATTGTTTGTTTTTTCACAATCCATTTATTTTCCGTTTGTTCCATTAAATAAAATACAAACGAAACGGTGTTTTTAAGTCACGAAAATGTATCGCGGATTAAATATTTACGTCAGAATAGTTTCAAATTTCTGTTCGTCCGTCAGCGGAAGTTTCAAAGAAACAAACAAATCTTGGCGAACCTTAGCACTTACCGTTCTTGCCAATATATTACGTAAGACGAACTTAGCGAAATATTATATTATATCATCATCTCTGGCCATTGCATTAACTCCTTGCCTGAGAGGTTAAGTGCAATCTGTGCTTCCGCTTTTACCAAATGCGTTTGAAGCGATAGATGGTTTCTATTTAAAGCAATTAGAATTTATATCTGTGGCGAAAATAGATATGTAGGTAATTATAAGGATATTATTATTTTGGTATTTTTATATACAAAAGCACGAGGTATTCCTGTAATTAATTGTGCAATTAGCGCAAATAAATTAAAAATTTATTCAGTAAATGTAAGTAACATTGTAACCATCGTTGGTGTACAAAATTAATAAATAGATTTTATATAGAAAAGAGGCAGTCCATTATCTGATATCATTATTATCATTATCTGATAACAAGTATTTGTTAATGGGTGGAAAGATAATAATAATCCAATTCAATGAAAACAAACAACAGTCAGCTTAACATTTTATTTTAGTTACATTTATAATTTTATTCTATAAAAAAGTGCAGTTTATTCTTTAAATCCTCAAAATAAGCGTCAATTTTGCTAAATCCACGAACTTTTTACTTAATCTAGTATTATATATATAATACTAGAATATTGTTTAGTTCGCAAAGTTATATAATTGTGTTTGCGCGCAAACGAAAAAAAAACTGACTTCAATTACATCGATAAGTAATACAACGCAGATCGACGAAAAAATAGTCAAGCAACTACGCGTTATCAAAGATTACTCAAAAAGTAGTTATCAGATCTCGATAAAATTTATATGTGACAAACATCAGCTTTTGATTAAATTAAAAATTATCAAAATCGGGTCACCCAGTAATAAGTTATTACGGATTTTTGATAGTTTCCCTCGATTTCTCTAGGATCCCATCATCAGATCCTGGTTTCCTTATCACGGTACCAAACTTGGGATATCCCCTTTCCAACAAAAAAAGAATTATCAAAATCGGTACATCCAGTAGAAAGTTATGTGGTATAATACAAGGTAGGTCGACGAAAAAAGCGTCAAGTAAAAACGCATTATTGGATATAACTCGAAAAGTAGTTGTTAGATCTCAAATAAATTTAAATGGGACCAATTGGCACACACCACCTTTCGATTAAAACAAAATTTGTCGAAATCGGTCTACCCGGTCAAAAGTTCTGATGTAACATACATAAAAAAAAAAAAAAAATACAATCGAATTGAGAACCTCCTCCTTTTTTGGAAGTCGGTTAAAAATAAAAGTAGCCTTAGTTACTCCTTACTACACCAACTATCTGCCAGTGAAAGTCCCTTCAAAATCGGTCCAGCCGTTTCCTAGATAAGCTGGAACAAACAGACAATGAAAAAATGTTGTTTTGATATATGTACCGTATATACACCCACCGTGCCTCGGAGAGCACGTTAAGCCGTCGGTCCCGTTTGTTATCATGTACACCTGATAGTGATCGTTAGTCATAGTAGGGAATATATCCGCCAACCCGCATTGGAGCAGCGTGGTGGATTAAGCTCTGATCCTTCTCCTACATGGGGAAAGAGGCCTATGCCCAGTAGTGGGATATTACAGGCTGAAGCGTTATACACCCATATGCATTTAGTAAAAAGCGGTTATTTTAATATTACAAACAGACACTTCAATTTTATTTATTTGTATAGATGAATGGATTAATAGTATGAAGAGGAAAGATTTAATTTTGTGTTTGCTTGTAATGGATAAACTCAATAACTATCAAACCGATTTTAAGAATTCTTTATCAACAGGATTGCTACGTTACAACTAAATAACAGGCTTTACAGTGGGAGAAAAAAAAAAACAGCCGAAATCGTGTAATACACGCGGTCGATGCCGCGATTTATTATTTGAATCTAATATACAGGTTTACTCGCCATCTTTCGGATAATATAACGAGCTAAGCAGACCAGAAACCTCACCATGCTCAGGTCGTAAATATAAGGTGATTCAGCGAGGCTGCATTCCAATTGCACCACCGTTGCCACGCGTCTCGTGCCTCGCTCCTAGCCTCCACATTTAATAATGTCGTTGCATTTAAATTGCTAAATATTTTGCAAAAATGTTCTGTTGCAAATACTCTACAGGCTTATGACTGTTACTTGTTTAATGCTACGTTTTTTATCAAGTTTCTTTGTTAAAAAAGCTCAAATAATCATATTGTATACATTTTTGTCGCCAATTTAAAAATTGTAGTAACAAATTTATTTCGTTTATTTTCATATAATGTAATTCGTAGCAGAACTTATTATTTCTTACTTTGAAAAATATGTCGCTACTCGTAACTTAATAAGGCCTGGATTCTTTGTACGTACATATGTACATATTGAGCGAGTGTCTATTAAGTATATTTATATTTATTAAATTCGAAATTATTTTCCAGACTATGACTATTTTATAAAATTGAATATAGCCAGGAACAATCTAAATAAGACCGCAACTTGCAGATAAAACTTTGTCAAACTTTAATAGTCTTAGGAAATTCAAACTTCGTATCTCTCTTTGATGCGATTTCAAGTCTTTTTAATAGTGAGCACCAACTTCGTTGAAAGTGGCAACGTTTAACTTTACCCTCACCGAAGCGTGGCGGATTAAGCTCTGTTAAAAAAACACAGAAAAAAGATATATGCCCAGCAGTGGAATATTACAAGCTGAAACAATCAACCGAACAACGTTTAAGAACGTATTATTGAGATATTTAGGGCGAACTATTCAAGAATGATTAGTAAAATATAAACTATTTAAGACTAGAACCTGCCTACTGAAGCAGAGAACGTCATGCCCTGAACATATTGATTTAATTTAATTTTCTTATTCACGATCCGTATCCTGACACTACCTGGTGGATTAAGCTCTGATCCTTCTCCTACATGGGGAAAGAGGCCTATGCTCAGTAGTGGGATATTACAGGCTGAAGTGATTCTGACAATAAGGCACAAAACAAAATTATCCAATTTGATATAATTCGGAAACTATTCGCGTACATACATATCGGCAATTCTTTTTTCAATATATATATATTTTAATAAATAGTCTGTAATATATAAATACATTGTTAAGGAAAAAAAATGTAACTAACAAAAATATGGACATACGTCTGAAATAAATTATAATTATTGGAACGAAGTTCCTTTTATTATTAATTATTATATTATATAATTTAATAATTAAAACTACTCACATTTACATTGAAACGTATAATTTCAAAGAAAACTACGTTGGAAACGTTCATTAGAAACAGAGTTCGTTTTGCGGGGAACGCTTTTAATTAATGATTCTGTGAATATTCACGAGATTCAGTTGCCTCGAATGATTTCGAATGATTTTCATTTCATTCAATGATTCAAATAATTCAAAGACATTAAATTTAAAAATACTAAACTGTGACTCAGGTTGACTTCTGAAACTTAAAAAAAAATTCTCGCTTTATTATATTGACGGTTTGTTCAAGAACTTGACGGTAAATGTAAGTTATGGTTTTCTCGATGTCTGAACTTATTTGTAGGTGATACGGTAACTGAAGCTAAAGCTAAAACAGAACTCTGTAGAATACAATTTTTTTTTCTGTCCATAATTGTGTTATTGTTATAAGTATATTTTAAACTTTGAACTTTTTTTTGAACTTAATACATATTAAAGAGATCTAAATCTCACCTTTTTTTGAAATTTGTACCTACTTTCAAAAAAGTTTTTATGAATGTTTGGCTTCTTCTAATTTTATCTGTCTAAAAAGTATTATGAAAAAATGTATCTAAATATTCTCTGTAAAAAAGTTACGAGGTTCTCAACGGGAAAAAAATGTTTTGGACACAATTTAATTTTCGTTTAACTGACTGCATAAATCGTAATGCGACGTAATTAAGCCGTTGCGGTAGCGCGGATTTATTGTAAAATAAAACAATTAGTTCATGTCAAGTTGAGTAACAGCTGTGTTAAAGTTCGAAGTTTACAATGTCCTCAATAACAAACTACCAAATGCTACTGCACAGAATTGCAAAATACAAAATAATGATAATAAACAGTCATTACTAGAATAATATAGGCACTAGTGGTATAATTTGACAGTAGCATAATATACTAGGGATATTCTCCAATCCGCAGTGGAGCAGCAAATCCGATCCTTCTCCCACAATGAGAAAGAGGCCTATACCCAGCGTGCATATGCCAACAGGTATATATTATACCAGGGTATTATTATATGCCTGGGATCCGAAAACAAATTCTAAAGACCAACATTTAGAAAACAGTCGTATTAAAAAAAAGTACCTGGTCAAAATATATACCTACTATATATATTATATACTCGTAATTATACTTTTTAGTCGATTACGAGTCATTTGCGATTGAACATTCAAATTATAATATTAAACGTACGAGACTAATACAGGATACAATTTTAATAAACGATCAAACCAATATTATTTTTTAACGGCAATTCACTACTTTCAGAAATACTAAGCTGAAGTTACAAAACATGAAATAATAATAGCCTCGCAGTTAATCTCCACTTACGTAATCAACTTCGATAATAATGCATAACGAAAACGCGGCAAGAACCACGCGCATTTACTAGTATTTTAATAAGTACAAATCTCGTGTTAAACTTAATCAACTGCCCCTACTAATAGTTACCTTACTTTAGTTATCTTACCTTATTTAGTAATGGAAATAGTATTAAAACTTAAATCTAACTGAATATTAATTTATTTCTTATCTTATCTTCATTATAATTAATTATTACAAAACCTTATGACTACAAAGTAATGTAGCATAATATATAAACTAACGGTTATAACAGGTTTCCGATAGTAACAACACGTCAATTCAATTATTTGATAAATGGTTTTAAAAGTTGTTCCAAGTATTTGCTTCGGTCAAACAG
This sequence comes from Melitaea cinxia, assembly GCF_905220565.1. Classification (NCBI taxonomy): domain Eukaryota; kingdom Metazoa; phylum Arthropoda; class Insecta; order Lepidoptera; family Nymphalidae; genus Melitaea; species Melitaea cinxia. The sequence continues at coordinate 2,699,956 of NC_059399.1, read as the reverse complement.
GACACGATCTTGATGTTCGTCAAAGCGTTCAACCGCGTACTAAATCTGTGTTAAAACGTTTTTCTTTCACATATTTTCGTATTACTATGGTTATCTGCAGGTATATTTGCGCTCACCTTTAACTTTACATTTTAAGGATAAAAATATTTAGTACGTACCTACAAAAAACTATAACATTTTATTTATTTTTACTAATCAAACAATTTTCTGTGTGCGACCCTTACACTATACGCAATAAGATCCCCGCTCTGTCGCCGATCGCTCAATATCCACGCCCATATAATGGTATCAAAAAAAACTTTATGATAGAGTAAGTGTAGATGTGTAATAATGTTGCGCTCCAACGCAACGCAATGTACGCTTATAATTCGACTGAGCCTTTAATGTGCTTTTTTGTATTACCAAAGTTATTTGTCTATTGTGCAAGTTTTTATTAATAACTAGTGGTCGCCCAGAGGTCGAAATTCGACCATAATTAAAAATTTAAATTAAAGAAAACAAAGAAAAATAAAGATTTTTTTTTTTATTTTGACTACAGACTGACAATTAACAAAAGAGTGTTGTAATATGCGTGTGTGTGTCAAAACATGGTAGTGTGTGAAATGTTTTTCTTATTGATTTAATGTCTTTTATACGAAAAATTCAGAAAAAATATTAGGACTCGGCACTCGTTCCCTATATAAACTTTAAGTGTGCGTAATTTCATACTCTTCCGTCTGCGCAATTTTCGTAAAAGGGGTACAAAGTTTTTGCTTCACGTATTAATTAATAATTACTATTGCATTAATCGCAAGTAATTCTTATCTAAGTTAACGACACCGTAAAATAAGCACAACAATAAATATCAAATTTAAAATATATTCTATTTGAGTAGGTTCTAAAAGAATTTTAAGTCGTTCAACATCACAACACAGTAACGCTGCATTTCATGCTGGATATCACCAAATTTATATTAAACACCGTTTATTTTTTTTATTTTTATTTTTTAAGTTACTGCGGATTTTCAAGCCAGTTCTTCTCTGCAGAGTCACCATACCAAACCTGTGGTAGTTTCACTTTTAAAAATAATCAAAATTTTAATTTATAGAATGACGATTCGGCACATCCGAATCGTCATTCTATAAATTAAAATTTAATAAATAAGAAACTTTTGAAGCCTATTTTAATAAAGATATTTTTGTTTTTTTTTTATTCTTTTCTTTTTCAGAGACTTTTGTCTACACAGACATGCCAGCCCCATAAAGATAGTTTTGATTTTGATTTTGACATAAATGACATTACCCTGTCAACATACATAACATAGCCAGAAACTAGCGAGTAAAGTAACCCTTACTTTAATCACCACAGTAACACAACACTACTTGAGAACAATAATATTTGGCTGTGACCTTCTGTGAGATGGAGGTTTTTCCCCATTATGTATATGAGCATGTAAATCTAATTATTACAATAAAAAGTAAACATCGTTCTAGTATCAAAATAGTCTGTATTCGTAAGCACTTAAAAGTTAGTTCATTTTTTCATTAAAACTCGTATGAATCATTTCACACGTCGTGTTTATTAAATAGGCTATAAAAACGCTAACGTTACGAGTTTTAATTAGTTTCATCATAAATTAACAAATCTATAGGATAAATATAGAAAGCTGACACGTGTAATATTGGTAATTCATATATGATGTAATTAATCCTCTTGAACATGTTTAGCCGACTCTTAAATATTACGTGCGAAAATAAACAAAATTTATATTTTTCTATAAATACAGATGAAATTATTAAAAACGGGATATTTACCGTGTTTTTTATTTTCATTTTGTGGAGCTCGTTATTTCGACATTATCTACGAGTGTCTTGTGCGAGTCTCGTGAACAAAAAAAAAAAAAAACATGGCAAATAATCCGCAAAATGTAAATAAAAAACATGTACCAAACACATAAAACATGGTAAATATACTCTTTTTGAATAATTTTAATAATAAAAATAACCATGTCATTTAAAATCTTAAATAAAAATGAATTTCTTGAAATGTGTGCGTGCGTATTACTTCCCCGCACTTGCAGTGAATTATATAATTCTATTTTTAACCGACTTCCAAAAAAGGAGGAGGTTCTCAATTCGACTGTATTTTTTTTTTTTTTTTTTTTTTTTTTTTTTTTTTTTTTTTTTTTTTATGTATGTTACATCAGAACTTTTGACCAGGTAGACCGATTTCGACAAATTTTGTTTTAATCGAAAGGTGGTGTGTGCCGATTGGTCCCATTTAAATTTATTTGAGATCTAACAACTACTTTTCGAATTATATCTAATAATGCGTTTTTACTTGACGCTTTTTTCGTCGACCTACGTTGTATTATACCACATAACTTTCTACTGGGTGTACCGATTTTGATAATTCTTTTTTTGTTGGAAAGGGGATATCCCTAGTTTAGTACCATGAAAAGGAAACCAGGATCTGATGATGGGATCCCAGAGAAATCGAGAGAAACTCTTGAAAATCCGCAATAACTTTTTACTGGGTGTATCGATTTTGATAATTTTTACTTTAATCGAAAGCTGATGTTTATCATGTGGTCACATATAAATTTTATCGAGATCTGATAACTACTTTTTGATTAATCTTTGATAACGCGTATTTACTTGACATTATTTTCGTCACCTTACGTTGTATTATACCTCATAACTTTTTACTGGGTGCACCGATTTTGACGTTTCTTATATAAATTAAAAGCTACTATTTGTCACGTGGTCCCATTCAAATTTAATTGAGATTTGATTCGTAATTTGTGAGTTATATCTAATATTGCGTATTTACTTGACGGTTTTTTCGTCACCCTACGTTGTATTATACGTTATATCTTTTTACTGGGTGCACTGATTTTGATCTTTTTTGTATAAATCAAAAGCTAATACTTGTCATGTCGTCCGTTTTAAATATGATTGAGATATAATGAGCAATTTTTGAGTAATCTTTGATGACACGTATTTACATGACGATGTTAAGACGACTGTGGTCATGTTCAATACTTTGCCACAACGCCATCTATCAAAATGTTATGAAATTACTTCGTTCACTATCGATCAAATTACAATATTCCACTAGAGTAGAGAGTAGCAGTTTATTCGTTATAAATATATTTGAGCTTTTAATTTTTGAGTTATCGCTAATACTGGGTATTTACTTGGCTATTTTACGTCGACCAACGTTATATTAACCTCATTACTATTTTACTGGGTGGACCGATATCGATGATTCTTTTTTTAATCGATAGGTGGTGCTTGTCATGTGGTCCCATTTAAATATAATTGAGATTTGACTCGAACTTTTTGAGCTATATCTGATATGGCGTATTTACTTGACTGTTTTTGGAGTTTTATCCATAAGAATCGATTTTCATTTAAGGCCCCGGAATGAAAAAATTGAACAGTAAAATCTACTGAACGAATGACCTTGTTAGAGATGGCGTTCAGACGTTTTCTAATAACGCAATTAGGTTCCGATAGATGGCGTTATTGCATTAATTTATTTACAATTTGATATAGTAATAATATATTTCTTAGACTAGTAAGCCTTTTTGTGCCTATTTAGACAGTTGATCTGAAGGGGTAAACTCCAGTCGTGCATCGGAGCTGTGTGAAAACATGAACATTACATATTTTTAATAAAAAAGACATAAACCGTAATTCAATATAAATCCGCTTCAACTAAAAAACCCGCCGTAATAAGCGATGTCAGCGCTTCGCGCGAATCGACGACGGGCCTTTTATGAAATTTCTGCCTACAATCGCTAACAAAATGTTAGAAATAACAGTAGAACATTATATAATTCTACAATTTTATAATGTCGCGTTATATGGAATACGAACAAAGTATTACTATTTTTTCGTCGATCTACGTTGTATTACTCTTCGATGTAATTGAAGTCGGTTTTTTTTTCGTTTGCGAGCAAACACAATTATTTAAGTTCATTTTGTTAGATCAAGGTTTATATGAAAAAAAGATATATTCGTAATAATAAAATATATGCGGTAGTTACTTATAGGTTCAGCTAGTTTGCTATTTTTTTAAATATACTCGTATATTTAATAATACTAGTGGTCACACAGTGGTCGAAATTCAACTATAATTAAAAATTTAGAATAAAAGTAAAGATCCTTTTTTAAAAAAAATTCAATTTGACTACAGACTTTGACAATCAACAAAAAAGTATAATACGCGTGTGTGTGTCAAAGTCATGGTAGTGTGTGTAATGTTTTTTTATTGGTTAAATATAATTTTATGCATAATTTTTAAAAAAATAATAGTATTATGCACTCCTTCTCTATATAAACTATAAGTGTAAAAAATTTCATACTCCTCCGTCTGCGCAATTTTCGTAAAAAGGGGTACAAAGTTTTTGCTTCACGTATTTAATATATAGATGTATTGCAGTTTTATACATATCAGACTTTGAGCGACAATGTACGATACCTACCTCCAATTTCAACAATCCGGTTTTTGAAGTGTTATAAAACTAATAAAAATTAATGTTCAAGAAATATTTCAAATAAAAGATTTTTTTATATTAGTCCACGAATAAACTTCGAGGTGTAAGAAACTTTGTAAATTTAAATTTTTTTTAGAACACATTAAAAAATATATTATTATAAATTAAAATAGACTTTTTGTCGTTTTGGTTTTTATCTCATTAATTCTATGACAGCTATTATTGTATATACTTACAATTTTATTATGGACCTATTTATATCAGATTAATAAACAAAAGGTTTTTGTTTCTTAATCTGAGCTATTTATATTATAAGAAAGTACTACGTAAATAAACTACAAGATGGTATGTTTTATTTTTTCTCCAATGTTAAAAAAGTGCGTCATAATTTATGTTCATAAGACTTATAAGACTAAAATAACAATTTGTAAATACGCAAATAACTTCTAACCTATTTATATAAATTACGAAATTTTCCTTGCTTCTGAAATAATAAATAAACAAACATTAAAATTAGCATAACAAAAATATTAACAATGTTAAATTGAACATTTTACAAATAATTATTAATAATAATATAAATAAATACTCTTAATGATCTAATAGAACTTTTATTACTTCATAATGTTTTCTTCTTAGTCGAAGAAATGAATCCATTTAAAGATATATGAAGACATCAAGGCTTCGTAAGTTGAGTTCATTTAAACGAATTGCTTGAAAATTTTTTCTTTGCAAAGGACACAGCAAGAGCATTTTAAGTTAAGTTCGCGTTAAATGTTACTTAAACTACTGCATCGAATAGCTTTGCGCGAAGTTTAAATAGAGACACCGGAGTTTTATAATGGCTGGATTATATATTCTTTACTTTAATAGAGAAAAAGTTAAAATATAAATCACACTTGCCAGTTTATTTGTAATTTTTTTTATATTATTTCTTAAGTTGAAAGAATATAATATAAACCTCAACTTAAATTAATAAATGCCAACTAAACCAATATATATATATAGAAACAATAAAATTCTGGAACTAAAAAGTCACTTCCAATTATAATTATAAAAAAATTACAGTTACTTTGATATGACATGCCGCATTCATATTTATAATCGAAAAAAAAAAAATTTTTTGCTATTAAAACCCTTACCCTATAAATAACAAGTTTTTTTGACAGTTGCGTAATGTGATCGTAAATGTTGTGAATTTTTTATGTTATTTTTTGTTTAAATATTATTAAACAACAAGATAAAGAGTTTATTATAGGATTTAATAGGTAAGTATTATATATATGTGTGTGTGTGTATGTGTGAATCAATAACCTGACACATTAAATCCTTTTTAGTTGTCCATAAAGCTACTAATATTGTACGTACGTAAGTTTTTTTTTCATTTATATGTATATTTGTTATTTTATATATATATATATATATATATATGTATATATATTTTTATTCTTTCACGCAAAAAATTTGTATCAACATTAACCCGATATAGAAAAGGTGGTCAAAACTGCGATGAACAAGTTGTAATATCATACACACAGAATTTATAATGCAACAGTATTAAATTTATTCTTCCCGTAGGTATTGTTAAGGCTATTTACGTTAGCTTTTCTTCAAATTATGCTTCATAGTTCATTAGGCATATATTTGCATGAACGCCCCTATGCGACCCAAAGGATATACCACGGCTTAATACTAATTATGAAATGCTAATAACAACCTTGAAAGGCCAGTTTTATTATGGCACGGTACTGTATCGTGCGTCCTAAAAATAATTCACCTTTCTAAAATAGTCTGTTCAGAATATCCATACCATAAATGGTGTAATAGATTTTGTTAGGTTTGTAAAAAAAAACATTAGTTAATATACGATAATGATCTTAAATTAATTTATTTAGACATAAAATATAATGATATGTAAACGCTTATAAACAATAAACGCTTCACACTCAAGGATTATCTCCTGTGTCGGGGGTCCGGAAACACACAATACACAAGCACAAACGCACAGACCACGACAAATATCTGTATGGTCAATACAAATGATTGTCATGTGCGGGGATCGAACCCGCGATCGCTAGCGCAACAACTAGTCATGTGACCGCTTCGCCAACGCGTCGTCAAATAAAAATGAATAATATGTAGTGATCTTAATATATGTATACTTAATGATAATCAATAAAGAATTATTATAAAATTGTTATCATAAATAGGATTTTTGTCTCCATTTAAACTGTGTCAAATTAACTTTTTTTATTATATATTTAATAATCCTTTTTGCCACGAGTATTCAGCAGATTAGAGGCGGCACAATTACCATTAGAAAAAATAATTACTGCAGTATTTTAAGGAACTGCAATCATAAGCTTAATTTTCGTTTAAAATAATAGCTTTTAATGGAAAATCGCTTTTATATTAATGGACAAAGAGCCTGAATTGTCAATTTTATAACGTTTTAAAATTATAACGTAATTTCACGTTATTTTATTTTATAACACTGTTATGAGTCAAATCAAAGATCAAAACAAACGCTGAGTAACTAGTTAAACGTTTTTAATTTCGCGTCACGTTAATTAATTTTAAGTATAATCCTTGGTATACTCAAACGGTTATTTAATTAGGCTACTTTTGAAATAAAGGAAATAGTTATTTGTTCATTACTTTCTGAATTTTACCGTATCGGTTGAGATTAAAGAAATAATTATGTACAATTTCGTAAACAAAATAAACATGAGTTGTTTCAATGCCATTTTATAATTACTTCCGATGTTTCTTTATCTTTAATTTGTACTAATTTTTGTAATTCTTACCTATAATTAATATGTGGCCTACTGGTTGTTGCCATTAAATAATTCAATGTTATTATATAATTAACGGGCTTCGAAAAAAGGAGAAAGTTCTCTATTTGATTGTATTTTTATGTGTATTAAGTACCTCATAACTTATTATGCGATGCGCCGATGTTGATGATCTTTTTAACCGACTTCAAAAAAGGAGGCGGTTATTTAATCTGACCGTATATGTGTTTTTTTAATGTATGTTCAGGGATAACTTCGTCGTTTATGCGCCGATTTTGATAATTCTTTTTTTGTTGGAAAGGAGATATCCTAAGTGAAGTACCATGATAAGGAAACCAGGATCTGATGATCAGAGAAATCTAGGGAAACTCTCGAAAATCCGCATAACTTTTTACTGGGTGTACCGATTTTGATGATTTTTAATTTAATCGAAAGCCGATGTTTATCATGTGGTCACATTTAAATTTCATCGAGATCTGATTACAACTTTTGGAGTAATCTTTGATAATGCGTATTTTCTTGATTATTTTTTCGTCTACCTACGTTGTATTGCTAGTTGATGTAATCGAAGTCGGTTTTTTTTTCATTTGCCTGCAAACACAATTATTTATTAATCGGAATATGGTGCTTTGCGTTAAATTAGATTGAGATCTGATGAGGACTTTTTTAGTTAGGTTCCTATCCCTTATTGTGCGTATTAATTGACTATTTTGACGACTACCTCCGTCCTATAACTTGTGGATGTAAATAAAGTTGTTTTTCGTTTGCGAGTATATCACAATTATTTTTATTGTTACATCAGTTAACCCAACTTATATTGTCTTGTCTTGCGTGCTGTTAAAAGCATGAAGTTAAAATAATCGTAAGTTGTGTATGATAAATGATTTTAATATTTTCTGCGCTTTTTCTTTCTTTTTTATTACATAAGAACTTTATTTGTCCCCTCCTTCTCCATATTCCGTTAGAAGTTCTAGAATTACAAAAAAAAAAAATACCAAATCGGTTTTGCGCTTAGCAACAAATTTAGCGATTTATTTTTATTTATATAGAGAATAGAATGTAGAGTTGGTTATATTTTTTAATAATAAACAAGTTTACACCTCACCCTCAACAGCACCCAATGTAATTTCAATTCTGTGTCTGGGATTTGGAAATGTATACAAGAAATAAAAACAAACGCCCAGAACACACAAAAACATCTGTGTAGCTCATACAATTATTTGTCATATTTCGAAACATATAAAGTCGTACTGGTAAAAAACGTTCGTGTTAAACCATTCCTATATAAAACCGATCGTGATTCGCATTGCAATAAATATCAGTTACTAATAACGAAACGTCTATTGTTCTTTGATCATTTTATGACGTAACATCATTATAAATCATTAACTTTTTTAACAATAAGTCCGTAAATATATAACCTAAGGTTTCACCTATAGAAGGTTGAGAATCCTGTGTCGGGAATCGTAAAAACCACAGATATAACGACCTATATCACGAGATTATGATAAGCATTTGTCTAGCCATATATGGATACAAATATTTGTCACGTGAGGAGATCGAACCCGTGACCAATAGCGCACTATGAAGGAGCTGTGACTACTTGTAATAACTTCAAAATGACTTCATGACAACGGATTTGGTATGGTACCAATTCAACCATAATGCCATCATAATTTTAAAGTAAATACATAGTTACGATTTTATTGGTAGCGTACACATGTTATAATGATTTCCGATTACATACTAATGTATATTAGCATAATAATCACTGATCAATCATTGGAGTACGATCAAAATAGCAGGATTACTCTCAATGTATAGAAAAAATCCTAAATATATATTTTTTCCCAATGCGCTTGCTCTTAAGAAAAAATTATAGCTAATTAAAAAAATATTAGAAAAAATAAATATATACGTAAATCCGTATATAACTTAGTTTGTTGTAATAGAAAAAAAAAACAAAAAATATTAAATTGTGTAACAAGCACTTGGACACTCAAATATTATATTCTTATAATTACAAAATATAATATATTACAACTTAATAAGTCGGTTAAATATCGTATTCTTACAAAATATAAAATATCACAACTTAATAAGGCTCTTAACACATACAACATGGCATAACATGCATAAATATAAAAGAAACACGTTCTGCTAATTTCATAAATATTGACAAACTGTTGCCATATATACATATATATAGATGGCTATTTCGCGTGAGAAAAAATTAAATTTTAAATATATTTATTATTTTGTATGGACTAATGGTGTAGAGGAAAGATTTATTTTTTGTTTGATTCAAATGGATAAATTCAAAAATTTCTAGACAGGTTTTGATTCTTATGGATCCTTTTTTCTGATTAATAAACTTATTTATATTTATGTATTTTCATTTAAAAAATTCATTTACCTGTAGAATCTTTTACGTTGTCACTGATTGACGTAGGCTATATTTTAACAGAAGAAAACGGAATAATGAAAATCGTGTAATCTACGTAGGTGAAGTCGCGAGCATGTAACTAGTTAAGAATATATCAAAAACCCTTGTTATTTTTGTGAATATTTTTAATCGAAAATCCAGTAGAGGAAATATTGTCATAGTTATTAAAATATTATAATTAATCATTGTATTGACAATGGCTTAACAGCGCTGTGACGATATTAAATAAAATATGCGAATAAATAATCATTAATTTAATCCCGAATCCGTCCGGTCAAGGCTATTTAAAATGACCAGGTATATAAATTCTAGATGGTTCCGGTGATCAATTATGTGGATCGTAGCCGAATGTCGCGGTTACAATTCCGGACAGGATCTAACTACTAGGTACATATAATAAAGCATTTTTGAAGTAAAACTTCTGTACGCACGCTTGACTCGGGAAGTAAGCTGGAGAATGCGTGACGAGAGCGTTACGAAAACTGTGATCGGGCAAGGCAAACGGAGCAACATATAAAATATCATACATATAATATATTGTACTGTGTGGCTACGGTACTAAAGAATTTAGCCACCCCCTCTCTTCCCGTGGGTGTCGTAAGAGGCGACTAAGGGATAACACAGTTCCACTACCACATTGGAACTTAAAAAGCCGACCGGTGGCGGGATAACCATCCAACTGCTAGCTTTGAAATACACAGGCCGAAGACGGGCAGCAGCGTCTTCGGTGCGACAAAGCCAGCACTGCGGTCACCAACCCGCCTGCCCAGCGTGGTGACTATGGGCAAAACACACGAGTTCACGTTATTTTTGGCGTAAACTTGTGGAGGCCTATATCCAGCAGTGGATTGTATAGGCTGTAATGATGATGAAACGGAGCAAGAGGGAGAGAGATGTAAACATATATTTTATTTCTCTCTTTCTTCCATAGCCAGCGACCTTTCGTATATCTAAGACACAGTGCAGGTCTATTGTGCAGAAGTTTTACTTCAGTCATCTGGTTTAAAGCACACTCTTTTTTTATTAATGTTTAGTGGCAAAAAAATCCTTGCAAGGTAACTGACATGTCTTGAGATAAAGTTTTAATAATTTGTCTGACATACGAGTGAAATAACACGGAGTACAATTTTTCTTTTCAATTGTAGAGTCGGCCTTTTAGCCTACGCCATAAGATATTAAAATTAATTATGTTATATATGTAAGAAATGAAAATTACATATGATATTTTCTTAAAATAGCCTACTTTATTAAAAACTTAGATTTCCGTTTATATCATAATTACATAATATTATGTAAATATATATGAACGTTTATATGAACATATATATTGTTCTTTTTATATTCAGTGGATGTGAAAGAGAGCACTTGGGCCTCAAGGCTGATAATAAAATTTGTGACATACATTTATTTATTTATTATTTCTTAGCACATTTTTTTTTTCATTTCATTGGCTTAAGCAAAAACATTTGTGGTGAGGAATTAACACAAAATGTACATAGCGAATGTTGGGTCTATCTAAAACAATATGACGTTTCTCTGTGTTTAGCTAATCCTGTTAAGCTGTGAACAAATTCTGCCTTGCTTAGCAGAAGAGAATTGCTTAATTAAGCGGGAGACTTTTGTAGTTCGTATTCCCATGTTAAGTCAGAGATTACAATTTTTAGGACTCTAGATTCTTATAAGATTAATTGATATTATTGAAGTTAAATTTCTTTACGCAAGTTTGACTTGGGGAATAACTCTTTTTTTTTTCTTATGTATTCATTTTTATATTAAATAAATAAATAAATTAATATTTACAACATACACACACGGTCATCTGTTCCTAAAGTAAGCAACTTAATGCTTGTGTTATAGGGCCGACTGATATAGCAACATATTTTTTTGACAAACATACATATAAATAATACATATATAAATAAAAAGAGCAGAAAGCAGAGTCAATACAAACTGCGCCAATGGGCTAGTGAAAATATTAAGGTAATTAATAAAGTTGAGTAATGTTTGTCATAATGTTACATCTTTTATTAATACGCAATAAAAAAACGATTGTCTAACTAGAATTTTAAATTGATGTCCTAAAATGATTTCATAAAACACAGATCGTATTGGAAATCTATAAAGAAACGAGAATATTTCATACAACCGGTTATATTACGAATTTGGCTTGGAATGAAGTTACGACTACTATTATTATTACGAAATTATATTTATTTTTGTATCGATATCCTTTTTGTCTGATAAAATATATTTTAAATCGTTACTATTTAGGTTATCCATAAAAATACGCAAATTATACAAAAGATATACTAGAAATTATTATTTTTTATTTACATTTTTAAAAAATAAATCCTTAATAAAATTAAATTCAAACTAAACGATAAATGTAGAGTCATTTATCGTTAGTTAGAATTGAATTAGTTATTTTTATGATGTATTTCTATAGGATTAAGGAAAAGTAATGTTTTAGTGACCGTAACTAAACGTTATGACTCAGAAAAGTCGTTTTAAATTGGTCCCGAAGGAGGCAAAACAATTTAATATACAGGCGACGAAGAGCACTTTAGAGACGACGGCAAGTGGTCGGAATTGTTACAAGTATAATACCCGATTATATACTTAAAATAATCGTATGAATATTTCATATTCTTCTAACATACTGTTACTTATTTAACGCTAAATATCAAAACAGACAGCGTCTTATCGCAATCGACTCTATCTTAAGCTATAACTTCATTTATGACCCGATTAAATACAATTGAAAAGTCGAAAACCTGTGTTCATATTTGTATAAATATCAATGTGGTCTAACAGCTAAACTTGCTTGGTTCATACACAAAAATAATAGCCATGCTATACATGTTTACGGTTGCAACAACTGATGTGTTTTACGCGGTCAAATCAGCTTTGTTTTGTCCTGCTCACGTACACCATCTCTCTCGCCATTAGCTTTGACACTGACCGTCAAAGTTTTTTGTACCGCTATGAGTTCGTCGCATGTGCAAAGATTAAATTAAATAACTTATACATCACTAGTCAGTTGTATAAGTAATATTTACCCGTTCTAATTATAAACATTCAGGTATGTAGCTACGATAACATTATCGGTATAAGAAAACGATGTAATCAAATAAAGTGAAATTTGTGTGATATAATTTACAGTAGGTAACTGACCGTCTCAGAAAAGGCGCTCTTTGGCCTCCTCGCTGGCGTCCCGTTCATCCTTCACTTACTCCACAAAACGAATCAAAACAAAATCAGCCAATCGGATCGCACAAAACTTTTTCACGGACACTTGTGGAGTTCACTGTCAAACTTGAACGTCTGAGCAACTTCGCAAGTTTACTAAAAATCCTCGAAAGATCATTGGCATCCGTAAAAACGAGTAGAGCGAAGCGTAGGAACGCTGTTACACTTAATTTAATCGATGACTTCATGCAATTATTTGTTGATAAGTTATCGAAGAGTGCTCGAGTGAGACCGGTCTCGATGAACGCGCGCGGATTCTCGCTCGGTTCGATTGAGACTGACTCGACTCGAGTTCGACGGTACGTTTGCACTGGCTTCTCGGCCGACTAGCGTTCCGGCTCACGCCATGCCTGCATTTTTACACCGGACAATAGTCCGACATTCGGAGGTTATGTTTTGTAATGGTCCCTCACCCTAACTTAGGGTTCGTCGCGCCCTTTTTTGTAACATGGATTTTTACTGATATAAACATCGTTAATACTCTATATGTCAAGTTGCTACTTAGTATATTGAGTACCGATTATCTCATTATTTACGAATAGTTAAAGCACAGCGATTCACTTAAGATGTTTACATTCTATATTTAGGCAGTCGCCCGGTTAATCTGGCTGCGCCTGCGGCGGTGACGTCACCTCGCCTCGAAATTTTATCTGGCAGATACAGGATCGCAATTACAGCGGATCTCAAACGTAACGTTATCGCAACCTTCTGAATAAGCATTAATACATACACGTACTCTATCATCACGTTATCGGCTACGTAGCTAATGAGATTAGCGAACCAGTTTGAGAGAAATGTCTTGAAATAAAAACATATAGCATATTTTTAAATAAACCACATTATCCTTACAGTTAATTTATTATTAATGAAATATGCAACTTTATATCTAAAAAATAATGCGAATATTTACGTGTATTACAAAGAAAGATAGATTGGAGATTTTTTTCTCTTTTGAAACCTAAGAAATAATTGGTTTTCCAATTATTAAATTAACGCTACAATCTCAAGGTTATATCACATTAATATTATTACATGCGTCTCATATAGACAGTGGCGTAGCTAGGGGGACAAGGGCCCTGGTGCATAGGGAAAGAATCGGGCCCTTCTCCCCTCTTTCCGCGTTGTTTGAACTTGTATTGGCCTTTTTTTTTAATTTATTTTATTTTATTATTTTTTTTTTTTCAAAGCTGAGGTTAGAGGGCCCCCTGAGCTCCGGGGCCCTGGTGCACTGCACCACCTGGCCCTATGATAGCTACGCCACTGCATATAGAGCTGTTTACAACTTAATTAATAAAATAAGTAATATAAATAACAATAATCTGCAATTATTGATTGCGCTGATCACCTAAGTATAGGTTTACAGGGCAGTGAAAACAGCATACCAATAAGGTAAGTGATTCCCAATGGAAGTAGAGTTGCAAAGGATTCGCACGTATCAGCAATATTGCATTCCTCTGCGTATCAGTGTTAAAATAATACACGTTTCATTGTTGCTGTGTGTGTGTGTGTGTGTGTGTGTGTGTGTAATAGACTCTATGTAGAGCTAATCATTTGAAATGATCCATTACACAAATTTATCAGGAATTAATAAAGTTGAAATACTATCCTTATTACGTAAATAACTATATTAATAGATCTGATTTAATTTAATGTCTTTAACCGACTTCCAAAAAAGTAGGAGGTTCTCAATGCGATTGTATTTTTTATACTCGTATGTGTTACCTCAGAACTTTTGACTGGGTGGACCGATTTCGATGATTTTTAACCGACTTCCAAAAAAGGAGGAGGTTCTCAATTCGACTGTATTTTTTTTTGACGTGGTGTGTGCCAATTGGTCCCATTTAAATTTATTTGAGATCTATTAACTACTTTTCGAGTTATATCTAATAATGCATTTTTACTTGACGCTTTTTTCGTCGACCTACGTTGTATTATACCGCATAACTTTCTACTGGATGTACCGATTTTGATAATTCTTTTTTTGTTGGAAAGGAGATATTCCAAGTTTAGTACGATGATAAGGAAACCAGGATCTGATGATGGGATCCCAGAGAAATCGAGGGAATCTCTTGAAAATCCGCAATAACTTTTTACTGGGTGTACCGATTTTAATAATTTTTAATTTAATCGAAAGCTGATGTTTGTCATGTGGTCACATATAAATTTTATTGAGATCTGATAACTAATTTACGAGTAATCTTTGATAACGCGTAGTAACTTGACTATTTTTTCGTCGATCTACGTTGTATTACTCGTCGATGTAATTGAAGTCGGTTTTTTTTTCGTTTGCGAGCAAACACAATTATTTCACCGAAAAATGGTGCATGTCATGTGGTCCCACTTAAATTTAATTGAGATCTAATAAGTACTTTTCGAGTTATACCTAATAATGCGTCTTTACTTGACTATTTTTTCGTCGACCTACTTTATATTATACCGCATAACTTTTTACTGGGCATACAGATTTTGATTATTCTTGTTTTAATCAAAAGCTGATGCTTATTTTGTAGTCCCATTTTAGTTCGATTTAGATCCAATTACTGCTTTTTTATTAAACTTTGATAACGGGTATTTACTTGACTATTTTTTTCATCTAAATACGGTGTATTACTTATAGATGTAATTAAAGTCGATTTTTTTCATTTGCGTACAGACACAATTATATTAACTTACTAAATATGAATGAGGTATGAAAGTTTTTTTTTTTTTTTTTAATGAAAAATAAAAAAAATTGAAGATTTATTTTTTAGCTCAAGATTGTCTATTCTTGATTTTTATCTATTGTATAATTTATTAAACTTACAAAAAAAACAGATTTTCCTTTCAGTTAATATCCTATGCAATTAGTTTTATATTACAATTGCAAACAATCAGTTCATAGACAATAACTTTGTATTAAAATTTAATAAATGATTTTTTTTTTAAAGCGAACTGCACGGTTAGCAGATAAAGAAATAAAATGCAGTAAATAGCGCAATAAGCGCCTTTATACAATTCCCGATACGAATTACCATTTAAATTCTGCGGAAAGAGATCGCATTGTTATTTTTTAAGAATAAATTGAAATGGAACATTTCAATGGAACACTTTTATTTTACAAGTCTTATATCGAAAATGGTTTTGTTCAAAGTGTATGAAAACCTCGCTTACGAAGAAATGCATTTTATGTGTAAAGAAATAACAATTTTTATATAAAAATGCATATCATAAGTAATTGTTCAAAACTTTGTTTTTAAATCATTTACTGACCGACGCGACGTTTGATTATCGGGTTCATATGTGCGTGGCTTTAGACTAATGACGTAATTTTACTTCGATTACAATAACTTAGGGTGTCTAAACATTTTTGAATATCATATCAAAAATTGACCGTTCCAGCGGGGATCGAACCTGCGTCTCTGACTGACCGTGTCGGCGCTCTAGCCAATTAAGCTATGGAACGATGTACCCGTTAGATCGAAATTTCTGATATGATGATTTTATTTTCAGCTTAAGCTAACCGTGGAGCCGTCTATATATATATATATATATATATATATATATATATATATGTCAGAGAGCACTTTACAGAAACCCGTAACTATTCAAAGTAAAAAAAAATTAACAATCTAATCATCTGTATATATTTTATTCCATTCTAGTTCGCAGTGGATCATCGTAACATATTCGACCCTTATTCTTCTCTGTAATAGGAATCAAGTCCTAATGCCTGTCGATGTTTACAAAGCTATCATCAAACAGTCAAATATACCAAAATTATTGATAAATGCGAGCTGCTTTGCTTATTATTAGTAAAAATTGTAGTCTTGTTAAGAGATGTTCTTCATTGCATATTTAGCAACGAAAAGAACATAGTTTATTTTTGTTAAACGATAAAATTGAACTTAACATTTTTTTATAAAAAATATATTTAATAAGTAACAATTTAATTACTATTTTAATAATATAATTACAGTAATTACTATTTTAATAGCAATAACCGTGCGAATAATACGCACGAAATAAGTAAAAAATTAACCGACCGTTAACCATGTTGACGTTACCGAGTAGAAATTTTTTCGTGTTCCTTAGAATGACCGGACCGGGCATGCCTGATCTGGACCGGATAAGGTATGTAACGCAGAACGCTCATCTTATCCTGATCAGCCGGTTCGGGCCGGTCCTTTTAAAAACACGAATGTATATTCTTGAAAAAATTGTTTAGTAAAAAAAAGCGAATTGATATTATAAATATGTTACTTAACATAATTATTATGTTTTTTATTTCCGTTTATTTTTTCCAATATATTATTTATTTATGTTTTTACTTTAAATATTAATTTTTTTTTATACTATTGATTAATTATTATTATTAATTAAATTTTATTTACTAAACTTCTAATAATTAACTATTAATTACTATAACTTACGACTGCTCCACTGTGTAGAAATGGACTCCCTGCTAGACTGTTCTGATAACGGTATATATACTAAGTGCGCTTAAAAACATTGATAGCGCGATTCAGGCTCAGTTTGCGTAATTTCTTTCAGGCTATCCTGTTTTGGACCGGACCGAGTCCTGATCCAGTATGCCTTACCATACTTGATTATATTTTACATCAGGCTATCCTGATCTGGACCAAACCGAGTCCCGATCCAGTATGCCTTACCATCCTTGATTATATTTTACATCAGGCTGCCCTTATCTGGACCGAACCGGGTCCTGATCCAGTATGCCTTACTATACTTGATTATATTTTACATTAGGCTATCCTTGTCTGGACCAAACCTGATCCTGATAGAGCTTGCCGGATCTGGTATGCCTCATTCTATCCTGATCCGGTCCAGATACATGATCTGTCAACCAGATGACCTTTTCTTTTTCCTTTTGCCTGATCTTTTTTCTAGTCAGGTTGCTTCAAAATTAAAGCTTTTTTTCAAATGATGTTAATTTTACTTTTTTAATATTTTTTTTAATTGCTTAATTTAACTCATAGCTTCTAATTTTAACATTTTTAAATTAAATAACTTTGCGAAAAATTCTTATAGCATTTGAGTAATCATGAATTATTATTATGTTCCCAAAACTATTCTGACTACTGGATCTATTTTATATTGTTGTATTTTAACATTGTTCTCCATAAGTAAATAGAATATTTTTGCCCACTGTCTTGATTTTGCTATTATTCATTTGTATGTTGTCGTCACCTATAATTGTGCTGACACTTAGTTCTATTTTATTTTGATTATTATATTTTATGTAGCAACAGTGTCCATTATGTTGGTGATCTTATAAATAAATAACATAAAATAAAGCTGTCAAATATGTATATAATTTTAAATATTAATTAATCTAAAAAAAAAACAATAATAATTTTTTTAGTTGTTGATGCCAGTAGAACAAGCAATTATCTATAAAATGATATATAATGTTTGTGGAGTAAATGTGAGGTTTTTTCTTAAAAGGGAGGCAAACATCTTAACCTTAGCGTATTAATATATTTGATGATATTTATTGTATTCATTTACCGAGAACTAAATTATACTTTTTCCTGTATTAACTTAGATGTCAAATTGAGGTCGCATTGATTCATAGTGTACGGGCAGATAGGGTTTATAAATAGCAATTACTTAGAATATTGTGATAGATGATAGGAATTTCAATTTCAAGTGTGTTGAGGGTAGGCCAAATTAGTCACCTGGCGCCAGAAAACACGTGATCTGAATGATAAGAAATTGTCGTGTTTCCATGCGTCCTGTATCCGAGGCTTTCAATATAATAGAAATATAAAGATAATACTCGAACAGTACTAACTTTGTCTACTGTATTGCAGTTTGTACAGATCATATATATATAAGAAAAAACTTATTTATATAAAAGAATTATATTTTATGTATATTCGAAGTATTGCACAATTGTACTCGTCGTACCATGGTCCGTACCGCTTCAAAAAGTAATCGCTAAGGCTTGAACTGTAGAAACTTCATATTGAGGTGGTTATCTTGTAGCTAAATACCTTTTGGAACGAAGTTCCTTACGGCAGGTTTGATATTTGGCTGGGCGAGCGAACTGAAAAAAATGTGATACTAAAAACGTAAGAAAAATATGTAACGGAAGTGACGTAATATCAGTCACACGAATGTATAATATGACGTTTGTAAAAACAAAATATTACTAGTAAACTTTTTTAAAATTATTTATGTGATTTCATACTGTCGACAAAAACAATAAAGACACGTGTTTTTTATTTCACTTAATATGTAGTTTGAATTATTATTATTATTATTATTTTGTTTGATTTATTTTATTTTACGGTATTTGTTATTTTCTAAAATACAAAATTTCCTAAATACTTTTTTGTACTTAATAAAAACCAATCAACAAAATTAAAAAAAAAAATCAAGAACTAGAAAATATATATAAAATTTCATATCTTTTATTCAAATTGTGTTGCTTCTATACTATCCGAAGGAACTTAGTTCCTACCTGGTGTCCCATGACACCACATAATTTTTTGTTTTTAAAATCGATTTCATTAATAATTTTATAAACATATTCTCTTCTTATTATGAAGCAGAACCATCGCATTCAAATCAAGTTTATAGTATGCAAATTTTGAATGGGTTTTTTATGTTTTATACAGAATTCTGAGTCAAAAGCATTTTTTTTTATTGTACAATGTTCTGATAATATATTTTAAGAAATTAGTGACTTGTTTGTTCCACCTGCGTTGCGATGACTTTTAAATAACCGAATTTACATTGATGATTCACGTCAATAACGATGGGATGTATTCAATGAACACAGCCCAATTGTATCGACAGCCGGAACCACGCCGGGAGGAATATCGCCCACTTACTTCCTCGGAACACCTTGCACGTGTGCGTTGATCGAAGGTGTGTTCAATATCATTAATATATATTTGAAATTAATTAAAGGATCGTTATAGACATTATTAGTACCACAATACAGAAATAGACTCACTGTAACTAATACTTTTATACGAAAAAGTATTATGCGTATGTATTATACGACTACGTAAAGAAGACACTATACGTCTGGACATTTAAAACAATATTTTTAAAATCGAAATGTTAAAGTTAACAAATTAATTGAAAAAAAAGAGTGTGCTTTACACTACACGACTAAAACATCTTTATCTCCTACAGTAATGTAGGAACTCTCTTTCAACGTTCACTAACTTATATCTTTCTCTCTTATACTTTTCGTAACGCTCGCGTCATGCATTCACCAGCTTACTACTTAAGTCAAGCGCGCGTAAAGAAGTTTTACTTCAAAATAACATAGAAATAGATTCACTGAATACAATATTATACGACTGCATTATAAAGAATGACGGTGTACTGATCATTCAACAGAATATCTTGAGTTTTAGAATACTAAAATTAACAAAAGTAATGACATAGTAAAGTTGACTCTATTACTTTTGTCGGGAACTTAAACTTGGGTTTAAATTTTTCAAATAAAAAAATATTTTATTTAATGAAAAAAACATATTCATACTGATTAACTTTCAGGAAATAATTATACTTTTTTTCATTTATAAAATAATTTTTTTACTGTCTCAAGATTCAATACATTTTTTCAAACTTATAGTGAATGACACTTAATGTACATTTTCATCAAATATTCATTAATTAACTTTATTAAATCAAAAAAACAATCTCTGAAAATCTCTTGATTATTTGTTTTTATATTAGGTATATAACGACGCGTTGGCGCAACGGTCATAGCACTGGTTTGTGGCTGTTGTGCTGGCTGTTGCGGGTTCGACCCCCGTACATGACACCCTGCACATGTTTGTGCAGTCCTTGTAGGTTTCCCCACCGTACCTCGGAGAGCACGTTAAGCCGTTGGTCCTGGTTGTTATCATGTACAACTGATAGCAATCGTTAGTCACAGTAGGGAATATATCCGCCAACCCGCATTGGAGCAGTGTGGTAGGTTAAGCTCTGATCCTTCTCCTACATGGGGAAAAATATGGGGGATATTATAGGCTGAAGCATTATTTTATATAATACTAGCTAACTCGGCAAACGTTGTCTAGCCCGCTAAACGCTATTTAAAAATAGGGGTTGGTGGTAATAAACAATTTATCACAAAATTAAAAAAACTTAGGGGTGGACTACCCTTAATATTTAACGGGATGAAAAATAGATGTTGTTCGATCCTCAAACCTACCCGATATGCACACAAAATTTCATGAGAATCGGAGCCGTTTCGGAGGAGTTTAACTACAAACACCGCGACACGAGAATTTTATATATTGGATATTCACGATTATCAAAAAATGAAATGAAACCTTCTTTGACGTTACAAATAAAATAGTTTCAAAGATAAAAAAGAAATCGTTCGAATGCGAGTCCATCTCATAGTTAAGAGTTAAGTACCAAATGACCTAATTAGTAATTAGAAGTCCCGCTACGCTCGTATTTATAAAAGTCTAGAATACTTACACAGCTTTTTAACATTTAACTAAATGGCTTTTAGTTTAAATTTTATCTTACATGCCTTTACACTAAACCAGTAAACGAAGAAATCCAGTTCCCAACTTTCACCTTCGGAACTAGTTTGAGCTTACAACTGAGCACTAAGATCTATTCGAAGCTTGACTTAATATACCGATCTAGATTTACGACTTTCTGACTCATAGAAAGTTTAACTGCGTATATAAAATAATGAAACTATTTTCCGTTAATTTCACTCTGATCGGCACACAGGGCGTATTACAGAAAATTAAATTCAACATTCTTATACTATCGAATAAACTATTTTTATATGATGCAATAACATAATACACGTATAACATAGAATAAATAAGTAAGCAAATTAATAAAAATAAATGTAAAACATAAGACAGCCACGTGAAAGATGTCATAAAATTTTCAAAATTAAATCTTTATTTTTTTTATTTTTTTCTCTCTATGCAAATATTCTCTCAAAGGAAGGACATGTAATAATTTCAAATTATTAATAAAAACATCTATAGACATAAAAAAGGTTTTTAAAGGATTTAAATTTGAAACGAAAATTCAAATAATAAAATTTTAAAAGGCGTGAGTTATGCGTCACAGAAACTTTCGCTGCAGTGGTCAGCCCGAATAAAAACTAGACTAAAATTTTAAGCGCACGGCTTTCCAGATAAATTTTACCAACTTTTTAGACATTATAACATGATGAAAAGTAGGTACGCAGAATAAAAGGGGGTTAAAACTTTAAATATTAAGTCATAACATTTTTCAAACAAGTGTATATTATGTTGATTCTAGTGCTAAAATTATTGAAACAAAATACATATGTATATTTGCTGTATATAATAAAATGGATAAGTGCATAATATGCTGCAGATGAAATGGGTTAGAACATAGAAATATATTGAATACAGTAGTCGGACGTTACGTCGTCGTCGTTAAATCTGAACTAGCCGCTAAATTTTGAAGTTCCCATTTTGAATATTTTCCAGCTCGATAGGGAGAATTTCCGTGATATTTGCTTTCACGGTAATACAATATGATTTGCAATGCTGTATATTTTTCTTTCATTGATTGGTATTTAAAAAACGAATTTAATAATAAAAAAAATAGCCCCCTTACACCGATCCTAATCAGTGTGATGTAGGCCTTCATCTGAATTCCGAAAACACGTAACACAAATGCCAAGATCGCAACAAAGATTGCCACTATCAGTACAGGCGTTTCCTATGAGTAGGGTCGGACCTGTTATTTTAACACAATAGGTCAAGAGCCCGGGAGGGCCACACTTTCGTCATTTCATAAATACTGAAAATTTCTCAGCGTATGCTCTCAACACCGGTGGAAGCAATGTCCTAATATAAAGTTTAACTCATAGCGGCTTTGGTAGATACCAGATATCAAAGACGTACAAAATTGCCTCGCGCTCGCACCCATGTTCGACCTAAATGTTTATTTAGCCCGGGGTTAGAACTGTCGAAATTATCCGGATACTGAAAAAATGTCCTCTCATAGCTACTCAAGTACTTAATATATATGAACTTCACTTTATGAAATTCACTTTTATACTACGACGTTAGTTAAGTTATAAAAGGTTGTAGCAATATTTGACGTGATTTCTAATGTTATTTCAACCCAAATATTAAAAAACTACGCTTTATGAAATGACGGAAGTTAGTTGGCACTTTGTACGCTTTTTCTACCTGGTATCTGCCAAAGCCACTACGACTCAAACTTCATATTTGGCAATTGCTTCTACCTGTGTCGTAAGCATACGCTGAAAAAATTTCAGCTTTTATAAAATGACGAAGGTCTGGAACTCGCGAGCTCTTAGGCTACAATAGTTGATATGACCATTGCGTCAACCTAATGTCATATTTTCACAGTTCTGACTAACTGTGAATTTTATACGAGTACTATATATATACTAGCTGACCCCGCAAACGTTGTTTTGCCATAACACAAATTTTCAAATATTTTTCTCAATTTGATCGCAGCATCAACTGTCGGGACAAACTGAAATTAAAATAGAATAATATTTAATATTTGATGCTGCGATGGTAGCGCAGTCTACCGGATCCAGTGTAAAACATTCCAAAATTAACAACTACTTATAAATGAAAAATTAGTTAAATAAACATTTTCCAGTGGACAAAATTGTGAATCTAAACCATCCTCGAATCCCCTTGAACTCACACAAAAAATTTCATCAAAATCCGTCGAGCCGTCTGGGAGGAGTTCAGTGACATACACACGCACACAAGAAATATATATATATAAAGATTTTTTGATTCATCATCATCATCATTCATCATTCAAGGTTTTGTATGTATGTACATGTGTATGGATGAACGCATGTATGAATTTATAATATAAGTATTTATTTCAATCTGTACGTAAGTTACTTTGTCTTTCAATTTATTATTTTTTTATGTTTATTTTGTACAGTTACTTTCACACTCTGTCTAGTACGTCTTACGAGCTAGTAGATAAGGCTATATGCTGCTCTAAGTCTACCTTTTGCTTAACATATTTTTTTATAGTTGTGCAATGAACAGAACAAATAAAGAAAGTCGTATATTTTGTTTAATATGTTACAACAAAAAAAAAGTCGTCTTCACAACTTTTAATTTTCCTGAAATTGTCTAATTAACATATTTATATCAGGATACTGTAGTAATTTATTTCATGCAATAAAAAAAAAAAAAAAACAAAAAAAAAACATGCTTCGATGAAATTGGTATTGGAAGTTTATCCACGATTTCTGATGACTCGAGATTTAGACGCCGAATAATTTGCGTTGAACCATCGTATCATGTTGCGAAATTCTTAAGAATACAGTCACCTGGCGCCGTGAGCGCAACCTATTGATGAGAATATGATCTTATGGTATCAAATATTTATGATTTGTCAATTGAGTTGTTAAAAAAAAAAAACAAATTAAAATAATTCGGAGAGGAGCTTCGTTTACCAAAACTAAGATTTAGAAAACCACAAAAAAAATTTATGTGTTAAAGTGTATTTCAATTTAAATACAAAATTAGTCGTATACTTATTGCTGAAAATATTCTTTTTCCAAATATATTAATACAAATAAAAATGATTTCTCGAAATTTATGTTCGCGATAATTTCCGGACGAATGCACCGAATGGATAATTCTTTTTTTATTTCCGTTATTGTCAGAACAAGGTTTTGTATAAAGGAAAATTAAAAAATAAATTGGAAATATTTAGGAGAATAAAAATTTCGCCAGGTTAGCGAGTTTTTAAATATGACTTTATATCACTGTATTTAATAGTATTGTTCTGTAATATTTTTTATCATCACAATTAACATTCGAAGACAAGATTTGATAAGCGTTATTATGTTTCTGACCGTCAGAGGTCAATGACCTAGACCGCTAGTGCGAACGTAAATTCGGAAAACCGTATCAGCATCATAAATTTTTAGATTTTAGTGGCGTTAATTTCAACTCGAGTTTAAATTTCAACGTTATTCGAAAAAGATAAATTTTCCGCCTGAAATATTTCTTAGCAATGTCAAAAATACACTAAAATGCACTTGATACAAAGTAATAAAATAAAAGTAATAAAATAATTGTCTTTTAATGTTTAAACTAATTTAAAATGCTATATATAATATTAAAAGAAATCTTAAAGCCTATTACATACTGATTGTATCTTGCGGTATCACTCGATAAAAAAATATTTAAATATCACTTCTTAGAAAAGATGATACATATTTTTATGTCTGACATATACACGCGGTCGTCTCTTCCTAAGTTAGGCAACCTTAAGTCTGTGTTTTAGGTAACAATCATAAATAAATAAATAATAAATTCCTTATTTGAACCGAATACTTTTACGATTTCTTAACCCTCCAAACTGCGTGACAGTTTATCGGCTTAGTAACGCTTGTCAACGTATATTATTACTATAGATATATTATAAAATTATATGTATCTATATCATAAATACCTATTTATTTCTTTTGTACAATTCTTGTAGATGTTATACACAATTCATTATTACTTATTCAAAGCTAATATACGTATAACCACTGAATATTATCGACATTTATTTGAATGAGAATATAAAGTCATATTACTGGCAGCTGTTAAATTCAATTAAAGTACGAATGCTGCGATTTGCTCGACCGTAATGTGAAAATGAGTTGATTGTGACTCCATTTTTAACCGACTCCCAAAAAAAGAGGAGGTTCTCAATTCGACTGTATTTTTTAAAATGTATGTTACTTCAGAACTTTTGACTGGGTGGACCGATTTCGACAATTTTTTCAAATCTAAAGGTGTCATTAATTTACATTTAATTTTATTTGAGATCTAACAACTACTTTCCGAGTTATATTTAATAATACGTTTTTACTTGACTATTTTTTCGTCGATCTACGCTGTATTATATCGCATAGCTTTTTACTGGGTGTACCGATTTTGATGATTTTTAATTCAATTGAAAGCTGATATTTATCATGTAGTCACATTTAAATTTCATCGAGATCTGAAAACAACTTTTTGAGTAATCTTTGCTAACGCTTATATTTTAACTATTTTTTCGTCTGCCAACCATTGTATTACTTGTCGATATGATTGAAGTCGGTTTTTTTCGTTTGCGAGCAAACACAATTATATTAATCACTAAGCTTATTTTGTTTACCCGTTTCTTTTACTACTTGTTATAATGTGGCATGATCTATATCAATAATACGGATGAGATAGAGTATATACTTTTCTTATTTTATTGGAAATGCATCGGTACAGCGATCACAACGGTGGCTGTTGCGGTTGCGGTCGAGGATTCCATCTCTGCTTATGAAAAACATTTGTATAGACTATATTTTTTGTAGTCTAGACATCTGTGCTTGTATATTAAGTGTGTTTGTGGACCCCGAAACTGGAGAAAATCCTAAGCGCACGGGGTCGCGTTTAGGATACTCTCTCATGCCATACATTTCTTTAGGTCATACAGATGTTGGTTGGCCGTATTCTGACAGTTTAATCTTGTGTGTTGTGCTGGTTTCTGGACCACAGACATAGAAGTTTCTTCTACTAGGATCCCTAGAGTGTGAGACGTTACCAGGTTTTTATAATAACACGTCAAATGTATGTGTTTGTAAATTTTGAATTAACATGAATTATTTTTAAACCTCCCGAGTTAAAAAAAAATTGCGTGTAAAATCAAGTTACAATAATTGGATATGCTATCATACAGGGACATTTAGAACTTATTTTATCAAAAAACTGACGGACATTATAACAGCTACAACTGCGTTTCATTATACATACAAGAAGAATAAGAAAAGTCGCTGTTTCAAATCCAGTTACAAACGATTTAATACGTTTTCATTTTTGACATTCGGCTATTTCTAATAATCACCAGCTGTTATTTTCACAAAACGATTCAAAAGAGTTCTTGACGTTTAGTTTTTAATGGATGAAATAATGTAAAGGATAATTTTTATGACTACATTTAATTTTGTTTCAAATTTTTAGTTGACCTACTTTATACCCAGAAATGCCACGAAAAAACATAAATATTGAACATCATAAAACATAATTAAATTAATTTTTAAAAGCTGAATAAGTTCGAAAACTCAGTAATAATTAATTATAATATTTTTAGCTTGTGTTGTTGTTTAATTAATTTACAAACGAAAATATAAAATTTTCTCTTTTCGTTGATCATAGAGATAAGTGGTCTGTTGTTAAACGCTTACAGAACAATGAAGGCTGGCTAGTTCTAATTTTATTCCGCACTAGTTTTCATCTTCTAAGCTAATGGTATGCAAATAGGGTGAATTCTAATACAATGGACTGGTGCAACGGAGTTTGAAGGTTATTTTCACTAAAGCAGCTATTTCATTCGATTTTCCCGATTATTTGTGAATCGATTTTTCTACGTTCGCACATTTTTATTTCTATCAACATCGTGATTTGTTTTTCACATGTCGGAACCTACAATTTCGAAACTACATTTCGATTTCTTTCGAAAATTTCTGTTTAATTTGTAAGGGAAATAGTTTTTGAAAATAATTTTTCTTCGTTAAATGATCGTTGTGTGAAATAGAACATAATTATGTGATACAGCACGCTTATTCCGTGGTCAAACAGACTTATGCAGCCTTTACGTGGCTATACATTGTATAATTGTAGGTAATTTCTTTTCGAATGATAGATCATTTATGGTATATATAGAGTTTTAGCACTCAAATTATTTTACTATTTCACATTTTGTCGTAGTTTTTCATTGAAGGTTGTAATAGAGAAAAAAACATTAAAAAATAAAATTTATATAGGTACATAAAATTCCCATTTAAATAATATCGAATCTCATCTGGAATTTAATGCTAAAAAATCTTTGTAGATTTTATCTAAGTTACAAAGGCTTAGCTTGAGGGACTACAAGCTTAAGGTCAGCAAAATACTTCTAACGAGTGGACTAATACTATAAGTACGGTGGACATTTTTTTTGTTAAGCATTAAAATTTTAAATGTAATACTTATCTTAGACGTTATATGTATGTTTATATATATATATATATATATATATATATATATATATATGTGTGTGTGTGTGTGTGTGTGTGTGCGCGAGCGTGAAGATGAGTGTTTATCAAGTAAAGTTTTTATTATTTTTTTTTTATTTTAATATGTCAGCAGCTATAAATTGAAATATACATCTCTTTATCACCTTTTTGTTTTTTTTAACATCGATAATAAGAAAAATGATACTTATAATAAATAATAAAACATACTTTAAATTAAAGAAGTTTTAAAATTAAAACGTACCAAAATTTCAATTTATAAAATTGGTTAAAAATAATATTATTTCGTACAATAGTTAGCCATATGCTAATGTAATTATAAAACTATATACCGACATATTCCACTAACTTCATAATAAAGTTACGTTACAGCGGAGTTTCAAAGTTGTTGGAATAAGAAATTCAGTCCGATAGAATCATATCGTTTGGATTATTTCGTAGTATGAAGGTATTATTGCATGTTATTTAATTATTAACTTATTCATTACACTAAAATAAATGCACAAGAATGTTTAGTTTTAAATTTTCTATAATATGACAGCTACAATACTGTCAATTTTACGTAATTGATTTAAAGTGCGAAAATTAACTAATACGCAACTAGTTTTGAAGATCTTCTTTATTATGATTGCAAGATAATAAAGATGTACCTCTCCGTAATGAACCTAATAAAGAGGAAATAGACACGAAGAAAGAAGAATTTACTCCTTATGAAGCGTTACCTCGATATTTGAATATTATAATTTTCTACTAATTATAATAGCATAATAACAATCAAACTCTCAAATCTAAACAAAAAAATTGAAACTTGCTTTACATTTGCCACAGAAGTAAATGCTACTATATAATTTTACTTATATCTTGCATAAAGAGCTAAAGTGACATTCATAGCGTCACCGTTCAGCGTTGTTTCACATGATTTCATGCACCACTTTTTCTTCTTCTCATCACGCCTCATATCGTTTCTTAAGAATTGACTTAGAAATTTCAAGCATCTTTAGTAGAAGAAGAGGTAGTTATGATATCAAATTGTGAAGTTTGACCGATTTATTTGGCACAGTGGTTTATGCACATAGCACTAATCATAAAAAATGTAGTTCTTTAATTTCAAAATCAATGCTTTTTTCCTTTGAAATATTAGGCGGCCGAATTTGGCAAAGTAAATGTTATAAGTTTATAATTAGTTTAAATAGCAATTTATTCGCATGATGTGGTCAGATAACTCTTAGTGTGTGACAAGTACAAGTCATTGTAACTCTGTTTGTATACCGTTAGCTAGACCGCGGGAGCGTTGGCTAGTGTGTTTGCGCTGTTGCATTACGGACTAACAAAATGAAGAATATTCAAAAACATTTATAAGATGCTGCTGTTTTTTTTTTTGTAAACGTCTTCTTTTTTATTTAATCTTGTTTATACTCAATAATTTTTTATACCTAATTTTAATCAAGGGAACAGAATTAGTTCATATTATTCTTGGAATATCAAAATGATGCAATTAGTATTTCTTGTTAATGATTGTTTTTATGATTGATGAACAAAAAACTTAACCCACCGTAGCTGTTTTAAGAAATAGTTAATTTATAGCTGTCTTAAATTTGACTTCATGTCAACAAAAAATTTTTTTCGAGGACTTTTTTAAGAAATTATTTTTAAAGGCAGAATCTAATTAAAGAAAGTGACCAATTTTTGAAGTAAGGCCGCAAAATTGTTTCTTATCTTTACATTCTTTCCTTTATGATTTCCCACTTGACTCCTTCTTTTGTATCCCAGTATTAATACTAAATGTGTACAATACATAACACGTATAGTTATTTTTTGATTAAGCAACGGTCACAGTACTGACCGTTGCGCTGGCGGTCACGGGTTCGAGCCCCGCTCACGACAGATATTTGTATTGGCCATATAAATGACAGTCGTGGTCTGGGCGTTTGTACATGTGTATTGTGTGTGTTTCCGGACCCCCGACACAGGAGAAAATCCTACTGGGGGCCGTTGAGTGTAAAGCGTTTATTATTTATTCATTTATTATAAGTAAGATTCTGAGTTATATGTTTCGGAAGGAATTTCAAGATATACACAGCCTTAGACATTGCCATATCTAAGTCTGTACCAGTCTGTTCAGTAAGACAAGTATAGACATATACTTACTCAACAAATCTAGATATAGACTTTTAAAACACTTAAAAATCTCTTTCGTTGTTCTTTTGCAGGTCAGAGATAATTTCTCCTTAGAAATATTGTCACTTAATCCAGTTCTATGCTCTACTACAGATTGGTGGAGTCAATCTGTACTGCAATGGATTAAGCTAACCAATCCTACCATTTGTTTTTCATAATACGAGAAAAGACCTTCCTTTCACAGCATCATATTTCGGTTGGTAAAATACTCAAAGATAAACCTGTTATAAGATCAATTTTGTAAATACTTCGAAAATTATTTTAGAGAACGTTCTATAATTAATCAATACTGATATTAAAACTTTTTATTTTTGTGTTACCCACACATTACCTGCATCACCGATACGGCCAGTCGGAGACGCAGGTTCGATCTCCGCTGGAGCGGTCGATTTTTAATATGATATAAAAAAAAACGTCTAATATTAAAATTCTATTTTTTATTTTCGTCTGCCTCTTCGTCGGTTTTAGCCGCGTATTGTACCGAAACAACAGGAACAATTTTAATGAAACTTACGATTAATAGCATTATTTTAGTTCGTAATACTATAGATCAGAACACTGAATACTTTTTATTCCATAAATCAAAAAATTTTCTTAAATGGATGAATACCCGGTATTGAAGTTTCCGATATATATTACTTACATATAAGCTATTGACATACTTACTGGAAGGCTCTTTTTCTTGTGAAATATGTAACAGTTGAATATAATGAAATGGATGATGAAGCTGTGTGGTTACGGCAGTAAAGAATGTAGCCAGCCCTCTCTTCCTGTGGGTGTCGTAAGAGGCGACTAAGGGATAACACAGACACACTACCAACTATGGGCAAAAGTCAAAACACATGAGTTCACGCCATTTTTGGCGCGAACTTGTGGAGGTCAAGACGGAAACCCATAAAAACCACAAAACAAAAATTTACAAAATTTTTACGTGTTATTGAAACGACATTTTTTACTAAAATGCACCTTTGGGGAGTGTGCCCTACAGCTGCACGAGCTCATACCCCCAACTCCTTTCTTCAATCGGACTTCTAGACGTACTGCAAGTTTTCATCCCTACCTGATTAATAAACCCCTCATACGTACAAAACGCTTCGAATCATCTTTTTTAATGCGCACGGTCAAGGAGTGGAATTCCCTGCCGGCGTCTGTATTTCCGATTTCATACAACCCGATCATGTTTAAAGCGCGAGTGAACAGGCTTTTTCTGGGCGAGCTCGCTCCATCTTCGACCTTGTCTCTGCTCTAGAGCTAGACTGGGGTCAAGAGTAAGCCCATTATATAATAAAAAAACTGTTTTATTAAAATACAACGCAATTTATTATTGTAAAATAATTACTACACAAATAATCGAATAGGAGGTAATACAACTTGCAATATAATAGCAGAAATTTTTTGCTCGTTCTATGGAAGAAGGCTTAATGCCGTAGTCCGAGACTAACAAAAACAGGTGTAAATGACCAATCCGTTTACTTCATCATTTTTTTCCGTTGTTTAAATAAAAAAGTAGCCTGATTCACTTCGATATTATCTACCTATTCTAAGTTCAAATTTTGATTCTGATTTTTTAGTGTATTTGTATTTACGACCTGTAATTGTGGTTATTAAAGTTTTGTTTTAATGTAATTACAAATTTTATTTTATACAGACACTTTAACTATAATACTAGACAGCTGTGTTAATTTATATACGTTAATTTTAGTTTTTATTTTTCAACTAGCTGCTAACTGCCCGGCGACTTTCGTACCACTTTACTTTTTTTGTGAATAATTACTTATTCTTTTTTTTTATAGATTGAAACTATTAAAAATCGACGCTTATGCTTCAGCTTGTAATATCCCACCTGGAATAGGCCTCTTTCCTTATGTAAAAGAAGGATCAGAGCTTAGTCCACCACGCTGCTCCAATGCGGAATTCGCGGATATATTCCCTACTATGAGTAACGATCGCTATCAGGTGTAAATGATAACAACCGAGACCGACATCTTAACGTACTCTCCAGGCACGGTGGGAAGAACTAACAATCAGACCGGAAATAAATATTTGTATAACACAAATATCTCCTCCGAGCGGGAATCGAACCCGCGAACGTCTGTGTTTAGTAGTCGGTGTGTAGATATTATACCAGAGCGGTCGTCAAATTATTATATATATTAAAAATCGTATATGTTCATCATTCTATAGATCACAAGATATAAATTAATTATTTTTATCGAAAACATTAAAAATATCAAGAACTACGGATAACAGTTTCTCAGATTCATCACTTTTAATTTTATAAACTAGCAAACATCTATAAACTTAACCGCATACAAGAGAATTTCGGCGAATAAAAAACTTTTGTACAACAAAGTAAATATAAAATATAACCAATACACGCCAGCACGAATATGTCTCTGTCAATTGATTTATGTGCAGTTTTGATGCTGAATTTAAATTTATATCTTTTCATATTCTGTTGTTCCAACTTTCATGTGAAACAGCTTGGCTTTATATCATGGCTGGATGCCCAAGAGCATGAGGTATACACATCTTATGTCATGTACTACGTAATGTATCGGACCTGTCAAACACTTCGGTAGTTTCGATATTGGCTGATTTATTATGTGATTTTTTAGCTCTGTATTACAAAATTATCTTAGTAGCATGTACAAAAAAAGTAGATAGAAGTAAAGAAGTTTTACTTAAAAAAACAGACTAGAAATAACCAGAATTTTGACTTAAAAAACCAGACTATTTCTAGTCCCGCGGTAGTAACCGCAATCAATGCCGTCACCAACTGACGCCAGCCGTCGACCGCCAATCGTTGGTGACGTTTACAGTTCGCAGTTAATGGCGTCCCAGATGCGTTTTGTTGTTGTTTATGTTCACTGCAAATATCCCGGGATTTGCATGATAGGTGGTAACTGCTTTAGCAACATTCATTGACAAAATACCGCTCGTATTTCGAACTTGATAATTTCCTCCGTTATTACACAATGCAATTTGTGTAATATTTTTGTGTGTAAATATTTTTACTGTTTGATTTAATTTATGAATGAATAAAAATGAAAATAATATGTAAACACGACAAGTAAGACGATTAACTTAAGGTAATTAAATCATTGTGCTGTGTGGCTACGGCACTAAAGAATTTAGCCACCCCCTCTTTTCCCGTGGGTGTCGTAAGAGGCGACTAAGGGATAACAAGGTTCCACAACCACCTTGGAACTTAAGAAGCCGACCGATGGCGGGATAACCATCCAACTGCTGGCTTTGAAATAGACAGACCGAAGACGGGCAGCAGCGTCTTCGGTGCGACAAAGCCAGTACTGCGGTCACCAACCCGTCTACCGAGCGTGGTGACTATGGGCAAAACACATGAGTTCACGTTATTTTTGGCGTAAACTTGTGGAGGCCTATGTCCAGCAGTGGACTGTATAGGCTGTAATGATGAATTAAATCATTTGTGTTATGTAATTGTTCTAAAAGTTGATTCCTATTAATAAAATGTTATATAAAAAACCGCTGCTGTTGCTGTTAACCGTTTGATGAGTAACGATAAATAAATGCTTACTGCTACACGATTAAATTATTATCTTATAATCTTGTCTTTCTCTTCACCTTACTAATATGTCTTAATATTATGTTATTATTACTTGATATACTGATATGTGTTGAAAATGTAACTCATGTGACGTCTTACTGATATTTGTAATTTATTTTCTTTATTTTATGTATATGTGTGCTGTGTGGCTACGGCACTAAAGAATTTAGCCACCCCCTCTCTTCCCGTGGGTGTCGTAAGAGGCGACTAAGGGATAACAAGGTTCCACAACCACCTTGGAACTTAAGAAGCCGACCGATGGCGGGATAACCATCCAACTGCTGGCTTTGAAATACACAGGCCGAATACGGGCAGCAGCGTCTTCGGTGCGACAAAGCCAGTACTGCGGTCACCAACCCGCCTGCCCAGCGTGGTGACTATGGGCAAAACACATGAGTTCACGTTATTTTTGGCGTAAACTTGTGGAGGCCTATGTCCAGCAGTGGACTGTATAGGCTGTAATGAAATTTTATGTATCTTAATAAATAAATAAAATAAATTAAATAAGGCAGTAAACATCCCTCTGGTGAATTTCAGCATTTTCATTCTACCAAATGTATGTATGAGCTCTTCTGCGGGTTGGCGGATTATTTCCGTACAAAGAATAACGATGGTTACTAGGTGTCTTTAATAGCAACCAGAACTGTAAAATTTACATCTTGTGTCAGACCCAAGAAGTGGGTATATGTACACCTAGCAACTATTTGTATAATCAGTTGAACGAAATCATGTATGTTTAATTTATACTTTATCATAAGAAGTGTGCGAACTCCAATTTAACCTTTAACTCTTTCTTGCTACACAGAAGAAACTGGTTGACTGCTTTTATATATATTTGTGATAGAATTACTGACTAAAACATCACGCTGTAAATTGTCATCGTAAATTTAGCATAGAATGAGTGGGCTAAGTCTAGCTTGTGCTTAAGTGACGTACGAAAAATTTTGTATCAAGAGAAGGTCATTAAAACTTATCCTAGATTCGCTTTTACTGTATCGTTCGATTACATATCGGTAATGACTGCTGTGACCAGCACGATAATTGTTC
The DNA here is from genome assembly GCF_905220565.1 of Melitaea cinxia. Lineage (NCBI taxonomy): Eukaryota > Metazoa > Arthropoda > Insecta > Lepidoptera > Nymphalidae > Melitaea > Melitaea cinxia. Next base: position 2,665,138 of record NC_059399.1, on the reverse strand, counting down.
AATATTGCAAAGTTTGGTCGCTATTGCAAATTGAGATTTGGTCTTTTGATAACAGTTCAGTCTCAAAAAAATTTGACATAGGCAGAGTTGGTGTAAAATGGACATGTTCTTATTCACCTCTTTTTATCTCCAGTACACTATACTGAATTAAAAAAAAATATTATTTAAAAAAAATTGGGATTGAATTTCATCATGGATGAAATATCTTCTCCTATTAAGGAAATGAATTTCAGTTACCCGCTACGCTGTCTCAATCTAGAAAAGACCTATACACGTTTTAAAAACTATTACTTAAATGCCAGTTTACCATGAACTTTTTACCTATAGGCGCTGTCAACAAAGCGCATTCCCAGGAGCTCTAGTTGTTTACTCCCATAGGAACACAACAATACTATTTAACTATGATCTTCCGCCTATTTGAACTACTTTCTCAGTCCGGCAGTACCAGAACTTTAGCTAAATAGTTCCTAATGTACCATACATCAATATAAACAAAAAAAACTGACATATAAGTAAATGCAGTATTGATAAAACCGAAAACAACATGAATCTATAATTTACATTAAAATGTTAATCACTTACTGATTCAAATGACAGAATTCGAACGATATCGCAAACATATGTATGCTAATATATTCATATAAATCAGCCAACGTAAAATATGTTGTATGTATATGTATAGCTTGTTCGTGCTTCGTCAATATCAAAATACAAATCCACGACATTGAAATACATAAATACGATAAATGTGAATTAATACAAAGAAAATATCTTTCAAATGTCGTAATGGTAATATTTAGGTAAAGATTTTTTTTACATTTCTGCGTCTTACTTTCGAAAGCTGATTTATAAAAATAAAAAAAAAGATTTTAAATAGCCGATACAATGAAGTGGGTACTTTGACTACTTAAATTAATCGAAGTTGAAACAAATTATTTCATTTCCTGTAATTCGACGCCTGATATTTTATTAAAGGCAGCAAAAATATCAAATCTAAGTAAACATAAAACATTTTAAAAATTGCGTGTTTCCTTTCTTCGTCTATAATAGGGCTTTTTTGTGTATGTATTCGTGCAACATTTATTCATAATCCTAAAAATTTCGAGTAAGTACACTTATCACGAAACATGAAAGTAATTAAAAAAGTAAGAGATGAAACAGAAAACAAGAAGGTGCATTAACATCTTACTCGGATTTTTTACATAATGCAGAAACGGTCTTGTTTATGTTTCCAGATTCGGAATCTTACTATCCAGCAGGGCTGGTTCGTTTTGAAAAAAATATATTATATAATATAAATAATATTTAATATATAAATAAGTATTTTATATATCGTCTTCGTTTCCTTAAAAATACCTCAAAGTACTTACAAAAGTAAAGTGGTTACAATACGTCAGGATTATTATTAATCAATGCCCAGATTTCTGACTGTTGCGCTGGCGGTTGGTTCGATCTCAGCACATGACAAACATTTGTATTGGCCATACAGATGTTAGCCGTGGTCTGGGTTTTTATGCAGCCCTTGTGGGTCCCCCCACCGTGCCTCGGAGAGAACGTTAAGCCGTCGGTACCGGTTGTTACCATGTACACCTGATAGCGATCATTACTCATAGTAGGCAATGTATTCGCCAACCCGCATTGGAGCAACGTGGTGAATTAAGCTCTGATCTTTCTCCAATACAGGCTGAAGCTTAAGTAATACTTACGATTAGTAGTTTGTAAAAAAAGAACAGATAAATTTATGTTTTAGAGCAAAACTTAATGAAGTTCTAGATGTAACAGGCATGCATGTGCCACAATGAAATAATCAAAATCAAAATCAAAAACAGCTTTATTCAAATAGGCTCCAAGAACACTTTCGAATCGTCATTTTAAAAATAAAAACTTTAATAATTGTGTTTGCTCGCAAACGAAAAAAAAAACCGACTTCAATTACATCGACAAGTAATACAACGTAGATCGACAAAAAAATAGTCAAGCAACTACGCGTTATCAAAGATTACTCAAAAAGTAGTTATCAGATAAAATTTATATGTGACCACATGATAAACATCAGCTTTCGATTAAATTAAAAATTATCAAAATCGGTATACCCAGTAAAAAGTTATTACGGATTTTCAAGAGTTTCCCTCGATTTCTCTAGGATCCTATCATCAGATCCTGGTTTCCTTATCAAAGTACCAAACTAGGGATATCCTCTTTCCAACAAAAAAAGAATTATCAAAATCGGTATATCCAGTAGAAAGTTATGCGGTATAATACAACGTAGGTCGACGAAAAAAGCGTCAAGTAAAAACGCATGATTAGATATAACTCGAAAAGTAGTTGTTAGATCTCAAATAAATTTAAATGGGACCAATTGGCACACACCACCTTTCGATTAAAACAAAATTTGTCGAAATCGGTCTACCCGTTAAAAAGTTCTGATGTAACATACATAAAAAAAAAAAAAAAAAAAAAATACAGTCGAATTGAGAACCTCCTCCTTTTTTGGAAGTCGGTTAAAAATCAATTATTACATTTGTAGAAGTAAAGCTACCACCGATTCGGAATGTAGATTCTGCAGAGAAGAATCGGCAAGAAACTCCGCAGTTACTCTTTTGAAAAATAATATATAAACTGTGTTTTAGTACAAAATTAGAAACATGTTGCATAAAATACAGCGTCACTAAGTCCACACATATTTATCAACTATGTAATCCTGCACCGAGTAATAAGCTTTATCTATAATTTTATTTTTAAATAAAAACTTTCAATTTATGTTCAGACTATACCAAAATCGTTTGTTGCGTTTTTATTATACCTTTATAATATTTTAATCATAATGTTTATAATAAGACATTGAATGTCAACGCATTTTTGTATCGAACCATCAACATCAACAAGGTATTTGATAATAAAATAATGGGTGACATATGTGAACTTTGTAATCGCATCTTTAAGTTCCATTTATATTAATTATTTTCAATTTTATAACACTAGATTTCGTACGTTTAGTTCATATTTTACTTTTTGACAACCTTGTTAAAAAAAACTAGAATAGGAATTTTGAAACAACATTATCGTCGATCGTTGCATACAATCAATTAAAGCTTCCCAAGTCGTTTCGAATGACACGTTTAAACACAGAGGTCGACAGAGAACTTCATACGACTCACTGTGCAATTCATGAAGTTTCAAGTTGAACCTGAAGTATTCAATTGAGATTGATTTAGGTCGAATTTGTAACACGAATATTTTAACTAGCGCCAACGTGTAACTACCGTTTGTTGTGAAGTTTTGCGACATATGTATGACGACATAGACGAAAGTGAAAGATTTTAATTGAATAGGATCCTATTAATTGCACTATTTCGCTGGCGCGGTTGATTGTAACGCGAGCGTTGAGTGTTGGATCAACTGTCTTACCTTTGCAATAATGTCTATTTATATGTAAATTAATCTGAATGTGCTGTGTTTCTGGAGCCCCGACACAAGATACTTTGTCTTGATCGACCATCAGGACAAAGTATCCTGTGCCGGGTTGAGTGTCAGGCGTTTGTTAATGCTGACAAGCGAGACCGAGGGCTTCACCTTCTATACGAGGCACAGTGGGGACAATACAAGGATATACGTTTAGATAGAGACTTGAAACAAATATTTGTACCAATAAAAGTACCTGGCTAATGCGTGTTTACTTGACTACTTGTTCGTCGACCTACGTTTTATTATCATTTTTTTTGTCATCTGTGTTGCAGGACCGATGGCCGTTGGAGCGGACGTGGCCTGGAGTGAAGACCGCGTCTGGGCAAACGCGGTGTGAGACGTCCTCCAGCCCGCTAGACCGACGATCTACGTAAGATTTCCGGTGTAGACTGGATGAAGATTGCAGAAAACCGGCATGTCTGGCGCGAACTTTGGGAAGGCCTACGTCCAACTGCAATATGCTGAACTGACTGACGTTTTATCATACGTCATAACATTTACTGGGTTTAGTGGTTTACCAATTTTTAAGATTCTTTTCTTATTCCAAAACCGGTGTTTGTTATGTCTCTGGTCTGGTTTAAATTTCATTGAGATTGACTTTTTGAGCTATCTCTAATAATACTATTATTTTAGTCTACCCATGTTGTATTACTTGTCGATGTAATTGAAGTCGGTTTTTTGTTCGTTTGCGAACAAACATAATTAATTATCACTAAAAGAGCAATGTACTCTTAGCGATCACGCCCCATAGCTACACCAGAATGGTTGTTAAAGAAAATATTTACATCGGATACTTTTGATTGTAAATTCCCATAAAGCTAGCAAGTTCAGTAAGTTTACTTAATCTATCACCTCAATGTGATGTGTCATTAGCCGTAGAGGTATCTCACATGAGTGATAAGAGACGAGTAGCGAACGGGAACATCGGCTACTTCTTTAGTAATAGTATAATCAGATTAATTTTAGCTTGAAAGGCTTCGATGGATCCGATACGTTGAATAGTTAACATATAAATTGATACCGTTTTGTTTTGCTATAATTTTTCTGAAAAAAAAAGTTTAAAGACCTTTGCGTTATCAAATACACTTAGTCATCACTTTATCTTTGGCAAATGGATTGAGAGTTAGATTTTAAAATGATTATTTTGTTAAGCTGGAAATGTGTGTCATTTCTGGGTCTTGGACCTTTGCCCACAAATGCCTCTTTCTCTATAAAAATTAGAATAAAAATAAAGAGATATTAATACAAAAAAAAAACCTTAAAATAATGGAAAATAATGTTCGAGTACTTTGTAATGGTAACGATATATAACTTTCACAACCGCTGTTAAACTTGATCATATTGCCCGCGATAGAATCTTAAGATCAGCTGGAAATACATTACAAATAGTTAAAAAGTACCTACCTATTTTACTTTTCAAACAATAAAATATGTGAATTTGATTAGGGAATAACCATCCTTGGAGCCGAAATAAACGCCACTCGTTTTGGAAAATAATTAAAACTATAATATATCGAAGATTTCCTTCTGTGTACGTAATAAGCTACACTAAAGTTTAAAATCCCATTAATAGCCACTAAATTTTAATTAAATTGTCAGTCGTATGAAATTAAAAAAATCATTACTCTCGCTATGCGCTTTCAATCCAGCTTAGAGTCGTTTGTATTTGTCTAAATATAAGTTTGGTCAGTGTTCCTCCTTGTGGTTTGCTCCACTGTTTTGCGAAGAGCACGTGAAGTCATCGGTCCTAGTTCTCGTTCTGTTAAATACTAAATGGCTGTTAGAATGAATGTTTAGATACACTTTTTAAGGACATTGTCTATCATATCGCAGTGTAACAGCGTAGATGGTTCAAATTTAACCCTTATTATACTTAAAGGAGAAAAGGACAGTTTGTTTTTTACTACGCAGTGAGACGCAGCTTTTATTGGCCAGAGTTTTCAAACTGTTCAAAAAATTATAGAGTATATTTCAATAGAGTAATAAAACACTTCATTTCTTCGATAAAAATAAACGTTTATATTTGTTGCTTTTTCGATGTGACCAAAGAATATTTATATTAGTTCGTTAAAAAAAAATTTCTAATTCCTACAGTTTTCTTGGTTTCTAGTTTCACCGTACACGTGTCCTAACTTAAGAAATTAACGTAGTTATAGTGGCACAAAGATGAAGATAGTATTTGGATGAAATTAATAAAAATATTTAACAATTATATCTGTTATATTATACGAAAAAATCTCACGTAATTCCACAAATCCGTGTGTTTAGTACTGCCATCTAGTGAATATTTGCGTAAAAACAATATAACGCCATCTAGTAATGAGTAGTACGTACTTCTGTTACTTAAAATCACCAATAGGTGTCATTGTAATCTTTAAATTTAAATATTTTTAAACATTTTTATTTTCATTTGCAAATAGAAAATTAAAAATTAAAAACAATCTTTGGTGTAGTGTTATGAAGTAACGAAAATTTTACAAAGCAAAATTTTCCTTTTTCATTAACTTAATAACAAGTTTAACGAAATTGTGAAATCGTTTACATACTCATAATTTATTGCTATTTTATAATCACTGTATAGATAATTATTCGCATTAAAACATTTGATATGTAGTAGAATCGGCAGAGCTATTACGTAACTTGCAATCAGAAAACGGTCGTGAAAATACGCCGACTGTCAAATTTGTATAATAACAGTGCTGCTTCTAGCGGACAATTTAAAAGCAAAATATTCTTACTTTTGTATGGAATTATAAAAAATTGCGATTACGTAACTTTTTAAAAGCATATAGCAAATTTGCGATTTGTCAGTTTATACTATTAGATCTCATTAGTAATGAAATCAATATGGGTAGTGACACTTCATTTTAGTTTGTCTCGCTAAAAAAATTTAATATTTATATAAAAAGAAATATTTGTGGAAGTTAAGGGAAAGTTTAAACGGTGGGAAAGATAAATAATAAGTAACGGAAAATACTTTAAAAAAAACGACAATTTAATTTTCCAATAGAGAATGTTTCTTAAAACGCTGTACAACATTTGGTGTCTTTTGTCTTTTTAGAAATAAAAAAGTGTCACTTGTTTGTCAAATATTTATAGGTGTTAATGTAGATAATCGAACCCACGAACCGCGGAGCAGAAAGGCCTACTACAAACTGCGCCAACGGGCCAGTCACAATACACAAGAACAAATGTGTGGGGATCGAACCCGCAATCGCCGGGGCAACAGTCACAACCACGGTCACAACCCAGTGCTGGGCGTCGTTGTTTGACATGATCGTTGCGCTAACGCGTCGTCAAATAAAACCTAATAGCATTCGGCGAACATTATACCATGATAGAAGAATTAGATTAGTAGGACTAATTTTAATTTTAAGACGGCAATCATGGTCACAGCTCTGGTTTGTTGCGCTGACGTTTGCCCGCAACCGGCACAACAGACAAACATTTATACAGGGCATATAGATGTTTACCGTGGTCTGGGTGTTTGTGCAGTCCTTGTGGGTCACCCCACTGTGCCTTGGAGAGTACGATTAGCCGTACATCCCGGCTGTTATCGTGTACAACTGATAGCGGTCGTCACTCATAGTAGGAAATATATTTGCCAACCCGCATTGGAGCAGCGTGCTAGATTAAGCTCTGGTCTTTCTCCTACATGAAGAAAGAGGCTTATGCCCAGCAGTGGGATATTACAGGCTGAATCGTAATCATTGAGACTAACCAATTGATTGCAAGAAAGTGATGATGTAATAAATGTAACCTCTAATTAGGTACATACCCTGATTATTGACTATTAACTGAGGAAGGGTACAGCAGGAAATTTTCTGCTCAAAATATGGAGCAGTCCGACTGAGGTAATACCTCGACCTTAGAAAATCACAGCAAAATAATACTTTTTGCAAGCAGTGTTGTGGTCCTGTTGGTGCGTAAGGTGACCAGACCTACTGAGGGGAGCTGGGGATGGGGTCGGCAACGCGCTTTCGATGCTTCTGGTGTTGCAGGTGTCTATAATAAAATCGGGTAATCGCTTACCATCGGGTGAGCCGTAAGCTTGTTTGCCGAACTAGTTATATAAAAAAAATACACGAAGAAAGATACATATTACGCATAGAAAAGGTAAATATTACAACGAAGTCGGACATACGAGTATGTACATAAGAGACACAAATATATACAATATTTTTGTGTTACCTAATAGGACATGAGAAGACATAAGAAGTGTTTCTGGATATATTTTTGTTTTTTTTTTTTTTTGTTTAGTTTAGTTAGTATTGTAAAAAATCTACCATCATGTAAAATAAATTCAAGTAATCTGAATAATTTATAGCATCGATATAACTTAAATACAAAATACTATCATTTCTACTACATTTCTGTCTAGACGCATAATTTTCAGGTCGGAGTTTATTATTACGAGGTAGGTACATATATAAATCAGATCACAGTAGGAAACGTCCATCTTAAGTCTAGAGTCGAGCAACTAGAGCCAAAGGTTGTCTGGAAAAAATCGCTTACCTAGCGATAAGACCGCCTTTGTGCATATTATTTCGTAAGTTTAATTTTTAAGATATCTATGTACGTTAACTTGTATACAATAAAGTATATTTCTTCTTCTTCTTAGAGAAACATTTTAAACTTACTATGGTTAGAGTCAAAGGCTATTATTATTCTTGAGTATTATTATGTTCCAGTAGCATGCAAGGTACCCAGACCTTCTAGGTATTTTCTTTAAGTGTTTGGATTATAACGGAGGTAGATTTAGCAGCGCGCTTGGGATGTTCCCGGGGTTTCGGGCATACATAGGCCAAAGTTACGGCTTATCACCTGGTGGACTGTAATAAAGAATAAAGAAATGCCTTTCTAAGAGAAACAATCCTTATTAGTTCATGATAACAATCGTTACCGACGAGTTTACGTGTTTTTTGAGGCAGAGTAGGGGGACTCACAAGAACAAATACCAGAATCAAGTACTCGTACGTATAAACACTATTACCTGAACCAGAATCAAGTACTTGTATAAAGTAGGTATTAACACAATTATCTACTGCGAACGGGTCGAGTTGTTAATAACATTAAAGAACAGTTGTCAAAAAATGTAATCTATTTGTAAGTATCACGTAATGTTGAAGTAATTTGACATAACTCCAGTTTTATAAGGATGTCGTAAATTAGCATGTTATAAGATAATTTAACTATAAAATAAATTAATTTCCAAGGATTAGTTTAAAAATAACACAACAAGAAACCGAACGAGTTACTCGAATTCCTTTATACAAAAGCATACGTGCATGAATAACAAAGCAATTAAAAAAGCTATTCCAAACTAAGTATAATATTACATTAACAAAAAAAAAGTACACGTCATACTATTACACCGACTTGCAAGTATAACAAAATATACAAATTTTAAAATTACGTCATCCTGTTGACATTGGCCCGTATTATTACGCGTGAGGCGTTACGTAGCGCCATTTATAGCGATTTATCGTCGCTAATAATTGAAGAGCGTATTGATTCAGCCTGTAGCATTCCACCGCTGAGCATAGGCATCTTTCTCCATATATGCAAAGGATTCAGACCCTTCTTAAGCTTCGGCTTAATTCACCATATTTTCCCTACTAAGAGTAAACGATCGCTATCAGGTGCTTATGAGATAACTACTCGAACCGAGAGCTTAGCATACTCTCCGAGGTACGGTGGGGAGACCCACAAGGAGTGCGTATAATATATTCTATTCCCAAAAAAAGAAACAAATATTATAAGGTGTTTTAATTGACAAATTAGGTACTTAAAAAATTGGATATTGATTAGGTATTTAGCATGCGGTTTTACTTTATCAAAAAAATATATTCTTTTCAGTTTTTGACAGTGTCATGTTTTTTTTTATTGTAGTACATAAAAAATCTACATTTTCTAAATTGTAATGACAATAGTAAATATAAATTGTTAAAAATAAATTATAACTAGTCTATTTATTAAATTTTTTTTATTTAAAACAACAGATCACCGACACCATAGTTTTAAACAAGATTTTAAAAGTTAAATTAAAAATAAACGGCTAAATTGAGCACTTACTATGTCACCCGCTACAAGTAGGACTCCACATTTATTTGTATCACCTACAACTAAAACGGAAATACAACAAATGCGGTGACTTCAAAAAATTATTGAAGTGCAAATGAAGATCAGCTTACACCATTCTTATCTAAGCTATTATGGTATGAGAATGGACTTAAATTATTTATTTATTTTTTGCCTTGTTATGGAAATGCCAATTATAATTTATTAGTTATTTTTTCACCTCTCTTGCAAATCTATGTTCCCATTAAATCTTATTTATTTCTTTTGTATTTGAAATTGGAATTTATAATATTAAATCTGATAATACAAATCGTTCTTAACATTTAGAACATTTGTCTTGCTTAGTAAATATTTAAAAATGAGTAGAAATGACTGTCAAGCAAAATAAAAATAAAAATACTTCGGAATTTTTGATATTTTTAAATGTTCGACAACATCAATATAACATAGTGGAAAATATTGTTTGTTTATTTATTATCATTAATTAACGATAACTCAATTTATTCAATTAATTGCGTGTGTACTTTTACCTGTACGACATTTATCGTGATTATTATTTAAAAACTCCCTAGTTACCCGTAACCAAGGTATTTGTAAAGCCAAAGGTTTTTTTAAAATCTTATACACACACGGTCGTGTGTTCCTATAGTAAGCAACTTAAGAGCCATTTCACAATTTTACGCTCTGCAAGTTTAGGTAAATTTGGTCGCATCGCGCGAATCGTACGAGCCGCGCGATCTTTGTGCTAGTAAGTATAGTGTGACAACCAAAAGACCATCTTGATCATTTTCTAATGTATAATAAAAATTAAAAACTATGGTATAAAATGTTTTTTACATAATTAATTTGTTAAAAATGTCAAGTATGTTATATAACAACAGTCAATAAATTTAAAATAAAAATAAAAAATCAATTTTATGGGACAATTTTTTTTAAATTGATTTAATTTGTTCAGTTTACGAATGAATCTAATATTTACGATATGAATAAAATAGCATTTTATGACATCGACACCGACAAACATATTAATTAACAAATAACAAGACAAACAGATTGAAATGCCTATTTGTATTGATAGTGTGAGAAAAGAAAATTAAATTATACATTTGTTTACAGAAATTATCATTATATTATTTTACAGTCATTTTCGTAATATGTTTATTTTATTTATATTTTATTATGAAAGTATCAAATGCGTTTTATCCGCTATAACAACAGGCGCTTGGCGCGTGTGAGCGAAAGAGACGGCTGCGCAAAATTTGGCGTGGACATTACCTCTAAGAGCGCTAGCGCTCGACTGATTTACCGGGCTTGATGCGTGGTAATATATACTATCTTTTTATTATTTAATATAAAATGTATTAAAAATAATTACATCTTTTAATTATTTTTTTTTTGTATTCCTTAATGATGTAAGTTTACTTTGATGAAGATAGTTTGTTGAAATTTCTTAGTTTTGTAAGAGAAATATCGCTTTTAAAATTGTACTTATTTGGAAAATATTCGTAACTTAAATTTTTTTTTTATCGTTTAATAGAGATACAAATGGAATAAAAATCTATGATAGTGTGCAACAAAATTATATTCCACATATTATGATATTTTTTTAAAATGGTTTCAACGTAGAGGTTATTGAAAAGTAGGACTTCAAAGTATACATTGCGACCGTTTACCTAGGGAGGAGGCTGATGAAAAGGTTAATAATTTTATACACATAATATAAATCAAAATTCTGATCCGACTATGGACTACAACAAAGGTTGCTTTATTATATTTCAAGAATATAAATTACATTATTGCATCCAACACTGAGATTAACGACGTCAAAATATTACAATTTCGTGGATTGTTACCGATTTTTGTGAAATGGCTCTTAATGCTTGTTACAGGTAACAGTCGACTATTATAAGAATACTTTTGATAAATATATACAAAAATAATACATATATAAATATACAAATACAAATATTACAACCCAAACTCAGGCGGGAATCGAACCCGCAACCTGCGGAAAAGAAAGTAGGGCCACTACAAACTGCGCCAACGGACTAGTCAAGTATCGGGAATTTCTAAATGACAATCGCGGTGAGTACCAAATAAATAAAAGCATTGAAAGTTAACCAACCCGCCAACCCTCAGTTGAGCAGTGTGTTGGATTAAGCTCCATTCCTTTTCATACATGGAGAATGAGACCTGTGCACAGCAATGGGTTGTTACAGGCTGAAATGCTGAATCACGATTGAAAGTGACCGTGAAAGCTTAAAAATTTACTTTTTTATTATTAGCATGCTAAAGGTACTATCCAGAAGTCATATTGGCTATAAAAAATCAAGCTATGATTCATAAGATCAGTCGCCATAAATCAACGTTAATGGAAAACCAGACAGTTCGTTTTATTATAAAACAATATAGAACAATCGATTCACATACCTAAGCTATGTATGTCATCATTGACTCCTATTCAAATGTCGATTCAGGTCAAATATTTATTATTTGTGAGACCAGACATTCAATATTAAAAATAAAATTGGTCCAATTTATAGAATGAGACGATGAGCTAATAGTTTCACAGCTCATGGGACGGCAATTGCCAAGATACGGTTGGATGCGTATTGGCAATAGGGATTTTAAACTCTTCAGAACATTATAAGAAATTGCTTGTTGGATACAAAAAACAATAAAGATCTCTTCGCCAAGCAAGAAAATTGTATAATTATCGACAATTTTTATTTGAAAAATGTAATGTCAAGTAAGCAAATAATTATTTAAAATACCTAATTATTGTGCTGTGTGGCTACGGCACCAAAGAATATAGCCACCCCCTCTCTTCCCGTGGGTGTCGTAAGAGGCGACTAAGGGATAACAAGGTTCCACAACCACCTATGAACTTAAGAAGCCGACCGATGGCGGGATAACCATCCAACTGCTGGCTTTGAAATACACAGACCGAAGACGGGCAGCAGCGTCTTCGGTGCGACAAAGTCAGTACTGCGGTCACCAACCCGCCTGCCCAGCGTGGGGACTATGGGCAACACACATGAGTTCACGTTATTTTTGGCGTAAACTTGTGGAGGCCTATGTCCAGCAGTGGACTGTATAGGCTGTAATGATGAATTATTTAAAATACTTGGGTGACCGAGCGTAGCTCAGTATTTTTAGTAAATCGTGTTTTTTGGAAATCATATTTAAATACGAATTACATATTTATAAAATATGAATAATATTTTTTTACCGACAATGATAAAAAATATAAATAAATATAAAAAACAAAAATAAAAAATAATAATGATAAAATATAAATAATATTTTTCGATTTTACATACATTATTAAATAAAAAATAACGAATGCAATTAAAAAAAAAAAAAACGGAAAAATAATAATCGATCGAGGATTTGAACTATGGTCTTTTCGTTAGACCGCGACCGGCCCATTTCCGTCATTGCAACTTTACAGACATTTGTGAAAATTACCTTCGTATTCTAACGATATTTTTCATTGTCTAAAAACTGGGACAAAACGACATTTCCTAAAAACGAATCCTAGTTAGAATTATTTATCTCCCGCGAAATTCCCTGCATGCTAAATTTCATTTTTTTCGGCGCTAGTCTTAAAGCGAAAAGTGGATTTGACAGTTAGCGAGCGATAAGTGAGCGATTGATAACATTCTTCGTAATACGATTATGATGCAATCAATTGCGCTTAGACAGCGCTATAATTGTAAGTAGCTTATATCAAAACCGTATATATATGCTTTGGTTATAGGCTTTGTAAACATTTTGGAGTTTTCTCTTATTTGTGGTATACTCTTTTTAGTTGCGCTGTAATACTGACGTCTAATAGTGTGTGGTCAACCAAACCTCTCTATTTTTGATATCACCCTTTTTTTACACATAGAAAATCTTCAATAAGATGCCCGTCTCTTGGGGTAGAAACGGGTTATGTGGGGTTCTTACCCACTAAAACCTCTGCGATGGCCGTCTTCGACACAAAGTTGAAGGAACTACGGGATAGCTTGCGCATGCGCATCCGCTACTCCACCCATACCTCGCTCCACCCGAGATTGTTTGAGCACGTCATAGAGGGCAAGCATTATAATGCTCAAGCAAGCAACAGCACGAGGCCATTCCGGCTGCCACTGCCCAAGTTCTTGCAACTTGTTCTTAGCAAACTTTGCGCAGAGGCAATATCGTAACCAATGAGGTTAATCCGAAGTGCGATTATTGCTAGTTGAAAACTTCGATATCACCCTAACTTAACCTGTGGATTAAGTTAGCATGATATCGAAAATAGAGATTACACAATTAGTTTTTTTTTTCCACATTTTTAGGTTTTATAGCTATCATGATTAACAATTTTAATATCACATCGAATCGTACAAATCATGATTAACGTCGTTGGTACTTTTTAACCGACTGCATCAAAGAGATATTTTGAGAATAATTTCTACACCTTTGCACTTTTTATTACCAAAATATTTATAACGTCTAATAATGTTGCAGATTACTATTGTATAACAAACACACAAATCAAAAGAAAATTGTAAATATCGATGCCAAAAAATTACTAACGCCATACTTTTATTTATAATTGTGTTTGCTCGAAAACGAAAAAAAACCGACTTCAATTATATCGAGAAGTAATACAACGATGGTAGACGGAAAAATAATAAAGTAACTACGCGTTATCAAAGATTACTTAAAAACTACTTATTATATCTTAATTAAAATTAAACGAAACAACATGACAATCATCAGCTTTCAATTAAAATAAGAATTATCAAAATCGGTACACCCAGTAAAAAGTGTTGAGGTATAGTATAACGTAGGTCGACGGAAAAATAGTCAAGTAAATACAATATCATTTTAATTTGTACGATTTTATTTTTGTGTTACCCATACATAGGAAATTCTAAACATTTTTAATATCATATCAAAATTCGACCGTTCCACCGTGTGACCGAAATTTTTGATATGATGATTGGATGGGTCTCCCAATTTTATGTCTAAGGACATATTATTAATTCATACTAGTATGTTTTGAATTTACAGTGTCAATAAGTAAACTAGCTGTGCCTGCGACTTCGTCAGCGTGGAATTTAACAAAAAAAATATTGTTCAGTTCGCAAAGTTATAAAATACATAAATCTATATAAATAAAAATGAATGCTGCTAAGCGTATAACTCGAGAATAGCTAGACCAATTCGGCTAAATTATTTTTTTGTACATTTCTTAAGAACTTAACGAAAGGTTTTAATGCAACAAAATAAAAATAAAAATAAAAAAATTTAATTTTTACTAATTTACTAACTTTTGACAGAAAGAAGTCTGGTCCGTGCAGCTAGTTTCTAAATTAAAAGTACTCCTTATTACATCAGCTATCTACCAGTAAAAATAAAGTACAATCAAATTCAACAGTACACATTCTACCAATTAATTACGGTTTGCAAATAATTAACAATTTTCACTAAATAATAATTGAAATTAAACTATAATTACACTTTCTTAAAATCATTCGATAAACAAAACTTTCATCTTTATTAAGTCACATGTGTTTCGTCCATTTCTGTTTGTTACGATTTCCTATATTTTGGGAATAGAGAACCATCAGTAGTTAACAATTTTTTTAATTTTTTTAAGCATTAAACGGAGTAACTCACGGAAGTGTAATAACAACTACCCATACAAGATCGCATTACGTTAGTTAGCTTTACTATAATAGATACCGAATTTGATATTTGTAATAAGTATCCGAGTATCAAAGCTCGTGTGAATTCATACGAAACTTACTATTTCATATTATAGTTAAAAACAAAAGGAAATGGACACAACTAAATAATACTTCGTTCCAGTGTTGTATTCGTATGGTGAGTAAGGTAGTCAGAACTCCTAGGTGGGTCAAAGGTAGGATCGGGCACGCGATCGCACTGCTCCTAGTTTTGCAGGCGTCTATAAGCTACGGTAACGGCTTACCATCAGGCGAACCGAACGCTTGTTCTTGTTGTAGAAAAAATCGAAATAACTAAGACTCATAAAAATCTATCGACTTAATTTTTTTTTTTTTGTAATATGTTATTGTGTTGATTGTTGTTGTGTACAATAAAGAGTATCTACCTATCTATCTATCTAATCTATCGAGAGTATCTGTCGCGATCTTGACTGAGGTAGGGCACAGCAGGAATTTCCTGCTCAAAATATGGAGCAGCCCGACTGGGGTAGTACCTATCTCGACATTACAGAAGACCACAGCTAAATAATACACTTTTCAAGCAGTGCTATGTTCTTCTTGGCGAGTAAGGTGGCCAGAGCTCCTGTTAGAAACTGCGAATAGAGTCGGCAACGCGCTTGCGATGCTTCTGGTGTTGCAGACGTCTATAAGCTACGGTAATCGCTTACTATCAGACGAGCGTATGCTTAGTGCCGACCTAGTAATATAAAACAAAAAAAATTTAATATATATTTTTTATTTAATTTTATATAATCTTTGAACTGTCAAGACAAAAAAATATTATCAAATTTGGTGCAATCGTTAGGAAGTTATACGCTCACATATATTTTTGCGTTTTATTTATATACTAGTACGTCGCAACACATAAAGTTGTCACTTACTCACAAATTTCGATCCAATTTATTCAGTTATGGTTAATTTAAAGCTTTTATTGGAATTGATCAATTGTTTGCTGGACGGTTTATCTTATTGATTGGTTAACACGGAAACAGTTTCATTTTATTTAAGTTTTATTGCCTTGAGTGTTAAGAATCAATTTTTGCTTTCATAAAAGAAACATAGCATTTATTTTAAATCTGAAAATATGTCTTCCATTTTATTTTCATTCGTTGAATTCAATCATTTTATTTGAATTTCTTATCACAAACAAAATTACTGTTACGTTACAATACAACACCAGCCTGCAAAAATAATTATTATTTAACATAACTTACATGTTTGTAGGTGACTCTACATTTATATATCGATGGCTCCTAAGTATACTGAGTCAACTAACAACTTTTGATAATTTAATTTTTTAAGATATTAATAACATTTACTTGATTTTCCTTGAAAATAAAGTTATTAAAAGTAGAGTTGACTCAGTATACTTAGGAGCCATCGATATGTATATAATAGCTGTGCCCGCGACTTCATCCGCGTGGAATTTAACAAAAAAAAGTTATTGTTCTCTTCTTATGTATTCTTTCTTAAATAAAAGTAGCCTAAGTTACTCATTACTACATCAGCTATCTGCCAATGAAAGTCCTTTCAAAATCAGTCCAACCGTTTCAAAGATTAGCCGGAACAAACAGACAGATAGAAAGAGGGACAGACAGACGGGCAGACAAAAATTTTAAAAAATGTTATTTTGGTATATGTACAGTTCACATGCATTTAGTAAAAAACGGTCATTTTAATATTACAAACAGGCACTCCAATTTTATTTATTTGTATAGATGTAGGTAATTAAATTAATCACCTGATTAATTATACATTTTCAAAATTGTCAAAAGAAGTTTTTAAAAAGAGGTTTTTAATTTTAGAACGAAGTTCCTTATGGTGTATTGCAGAGGGGTACCATGACCGACAAAATACGGCCGTAACGTTAAAAAGAGCGTAAGATTTTTATGTATAATCTATGTATGATGGCTATGTAGTGTCTAATGTATAGTCTACGTGATGACTATGTTATAAAAATATTTATATAAAAACGTATAAATATTTTTATA
The DNA here is from genome assembly GCF_905220565.1 of Melitaea cinxia. NCBI lineage: Eukaryota > Metazoa > Arthropoda > Insecta > Lepidoptera > Nymphalidae > Melitaea > Melitaea cinxia. The sequence continues at coordinate 2,647,875 of NC_059399.1, read as the reverse complement.
AATCATTGTAAATATTATAAAATAAAGGTGTTAAGATAATTATGTAAAGTAGTTTTTTATCGATAAAAAAATCATAATAAAAAATGTATACCCGAATAATTATTTTATCTATACCTCGAATAGAACTTGAAATTCGCTTCAGCCTGTAATATCCCACTGCTGGGCATAGACCACTTTCCTCGTGTAGGAGAAGGATCATAGCTTAATCCACCATGCTGCTCAAATGCGGGTTGGCGGATTGAACTTGAAATTAATATTTTATAATAAGGAACTTCGTTCTTATCTGGTGTCCCACGACACTACACGCCTGAGTCTAAAATTCATCTCATGACGCAAAATATCTCAATCTGAATGTTTAGGAGTCAATGAATAGTATGATAAAATAAAATAATTGTGTTATTTATTACAACACATAACTGTTTATAATTTTCTATTATATTAAAATACTATTATCGTAATCTTAATTTCTTGAATTAAATATATATACAAATATATCACCATATGCATTTTTAGTTTTAATACAATAAACCACACACTTTGTTTGTTTGAGCACACTAATCTCATGACCTACCTACTTTCAGTCAGGTCCGATTGTAAAAATTCTTTTTGCGTTAGAGATCATGTTTATAGAAGGAGGCTATAAAACAACACGCTGTGACGTTGGTTTCAGTAGATTGACGTGGCACAATTTCAATACAATAATATTAAAAATTTGCGTCAAATGTAACCACGAAAATTGTCTTGTAATTTTTATTGTAGCCCGTACTATGAAAGGGTACCTAGAGGTATATATAATTATGTACAAACCGTCTATGGGCGTTATTTCGCCACAAAATAATATTCCCTCGAAAGCCTGAATTAAATTCTTTCAAATAATTCTTTACAAAAAAAAAAAATATCGCTAATATACCTATTTCACGAACTAGTTTTGTTAAGTTGACCGATTCGTCATCGTGAAACCGTAACTAAAGCCGGAAGAAACAATATTTGGACAATTGTCTCTTCTTTGTTTCATAGAACCTAACTTAAAAGCGATTTTGGCTCTTAAGGGATAAGGATGGCAAATATAAAATAAGGATTAAAAAATATTTAAGCATTGAAAAAATTATTTTATTAATTTTTATTAATTATTAATTAATTTTAAACCAGATTAGATCAAGTACAACATGCTTTATATTTTATATTGCTATTGTGATTCTTCTTAGGAATGCCGAATGTGTAGAAATATTCTTACGTAAATAAATAGTATAATGAAACAAAATTAAAAATAGACAATCCTTAATTTCTTATTAAACATTACTCGCTGAAGTTCTCATGTCTAGGCACCTATTTAAAAAAGTTACGTATTTAACTTGACACATCGCTCGAGTGTGCACAACTGAAGTGAAAAGCGATTATCTTTCACGAGCCGCCTTGCACGCATCTCGGTCAGTCGGTACCTAGCTTTCGTGGGGAATACATGTGAACGACCGCGCTCCGAACAATACGATATTACCAAATTTTCTAAATTAAAAACACAAATTAATCAATTATAATCGAAGTATTACTGTGTTAAATGTATTAAAGAAAATTGTGTACAGTGTTTTACTGACTCAGCGGACCGCACGTGATCGCAGGTAAATACCGGTGTGCCGGTAATCTTATTCTTATCAAATGTTTTCGTATTTTTTAAACTGTTACGAGTATTATGTGCTATTCTATTTTAAATATATAAATAAATGAAGGTCTTTATAACACTACATATTTAGTTTAATTTATATCAAAAATCTATCTATAAATGGACGTTAATTCAAAGTGAAATAGTTAAACTAAGGTAGGCAACTTAAAAATCTTTGCTTTCGTTAGTAACTGACTGATTTACGGATTCATAATTTTTGGATGTATATTCAGGTTATCTAATACTCATACCTGGAGCGGCCAGGGTCACAAATGGGTCAGTTAAAATACTTAAAACGTTTAGATCTTGTCGATAATTTTTTTTTTGTTCCAAACATTACAATTTCGGAAGCATGGTTTTGCATATTTTATCACCATTTGATCGGTCAAAAGATTGTTCAATATAGGTATTCAAATAATTTGCGTATAATCTTTATTCGTAAAATTTTATTTATAAATATTTATAAGCTAACTATATATACGTACTATTCACGTTTCCACTAATGTGTTCATTATATTTGTAGTTAAAACGAATTACGATTTACTTTTTATTGCTACATTACGAATCTTATTCCCACTATTACTTAAAATAATTATAAATGTCAAAACCAAAAATAAACATATTGTGTATTTTGGTAAATACTTAAGCATTGTTAATAACGAAGTAGCTACTTACTCTTATTTTTTATTAATTAATTCATTTGGCTTAATGGCTTTCAATTATGCCAAAATAGCACAGATAATTTCGCAAATATCACGTATATATGTTACAGTACAAGCTCGAATTACGGTAAATCCTAAGATTTAAGAGTAAGTCTTAGGATTTACCGAAATAAGTTGGTAAATGTAAGGATTTATGAAAATGAGACATTTTTTCGGACTTTTACTATTACAATTGAGTACATGCTAGGTTTTACCACTGACAACTAGTAAGAGTTGGTTTTGGGAATAAAACAAAGACTAATTCTTATATTAATTCACACTAAACCTCACTGTCCTTTGCATCTATCACAACTGCAATAATGTTTTTAGGGTCAGTTTTAGCTCTGTCAATGTCAGGTATTTTCAGTCTTACATTTTGGTCAACTTTCACATTTGGATATGTGTCAGCAGATACCTACGGTTTTAATTTTTTCAGCTTGGTGTTCCAAATTAAATTTTGCTTTGGTTCTTATTGTCTGCGCAGCTTCTATTTTCTTCGTTATTGGATATTCTGATGAGTTGCGTTTTCTGTCTCTGAATCGGTATGTCAACATTGGTATGTAACATTTACAGTGCCTTTAATGTAAATCCTAAGACTTACCAAGTGGTGGTAAAAGTGCGAAATGCAAAATCGTTCGGGCTTTTACCATTAAGATTTGGTAAATCTTAGGTTTTACTCTTAAATCTTAGGATTTACCATAATTCGTGCATTTACAGTAACATATATACTCTATTTTTCTTACTTTTTAAAACAAGCAATTAGAAAAAGATTTAATCGAACTCCTCAAACTAAAACATTCTTTAGGATTAAGAAAGTTTTTAAAACAATACGAGTCTTCTAAGATTAACTTCATGACTTCATGTTTGAGTTTTTAACGTCGCTTAAATAACGGTCCTAGTTCAAAATAATAGAAATAAGACTTGCTAATATATTTGCTTGTAAAATTTTTATTTTGACTAAATCAATACGCTTTAATCTGAGATTTACTCATTTTGTGTTTTGCCAATAAAAAGTAATTGGCCAGTAAATGATCTAACGGTAAGTACATATACGGTTATTGTTCTGCTACTTTGTGCTATCGGAACAACGTTAAATAAAAATTAAATATATATTATATTTTATATAATTAATATTAAATTATGCAGATATCCTTATCTTAATAGATAAGTATGTATATAAATTATTTTAATATTATTTAATGTTTAAAAAATTAAATTTTTAACAACGCATATCTTAAATAATATTTAATTATGTGTCTTAAATATTAAAAATTAATTGCAAAAAAAGTATAGGCATTTAAATATAAGCAATTTTGCATCAACTTAGAAATCACTAACTTAGTAACCTCAACAAATATTTAAAAAAAAATACAAATATTTCGAAAGTTTATATCGTAAATAATAAAGCAATAGCTTAATAGAATACATTTAATGTCTTGGAATTATCTTTCAAACGCAGTGTTGCACGTCCTCCGGCCCGCTGGACCGACGATCTACGTAAGGTTGCCGGTGTGGGCCGGAGTCGGGAAGGCTTATGTCCAGCAGTGAACTGCAATAGGCTGAACTGACTGACTGACATATAATTTAAAAATTGAATTGAAAACGTCAAAACATATATGGTACAACCTTTTGGCGGGAGAGTCCTTTAGGAGAACGAGAAACAAGTGCTGTAAGTGCAAGCTATTCTCCTACATGGATAAGATGTCCAGCAGTGGGTTGTTAAGCTGAGTCAACAGAACAAAAATAATACTATTCTCTAACCTATCTTCAGAACAGTATTCCGGTAGTAGCCGATACTTTTCATACATGATACAAACGAGTTATATCAACTTTTGTTACTTTTTGGCACCTCTTTGTTGTTGGTGTTCTAATAATCTTAGAGACATTTATAGTCTGGAGACATTAAAAATCGAGAATTTCGGAAGAATTCGCTATTCTAAACTTTACTTCATACTTCCGTTTCGCGTGGTCGCGCGAGTGTGTCCTTGTAAAAAATTTACGATGATAAATTACAACCTACCATTTGAGGTAATTTAATTTTACTTATTCGCGTTTATTAATAAAACTATGATATAATATGTACTAAATAACAACACGAAAATTGTGTATTGGATTGTTAAGAAGCACTAGCTATAGATGATCATTATACTAAGGTACGAATTGATGCCTAGCTTGCTTATGTAACAAAAGTTTCTAACCCTATTTTTTATTTTTTATACGTCTATATCGGCAAACAAGCGTACGGCTCACCTGATGTTAAGCAGTTACCGTAGATTATAGACGCCTGCAACACCAGAAGCATCGTAATCGCGTTACCGACCTAAGTTCTAATCATCATCAGGAGCTTTGGCCACAAAGCACCTCTAGGACTCTTTAATTATAAATACGACATAACCTCTCATACATATCTATCTCTATTAGTTCTATAAATACACAAACGAAACCATTTGTAGTCAAAGCTTCGTCAATCCGACCATATATATGTGGATTTATATTTTCGTTCAATACATTACTCAGAAAGTACGTTATTTCATAAAACCTGACTAAGCTTACTGACTAAGCGACTACAGAGCCGGTAAGAGTTGCAACTGTAATCGGCAAAAGGTTATCTGTACCTGAATTGTGCAGGATATTGCGACGAGAGCTCTCACGAATTTAACGATAAATTCTTCGCCTTATCGTAAAACTGCAAAAGATTAATGATAAATACACCGTAACTTTTAAAGTGTATACCATACCTACTTTTACGGTATACCTTAAGTTACCTACGGTGTATTATGGTATATTTACGGTTACATATAGAAAAATATATTTTTATTTTTGTTAGACGTATTTTTTAGATTCAGAAAATTTCGAAACATGATAATATAAAAAAAGCGCGGAGCATTTTCATCGCCCACGTAATATACTTGGAATGGAATTTTAAATAAGCCTCCGTAGATCACTATGTATTACTGTGTAGGCATAAGTACCTATTTTCAAATAAGTATGCCTATAAATATATAAAATTAATATATCTATTTAATATTTATATTTTTATTTTACTTATAAGATTAAATCTGTGCCTCCTGTGACAAGTAATACAAGACAAAAATAATCATTTTATAGGTCAGCAAAAACAAGGTTTAAAAAAATTTCGTTTGTGAATTAAGTGGGCTAAGTTCAACTGGATATCTTCTTTTGTAGAGTAAAACATTCTACTAGATAGTATTCTATTCTATAGCTAAAATCGTTACTCCTATAACTTGTCTTTGTAGAAATTCTAGAATTATGATCCTAGCACAATGTTCATAAAAAAAAACAAATATCAAAAAGAAATACGACGGCTTAACGTGCTCTCCGAGACACGGTGGGGAGACCCAAGAGGACAGACATCCGAACCGGAAAGAAATATTTATACAAATACAAATATCCACCGCGTGCTTCGCGCACGATCTCCGAGGCATGGTGGGAAGACTCACAAGTCTTGTATAAATCAAATATCAGTCCCGAGCGGGAATCGAACCCGCAAATCCTGGGTGTTTTAGGCGACTACTCGCACTCCTACACCAGAGCGGTTGTGAAACATCGACTGTCACGAATTTTTTAACAGAGCTGATGATAGATTTTGCAAAAAAAAACTATTTTCGTAACTAGCAGATAAAAGGACGTGAATTAAACCAAAAAACCGTTATTTTTTGTTATAATTCTTACGATATAATCACAAAAAGCATATAACTCGACTTATATGACTCGTCACAGGAGGCACAGAAATAAAGATAAACCAATTGACAATATGACAAAAGATCGTTACAACTCCATATTAAAATTTCATAAGAATTCGATTTATTTAAACATCGCCACACTTCCGAGAATCGCGAAATATTTCAACTATTGTCTCGTCCGCACATTTTTTATCCACCTCGTAACGTAAAGCCATCACTACACATTTGATCTCAGACTATACGCGAAAAAAATTATAATCAATATAAAAATTGACCGGAATAAAACTTAATTTGTGGTAACTTTTAAAATATTTTTTCTTTTTACTTTGGTTTTGGAGTGTCATATTTATATTAATTTTCCTTAAGTTTTGAAACTATTTATTTTTGTATGTTTTCTAATCTATATATGTATAAATTTACTTTTTTAATTTATCTGTATGTCCCTTATAGAATCGTTAACTATGCATTTAATCATGTCATGATCTTCTGCAAAGTGTTCTCCACAAAGGTTTCGGAATTGGTACGACCAAAAAAGAAAAAAAAAAAACGTAGCAAGGCGCGCAGGAGACAGATAGTGATAAATAAATAGTTAAGGTATTACATTAGTTTATAAATATAAGAAAAAACCTTTATATAGTACATGGTTTTATTACTATCTATAATTACTTAGTCCTTAGTTCAAAATGATTGGTTGTTCCATATGAATTAAATGCTTAAGATTTGTTACTAAAACATTATATACAAGTATGTACTCGTCAAATACTATCTTAAAATCAGTTTATATGACATTCGTCTGAACCTTCCGAAAGATATCATGTGTGTCGCTTGCTCCATTTGCCTCGCCTGATCACACTTTTCGTAACGCCCTCGTCACGCATTCCACCAACTTACCCTCCCAAGTCAAGAGTACGTAAAAAAGTTTTACTTCAAAACATTTTACAAGTGTTTGATATACGTTACGTGTTCTATACATACATGTCGCAGAAGATGTTGGAGTTGGACGTTTGATAAATTTTGTATTGTGAATTGTGAATACGAAACCTTAAGTTCAAAACCAGTTTTCGTTGCTAAATAAAACTGGCGATTCGTTATTTATTTTTTTAATAATTTATTATTGAAACGTTCTTGTAAATTTTCCGATATTTAATTCGCTATGGCTTCCAATAATTTTAAAATTTCATTATATTTAAAGAAGATACGGATTTTGTGTCGATTTCCAATTAATATTAGGTTTAATGTCAAGTCAAAATCATTTTTTTTAAATTCTAGTAGGCATCAAAAGCAGTTTTGATCAAGCAGACCAAAGCAGATTTTACTTTGTAAAATGACGACTATATTTGTAGTAATTAATTTAACAAGTTTATCCTACAAATAAGTTACGATTAGACTTTAAAAGCAGGAGGCAGAATAGAGTATTAGGACCAGTTTCACCTCAATGAATAAACTACAAGTTCATATTTGGGAATAGAAATATCTCATAAATACAGTGATATTCGATGGTGAAAAAGAATAATTCATCGAAATCATTTATCTATTGGATATCGTTATCAATCAAATAGCGTTATCGACAAGTAGTGAAACAGGCTCTTAATCATTTTTTTTAGTTTTACATTGAATTGTGAATTTTTTACTACTGGGTTTAAAGATATTATTGTTAACGGTGTTATTATGAGAATTTAGGTAACGTTTTATATACACATCCACCAAATAAGACAAAACAAGAAATACGACTAACATTTTTTTTAAATGAGTACATTTTTAGAACAGATTCTGCTTCTTGTAATAAATAAACAAACGCTTCACACTCAACAATGTTATATCATTTGTCATAAATGTACATATTACAAATAATTCAAATTACATTACATACATATGTGGTATCTCGGGACTCGTATGTTTGCAGACGACCGCTGTTACAGCTACTGTTAATTTCATTTTACGTTCATACACACAAATACACATACACCTATTTCATAAATACACACACTTAAAGAAAAAAGAAATTAACTCTTTTTGTTATATGAAATGGCATAGATAAGCGTATTAAAAACGAATGCCACGATTATGAAACTATTACGTCGCTATGATGTCACCTGTGTAACAAATAACTTGAAACCGTGTTCATGGCGACGTGCACACATGCACAGCCTTATCTTTACGACTGGTACTTTTAGTCTTAAATTTCATGAATTACTCAAGATGGAAGACTTGTTTTAATACTGTAAAACGCATATGTTAGTAAATGCTTGGTAATGTTTTATAAAAATAAGTTTTAGAATATCTCTATGGTTTGATATATCGACACAATTCAATGTTTTTTTTTTTAATCTAATTAGAGGTCGAATATCCTTTACATGTGATTTTAAGGTCAGGAGTTGAACATTATAGACGCCTGCGTTTTATTACGCTAATGGTTACTGAAGTAATAATAATAATAATAATAACATATAGGCTAACTCAGAATAAAGATTCTACTTAGAAGAGACATCAAAAAAAATTAAGTTACTTTTCATTTTTTTTTTAATAATCATTGTATGAAATGTAAATTGATTTAAATATTATGTATTGTATCATTGCACCCAAAAACTACGCATCTCTATCGTGTAGCTGTAGAGAAAAAAAAGGTTTTGTATTTTTCTGTATTTTTATTATTTTTTCCTGAAAAAGATAAGGCTGTCTTATTATAAATCTCATGTGAATTCCTACTCATTGAGTGTATTTTCGTATTGTTAGTTTTCAAAATCTGATGTTATCATATAGTATTAATAAAGAAAAAAATATTTTAATATAAAATTTACATATTTATAATGTAACTGCAAATGTGTTCGTGTAGAATTTTAGCCTGAAAACACATACGTAATCCGAACAGGGAATTAATATATTTTTATTATTCAAAGCATTGAATATCGATAAGACCTAGAAACCAGAATGTTATACAGATAACTCATATATTCATACATACCTCTATACGTATTAATCCAGCCGTGTCAGTTAGTTGACAAACTTTTCGACAGTAACTACTTATTTTTTTTAAAGTAGCGTAGTATCTGTAAGATTTTTATAATTTATATAATTTCACTCTATAAATAAATAATCAGTAAGTACACTATATTTTTTCATGTTTTATATATGTAGTACTTTTTTTAAAGACACATGCTTTAAATAAAAATCGAGTGTGCTTTAGATCACACGACTGAAGTAAAACTTACGAAACGTAACTCTCTCTTTCTATCGTCACTAACTTATATCTCCCTCTCAGCTTCCGTTCGCCTCGCCCGACCACACTTTTCTAAACGGTCTCGTCACGCATTTACCAGCTCACTCCCCTAGTCAAGCGTGCGTCAAGAAGCTTTGCTTCAAAAATAGAAAAAAAAAACAACATATATGATGTGATGATAGCAAATAATAAACTTCTGATGAGGCCAGAATTATTTGTAAATTAATTGTAAGTATTTGAATAGGCATAGATAACAGCTCGAACCGATGGAGGTAACTTGTTCACTGTGTAACAAAACTAATTTTTTTTCGCATTAAATAATTTAAAAAAATATTCTACAACTTAATTAACTAATTTAGCACAAATCGATAAAGTTATAACTGAAAGAGATTTATTTCAAAGTGTGTTGTAGATGTGACAGATTACCTTTTTCTTATATTATTTTACGTAACGTATTAATTTTGTATTATTTTTTGTGTAATACCGGCACATGAGGAAATTATAAACATCTCCAACACGGTTCGATCCCCGCTGGAACGCTCGATATTTTTGAAATGATATTAAAAATGTTAACCCTTAGACTTAATATAAAGTGCACGTCTGTTTAAAACGGTCAGGAGATGATACATTTTCAGAGTACAATATTATTATTATTTTTAATACTTATTTATATACATATAAAATTTATCATTATAAAAGTTTTTAACACATCTTAAATTTTTAAAAGAATAGCATATATTTTATGCAGAAGTTGAAAGTTTTGTAAAAATAAATGAAATAGGCAAGGATAGCATTCAACACATAATAAGGTTAACAGCTGTCTCTCGTTTCAACAATATTTAGGCAAATACTCTTGTTGGTGGTTAGCACTCGCCTTGAGCTTTTTTCGCACAATACTTTATTGCGAAAACTGAAAATGATTTGTGACCTAATTTCGTTTGATCTTGATTTCATCATTTGACAAGAATTTAGGACCAAAAACCCAAAAATATTTCTAGTATTTTACAAAAAAAAAAAAATGAGAAAAGCAATAAGTTAAATTTTGTACAAGTTAATTTAACGTATATAATCTCCGACCTGTTGGATTTTTATCAAAACTTATGTTGAATGATGTTTCTTCACCATTATAATTTTATTTCACTATCATATATTAATTTAGTGTATTCATTGTTAAGTAGGTAATTTTTTTCTTATTCTTTGAGTAATCAAAGAGTAAAAAACTTATAGCACTCTACAACTTATTGCATATCCTCTGCAACTATATGCCTTTTATGATTATGAGCTTCTTAACTTTTTTTATAACTAACTTCACTTTTATATTCGTTTTGTATTACAAGTCATTATAAGTCAATACTTCACCAGTCTAAACGTTATTACTAACATATATTTTCAGGAAGCCATCGACAATCAATTTCAATCATAAAGCTATTATTTAGAACAGCAAGCTAACTGAACTGCTCACAAATCTAAAACGATCATAATTAAAACATTGGAAACATTTCAATTGAGTACGCGTTTAAATAATATAAAAATATGCCACTCGATTGTTACCATGCTCCATATAACGTGGCAAATCTAATAATAAACCTGCCTTTCCACTAAAGAAGTGTAACTATCACACTTCTCCATTGGAAAGGCATATGTTTTATCATATCAACCTGTATGTTGGTTTTGAATGAAGTTGAAATTATATTATTCTTATTGTACAACTATAAAATGAAATTTAACAGTATATTAGATACGTGTAGAAGATGTATTCCTGTCTCGAAAACGGCGATTGTAAACCAATGGTATAAGGAAATTTATGGTATTAAATACCTATAACATCGTTTATTCATAGATGAATTACTCAAACTATCTTTTTAAACTAATGTCAAAAAATTTTGTTACAAGATAACTAATCCGTAAAAACCCTTGATTTCACTGAAGAAGGGGAATTCCCTCCATTGCTCAATTACATAATACACATTTTACTTAGCAAAACACACCCTAGATGATTAAAGCTAACAACAAGCCTATGACATCTCAAATCATCGTGCAATTGTGAATTAAGGTTCGAGATTTCACTTCAGTATCATTAGCAGTGACATACTGGATTGGAAAAAATCCTAAGAACGCATATAAAAGCATCTCTAATTAGCACAAACACACCGCTGAAAACTGCGATCGTAAATCATGATTGCTTGACGCGTACAATCAAAAACATTTTTAAATGTGTCGTAAGCGTGACATTGATTTATATTTGGGAGTCCATCCATGACATAAATTAGCTGCATCATTCAATAAAATCCTATTTACTCTTTCCGTGATGTCAGAATTTCATATAACTCAATCGGCTTGAAGGAACTCAGATTGTTATTGATGGTAATGATAAATTCGTAGGCTTCATGTTTCATCATGAACTATCCCTTGTGTATCTTATCTATATTAAAACATACAATAGACTTGTAATCTGTATATAAAATATATTTTTATCTTGTATAAACAAGAGTACCTACGATTACTCTAAAAAAATTTGGAAATATTAGACGTAGTATCTTGATGAGATACGCTCAAGGTAGTATTAAATTTAATTTTATAAACATTTTAAATCACAGTATTGCTTTTTTAAAAATTTCTGCAATCACTTCTTAAATAAGAACAACACAAGCAACGAACATCAAACTAACCAATTTAGAAATACATGTTATCAGGTTACAATACTCCCAATTTCTTTTCAAATCAAAAGAACATCAATATACCATATTAAAGTCGTTTCAGATGATACAAACAAACTAAATATAAAAAGAGATCGAATCCATGTTGTTATTGCGGTGACCGGGATATAGTTCTGGTCATCGGATGTTTGTGAGGATGACCGAAATATGTTCAATTGCCTTAATGTCCGCGTCAACGTAATTGATTTACGACATTGATATATTTCACACATTAGACATAACATTAAAATATTTTGACTAGATGCCCTTCGTGGTTTCATTTACTTTTAGTTTCAAAACAGATTGATTAACATTATCACTTCTCTAGTCGTATTAAAACTAATAAATTCGCGCCGAAGTACTCACCTACACTTAGCGGCATACAGAGCAAAAGTAATTTTTATTTGCTAATGGAAAAATAATCGGTAAATAGAATTTTATCATAATAAATTATTTTAATATTTCCGTCAACAACTCCAACTGCAATAGGCTAATTATATTAATAACTAGTTGTGCTCGCGACTTCGTCCACGTGGAATAGTGACTATACATGTTCGACGTGATTCTTTAAATTGGCATAACCTTTTTATTTATGAACCGATTGACATGTTACAAACACTTAATGATAAGCCAAGCTTGCCACAATATATATACAGTAAAAACTACATCTAAATCGGATAAGCTGTTTCTGAGATTAGCGTACACGAACGCACAGACAAAAAGACAAACAGACAAAAAATCATTATTTCGTGTGCTATTTGCGTTGATAAAGGTCCCAATATTTTTTCTCATATATCTTAAATGTACAGACAGCGACCCATTACATTTTTATTATAAGTAAACCTAGAATATGTTTAAAAAGTGCAATGTTTACACTATTATCCATACGACTGCAAATAAAACAATACATATTTATCTTGATTTACTTACCCACAATTTCGATATTGCATTTAAAAAAATACTAACGTTTATACAATACTATCGTTATAATGTTTTTAAATTTTAACATGACGTATTTAAAATTCTCAATTTGTGAATATAGGAACCGGATTTTATAGTATTAACAAATACGTACAGCGTACACTTTGGGATGCGTTAAAAAAACTTGCATCAGTCGACACATCAGACAGATGTCTGGTTTTTCTATCGCTCGTAAATCCGACGCGTGCCATTCATCGGACTTTTGTATTTATGAATGGATCACGAGCAGATGCAGTTGTGTTAATGACGTAATACGTCAAATGTTTTTATTGAATGTTGTGAATGTGACTAATAGTTTGATACGATTTTTTTATACCTAATAGTTGCGTTCACCTTGGGTTATTGACGTTTATATTTAATCGTTTAATTTTTTTATCAAAATAATTTAGTGCAGAATTTTGTTAAAGATTTATATGTAATAAATGTATGAAAAAAATTCAATTTTATAAATTATTATGGTTCTTAACTCTTAGTCTTCACTTTCACCAAAATATTGTGTACACAAAACCCACTCTCTTCCTTGTTTATTCATTGGATAAATGTCTTTTAATTGTGTCAAAATAGCGCGAATGATTTCACCGATGTTTACGCTTATTTATTGGCGCAAATTGTCCGTCAGTTTCACTTCACATTCATTTCAAAGATGGCCACACATTAATGCAATTGCCATTTCACTTCTAATATCGGTCACTCAATTACATTCGGCTCAAAACCCGCACTGCAAGCTGTAAATCAATTGCAGGCGTCTGCAAACCAATTTCTTTTTCATAATAAAACGCTGAAGACAATTGAACTATGTCACCCAGCATTGTGTCAAACAACTGTCAGTCTTCAATCTGTGTAATAAGAACTGAATTTTTATACCGTTATAAAGACAAAGACCGTAAAAGTTCAGTGGCTAATAAAATCTAAACACTCTTGATTGGTTAATGTTGTATTTTGTTAGTTATGGATTTCTCTGATGTCGTTTGAACTGAGTATACTATTTTATGTACTAGAGTGTAAACCGCTACGATGTCAATCACTGCTTAAGAAAATATTTATTTCGTTTCGACAATGTTTATAGCTCCTATTATGGTCTGAACAAAGAAAAACCTTTCATTAAAGAAATCCCTACTAATATTATAAATGTGAATGTAAGTTTGTTTGTTACGCTTTCACGCGAAAACTACTTAACCGATCATCATGAAACTTTGTACACATATTATTGGAGGTATCAGAAGTAACATACGATACTTTTTATATAAAAAATTCAATTCGAGCGAAGCCGCGGGTGAAAGCTAGTAATAGTATAAAAATCTTAATTATCTTATAAAAAATTTGTATACAGTCTTCAGATTATGATAATTCTTGATATAAATGCAATTTCCTCATACTAAAATATTTACGACATTAAAATATTATGTAATTTACAATTATTATAACTATTTAATATCTAAATTATATAGCCCTACAACTGAAAAACATATGCACCGAAAAACCAACTATCAGCTATCTTGGATCTACTTCTATATTTGGGTTACCTCAAACAGGATGCTTATTTTGTGACCGCATAACACCAAACTCGGTTGAGTCTCCCATAAACAGTTATATTAAGTTAAGACCAAAGAACAACAGGTATATGTGTGGTCACGACTTCGAAGATTGTGGCAGTTTTACCTCGGATTCGAGTAACGAGTTACATACAATCGAGACTCGAGAAAGAAATTGGTATGCACCAATTGAAATCTGATCGCACGCTCTAAATAATTGATACAAAATTAAAGGTTTGTTGCTTGGTTTTTTAAAATTTTTTTTTTGTTTTTTTTTTTTTTTATTATTCAATATTAAATTTATGGTTAATTAATTCTGAAGTATTTTAATCGTAAATTATAACTTTTTAATTATTTTCAATAAAGTTTAATATTTATAAATTCTATCCAATTTGCGATCTCGTTATTGATATACACTTTTTCTGAATTCTTCTGACATCCGTTTTCCAACATTTTTTATCTTGATTAATTGCCGCAAATAAACCAAATGAAATTGCAGAACGTGAACACAAAAGCCCTTAAAACCTCAGTAGTTTAAACGCGTAAAACCTAGTGTTTAACTGTGGTCCAATTCACGTGACCTAATTATCTCCTTGATTATTGTGGTATGAACTATAATAAGAAATGTAATATGATATTGTAATATGAAATATGAACAGCCCAAATGTAGTAAAATTATTATTTTTATATAGCTATAATTATTTATAATTATTTATTATTTTTATTAACTTTTATATTGACCTGATGAACCTTGTGGTACATTTTTTTTCGTGAATATATCACTACCTACTATTATTATAAATGTGAATGTATGTTTGTTTGTTACGCTTTCACGCAAAAACCACTAAACGGATCATCATGAAACCTTGTACACATATTCTTCAAGATATGAATAACATAGGATACTTTTTAACTAAAAAAATTAAATGCGTGCGAAGCCGCGGGTAAACGCTAGTAGGGAATTAAAAAAAAGAATTTTCCAATTTTGTTCTAATGTTATGATGAAAATTACGCTCGTTCGCACATTTCGGCGAATTATTTTTAGTTACACCGACAATTTTTAATGTTCACTAATCTTATATATAAAATTCTCGTGTCACAATGTTATGTTAACATATTCCTCCGAAACGGCTGGATCGATTTTTATAATTTTGTGTGCATATCGGGTAGGTCTAAGAATCGGCCAACATCTTTCATACACCTAAGTTATAGGGGGGAGGGAGGGGATTAATGGGGCTAATAAAATAAGTATATGGCATAACAACTACTTCTAATAAAGCACATAGGTGGTATAAATCTGGAGTCCAGACAGAACACTGCTTCTTGTTTATCCAAGATAATATTATCTTCGGCGCTTCCGCGAAGGAAACGAGTCCTTGGGTTAAACAAACACGACTATCGTCATTCAAATTAACAAGCTTTAGGGAAACCTTTGATGTTTTTCAGGGTTTTCTTTGACGGACAGACATGTGATTCGTGTGGTTGACATTCAAAAGTTATTTTAGATGTACTGTTGAATATATCTACAACTTTTTCTTGTATCTTTATATGATTCTATTGTGATTTTGAATGTTATTGAGTAACTTTTTTATTTATTATATTCTGTATCTATATCGTTTTTTTATGCATGTAATAAATGTACTGTAGTCAATCGTTTATATAAATGAATTATTTTATTATCTACGGAATATAACTAATAATATAATCACAAAATTTCAATGCATTTCAATATATTATTAAAATGTGCACTATTCATAAATATAAATATCTAATAAACAATAACAATATATTGTAAAAAATGTTGAAATGTAATTTACTGAGCTACTCTTCTATCAGATATAAAATTTTATACGAAAGAAATTTTTAAACAGTAGAACGATAACAAACTTTTTAAACATTGTATTGTAACAAATATTAATGAGAAGAACAAACTAATATAAAATAAATATAAAAACTCAAATAAATTGACAGGTGAGTTCTTGAAATAGATAAAGTTATGATTACAAATGCTAAGTGCTCACACTCTCGCAGTAAACGTCTTGTAAAACTTCCAGAGAACTTATGAAACTTACCTACAAATGTGAAATAGAGCAAAGTGTAGGACTGAACTTTATAAGTTTATATTTATAAAAGTGTTGAAAGTTAAGACAAGAACAGTAAAATAACAAGTAACGGGTAAAAAGATTATGCTAAAAACTTTTACTTGAACATCAACTGTATATAGATATTCTTATATAAACTGGTAGATGTCTTTTTTATTAGTACCACGTTTTATTATTTTATACGTAATATATTTTATTCTATATCTAATATATATTTACATATGTACTGATCAAGCACTGGTCAAGATTTTAAGCAAAATTTCCTGCTGTGCCTTGGACTTAATTAATAAAATAATTCTTGAGGTTTAGTCTAAAACTGTAAGCTATGACACATATGCTTAGAAAAAAAATATTTGTGGGATAGGAACCACGGAAAATCTAGCGGATTACTTAAACGGAGAGAAACACGAAACTCCATTGATTATTATCAAATGTACGAGGCAAGAGTGACACACAATAGTTACAATTAGACGCGGAAACACGATAACGAGTAACTTGAAGATAAGTCGAACTTAGCCGGAATTGGTCTTACCTCCACGATATCCAGTATCTGATGAACGTCGACTCAGCTAGACAACAATATCTGTAAACTTTTAATGGCTATATGTTACTATTTCATTTGAAATTACTTTCCAATAAATAATACTTAATTGTAGATAATTAGTTTCCTTTTTTGAATTATGCTTTAATTACAACATATAGCTTATAGTACACTTATTTGCGTTAAATTTGATGTTAAAAGGTTACTGCAAATAGTCGTAGAGCAATCTTTTATAGCCTACATTTTTTCTAAAAGCAGGTCGTATAGGTAAAATCAACAATTGTAATCCTAATCAGTCCTTAGATTAGCGTTGAAACAGATAATGATGATTTGACTACACAGATGGAATAATTGAGACGGACAAGCGCCAAAAGCAAAACATGGTCTGAACGTAAACGCAGTAACTTTATTCGAGACACTTCGTGTTTGATATAAAATTGAACAGAAAAATTTATAAACCTTTTAATCAGTGTTTCATATTGTATTTATGAAACATACTTAAAAATTGGGTCATATTTCCAGGTGTCAGCACGATTCGTTTTGTGCTATATTTATTAACGGAATGTGTGTTAATAGAGCGACTTTCATCTTTACGTCAGTTTTATTTGATACTAGTTATTGTTCAGTTCGCAGAGTTATGAAATAAATAAATTTCTAAAATAAAAGTAGCCTATGTTACTCCTTATTACATCAACTATCTGCCAGTGAAAGTCTCATCAAAATCGATCCAGCCGTTTTAGAGATTAGCCGGAACAAACACAGATAGACAGACAAAAAATCGTAAAAAAATTATTTTTAGTATATGTACCGTATATAATAAGTCCACGTGCATTTAGTAAAAAGCGGTTATTTTACTATTACAAACAGTCACTCCAATTTTATTTATTTGTAAGATATTCGACAATAAGTATACGACAAGACATATAAAAGGTTTTAAAGTCTTAATCACTTCAATATTATTTAATTATATTCAAGCTAAATTATAGTATTTCAGGTGGTTTTCTATACTTTCTATTCAATGTTACAGCTTCACAAATCAACGTGTATTGTATGCTATTTTATATATTAAATAGCTGAGCCTGCAAACGTTGTTTTGCCATATATACTATTAAACACTTAATCCCCTCCCCCCTCTAACTTATGGGTATGAAAAATAGATGTTGGTCGATTCTCAGACCTACCCGATATGCACACAAAATTTCATAAAAATCGGTCCATCCATTTTGGAGGAGTATGGTAACTAACATTGTGACACGATAATTTTATATATAAGGATTTCTTTTTGTAATTTGTCAAAATTCACATGTGTAAGTAAACTTAAAAATTGACATTTTATTGACATTATATTTTCAGTGATAATTAGTCATTAAAATTGTTTCTTTCCTTTTTTATATTATAGTGTTTTCGATACCAATCAAAAATATGATGTAATAGTTTAAAGTTGTTTACATAATAAAGATTAAGGTTAAATTTTACAGCCTGGAGATAGTTTGCAATTATTATTCACAAAATTTATTATGTTAAAGTTTTCATTTTCGATAATAACTTGACATTCGAGATATCAGACGGAGATAAAAGATGACCATCGATAATGTATAAAGAAATTGTCAATTTATCGCGACACTGACCTATAATATCTGATTCTTGAAAGACCTCCTTGAATTTTATGTTATCTTGATGTTGTACAATTTTATAAAATTTTCCAACCAGTTGGTAGACTAATCGTAAGAAATGTCTTTGCCGGAAACTGAAGTTCGAAGAGGTAGCACAATCATATACAGATAATTTTATTATAATAGTAAACTGCAATTAACGCGATGGTCATCCATTCCATTCTTGGCGAGTTTTTTTTATATTCATTTTATTTTTTACGTAACGTTCAATTATGTTATTATTATTTATCCATGTGGGTGTCCTGTGTGCCTCGTTTAATATGTAAAACCGTTGTTCCTGATTGATATCAAAAACACTTAATAATGATCGCTACTTTGATAGGAATATACTTACCGTACCAACCCCGTACTTAGCAGTCCGCGGCATTGTAGTAAATTAACTTCAAAAATTAGGAATTTTCGAATTTATATAAAAAATAAAAAACATAATAAAAATAGGAAAAAAAACTTTTTAAGTTAAACGGTTTTATGTTAAACATACATTGCAATGTTTAAGATAAATGTACTAAAAACCAAAAAATAATAAAATAGATACAGTCGTGGGAATTATAAACATATGCATAGACTAGACTAAAATAAAACCGTGGGGCACGTCAATTGTCTACAAATTATCGACTAAGAATAAAAAAATAAAACAAACGGGGTGAGCTAAATAAAACCGTTTAATAAAAATTACGTATTTGTAAATTTTCGTTGAGTAACGTGATTATATTTACATTTATATACTTATATTTGTACGTTTTCCGTTTACATAATTTTTTTATTACTAAACGTTTGATAGTCCCCTTGACAAAAAAGTTAAAGTCATACATCTAATGTGGACACATTTATGACTTCCTTGGATTCATATTGAAAACTTAATATTACAACAAAAATTAACATAATATTGCTATCACTCACATCAGGTAAAATATATTCTTAGAAGTGTAAATAGATATAATAATTGTTTTTTCTAACAGAACACTTTTTTGTTTAGCTGCAAATTATAATTACGAAACACATATAGATAAAATGCGACTTTGTATTCTTATTTTACTGCACACTATAATATTATAAAGCATAAAAAAATATTTTGACCTAGACTGCCATCAAAATCAAAATCAAAAATAACTTTATTCAAATAGGCTTCAAAAGCACCTTCGAATCGTTATTTTATAAATTGAATTTTGAATTATAGATAAAAGCGAAACTACCGCCGATTCGGAATGTAAATTCTGCAGAGAAGAATCGGCAAGAAACTCCAAAGCCATGCTATTGTAGTGAGATTTAATTACTCTAAGTATAAAATTTAAAAAAAAATTAAAATCAAATATATATATTTAAAAAAATATCACGACAAGCTTTTGTATCATATCAATTGTGTAATGACTTTATATGTTGATAGCATAAGTTTTAAAGGAAAAGTTTATTTGTTTTTAAAAGAATAAAATAAACGTTTTCAAAATGCGTATTTAATAAAATATTGTTCTCAGAAAGTTTTTTACTCTTAATTTATTTTTCACTTTTTAGCTATCGCTGGATAGGTGTCTCAGTTATTCTCAGCAAATCCTTTCATTTGATACCTATATTGTAGAAACAAATAAAAAAAAATAATCCGCCATCTTTAGAAGTCCGCCATATTTTATTAAGATTAACGTTACTTTGTTTTTCGAGTTACTCTCAGCAAGCCCTTACATTAGATACCATTGAAAGCTTAAAAAAACTATATTTTGGTATAAAATTTTCAATATCTTGCATGAAATACAGCGTCACTAAATCCACACATCTTTCATCAAATTACTTCTCCAAATATGCTCCTAATACATAAAATTAAATAAAATTTTAATTGAGAGCTCTTTGCTGCTATTCTCAGAACGAACGCACGAACTATTAATTTTAAATGAAACTTCTTTTAGCTGAACCTATTAACTTCTGACCTGATACGTGAGTAGGAACATTTTTTCTAAATAAAGTTTAATTTGTTACGTGTTTGTTGGATTCGGATTAACAAGCGAACGTGCTTTTTAAAAGAAGCATAAATACAGATTTAGTTAATTCTAGCGCACAAAGCGCTTTAAGCGCTAGCGGAATAAGTGCTTAAAAACAAAAAAAAAACCCGAATGGAGTTTTTAAGTTTCTTTTAAACTAAAATGTAAAAAGAATAGATAAACCTTGGAAAAAATAGAAACGAGCAGGACGCATCCGATTTTTTGTTTTAGTTAACATACTCGTAACAAATTAGTACTTATGTACCAAATACCAATTTAAAATAAATAGTTTTTAAACTTAGTGGTTTATAGTATTCGAAGTCGCTATCATAAATTTTAATAATCGTTCAAATATCTTATATTCATATATTCAAACATCAAATAACTTCGACTTTGAGAATTAAAAAATGTAAAACTAAAACGATGTCCTTAAAAATATATTTCCAGCTAAATCCTGCATGGAATATTCCTTGACCAAATACTTGTTACGTGCTGTAATAGCCAAAACAATATATTCAAATTATTCTATTTCTATTTTTATATAAAAAATTAAATTTCATAAGTTGCTTAGTAGAATTCGATTGCAAACGGATAATCTTGGCAGTATCAATTCATCATTATTAATTTATTTGCATATATAAGCATTATAATATGTTTATATTGAACAGCTGATCATCAAACAAGCTGCAAAAATGTATAAGCTCAAAACTTACACAGCAACATTTTATATAACTGTCAAACTCTTAATTTATGTTGTTTTTTTTTTATAAAAAATATCGTAAACAAGTTGTAACCGGTTGTCGTTTGCCGAAATTAGACTCGTCTGCTCATTACCTTAAATATTTGACCATGTTCGGAAATCGAGTGCAGTTTCAAGAACAGGTGGGAGGTCAGACATTGTTCGCTAAAATGGCGGTAGTTTATTACTCGTACGCAATAAAGGATGCATTTCCAAGGTCGGGTGACATCAGTCACGGAAAACGTTTTGTGAAAGTTTTCAAGTATAATTCAATAGTGACAGGCGGGGGGCTAGCTTATACATTATTTAATATCATTTGTTAATGACATTTTCAATTGTTAATGAAATTGAAAATTAATGTTTTTACACGTTTTGTTTTTTTGGTGAATGCTCTTAATACACTTCCACTTGTGACAAGATTTTGTGTTGTCGTATATGTACGTGTATACATAATGACATTCATATTATTAATTAATTTAAAGCGTTTAACGACTTTTAAGTTTTGCTTTTTTCATATTAGAGAAAATATCGCTTCTGAGTGTCTTATAGTTAATGAGGTATAGTTTTAAAGTCCTTTTTTAAGTGTTACAAACTTCAAAGTTTGTAACTTGTACCACACGTTAACAGGGGTCGTGCTTTGAATGGTGTCAACTGCTAGATTTATGATACCACACACCACGGAGGACTTTTATAGCTTATCATTTAAATATGATATTTATGACGTATTAACGACGTAATAAACAAACTAACAATACCCGTGCGAATAATTTACTCTAAATAAGCGAAAAAATTATCGACCGTCCATCATATTTTTTTACGGCTTTAATTTTTTCAAAATTAAAGCCGTCATATATATAATTTTAATAAATAAATAATTTACAAAAACAAAAGCAATAATAATTGTTTTTGATGTCAATGCTGGTAGAACAAGCAATTATCTATAAAATGATTTACAATTTATGTGGAATAATTGAGGTTTTTTTTTTCTAAAAAGGGAGGAAAATATAATTAATATATATATGATGATAAGACCTATATGAAGTAAATTATTAGTAATTATTTGTAAGTATTAAAAAATTAATATTTTTTGTAAACAAAATAATAATTAATTTTTAATTATTTTTAACCATTGAATTTTTTAATTATACATTAAACTTTAATTATACATCGACGTAAAATCCTTATTTTATTTCTTCTAATTTAATTCTAATTCAAAATGAAATTAATTAATAACGAAAATACTATAATTACTTTATGATTATTAAAATACCAAAAATAAATAAGAAAGAAAAAAACACGATCTTTAATTAAATCGTTGGGTACTTCATCCGTTAAGCAAATATGGTGAAAACTTATTTATAAAAACTAGTTGCGTAAACAGCTGCGGACAATGGACCATTATTTTCTAAAGCGAAACGACGACAACTGAATTCCTTACGCTACTAAAGTGTCTATCTCATACATTTATACATAATAATATGTATGTTTATAAGACAAAATGAATCGCTGAATGTCTTGCTAAGCGCAACACCCGAGAACGGCTAGACCATTTTGACTAATATTTTGAAGAAGGCTCTTAGAAAATGAAAACATAATAAAATTGAGATTATTTAATCTTTATATAGATAGCAGTTTTGCTATAGGACGATGTCTATTAGGACAGCTCGTAGATTATATATGTACCTATGTATATTAGCTTTTAGACCGCACCGAACAGCTTTCACTGTATTTTATCCACCTCACATGAAATTAACCAAGTAGCTTGTGTCCAATTGACACAATTAATAGCCATATCACGAAGAATTATAATATACACACACATATATATGCTAACTTGTATGAAACTATAAATTTAAAACATAATAACAAAGCAGACAAATACAGGGGTCTAGGCTCCGAATATGATTTTGTCCCATTCGGTGTCGAGACCCTTGGTCCGTGGGGTCCTAGTGCTATAACACTATTTAAGGAAATAGCAAAAAGGTTAGTCGACGTCACAGGAGACCGAAGAGCTGGCAGCTACTTCGGACAAAGAATTAGTCTAGCTATTCAAAGGGGGAACGCTGCCAGTATCTTCGGAACCTTGCCTAAAGGGACTCCTTTTAATAATATTTTTTTGTTATTATATTATGTATATATAATATACTTAAAGATTTTTTTTAATTTAATGTAATTTATCTGTTAAATATAGCTTATTTTATTAAATATATATGTAATAATTTAATAAATATAACTATATCATATTAACATATTATGACACTGAGCTCTGTTTGGTTATATTTAATACAATCTTATCTGAAGCATATCAATTGACAGACATGAATGTGTTCAAGTGGTTCCTTGAATTTATTTATTTAAATCCAACTGTTTAAATGCGTAAGTTATTATGTTAAAGGCCTTTTTCAACTGATAAAGGTAAGTATCTAAAGTATAACAGTGGTAACCGTTTACTTCAATTATTGATAAATTTATCATAAGTAATATTTTTTATGAAAAAAAAAGATATATTTTTGTTTTTTTTTACAATTAAATTCAACTTTATCTGGCAGAAAAAGACTCAAATGGCATCTTTATACTTATATACTACGCGTGTAAAACCAGAAGAGGTCCCTAGTTGCATATAACGATTAATTTTGTTATACTGATCTAACTAGTTTCAGGATCAGAAGCGGATGAAGCTGTGTTAGAAGGTATGACGTTTTTATCAACATAATAGTGTTATAATACATTAAAAATTTGTATTTGATTATAACCTTATAATTTTATTACTAATACTAATTCAACAAAATTAATTTAATTATTCAAAACGGTATAACATAGTTTTTGACGTAAACTATTTTCTGAGTTTGGTGCTGTTTAATGTATAGGTATATTTTATTGTACACACGATTATTGTGTAACAAGTATTGTGTAGCAAAAATTACTTACTAAATATTTAATATAATAATAATATCATTATTTCACAAACTAAGTACTATATTACAATGATAATGTGACAACAACACCACAAGTAATGAGATCAGCATCTGTAACCGAACTAGGCATAGCCTGTATTTCGGCTATCAGCACCATTTCCTTCGAGTAATTATTTATTATACAATAATAAGTGCCAAAATATATATATCTTATACATTAATTGAATATAATTAATAGCCTTAAGTTTGTAAGATAGCACGTACCGTAGTATTTACCGTGAACTTAATTAAAATCAATATAAAACAACCTTTAAACTTTATTTCTTAATGATGTAAAGATAACATAATAAAAGTGATCCTTGAAAACAAAAAACAAATATAATTAAGTGTCACAATTAAAATAATCTATCATTGTCCTACGCTTCGTCACACTCAAGCTGACATTTTTACCAAATATACAAACAAGCGATTTTAACACCTTTCAAGGAGATGAGCTCTGTTGAACTTACATGAAGGCTAACTTAAAAACCGGATTTTTAATTTAAAATTCAAGTTAAAGGTATGAAATACAAACTTCTGAAACTTGAGTATATTTTATATAGATAAATATTAATCTATACTGATATTATAAAGCTGAAGAGTCTGTTTGTTTGTTACGCGCTAATCTCAAGAACGATTGAAAAATTTTTTCCTTGTTAGCATCACGCTAAGATCAATAGAAGCGGAGCACCAATGAAGAATGTTTCAAAATCGGTTCTTTTCTTTTCTTTTGAGAGCTTCCTCTGAATGCCTTGTGTAAACCGTAAAAGTTTTACAAAAATCATGTATGACAGAATTGTTTCTATTCCACGCGGACGAATTCGCAGGCAGAAGCTAGTATTAAATCCTTGCACAAACTTCCATATAATGAATACATTTTTTTTTTTATATTTTAATTTAGGTGAATTTCGTACCGCCATATTTTTTCCTGATTATATCGATTTTTTGTTAATTTGCTTTTATATGAACCTTGTCCTGATAATAAAGAACACAAAATAAAATAATCCTTTTTTGTGAAGTCTTTTGGAAGAATGTTCGTACAATGTACATACATATCCACAATTAATTTTTATTTATATAGATAACGTTCTAACACAATCTCAAAAAATTCTAAACAAATCAAACCCTAGTGTCATTTATATGCTGACATTGAAATTTTTTATTTTAATGCATACAGATAATGAATATCAATTATCCTTCGTTTTCGTCATATTACATCGACATGTCAAAAAATGATTCAACTGTCAAATTTGGCGCGGTGATCACATTTAACCGTCAAATTACGTAATTTTATTGGGCTATTGACAATTTAAATATTTACTATTTACGAATGTGTCATCTATAATATTTAGATTTGATTGATGATTTATGCAGCACGTTAAATGCAAGGCTAGTAGATTTTTTGTATAATAAAAACTTAAATATACGATTAAATTTGAATATTAATAATATTTTTTTTTCTTTTAAATTTTTCAACAATATATTTACTCTATGTAGTAAGCCAGAAAACCTAAAAAGTCGACTCGCGTTCTTTTGATGCTGGAACATGTACATAAATGGTGAAACACTGATGTTTGGATGTAGAGAACTTGCTAAATGATACGCCGATAAGCTGCACTGCTACTCTAATTACGTTCCTAATAAAAATTTCAATGCACACCGCATTCATTTAATTTCGCTTTACGAAAGCTCATACTTTTTAATGCAGCCTTGGCAGATTTTTAACTAAAACTCACTCGAAATTT